>NC_084827.1:88328200-88953200 GCF_033115175.1 Lepus europaeus
AACTAGAAAAAAAAAGATATTTTTTGCCAAGGTTCATTATATAAATAATGTATTTATAAAATATCACCTCAATGTACGTAAACAGATTATCAAGAAGAGAATACCAGTGAATAAAACAATAATGGTGTTTTCCAGAATTGTAGATTGTGTAGGCAAAAATAACAAATACACTATGAATATACTTTTGTTTAAGATTTATTTTATTTATTTGACAGAGTTAGAGAAAAAGGGTGGGGGAGGTAGGAGATCCTCCATTTGCTGGTTCACCCCCAAATGGCCACAATGGCTAGAGATATACAAATCTGAAGCCAGGAGCCAGGAGCTTCCTCCAGGTCTCCCACATAGATGCAGGGGCCCAAGGCATTGGGCGACATCTTCTACTGCTTTCTCAGGCTACAGCAGAGATCTGGATTGGAAGTGGAGCAGCCAGGACTTGAACCAGCACCATATAGGATGCCAGCACTGTAGGCTGGGGCTTTAACCTGCTCTGCCACATCACCGGTGTCAGCCACGGCATATACTTTTAAAATTGCTTATGTGGATATTGTCAATACAATACTTTAGCAAACAGAAACAACTTCACATCACTTCTGAGTAAACAAACTGCTTCGCTATTGCATTTTAGATTACCCTTTCTTTCCCTTCACAGAAGGGAGTTTCCAAAGCAAAGATATTACAGAAAGCTTCAAATAACAATGATATTCCTTATATTGCTCAACATCTAAATAGCTCTCACATCTGAATCAATGCACACTTTAAATCAGAAGAACTTTGGTCTCTAAGTGAAGTAAAAGAAGTAGCTTAGTGAGCGGAAGTCTCTCAAAATGCCATTGAAAATTAAATTTCTTTCTGGGGTGGGTATTTGGATTAGTGTTTAAGGTGCTAGATAGGATCTTATCAATTCAAAATACCTGGGTAGGATTCTCAGCTCTAGCTCTTAGTTCCAGTTTACTGCTATTGGGATTCTGGAGATCTTTAGTGATTTCCAGGTTGTTGGGTCCCGTCTATCCATGTGGGAGTATTGAATTCCTAGCTCCAGGCTTTCAATCTTTGTTGTAGGCAGTTGGGGTGTGAACTAGCAGACAAGGGAGCACTCTTTCTCTTTTTCTCTCTCTTTCTCCCTGCTTCTCAACTGAATAAGAATGTAATTTTAAAAATCTTTCCTTGAAGATGTTAGAAATCAGCATAGATTACAACAAATGTCAATATTTGTGGTAAGTTTCAGTTTATAATCCAGATTTTGATTCTCCTTATTATAGCATATCAGGTTCTATTATCATAATCATTATCGGAATTTTAAACAATACTCCACTGTGTGTGACTCTGGTAAGATTCTGCTGTTTTTTAAGGTTTATTTATTTATCTGAAAGTCATAAAAAAAGAAAATCATAGATACAGAGAGAGATGAAGGGAGACCCTCCATTTGCTGATTCACTCCTCGAATGGCTGCCACAGGCCATGGAGAAGCTAGGAGCCAGGAGATCTTCTGTGAAACCAGCATCACCTTAATTCCTAAAAATGAAAAAGGTACAGCAGAGAAAAAGAACTACAGATCAATTTTCTTGATGAACATAGACACAAAAATCCTCAATAAGATAGTAGCCAATTGAATCCAACAGATTCAGAAAGATCATTCACCCAGACCAAATGGGATTTATTCCTGGTATGCAGGGATATTCAACATTTGCAAATCAATCCATATGATACATCACGTTAACAAACTGAAGAACAAAAACCATATAATTATCTCAATAGATGCAGAAAAAGCATTTGATAAAATACAACATCTTTTCACAATGAAAACTTTAAAAATTTATGTATAGAAGGAACATTCCTCAACACAATCAAGTCAATTTATGACAAACCCACTGCCTGCATCATATTGAACGGAGACAAGTTGGAAGATTGTCACTGATATCCCGTACCTGATAGGAATGCCCACTGTCACCATTGCTATTCAGTACAGTCCTGGAAGTTTTAGCCAGAGCCATTAGGCAAAAAAACAAACAAACAAAAAAAAAAAATCCAAAGGATACAAATTGAGAAGGAGGAAGAGTCAAACAATCCATATTTGCAGATGATATGATTCTATATATATAGGAGATCCAAAAGACTCCACTAAGAGGCTATTGGAACTCATACAAGAATTTGGTAAAGTGGCAAGATAAAAACTCAACACACAAAAATAAGTAGCATTTGTATATGCAGACTATGCCATGGCTGAGAAAGAACTTCTAAGATCAATCTCAATCACAATAGCTGCAAAAAAATTAAATACTTTGGAATAATTTAACCAAGGATGTCAAAGATCTCTATGATGAAAATTATAAAACATAAAGAAAAAGTAGAAGACACAAAAAATGGAAAAATCTTCCATGTTCATAGATTGGAGGAATCAATATCACCAAAATGTCCATACTACTAAAAGCAATTTACAGATTCAATGTGATCCCAATCAAAATACCAAGAATATTCTTCTCAGATATAGAAAAAATGATGCTGAAATTAATATGTAAACACAGGGGACCCCAAAGAGTTAAAGCAGTCTTATGCAACAAAAAACGAAGCTGGAGGCATCACAACACCAGATTTCAAGACATATTACAGAAGAGTTATAATCAAAACAGCTTGGTACTGGCACAAAAATAGATGGATAGACCAATGGAACAGAATAGAAACTCCAGAAATCAATCCATGCACCTACAACCAACTTATGGGGTATAATGTCCCAGGAATCTCAGCCAGTTCTCTGAGTGGCTCCAACAGCAGCAAAAGCAGACAGGAAGGTTGTCCTCTGAAGTTCACACTAAGTCATCCACTTCAGCTTGTAGGGCATCAGGAAAAGGGCAGCTTTTGTTGTTAGCAGTTACAAGACAAAAGGGTGGTAGAAAATGGTGAATGCCAACTTGCAAAGTCCTAGCCAGATACTGCCAGAATCTCGAAGAATTCAGGACCCAGCCTAACAGGGAAACAACAAAACCCTGAAGACAGTGAACAGAGTTAGAATCTAATGAATGTGCTCTAAGCAGATGGTATGACTCACGAATTACACACTGAGACAAATAATTTGTCCCCACAAATTCATATGGAAGTTTAGTCCCCAAAGTCTTATGTTTAATGGCACTGAGAGCATGGAAACTTAGTCCAGTTATGGTGTTTAGAGGGAAGGTCTTGGAGAAGCAGTTAGGCTAAATTAAGCCCTTAAAGACTCTATGATCAAATCCTGGTGGCTCTATACGAAGGGGAAATGGGCCACTCAAATATAGACAGGCCTGCACACTCACTGCCTCTTGCCATTTACCACCAAGGATTCTGCCAGCAAGAACACGAGTGGGGCCTGCTTCATGTTGTACTGGGAGCCAAAAAGTGTCTTTTTTTATAAAGTAGGCTGCCTCTAGCATTTCTTTATAGTGATGCACAGCTGACAAATACAGGGTGCAGTATAGTTTTCCCTGAAAAGAACATAGTTTTTCTCCTCTACAGTTACTTCCATTTCTATTGAAGATAATTATAGGAACATAAATTTGCTTAAAAAATACATCTAGTCTAATTAAGCTCGGCCTCAGCATTAACATAAATGCACAACAACAATGTGACCATAAAGGTTCTTTTTAAGTCTGTTTCACTGTAACTTTTAGCAAGGACTCTCAGATTACATTTTCAAAAGCACCTTGATGCTAGGAAGCCTAACCAAGGACTGGTAATTAGATATTACCTGTAACACCTACAGATGTGGGTGAATTTTTCTCTTAGCAAAGGCCTCAAAGTGTTCTTAAGATGTGGCTGGTACTGTGGTGTAGTGTGTTGAGTTGCTGTCTATAACAACAGTAACACTTATCAGAGTGCCAGTTCAAAACTGCTCCACTTTTGATCCAGCTCCTTGCTAAAGCGCCTGGGAAAACAGTAGAAGATGGCCCAAATGCTGTCCCTTTGCTAACCACAAGGGAGATGCACATGGAGTATCAGGCTTCTGCCTTGGCTTGGCTCTGCCCAGGCCACTGCAACTACATGGGGAGTTCTTCCTCTCTGTATCTCCCTCTCTCAGTTACTCTGCCTTTCAAAAAATAAGATCTTTGAAAATATATATTCTCAGAGTAACTGGGCCTCCTGGAAGGTGACCTTCCTCTCAATCTCCAAGTATAGGAACCCTGTGAGCAAGGCATTACACTGATATTTTTTTTTTCCATAAAACTTTATCAGCTCTGTAAATTTAGCCTTCATAGCTGAAAATTGTTTGGTCAGATCTGATTCTATGCACATTCTGAAAAATGGTATTCCAGTTAAACCCTTTGGTAAAATAACCACATTCCACAATTGTGCCCTGTCTAAAGAGAAACAAATTTGAATGTAACTTATTAAAAAAAAAAAAAAAAAAGCACACTATACTGCAGGCTCCATGGCTCACTAGGCTAATCCTCCGCCTGCAGTGCTGGCACCACAGGTTCTAGTCCTGGTTGGGGCACCAGATTCTGTCCCGGTTGCTCCTCTTCCAGGCCAGCTCTCTGCTATGGCCCTGGAGTGCAGTGGAGGATGGCCCAGGTCCTCGGGCCCTGCACCCACATGGGAGACCAGGAGAAGCACCTGGCTCCTGGCTTTGGATCAGCGTGGTGCACTGGCCGCAAAGCGCTGGTTCACCACTTAGGGGGTGAACCAACGGAAAAAGGAAGACCTTTCTCTCTGTCTCTCTTTCACTGTCCACTCTGCCTGTCAAAAATAAATAAATTAAAAACTATATTGGCATGAAAATAAGAATATATGCAGACAGATATGTTCTGAATTCTGGGGTGATCAGATAGGGAAAAAAAGTAATAATTACAATTTTTGTTCATACAGGTATACTTTATCAAATTATTACACTTTGTAGATAGCTGAAGAAAAAATATTGTTCTTAAATATGAAAGCTAAAATAGTACAGATTTAGCAATGTTTTTAAAATGTCACATTATCAACATTTTTATCAGTTCATAAGCCCCATACAAAAAAAAAATCTTGTTCCGCTTGATCTTTGGTTATCTGTTTTATAAATTTTGTTTTTTTCATTAGAATCACACAACCTCTTACCCAGTTCAATGGTACAATCATGAAATTATCAGAAGCCTGTATTTGTCAGTAATCTACTAGAAGACTAAGCACTTCAGAGTTATAGTTGCTTACTGGGGCCAGTGTGGTTGTGTAGCAGGTTAGTCTACTGCCTGTGACGTTGGTATCCCATATAAGCACCTGTTCAAGTTCCAGATACTCTGTTTCTGATCCAGCTCCCTGCTACTGCACCTGGAAAAGCAGCTCTTGGGCCCCTGAACCTATGTGGGAGACCCAGAAGCTCCTGGCTTCTTGCTTTGGCCTAGCCCAGCCCTAGCCATTTCAGACATTTGGCGAGTAAACCAGCAGATGGAAGATTTCTCTCTCTGTGTCTCTCTGTCTCTCTCTCACTCTGTGTCTGTCTCTCTCTCTCACCCTCTGTGTGTGTGGGTGTGTTGTGTGTGTCTCCCTGTCTCTCTGTAACTCTTTCAAATAAATTAAAAAATTTTTTAAAAAATTTTAAAAAATTATAGCTGCTTACAAACACTGCTTGTGTAAGACAAGAAGTCTTAAAATGACCTTGGTTAAAAGTCTAATGAAATTTTATTACAATACAATACAATGAACAAATGCATTCCTATATTTCTATGACATACATTTTAAGATAGTTACTAGACTCATGAACAATAACATTATATCAAGTCATACCAGAGTTCTAGGAATTTCATATAATTTCTGGAACACACATTAACAAAACATATCCATAGAGATCTAATTCAAAGGTTAAACATCATTTCTTACTAGACAGCGTTCCCTATGTAAATTTAACATATCCAATAAAGCTAACTCTCTATTTACAGGAAAAAATATTTTGTATATTTGCAGGAAGCATATGTTTGTTTTGGATATTTGCCCATCTGCAAAAACCAAAATGAGTTTAAAGTCCAAAATGATTTAATTTAGAGTTTGATTTTGGCATTTTGTCAAAAATATTAGATATTTAAATATTTGATAAATATGATCATAGGTCATTGTGAAACAGCACAAAAGTGACAGCTAAGAGATTAAGATTTCAAAGGCAAATAAAGTTACATTTTTGTTTAAGAAAAAAAAGCCTTAACCCTCTCAATAGTAAGACTCAGTTTTCCTAAGTAGTCGAAGACCAAGACAACATGATTTTATTAAGACAGAGAATCTTGGTTTACTAAGTAGATTGCGTAAAACATAAGGAAAAACTTCACGATTTCTTACTGAGAGCAAGAGCAAACCAATATACTAGGAAAACTTCATTTTAGCAGAAAGACTGAATTCTAGTCTTACATCAGTTTACTTTTGATATTAATGCTCAAATTAAAAACTTAAAAAAATGAATCCATTCATATCTTAGCCATCTGGGTTGCACGTAAAATTCTTTTTCTAAGATTTCCTTTCCCCAAAACTTCTAAAATTTTCTTATATCCACGCAACTTTTTAAAAGAAAAAAATGTATTGGGGCCGACGCTGTGGCCTAGTGGGTAAGCTGCCACCTGCAGTACTGGCATCCCATATGGGCGCCAGTTTGAGTCCCAGCTGCTCCACTTCCGATACAGCTCTCTGCAATGGCCTGGGAAAGCAGTAGAAGATGGCCCAAGTCCTTGGGCCTCTGCACCCACCTAGGAGACCCAGAAGAACTTCCTGGCTCCTGGTTTCAGCCATTGTGTTCATCTGGGGATTGAACCAGCAGGTGGAATACCTCTTTCGCTCTCTCTGCCTCTGCCTCTCTATAACTTTGCCTTTCAAATAAATAAATAAATCTTTTAAAAAACATTTATTTATTTTATTTGAAAAGTAGAGTTACAGAGAGCTGCAGGTGATTGAGGAGAGAGAGAGGGAGCTCTTACTTCAGTTGGTTCACTTCCCAAATGGCTTCAACGGCTAGGGCTGGGCCAGGCTGGAGCCAGGTTTGAAAAGCTTCATCCTGCACGTAGTTGCAGGGGCCCAAGTACATGGGTAATTTCCTGCTGCTTTCCCAGGCTCATAAGTAGGAAGATGGATTGTAAGTGGAGCAGCCAGGACTGGAACCTGTGCCCATATAGTAAAATAGAATGCCTGTGACACAAGCAGTGGCCTAACTCACTGTGCCACAAAGCCACAAAACCACCCCCACCCCAGTTTTTATCTTATGTACTCCTTCTCATCGTAGGATGATCACACATTCATTGTAGGATAACATGCACTCTCCTTTTTCCTGAACAAAATAAACACGAACTCAGATCTTACCAATTTCCTAACTGAAAACATGTCTGACTTCTCTTACATCCAGTTACTTCCTTATTACTTTTATTAGTTTTGATGATCTTATATTAGTTCAAATTTGTATATCTTCATGACTTTAATTTGTCATGAAAACTAGGAAATAAGCATTTGGGAAATGTCACATTAGTTTTCTGGGAATTGGCAAGGCTATGAATCTACCAATTCCTAATTTTCAGATGCATATGCTTCCTCATAGTACAAATTTTCAGCATGAATAAAAAAGATCTGAATATTCTAAACTCTTCTGTAATAAGAAATCAAAAGGCAATACATTTATATTTATTAGTTAATAGTTCAGTATTATATTTTATTCAGAAATGAACTAAATATTCAATTAATATCAATTATTTAACTTAAATTAGCAAAACTCCAAGGGTATAAGTTATCAAAAAGATTTTGAAAGTTATTTTTAAGTAGACATACAAACCACAATTATGTTTGAAAAATTTATTTATAAATTTTTACCCTTCATTAATCTATTTAATTTACTTGTTCTTAATTATGTTTGTATACCCATGAAATTTTCATGATGTATTAGACAAAGATAACCATCATCTCAAATTTGGAATAAATTAAATAAATAGTTTTTTTGTTGTTTAAATGACGTGCTGAATTCTGTATGTTCATATATCTCCACAAGTTGACCTCATAGTTTACAGTCTTTCTCTCTCCCTCTGTTCCTCCCTCTCTCTTTGCCTCCCTCCCTCCTGTTTTTTTCTTAGAAAAAGAAAGACACAAGCAGATAGAGTTCTCATCTGCCAGTTCACTCCCAAGATGCACACAGTGATGGTTCCTGGGCCAGGCCAAAGCCAGGATCCAGGAAATCTGAGTCTTCCACAAGGATGATAAGAACCCAATAACTTGGGCCATAATCTGCTACCTCCCAGGGTATGGACCATCAGGAAGCCAGACTCAAGAATGGAGCTAGGACTCAAACCCAAGTATTCCAGTATGGGATACTGGTGTCCCAATCAAAAACTTAACTGCTAGGCCAAATGCACCCTCTCCAATTTTACAATGTTAAACATTTGGTTGAGATAACAAAGTCATTTGATTAGAAAACCCAGGTGGAATAAAACTTATGCTTATACATTTTACTTAATTTTGGGATCTTGAAGATATTCCCATTTTAGTTAAACAGACAAATTTATCTGGTTTTGATTTACCAAAGTTAATTTTAGATCATATGAATTTGAAAAATATTTGCATTTGTTTTCATATTTCTGAGGGTTTGAGAAAAAGTCAATTTATATAAACACTAATTTTTCTTTAAGTCAAGTATATAGAGCTCTTTTACACATTTTGGTCATTATCCCTAAAGAAAAAAGAATAGCACATATATATAACACAGAAACAGACAGATATAAACATATAGACAGAAGCAGATCTTATAGTTTTCATCCTAAAAGTTTAGCTGTATGCCAGCTATATAACATAAAACTCATTTATACAAGAATTTTGAATTTGAATTGTGGTTTTGGCTGATGGAACAACTTAAGATTAACCACCCATATAGCCAAAGTATTTTCTTAATACTTTCAGAAAATACACTTAAGAATATCAATTTCCAAACAGCTCATATTTTCCTGATGATGCACCTTCCTTAAATTTTCATAACAAAAAGACAACATTCAGGTCCTAAGTAGACTCTTGCCCTGAGCTCAGATTTTGATCAAAACATATTGGTGTTTAAAGAAAGCTAGCTTGGTTGAATTTGATGACCTAAATTTATAAAGCATATGCCTTGCTGTCTTTTTGACATAAAAATGTAGCTGGCATAATAACATTTACACTCAGAATAATTTAGGTAACAAATGGAGCAATCGAGGTTAAGTCAATCAGCATACCATATTTTTTCTTTCATCATCAATTACAGAGTGCAGCACATGAGGATGTGTTAGTCACCCTTGAACCACGTATAAGACAGTGGCCAGCAGCAGCCTCATACAACTCATATTTATTACATTTCTTGATGACGTCGTTTTATCTGGGGCCTGATTTAATCTCTTGTTATTTTGTTCATCGTGGCCCTGAAGTGTACAAAATCTGCTGTTAATGCTGCTGGTAAGACGCTGCATTCACTGATTTGTCTGGAAAAGAAATTAAAAGTGATTAAGGACTATGACAATGGTTATTGCTCTCCGGTCATGTCCCATTCCCTCATAGCTATGATCATGAGGAACAGAGTAATGGAAGCTCTTATAGGATCTGATTTACTGAGGGCAAGAAGACTATCAAAATTCAAAAAGAGCCTATATCAGATATAGAGAAACTTGTTATGACCTGAATTGGACAACAAACACAGAAGTGTATTTCTCTCAAGACCATGACAATCATGACTAGTGTAGAAAGTTAGTGTATGATGTTGGAAGGAAAGAATAGATGTGATTACCTGTTGATTTTACTGCTAGCTCTGAGAAGTTATTCATAATGTAATGTGAAAGTGAGTGGTGAGTCTGAGAGTGCCGATGTCAAGGCAGCTGAAGAATTTTTATAAACCCTAGATGGGCTAATTGGGTAGTAAAGCTACTTCCCAGAAGAAAGCTTCAATGTGATGAACCTTCCTGTTCTGGAAATGGGTGCCTGAAAGGACTTTCATCTGTAAGATCACCAGTCAATGACATGTTTCCAGGCTGCTAAGGACAGGGTAGCAATCTCGTGTAAGGATCATGTTGCAGGCTGCAAAATTAACACTTGTGTGATATAGCATAGTGAGACTCTCAGGGCCTCTAAGCACATAAGTGCATACGTGCCTGTGGGAATGGATGACCCAGCTCCTCCTCCAGGATACCCTCCTTAATTTCTGAGCCAGCAAAGTGGAGAAGTAGCAACTCTTTGGAGAATAAAACACCTTTCAATATTTTAATTGTTAATAATGCTCCTGCACCTCCTCCTTTTGTTGGTGATCTTCATCTTAATATCAAAATTATGTTTCTCCAACTAAACACTAAAACTAAGCAACTAAAAACCATCTCTTTGATCCAATAAATGGTTCAACGAATTATAATCACTTTTAATGCCTTGCTACCCCTGAGGAAGACACTGAGATCTCTGGAGGGAGTACAACATTTGTGTCTGCAGCAAGGATCCTGCTTGGGATTGGGATGCTGTCACCCAGCAGTGTATGAATGGAATCTGGAAGAAGAAATGGAACAAGGTTATCACTGACCTCCAAGTATCTGCCAAAGATGAACATGGTAAAATCAACAAGGCTGTGGTTGAGATGGTGACCACTGTAACCTAGGTGTGAACGAGGGTGAGATTGAGGAGCTCAAAAGGTGGTTCCTGAGGAATTGAGCAAAGAGGAGTTACTTGTGGGAACTGAAACGGAAGAGAAAATGAAACTGCAACAGAAGAACCTCCAAGAATTCACAAAAATGTAAAGATTTAACCGATGCTTTTATAGACCTCCACAAGCTCTTTACAATGTGAAAACATGGTCCCACAATGCTACAAAGTGCCTTGTGGTACATCATCTGTTTACAAGTAAACCTGGTGGGGTGGGTAGGGAACCAAGAAAACTACCACACTAGTCTTGTTTATGTGACCCCTTTGACACTTAATCCTATCATTATGATCAATTATGAATTGAAACTTGACTAGTGAGATGGTATTGGTATATGCCACCTTGATGAGATATAATTGGAAGTCACTGTGCCCTTACTCCCCATGTAGGATCTCCGTCCTTAATGTGTTGTGAATTAATGGTAAAACTACTACTAAAACAGTACTCTATACTTTGTGTGTCTGTGTGGGTGCAAACTGTTGAAATCTTTACTTAGTAAATACTAAGTAGATCTTTTGTATATAAAGATAATTGAAAATGAATCGATGAAGAATGGGATGAAAGAGGGAGTGGGAGATGGGATGGTTGTGGGTGGAAGGGAGGTTGGGGGGAAAAAGCCGCTATAATCCAAAAGTTGTACTTTGGAAATTTATATTTATTAAATAAAAGTTTAAAAAAAGAAAACTGCCACAGACATCTTTGTGAAAAGTGATGGGAAGTGCCTCAGGCAGCTCTTTCCAGAAGTGTCCACAGAGGGCATAGTTATCATAGGCGATGACAGTTCTGTGTGTGTGGTTGCCTCTGAATACCTTCTAGCGGGGATAAGATGTGGAAGTGGAAGACAAAGAAGACTGATTCTGAACGTGTGTAGGCCTAGGCTAATGGATGTGTTTGTGTCTTAGCTTGTTCAAAATCAATTACAAATAAATCATAAAATATCTTGAAAATGGAGAAAATGAGGACATATAGAAAAATATTTTGTGAAATTTTGTTTATTTCATTTGAAAGGCAGAGGGACAGCGATGAGCCAGTATGAGTGTTGGCTGCTCCACTTCTGATCTGGCTCCCTGTTAGTGGCCTGGGAAAGCAGTGGAATACTTTTTTATTTGAAAGGCAGAGTAACAGAGAGTGGGTGAGAGAAAGGGGGTAGAGGGGATTGATCTTGCATCCACTGGTTCAGTCCCCAAAAGCCCGCAACAGCCAGTAATGTGCCAGGCAGAAACCAGGAACCAGGCACTCCATCCAGGTCTCCCACAAGGGTGAGAAAAATCCAAGTACCTGGGCCGTTATCTGCTGCCCGCCCAGGTGCGTTAGCGGGCAGCTGGATAGGAAGTGGAGAAGCCTGGACTCAAACCAGCATTTGATACTGAATGGAGATGTCCCCAAGCAGCAGCTTAACTCCCTGTGCCATAACACCAGCCTCCATTATAACTTGGTACTGTAGGTTTTCCTGAATGGTGATGCAGTGACCTCATAAAGCATTTTACAATACAACTTTGTGGAACATTGAACTTCTCTCCTACACTTCACACTTCTGAAATGCAGAAGCTTTCTTCCTTTCTTCTCTACCACATTGTGACTTCTTCCTCACATTGTTTTTTTCATTCTCTTCTTTCCCAAACAGCCCAGTCACTTCCCTACAGCCCCCTCCAGATGCTCAAAATGTTTATTTCCCCTCAATGGGAAACACTCTGAGAAATCTGAACCAACTTGCCTTCTAAATCTTGCTCTCAACAGGAGCCCTAACACTGGAATTCTGGAGAATAAAATCTATCTTGTTTCAGGAAGTTGAATGTGAGATTTCATATGGTTTAGTGTAGAGCCATCCCAAGCCTCCCTATTTGGGACATAACAGCACTTTCTCTTACATCTCAAAATGAAGAGTCATAATTTTCTAAGAAAAAAATAATTAATAAAATATCCCATAGGAAAATAGTGATTGAGTACATTTAAATATCTCCAAGTAGTCTCCTTAAAAATGTAAAAATCAATAAGCAAAGCTAATAAAAAAAAATCACTCATCTTCAGCCTAACTAGGAGATTGACCTGGAGTGGAAATGAGCATTGGGTATCATTGGAGTTGACAGTGTCACTTGCACACACATGCTTTGACACTTGGATTTTTCTAATCTTGCCCCTCCCACCCCCCCATGAATACCTCTCCTGCTCCCAGTATCTTCAGCCACATGACTCCATCTTCCTTTCTCCAAAGTATTAACCTCCTTCAAAGCATATAAAGTGTCCTGAATTTTCAGAGAACTTTTTCAGACTATATGATGACTGTGATATATCCTTTGTTTTGTCAATCAAAATGAGACCTGATCTTTTTAATTCCCATCATCTCCTATCTTGTTTCTGTAAATAAACACTCACCATTTTTGATACTTTCTTGTTTGATTACACGTTTATTTTTTATTTTAATTTTAAAATTATTTTTATTCATTTGACAGAGAAACAAAGATAAATAGAGAGAGAAAGATCTTTCATCTTCCAGTTCTCCCTTCACATGCCGGAAACAGTCAAGGACAGGCCACGCCAAATCCTATTTGTATGACAGGGACCTAAGTACTTGAGCCATCACCTGTCACTTCCCAAGGTACACATCAAAAAGAAGCTGGATTTGAAAGTAGAACCAGGACTCTAACTCACACATTCTAATACGGGATGCAGGCATCCCAAGCGGTGTCTTAACTGCTGCACCAAACTCCCTCTCCTCTCTTTGGTTTTTGTATTTACGGTTTTTATTGCTCTGTTTCAAATATGATCTAAATACAGATACGATTTATTTGCTAAACCATCAATTATTTTGAAATGTATCCTTAGACCTCCAAATTGTGCTGGCTATTTGTTATTGTGCTTTTTTGTTATTTATCAATTGAATTTTAAGAGGTCATTGTTTAGTGATACTGAGTATTTGGCACTGTTACTTTTCTATGTACACATTTCTGCAACACCTTTGCTATCTTTCTTTACTGAATTTTACTTTATATGGTTTCTATTCAGGGTGCAGGAGATTTCATATGATGAGTTCCATCAACTTTTATCTTAATATAGTTTCATTCTATTCTCATGTTTGAGAAATATTATAAATTAATATCAAATTCTATATTGATACAAGTGATTTTTTCTCCTCTTATTTAAAGACATGTTTCAGTCACTATTCTTTCTGATTGTATCTGTGATCATTCTCACCCCTGTTTCCATGCATGTAATACATCTTTATTTTTGAATACTTGAAAGCTTTTCTTAACGATGCTTGGCTTTTAGCAGGCTGACTATTGCTATTTTCTTTCATTTACCTGCTTTGTGCCAGGACATGAAAGCACATGTTTCTATCAAGCTTAGGAAGATTTTTCGCTACTTTTTTCCTAATTTTTTTCTACCCCAATCTCACCTTTTTTCTGTGACCTCCCATCTATATCTCCTTCTCTCAGAAGAACCATTCTCTGTTGGGACAATAGTTTCAAGGGGTTTGGAAACTTTTCCCCAGATGTAGAGGAGGGTGGTCACCAGGTCCACGTCCCTGTGGTTTTCCTGTCTCTCAGAGGTGGCAGGAGAGTATGCCTGGAAAATAATTAAATAGTTTATTTATATGTGTCTATTTTGTATAAATGGTAGAATTTCATTTTTTATATTCAAATAATATTCCATTCTGCATATTCACCATGATTTCTTTATCCATTCATCAGATGATGAACACCTTGATTGGTTCTAAATTTTGGCTATTGTGCATAGTACTTCTATAAACATGGTGATACAGACATCCTTGATACATTGTGCTTAAACCCCACCCAGTAGTGGGATTGCTGGATCATATGGCAAGTCTATTTCTAGTTGTTTAAGAAATCTCCACATTGTTTTCCACAATAGCTGCACTAAGTTACATTCCCACCAAACAGTGTATAAATGCTCCTCTTTGTCCACATCCTCACCAGTATTTGTTACTCTCCATGTTTTGGACTTTACCATTCTGACAGGGGTGAGGTGATATTTTAATTTAAATTTCCTAGATGCTTAGTGATGTCGATCATGTTTTTTTTTCAAATATTTGTTGGCTATTGAGAACTATCTATTGAAGTCCTTTATCAATTTTTCAAATGGATTGGTTGTTTCTTTGTTGTTGAGCTTTTCAAGTTGCTGATATATAGGAGGTATTTATCCTTTTGCAAATGTTTTTTTCCATTTTTTTGCATGTTCCTTCACTCTATTTATTGTTTCCTTTGCTGTGCAAAAGCTTCTGAATTTGATATCTCGTTTGTTTAGTTGTCCAAGAAGTCATCTCCTACAGCAATGTCTGGGAGTATTTCTTCTACTTTTTATTCCAGCAACTTCAAGTCTCAAGTCTTAAATTTAGGTCTTTGATCCATCTTGAGTCAATTTTTGAACACAGTGATGGGTATGGTTCTAATTTCATTCTTTCAGATATTATATATATATATATATATATATATATATATATATATCCAGTTTGGCCAGTACCATTTGTTGAAGAGATCATCCTTACTCCACTGTATGGTCTGAGCACTTTTATCAAAAATCAGTTGGCTGTATGTTGTTGATTAATTCCTGGGCTCCCTATTCTGCTGCATTCAATAGAGACAATTGTTTAATCACTAAACCAAACTGTTCTAATTATTATGTGTTTGTAGTATGCTTTGAAATCAGGTATTGTGATGTCTCTAGGGTAGTTTTCCTTGCTCAGGATTGCTTTGGCTATTCAGGTTCCTTTGTGATTCCATGAATTTTAGGATTGATTTGCTAACACTTTAAAGAATGCCATTGATATTTAGATAGGAATCCTATTGAATTTGTAAACTGATTTAGATAGTATAGACATTATAATGACATTTATTATTCTGAACCATGAGCAAGAAATGTCTCCATTTTTTGTGCCCTTGATGATTTCTTTCATTAATGTTTGATAATTTTCATTGTAAAGATCTTTGGCTTCTTTGCTTTAAGTTATTCCTAAATATTTGATTTTTTTTTTTTTTTGCTGTTGTGAATGATTGTTTTCTTGACTCCTCTTTCTGTGAGTTCATTATTCACGTACAAAAAAGCTACTTTTTGTATGTTTATTTTGTAACTTGCAACCTTAGTGAATTGACTTTTCAGTTCTAACAACCTTTTGGTGGAGTGTTTGGGTTTTCTCATGTACAACATGATGGCATCTGCAAACATGGATAATTTGACTTTCTCTTTTCCAATTTTGATGCACTTTGTTTCTTTCGCCTCCTGAAATGCTCTTGCTAAAACTTTAGTACTATATTGAATAAGAAGTGAAAGTGGGCAACCTTATCTTGTTCCAGATCTGAGGGGAAATACTTTCAGTTTTACCCCATTCAGTATGATATTGACTGTTGGTTTGTCACATATAGCCTTTATAATTTTGAACAATGTTCTTTCTATGCCTAATTTGTGGAAGGTTTTTACCATGAAGCAATATTGAATCTTAGCAAATGCTTTCTCTGTTTCTATTGAGATGGCCATATGGTTTTTGTTATTCAATTGGTATGATTTATGAAATTTGTCATTTGAGAATATTGAACCACCCTTGCTTTTCTGGGATAAATCCCAGTTGATCATAATTTATTATCTTTTTTATGTGGTTTTAAATTCAGTTTGCTATTATTTTATTTACAATCTTTGGGTCTATGTTCATTAAGGATATAGGTCTGTAGTTTTCTTTTCATATTGTGTCTTTGGTTTTGGTATCAAAGTAATGCTGGCCTGATGAACAATGTTTGACGGAATTCCATTCCATTCTGATCAACATTTTGGAATAATTTAAAGTGTATTAGAGGGGCCATCTCCATGGTGTACCAGGTAAAGCCACCACCTGCAGCACTGGTTCAAGTCCCGGCTGCTCCACTTTTGATCCAGTTCTCTGCTATGGCCTGGGAAAGCAGTAGAAGGTACCCCCAAATCCTTGGGCAGACTGCACCCACATGAGAGGACCCGGAGGAAGCTCCTGGCTCCTATCTCTGGCCATAGCAGCTATCTGGGGAGTAAACCAGCAGATGCAAGACCTTTTTTGTAGCTCTGCCTTACAAATAAATAAATCTTATTTAAAAAAAGATATTAGACTTTCTTCTCCTTTGAATGTTTTATAGAATTCAGTGGTAAAGCTATCAGTTTCCATAAATTTCCTTGATGGAAGAATTTTGATTACTGCTTCAATCTCATTGTTTGTTACTTTTCTGATTATGTTGTCTAAATCTTCTTGGTTTAATCTTCTTGGTTATATGAATCCAGGAATTTATCCATTTCTTCAAGCTTTTCCAGTTTATTGACATATAGTTCTTCACAATAGTTTCTTATGCTCCTTTGTATTTCAGTGGTGTCGGTCATAATGTCTTTTTTTCAATTTCTAATTTTGTTTGAGTTTTTCTTTTTTTTTTTGTTCTTTGTTAATCTGACTAGAGGTTTATGTATTTTTAATCTTCTCAAAAACGTGTCACTTTTTTAATGTAAACACTTAATGCTATAAACTTCCCTCTTAATGCTATTTTTACTGTACCCCAGAGGTTTTGATATGTTGTGTTTTCATTTTCATTTACTTCAAAAAGTTTTTAATTTCTGTTTTAATTTCTTCAATCATCCATTTTTCATTCAGTAGCATGCTGTTTAAATTCTAAGTATTAATGAGCATTCTATTATTCTTTTTGAATTCTAGTTTTATTCCTTTACAGTCTGAGAAGATACAAAGTATGATATCAATCATTTTAAAATTGCTGAAACTTGATCTGTGGCCTAATATACAATCTATCCTTTATGTTTCATGTGCTGATGAAAAGAATGTGTTTTCTGTAGCTAGTGGGTAAATTTCTTGTAAATGTCTATTAGGTACATTCTCTCAGGAGTGTGCTACAACTCTGATGTATCTTTATTAATTTTTTTTGTCTGGATGATCTGTCCATTGATGAAAGTGGAGTGTTGAAGTTACCCAGTATTATTGTAGTGGAATGTATCTCTCCTTTTAGAAATAATAAGATTTTCCGTATATATCTTTGTGGTCTTGTCTTGGGTACATCTATATTGATGACTGTTATGTCTTCTTGTTGAATTCAACCTTTCATCAAAAATATCATGTACTTCTTTATCTCTTTTTATGGTTTTTTATTTAAAGTATGTTTTATAAGGATAGCTATGTCTGCTTGCTTTTCATTTCCATTTGCCTGGTATATTTTTTCCCATCCTTCATTTTCAGTCTATGTGTACTTTTGCTTGTGAAATGAGTTTCTTGTGGGTGGCATATAGTGATGTCATTTTTTTATTTGTTTTGTTTGTTTGCTTTAATCCATTCAGCCAATCTATGTCCTTAGGTTGGTGAATTTAACCCAATTACATTCAAAGTTAGTACTGATAGATAAGAAATGGAAACCTGTCCTTTTGTTGATTGCATAATGATTATACCTGCAATGTCAGTGAATTTGGTGGTGTCATGTGTTTTCACAATGTTTAGTTTTTGGTTTTTTTTTTTTTTTTTTTTTTTTTTTTTTTTTTTTTTTTTTTTTTTTTTTGCCAGGCTGTTAGACAGTGAGAGAGAGACAGAGAGTTATAGACTGAGAGAGAGAGACAGAGAGAAAGGTCTTCCTTCCGTTGTTTCACTCCCCTAATGTCTGCCATGGCAGGCGCTGAGCCAATCCAAAGCCAGGAGCCGGGTACTTCCTCCCAGTCTCCCACGCAGGTGCAGGGACCCAAGTACTTGGACCATCCTCCACTGCCCTCTTGGGCCACAGCAGAAAGCTGGACTGGAAAAGGAGCAACCAAGGCTAGTACCGGGTGCCGGTGCCTCAGGCAGAGGATTAGCCAAGTGAGCCAAGGCACCAGCCCATGATGTTTACTTCTACTGCAGGATACCCTTCAAAATGTCTTGTAAGGCTGGTCTGGCAGTGGTGAATTCTCTCAATTTTTGCTTACCTGGAAAATACTTTATTTATTTTTTTAAAAGATTTATTTTATTTATTTGAAGACAGTTACAGAGAGAGGTAGAGACAGAGAGAGAGGTCTTCCATCTGCTGGTTCACTTCCCAGGTGGCCACAACAGCAGGAGCTGCGCCAATCCGAAGCCAGGAGCCAGAAGCTTCTTCTGGGTCTCTCATGTGGGTGCAGGGGCCCAAGGACTTAGGCCATCTTCTACTGCTTTCCCAGGCCATAGCAGAGAGCTGGATTGGAAGAGGAGCAGCCAGGACTAGAACCGGTGCCCATATGGGATGCCGGCACTTCAGGCTAGGGGTTTAACCCACTGCACCACAGCACCGGCCCCTGGAATATACTTTATTTCTCCTTCAAATTTTAAAGGATAGCTTTGCTGCATATAATATTATTGGTTGGTTGGGAGTTTTTTGTTTTTTGTTTGTTTTTCTTTTAAGACCTTGAATATATCATTCCACTCTCTTCTGGCCTGTAGGGCTTCTGCTGAGAAGTTTGATGTTAATCTAATTGATTTTCCTTTACATGAAACTTAATGATTTTCTTGTATTGTCTTTAGGATTCTCTTCTTGTCTTTAACTTTTGAAAGTTCGGTGACAATATGTCTTATAGACTACAATTTTTGGTTGAGTCTGCTTGCAGTTCTTTGACCTTCTTTTATCTGAATGTCCGTTTCTCTTTCAAGACCTGGTAAATTTTCAACTTTTATTTCATTTAGCAGGTTCTCAATGTTTTTTCCATTTCTTCTCCATTAAGAATATCTGTAATACAAATACTTGTTTAATGAACCCCATATTTCATGTAGACTTCTGATTCTTTTAAATTCTTTCCTCTATTTTAGTGTATTTCATTTTTCTTGTTGAGTTCTATCTACTTAGCAATATTTTAATTTATGTCACTCATTGATTTCCTCATTTCTTTAATCTATCTGTATTGTCTTACATATCATTGAGCTTTCTTACAATCATTACTTTGAATTCTTTATCTGTCATTTCATAGATTTCCTTCCATTTAGGATCTAATTCTGGAGGGATATCATGTTCTTTTGGAGGCATTATTGGAGGCTACCTTGCTTCTTCATGTCTCCTGTGTGCCTACGTTGCCCATCTAGTATATTCTTTCCTTCCTCTTTATGGAGTAAGTTTTATAGTAAAAGAGTTTATGGTTTAGCTGGTATGCAGGGGATACCACTTGGCTTATTGCTTTGGCTTTGGTTCTAGGTGAGCTCAGGAATGTAGTCTCCG
The DNA here is from genome assembly GCF_033115175.1 of Lepus europaeus. NCBI lineage: Eukaryota > Metazoa > Chordata > Mammalia > Lagomorpha > Leporidae > Lepus > Lepus europaeus. Next base: position 88,347,980 of record NC_084827.1, read on the forward strand.
AATGATTCCTTTTGTTTTAATCATTGTCAGCAGTGTCTATAAGTGACAGAGTGGTCTAATTTACTTCAGTTCATAGGAAGAAAAATTTGGCTTTTAGGTGAATAAGGGTTTTCTTGGTTTTGTGCCTTTGGTCCACAGAGAGTTCAGTGTCAGTCTCCCTGGTAAATGTGAAGGTCAAGGCTTTGTTCTTGGTGCTGAGGGAGATGAGGATGGCTGCTCACTTGTCCTACTGGAAAAACAGAGTGATGCCAGGACTTCTGGCACCAATTGCTGTGGCTCGTGGACAGTGTGAAAAGGGAGGATCTTTTCTTGGGTACAGCTAGAAGAGTCCAACAGGTATGTGGCTTATAATGCCAACGGCCCTTGTCCTAGGATTAGGGAATGTGACATGGACCCTGCTCCATTTCTACAGGATGACTACAAGCACACAGGATACACAGGAGGTTTTACTCTGTAGGGGATGAGTCCAGAGAGGTGGAATGCAGGTAGGTTCTACCCTATGTCCACCAGGTAAATACCAATGACATCAAGAAATTTAAAATGAATTATTACAGTCCTGGTGTTGCAGAGTATGGTGGGGTCATTACCCTGATCTCCCAGTGTGGGAAAGGATTTCTTTTATGGGTTACTTCTGGCGTTAGCCCCCAGAAGCCAAGGTGAATTCCTTTCACTCACATAGAATGGGTGAGTGTAGCTCTGGGGATAATGCCCCAAAACACCCAAGTTGCAAGATGTTTCTTGTATTCACATCATTGAAAATTTCAGTTAGACCCCTGGAAATGTAGTCCTTCCTTTATTCTTTTCATATCACAGAGCAGCTTAAGTTAGTGCAGTATACCCAATTCAGCCATCTTGGACCTGTACTCTAGGTCCTTTGTGATTAACACTCCTAAATAAAAACTGTACAAATCCTGCAATTTTCAGGTTTTTTTTTTTAATAACTTTAATAGTTCAAGCCTCTGAAACATTAGAATTTCAAATAAATTGGGCATAGCCAGGACAAAATGGGATAAGTTGGGGGAATGCAGTATGTTTAAAAGAATAAAAGAGGTTGGGGCCGACGCCATGGCGCAGTAGGTTAATTCTCCACCTGTGGCACTGGCATCCCTTATGGGTGCTGGTTTTAGTCCTGGGTGCTCCTCTTCCAATCCAGCTCTCTGCTGTGGCCTGGGAAAGCAGTGGAGGATGGCCCAAGTGCTTGGGCCCTCGCATGGGAGACAAGGAAGAAGCTCCTGGCTCCTGGCTTCAGATCGATGCAGCTCCAGCTGTTGCAGCCATTTGGGGGGTGAACCAATGGAAGGAAGACCTTTCTCTCTGCCTCTTCCTCTCACTGTCCATAACTCTACCTCTCAAATAAATAAATAACATCTTTAATAAAAAGAATTAAAGAGGTAACACAATACAGTAGGACAACAGATTGTGGAGCCAGAATGCCAGGGGTTCAAATCTAGCCTTGACCACCTAACAACAGATGGCCTTGGGAAATTAATCTAATCTCCTTCTGTCATTTTTCTTCCTCCCTCAAGTATCAAGTTATAGAGGTAGTAAATCTCTTTGGTTATTATGAGAATTAAATTAAATTTTTATTTGGAAGGCACCATTAATGTGCCGGAGAAATAATATATTGTATTGTGATTCTTTAATGATAAATACTTGTATTTATTAATTTTCTATTTTTGTGGCTTTTCAAGGAATTTTTTACTTGGTTGAAATTCTCAAATTCAAAAAACATATATATTTTGCAAAATTGTAAAATATTTCCAAAATCAAAGTAGGTATGATATTCTATTACTGTTATAAAAATCTGTCATACTCATGTTTTTTTTTTCAATTCCTACTATATTTATTTATGCTTTCTGTTCTTTGTTTTTCAAAATCTACTTTGGCACAAGTATTTATGTTTTATTAGCTATTTCAAACAAAATTCTATATGCCATCTGTTTAATTTTTATGTGACATTATATAAGCATGTTTTTAATTTTTAGCATTTCTTGTAGAACTAATTTGGATGTGCAACATATTTTTGTTTGTTTAATTAGCTTTTAAAAAGACTTTATTATTTAGTTATAGAATTCTTGAAAAGTTGAAAGTGTAATACAAAGAATGTAATACCCAGTTTCCCTTATTTTTATATCTTACAATAGGAGGGGTCTTCAAAAAGTCCACTGAAAATAAGTATTATGAAAAAAAACTATGCATGGAATTCAAAGAGTTAAAAGTACTTGTACAATGGTACACAAGTCACAACCAATGAACCAATTTTAATGCATTAATACTGACATCCACACTTTATCCAGATGTCCTTAGTTTTTACCTAGTGTCCTTTATCTGTTCTAGAATCCCATTCAAGACACCACATTGCATTCATTTATGTCTTACACTTCCTATAGCTAGTCTTTCATTATGTCTGTCTGCTTGGGCACCTATCACAAAATACAATGAAGTGGGAAATGTAAACAATAGGTTTATTTCTCACAGTTCTGCAGGCTAGGAAGCTCAAGATTCAGGTGCTGGCCAGGAATGGTGGTGGTGAGCAGGGCCCTCTTCCTAGATTACAGAAGGCTATCTTTTCTGCTGCATCTTCACATAGCAAAGGCAAAAAGTAAGCTAAGCTCTATATTCTCTATTTCATAGCACTAATTCCATCATGAAGACCTCACCTTCATGGTTTCATCTAAACCTGGCTACAGACCAAAGGCCCATTTCCAAATTTCATCAAAGAAGGCTTAGGGCTTCTGTATGTGAATTTTGGGTGGCAAAATTCTCTCTGTTTCACTTGGATTTATGATATTGGCTGTTTTGAGGAATTCTCATCAGGCTTTTTTTTTTTTTTTTTTTTTGACAGGCAGAGTGGACAGTGAGAGAGAGAGAGAGACAGAGAGAAAGGTCTTCCTTTGCCGTTGGTTCACCCTCCAATGGCCGCTGTGGCTGGCACGCTGAGGCCGGCACACTGCGCTGATCCGATGGCAGGAGCCAGGTGCTTCTCCTGGTCTCCCATGGGGTGCAGGGCCCAAGCACTTGGGCCATCCTCCACTGCACTCCCAGGCCACAGCAGAGAGCTGGCCTGGAAGAGGGGCAACTGGGACAGAATCTGGCACCCCAACAGGGACTAGAACCCGGTGTGCTGGCGCCACAGGTGGAGGATTAACCTATTGAGCTGTGGTGCCGGCCCAGGCATTTTTGATAGGAATTGTCCCCAATTTTGGGTTGTCCTATACACTTCTTGTGGTTAGGCTAGAGTATCAATCTCGTCATGTGATATTAAAAGTACATGTCACCCAAGTGAGGAAATTTTTGTAAAGTTTCTCCACTATAAAATTTCTCTTCCTTCTTTCTTTCTTTATGGTGCTCTTTGTTTTTTGTTTGTTTGTTTGTTTGTTTGTTTGCTTGCTTGGCAGGTAGAGTTATAGACAGTGAGAGACAGAGACAGAGAGAAAAGTCTTCTCTCCATTGGTTCACCCCCCTAATGGCAGCCACGGCTGGCACTTCACTGATCCAAAGCTAGGAGCCAGGTTGTTCTTCCTGGTCTCCCATGCGGGTACAGGGGCCCAAGCACTTGGGCCATCTTCCACCGCCCTCCGGGCCACAGCAGAGAGCTAGACTGGAAGAGGAGCAACTGGGACTAGAACCCAGCACCCATATGGGATGCTGGCACCGCAGGCGGAGGATTAACCAAGTGAGCCACGGTGTCAGCCCCAATGATGCCCTTTGGATGGAAGTCTCTGCATGCATTGCATTTCAAGAGTTACAAAATTTAGGCTTCATCTTTTTTTTTTTTTTTAAGATTTATTACCAATTTGAAAGACAGAGTTAGAGAGAGAGGTAGAGACAGAGAGAGAGGTCTTCCATCTGCCGACTCACTCCCCAGAAGGCCACAAAGGCCGGAGCTGTGCCTATCTGAAGCCAGGAGCCAGGAGCCTCCTCCAGTTCTCCCACATGGGTGCAGGGGCCCAAGGACCTGGGCCATCCTCCATTGCTTTCCCAGGCCACAGTGGAGAGCTGGATTGGAAGAAGTGCAGCTGGAACTAGAACCAGTTCCTAGTGCTTCAGGCCAGGGCTTTAACCCACTGTGCCACAGCACTGGCACCTAGGCTTCATTTTCTTAAATGAGATGTATCAGCATAGCTTTGTGGAATGCTTCAGTATGAAAGATTAATCTATTATCCCTCCATTTTTTATTCAATATTTATTTATACCTGTATATCTTATTATTCAAACTTTTCCAGCTTTGACCATCAAAAACCCATTCAGTTCACATACACTTATCATTTTGGTTCTTATTAATGTCTTGCTTTCTGGCACAATAAGGCATTACAAGCTCATATTATATGTTCCCTGCCCTAGCCATATACTTAGGCATTTCTCCTGATTGTGCTGGTCCCATTTACTGGAGACTGGCATAAGAAACTAAAATGCAATACTTTCTTCTTTCATTTCTTGGATAGGATTTTAAGCTTACAGATTATTCACTTTATCCCACCTAAATATATGTAAACCATATGCTAATCACAGAGATACTGCTTTATCAAATGTAAAATGTTGGTTTTGTTTTGTTGTCATTCAATTCTAAATATAATTAATATAAATATAAATATTCATGTATTCCTTTATTAATAAGTTACTGACTGGTATATTTTAAAATTTTACAAAATAAAAGAGCTTTAATTTTCTTGTGTTTTATTTCAATTTTTAGAGAATCATTGTTGGAGAATGTCATCTAAATAATAATTAAAATAGTCAGCAGTTGATGTACATCAGTTGCTTTCATATCTTAGCTATTGTGAATTGTGCTGCAATGAACATGAAGGTACAGGTAACTCTTTAATATGCTGATTTCTTTTAGTTTGGGTAAATTCTTAGGAGTGGGATAGCTGGATCCTATGGTGGGTCTATATATAGATTTGTGAAGTATCTCCATACTGTCTTCTACAGTGACTAGACGGGTTTACTTTCCCACCAAGAGTGGATCAGGTGCCTTTTCCCCCATATCCTTCCCAGAATTTGTTGTTTGTTGATTTTTTTATGACAGCCATTCTAATGGCGTGAGGTGAAACCTCATTGTGGTTTTGATTTGCATTTCCTTGATGGCTATGAATCCTGAGCATTTTTTCAAGTGTCTGTTTACCATTTGAATTTCCTCTCATGAAAAATGCCTGTTCAAGTCCTTTGCCCATTTCTTGACTAGATTGTTTGTTTTGTTGTTGTTGAATTTATTGAGCTCTTTATGCATTCTGGATAACCTTTTATCAGTTGCCTTGTTTGCAAATATTTTCTTCCATTCTGTTGGTTGCCTCTTCACTTTGCTGAGTGTTTCTTTTGCAATGCAGAAGCATCTCAGCTTGATGTAGTTCATTTGTCAATTTTGGCTTTGATTGCCTGTGCTTCTGGAATCTCTTCCAAGAAATCTTTCCCTATGCCAATGTCTTGCAGAGCATACTGTGATTTTAAAACTAATTCATAATATTAAAAGATAACATAGGCCGGCGCCATGGCTTAACAGGCTAATCCTCCACCTTGCGGCACCGGCACACGGGGTTCTAGTCCTGGTCGGGGCTCCGGATTCTATCCCGGTTGCCCCTCTTCCAGGCCAGCTCTCTGCTGTGGCCAGGGAGTGCAGTGAAGGATGGCCCAAGTCCTTGGGCCCTGCACCCCATGGGAGACCAGGAGAAGCACCTGGCTCCTGCCATCGGATCAGCGTGGTGTGCCAACCGCGGCGGCCATTGGAGGGTGAACCAACAGCAAGGGAAGACCTTTCTCTCTGTCTCTCTCTCTCTCTCACTGTCCACTCTGCCTGTCAAAAAAATAAATAAAAACAAACAAACAAACAAAAAAAAGATAACATAAGTAAGAATTGAAGGTATCTAAAATGTTTAGAAATTTAATGGTTGGATTATGAAACTAGTTTGAGAGTATGATAACAAAGAAGAGGAAAAGATAATTAAACCAAATGAGGTTAAGTTGTTGACAAACACTGAATCTGGATGGTGTATATATGTGGTTTTATTGTACTATTTTCTGTGCTTTAATTTATGTGTGAAAACATCCAAAATAAAATATGAAAGGATGTTTTCAAATAGTATTTAATTACATAGGGAAATGATCCTGTTATAAGCAGGTAACATAGATTGGCTCTATTTTATCATTTTTTTAAACTTCTAATACTAAATATTTTTCCTTAACCATGTCTTTATTTTTTAAATTTTCTAACATAAATATTTTCATTTAAAAATGCATAAAATTTAAAACAAATATCTATAATTCACATGTAAGCCCTCTACTAGCTTGACACAGCTTTTACATTTTTGTCTGATGTGCCACACCTTTGATTATTTTAGCTAAGATTAACTTGTCACCTTCCCATTAACAGAGCTGTCAGAAATTTCACCTTTGGTATTATCTACTCTAGTATTCTAACATGTCTGATTATCATCATTATTAATAATTATAATTTTGTAGAACTTGATAATTTTATGTCACAACACCATTCAGCAAACATGTATTCTGAGTCTACTGTTTGTCAGGCACAGCTCTAGGCACTAGGGCATAAAACACAAGGGCAATACAGCCTCTGCTCTAACATAGCTCAGAATTTCAGACTGCTAAAGAAATAAAGGAATTATGTAATCTCAAAGATGTATACAGCAGTGCCACTTCTAGAGACAAAAACAAATATGCCATTTTCAGTCCTACAAGATATCCAGGTCAAATAATAAGTGCTTATAATTAACAAATTAACCTAGAAAGAGGCATGCTGATATAGTTCAACTTAATTTTCTCTGATTTATATATTTTTTTCATTTATTAAACTTTTATTTAATGAATATAAATTTCCAAAGTACAGCTTATGGGTTACAATGGCTGCACCCCTCCCATAACTTTCCTCCCACCCGCAACCCTCCCCTTTCCCGCTCCCTCTCCCTTTCCATTCACATCAAGATTCATTTTCAATTCTCTTTATATACAGAAGATCAGTTTAGTATATATTAGGTAAAGATTTCAACAGTTTGCCCCCACATAGCAACACCGGCATGCCATATGGGGACTGGTTCAAGTCCCAGCTGCTCCACTTCCAATCCAGCTCCCTGCTGGTGGCCTGGGAAAGCAGTGGAGGATGACCCAAGTGCTTGGGCCCCTGAGTCCACATGGCAGACCTGAAGGAAGCTCCTGGCTCCTGGCTTTGGATTGGCCTAGGTCCAGCCATTGTGGCCATTCGGGGAGTGAACCAGTGAGTGTAGGACCTCTCTCTGTCTCTCCCTTTCTCTCTGTGGCTCTGCCTCTCAAATAAATAGATGAATCTTTAAAAAAAAAAAGTAAAAAACCAACGGCAAAAGGAAGACCTTTCTCTCTGTCTCTCTCTCACTGTCCACTCTGCCTGTCAAAAATAAATTTAAAAAAATTAATTAATTTTCTATGCCATTTCCAATTTAACACCAGGTTTTTTTTTTTCATTTCCAATTCTCTTTATATACAGAAGATCGATTCAGTATATAATTAGTAAAGATCTCATCAGTTTGTACCCACACAGAAACACAAAGTGTAAAAATACTGTTTCAGTACTAGTTATAGCATCACTGCACATTAGACAACACATTAAGGACAGATCCCACATGGGATGTAAGTAAGTACACAGTGACTCCTGTTGTTGACTTAACAATTTGACACTCTTGTTTATGGAGTCAGTAATCTCCCTAGGCTCTAGTCATGAGTTGCCAAGGCTATGGAAGCCTTTAGAGTTTGCTGACTTTGATCTTATTCCAATAGGGTCATAGTCAAAGTGGAAGTTCTCTCCTCCCTTCGGAGAAAGGTACCTCCTTCTTTGATGGCCCCGTTCTTTCCCTGGGATCTCACTCACAGAGATCTCTGATTTATATTTTAGATAGAAAGTAGATTTTTGAGGGCATTTCTTTAATTCCTCATTTTCATAGATAATGAAACTGTAGACAAAAAAGTGATGACTTAGTAAAATGATAAAGTTATTTAATCAGAAGTAGAAAAGAGATACCTTGTATAAATCCACTTCTTTTCTTCAGTTTCTGGTAGTATAACAGAAGAATTAGATCTAGACAAGAGAACACATATAATAGAATTGCTTTAACTCATAAAAATCATAAGTTTACTCAAATCTTCCATGAACTCTGTAAGCAAATTAACTCTTAGATCTCATGCTCAAAGCTTAGGAAAAAGAAATTGAGCAAAAACATAATGTGTGGGAGATGTTTTTGCAAACTCTGTGAGTGTAACTCTCCTTTGCTTCCTTGTAGCTTATATCAGTTACAAATGGAAAGTGAAAAGCAAGAACTATAGCTATACTGTGATTAAGCTTGTAGTTGCAATGCTGTCCTTTGAGCAGTTACATGTATAGTGACTCGGAACTCTGAGATTTGTACATACATTCCAGTCAAAGTTATAAACAGTATAACATGAATGAATTTGCTGTGTGGTTTAGAATATCAACCTGTACATCTGGGATGAAAGCAAAGTTGGTGAATAGCTAGCCAAACTATGTCACTGTTGTAAAGAATGATGGGTAGCTAACTAGACACCCATTGTAGCTAAATCAGGTGATTATTCTTAATCTGCCTTAATGTTTGTTTCCAGCTTAAATGGTTCATAGTATAAGCATAATTAATATTAATTGGTAGAATTTCCTCTTCCTTTTATAATATCCTAAGTAAGGATTCTTTCACCATTAGAAAGTGTTTTACCTTTTTTTTTTTTTTTTTTTTTTTTTTTTTTACAGGCAGAGTGGACAGTGAGAGAGAGAGACAGAGAGAAAGGTCTTCCTTTGCCTTTGGTTCACCCTCCAATGGCCGCCGCGGTTGGCGCGCTGCGACCGGCACACCACGCTGATCCGATGGCAGGAGCCAGGTGCTTCTCCTGGTCTCCCATGGGGTGCAGGGCCCAAGCACTTGGGCCATCCTCCACTTCACTCCCTGGCCACAGCAGAGAGCTGGCCTGGAAGAGGGGCAACCGGGACAGGATCGGTGCCCCGACCGGGACTAGAACCCGGTGTGCCGGCGCTGCAAGGCAGAGGATTAGCCTAGTGAGCCACGGCGCCGGCCTTTACCCTTTTTCTTATTGATTAACTAGCCAGCTAGCCAGTAATTAATTCACTCACAGTTTATTTAAAAGCAACTGTAGAGCTGGCATTGGGTAAAAATGTTGAGTATACAAAAATAGAGTTGTGGATCTCTGCTTCCTGGAGATCCACAGAGAGTCTTGGGCTACATCAATCACGTCATTCTTTGGAATGTACTAGTACCCATCATTATCAAAAGAGTTTTAAGTTAGGTAGATGACAATGCCTAGATTAAAAAGTATCACTTTGTTCTTCGAGAATCCCACAGCCGAATGTCTGATAGATAACAGCTCATTTTACAAATAAGACATCAAGGAACTATTTTAAAGAGGAGTAAGTTCTTGGCAAAGTCACCAGCATAGAGGTTACCTTAGAACAATTCATTTTCCATTGAATTCAAAGGTTTCACATGTAGCCTTGTTGTATTCATTACTGTTCCATTAAGTCTTTTTTTCCCCAATAGTTCATAATCAGAATTCAGAAAATTATAAAATGATAAAAAGATACTCATTTCCAAATATCAGAACATATATTGGAAACTTAGCAAATGAAAGTTTTATCATGTAATGTACTAGAAATAACATCATATTTTAGTAATCAGATGAATATTCTGGCATTAGTTTTTTAAAAACTCTGAATTTACATTGATCAGCCCTTGTCCTGACTGTTGATGTACATGTAATACTTTATCACTTTTAGTATTTTTTTTTGTTCTAGTACTATTGGTTGAACTCTGTAATTAACACACAATTATTCTTAGGTGTTTAAAGTTTAACTGAAAAGTGATCCCTGTTGAATATAAGAGTGGGAATAAGAGAGGGAGGAGATGTACAATTTGGGACATGCTCAATCGGACTTGCCCAAATGGTGGAGTTAGAAACGTGCCAGGGGATTCTAATACAATCCCATCAAGGTGGCATGTACCAATGCCATCTCACTAGTCCAATTGATCAATTTCAGTTCACAGTTGATGGCTCTGATAGGTCTAAGAGTCAAAGGGATTACACAAACAAGACTAGTGTAAGCTAATACTAACTGATAGAATCAAAAAGGGAGAGAATGATCCAACATGGGAAGAGGGATACACAGCCAACTCATAGAATGGCAGGTGTCCTAAACAGCACTCTGGCCTCAGAATCAGCACTTAAGGCATTCAGATCTGGCTGAAGAGCCCATGAGAGTATTTTACGCATGGAAAGCCAAGACACTCTGGAAAAAAAAAAAAGAAGAAGAAAACCTAAATGAAAGATCTCAGTGAGTGAGATCCCAGTGGAAACAACAGGGCCATCAAAGAAGGAGGTACCTTTCTCTGAAGGGAGGAGAGAACTTCCACTTTGACTATGACCTTGTCTGAATAAGATCAAAGTCGGCAAACTCAAAAGGCTTCCATAGCCTTGGCAACTCATGAGAGCCTAGGGAGATTACTGATGCCATAAACAAGAGTGTCAATTTGTTAAGTCAACAACAGGAGTCACTGTGCACTTACTCCCCATGTAGGATCTCTGTCCTTAATGTGTTGTACAATGTGAATTAATGCTATAACTAGTACTGAAACAGTATTTTACACTTTGTGTTTCTGTGTGGGTGAAAACTGATGAAATCTTTACTTAATATATACTAAACCGATCTTCTGTATATAGATAATTGAAAATGAATCTTGATGTGAATGGAATGGGAGAGGGAGCAGGAGATGGGAGGGGTATAAGTGGGAGGGAAATTATTTGGGGGGAGCCATAGTAATCCATAAATTGTACCTTGGAAATTTATATTTGCTAAATAAAAGTTAAAAAAAAACTGAATTTATTCAAGCCTGCATACATTTCTAAACTCAGACTCCCAACATACAACATAAAGACTGTAGTACCTACTTCGCAGTGTAGTTTTAAGGATCAGAGCAGTCTAATATTTAAAAAGATTCATAAGCTTTCAATTTTCATACACAATTATATATTGAGTGCAGCTTGAGTATGCATCTTATGGATAGTATTAAGTTATCACATTTTAGTACATGTTAAGTATTTTTCTCTTAATGTGTAAGCTCATACTTTTTATACTGTTGTTTTAATAGTATCATTACATTTGCTTACATTATTTTAGCTCATGTTTTGTTTCCATAATGCTTTTTAATTTTTATATGATGTTATGCATATTTTCATTTGTTCAATTACTTTTAAAATAACTGTATATTAAAAATAATGTAAAAGTCTGACTTACGTCTTCAAGTATAGTTTTCTAGAAGAATGTCTTGATGGTGTAAATTTTGAGCCTTATATATTTGAAAGTGTGACTCCCTTGGATTGTGTCATTTTTATGCTATGTATGTAAAGTCTGTCTCTATGTAATCTATAGACTTTCTTGTTCTTGGTCATTATCAGTTTTTTATATTCATAATTGATAACATCAAGAATTTTATTTTGAATTCAAAATTTTAATGACCTTTTCAAATCTTTATTCATTTTTCTATGATTACTCTCATTATTATAATTCTCTTAGAACTTCTTATGATTTTCTTGATTTGTCAATTTAGTACTGATTATGATTATTGAAATATTCCCACTCTTTGCAATTCTTATAAGATTTAAAATTCTGTCAAGTCATTATTTTTCTCTTAAATTTATTTCCTTTCCTCTTATAGGTCTGCTTCTAGATTGTATATACAAGTATTCTTTAATGCTAATGTGACTCTAGGCTTTCTAATTTAAACTTTATTTAAATGTCAAATAGTAAATCAATCATCAGTTATTCTCTTCTACTTTTAGCATGCTATGTCTCTACTATTTTTATATTTTCCCGATAACTTATTGTCATAGGTCTGATGTCACCTTTTAAACTATTACTGCTAATACTATTATTACTATAACCAGTACTATTACTATTAACTAAATCTCCTGTTCTCCTCTTATTTGCAGAAGCAAAAACTAATGCAATTTTTCTGAAGTGCAACTGTCAATATGTATCTACAGTCTTAAAATTGTTCAGAAAATAACCTAAAAACTAAATTTGCACATTAAATTTACAAAATTTTCTGAACAAGGATATCCAGGAAGTGTCATAAATAATATTGAAACATTGGAAACATCCCCAAGTAATGGTATGGCAAGTACATTAATGTACTAAACATTTGGTTACACAAAAAATGATCATAGTCTAAGGTTAAAAAGATATAAAGTGGGTCGACACGGTGGTGCAGTAGCCTAAGCCTTTACCTGTGGTGCTGGCATTCTTTATGGGCATCAGTTCAAGTCTGGGCTGCTACTGTTCCAATCCAGCTCTCTGCCTATGGCCTGGGAAAGCAGTGGAAGATGACCTAAATGCTTAGGCCCCTGCATCCACAAGGGAGACCCAGAAGAAGCTTCTGGCTACTGACTTTGGATTGGCCCAGCTCTGGCTGTTGCTGCCATTTTGGGAGTGAACCAGTCCAGTGGATAGAAGATCCCTCATCCTCTTTCTCTCTCTTTGCTTTCTGTAACTCTGCCTCTCAAATAAATTAATAATTTTTTAAAAAATATATAAATATATATACACACAAAATTATCACAAGAATAAATATATAAGTATTAATATCTTTTCTTTATACACAATATAATTATATATACATACATTAAAATATTTATTAACAATACTGGATTCAAACACTTCAAGATGGTAAAAGAATATCTCAGGAAACTATGGGAAGCAGAGATTGTGATAGGTGATATACTTTTCTATTTCATTCTTTGCCTTTTTTCTATATTACTTAGAATAAATATGTGCGGCCGGCACCGTGACTACTTGGCTAATCCTCTGCCTGCGGCACCAGCACCCCTGGTTCTAGTCCTGGTTGGGGTGCCAGATTCTATCCCGGTTTCTCCTCTTCCAGTGCAGCTCTCTGCTGTGGCCCAGGAAGGCAGTGGAGGGTGGCCCAAGTGCTTGGGCCCTTGCACCTGCATGGGAGACCAGGAAGAAGCACCTGGCTCCTGGCTTCATATCGGCGCAGCATTGGCTGTAGCAGCCATTTGTGGGGTGAACCAACGGAAAGAAGACCTTTCTCTCTGTCTCTCTCTCTCACTGTCTGACTCCGCCTGTCAAAAAAAAAGAATAACTATGTGCTTCTTTACAGTATTAAAATGGTATCAATAAAAAGATGGGACTGGTACTGTGGAGTAGCAAGTGAATGCAAAACCTGTGGCACCCACATCCCATATGGGTGCCTGACCGAGTCCTGGCTACTGCACTTATGATCCAGCTGCTTGTTAATGTGACTGAGAAAGTAGTGGAATATGGCCCAAGTGCTTGGGCCCCTGTACCCATGTGGGAGACCCAGTTGAAGCTTCTGATTTTGCCTGGCCCTGCCCTGGCTGCTATGGCCATGTGGGGAGAAACTAGCAGGTAAAAGGTCTCTCTGTGTTCTCTCTCTCTCTCTCTCTCTCTCTCTCTCTCTCTCTCTCTCTAACTCTGCCTTTCTGGTAAGTAAACTAATCTTAGAAAAATTTAAAAAAATAGGGGAGAGTGGCAGGATGGTGGAATAGGAAGGGAGCACACTGATGTCCGGGAAGAGACAGTTTAATAAAAGTGGAGACACTGCAGGTTCAAGGAAGAGTAGGGGAAGAAACAGCAGAGGAACCTCTCCGGAACTAGTGATTCACAGTGTACCTGCGTGGAGAGTGTGGGAGCCCAAGTTCGGGACACCAGCGGCAGAATCAACACACCAGCGCTGGAACGCGAGGTGAGCCGAACCTCAATAGCCCGAGACACCAGCGGGCAAGCGGAAAGAGGAGACTAGAGGGAACGAGGCTTGAAACTCCATGGGGTAAAGTTCACCAGGCTAACTAGAAGAGAAAGAGAAAAAAAAATTGACCAATATGGACACGAGTTTCTCTCTCTCCGCTCACCACTCAAAGGCAAGCAAAACAAAGAGCAGGCGCCATTTTGGACATACATCATAAGCAGGGTGACCTCAGTCAGGACTGCACCGGCCCTCAGCCAAGCAGAAAAACCTGACTCTGAGGGAGTGAAATAACAGGAGAAGGAGATTAGGACCTAATGAATGTGTGGTGCTGGTGAACTGAGACTGTGAAGAAGGAGACGGTGGGGGAGAGAACTCATGCAATTCACGTGAGTGCTCTCCAGAGATGCTACAGTTCAGTAGCCTTGGAAACCCAGTGGGAGACTGTGGGAGAATTTGAGCCCACACTGAGGGCAGCACAGATTCCCTGTGTGGTCCTTGGGAAAGAGCTTCCAATCTCTGGCTCCTGTGGGTATAACTACCAAAAATTCCATTCAGCTGTGCAGAATTACTTCCCTTTTGAATCAAAAAAAAAAAAGAAAGAAAGAAAGAAAAGAAGGAAGAAATAAATTAAAAAAAGAGTGATTTACCACGCCTAACCTGGGAGTGTCACCTTTGGCACACCCTCAACCCTGAGGAACCAAACAGAGCTCTCAGACCACACTCATCTCAAGCCTCTAAGGCTCAATTGAAAGCAGACAGTCCACTTAATCTAGAGGCATAGTATAACAAGTAAAAACACCACAGTGAAGAAACCAAAGAATATATCCAATATTGCAAACAAATGCAAAAACCGAGGTAACAAGAACAAGGAAGACACTATGATGCCCCTAAATGAAAAAGACACCCCAATTCAAGATTATGAAGATGATGAGATAGAAGAAATGCAAGAAGCAGATCTCAAAAATTTGATAAGAACATTAAGAAGTTATCAAAAACAAATTCTTGAACTACAGAAATCTTTAATGGACAAGATAGAAAATCTCTCTTGTGAAAATGAAATATTAAGGAGGAATCAAAATGAAATGAAACAACTAGTAGAACAAGAGACTGTGATAGTGATGAGAAATCATAATGAAATGAAGAAGTCAATAGATCAAATGACAAACACATTAGAGAGCCTTAAAAACAGAATGGGTGAAGCAGAAGAGAGAATATCGGACTTAGAAGACAGAACACAGGAAAGTATACAGTCAACCAAAGAAAAGAAGAGGAAATTAGAAATCTAAAAAATATTGTTGGGAATCTACAGGATATTATTAAAAACCCCAACATTCGGGTTCTAGGAGTTCCTGAAGGCATGGAGAGGGAGAAAGGATTAGAAGGCATTTTTAGAGAGATACTTGCAGACAACTTCCAGGGTCTGGAGAAGGACAGAGACATCCTAGTACAGGAAGCTCATAGAACCCCTAGTAAACATGACCAAAAGAAATCCTCACCACGACATGTTGTAATCAAACTCACTACAGTGAAACATAAAGAAAAGATTCTAAAAGGTGCAGGAGAGAAACGTCAGATTACTCTCAGAGGATCTCCAGTTAGACTCACAGCAGACTTCTCATCAGAAACCCTACAAGCTAGAAGGGAATGGCAAGACATAGCCCAGGTACTAAGAGAGAAAAACTGCCAGCCCAGAATATTATATCCTGCAAAGCTCTCATTTGTGAATGAAGGTGAAATAAAGACGTTTCATAGCAAACAGAAATTGAAAGAATTTGTTGCCACTCGTCCTGCCCTGCCAAAGTTGCTTAAAGATGTGTTACACACAGAAACACAGAAACGTGGTCATCAATATGAAAGAAGGTAAAGGAAGGAAACCTCACAGCAAAAGATCACAGGAAGCTCAATTTCTCTTTGACATAGAATTAAACTCTGATGCTCGGTTAAAGCAATGTGTTAAAGTTATTTATTATGTTCTCTTGATGTCTGTTAAATTCTAATTGTTCAAAAACAGCTGAATTTTTATTAAGAGCTATGGGTTATTAAGAGCTATGGGTCATTTATATATGTGCTTATTTTCAAAGATTTGAATAATCACACTGTAACAATGATAAAATTTGGTCTATATTATGTCATGATTTTCAGGAATCATATTTCAACCAGATATTTTGGATTTTGAGCCTTCTTGGCATTCTTGACAGGCATTCAAAAAATCAAAGTTTCAAACAATCTGGACTCTAAAATTTCCAGTAAATCCTGGACTTTGGTTTTTCCAGTATGGGCCCAACTGAAAAAATCGAAGGACCTATGTCTCTCATCTTAGAGAGACACCAACTAATCAGGCTTTTTGGATTATATTAGAAGTACTGTCAAGATGTGATGTGGTACTAAATTTTAAGTTTCTGTAATGGAAAATGCTATTAATACAAATGTTTGAGAACTAAAAAGTCTAATGATCTTGTGTTACTAGACATGATAGTTATCTTAATGAGAAAGCCCCAGAGACCTAAAGGGTTAAATACTTGTAAAATCCTACAGGTGCTTTCAAAAATACTGTGAAGTAAGCAAGTGCCTCTTGTTGGTTGATGAGTTTATAATTTTAAACATGGCAACTTAAAGTCTTTTGTCATCCACAGTTATATATGATTTGCTGCTCATAAAACTAAAGCGTTGTTGGTTCTGTGTTTAGCTGTCCTCCTATAGGTTCCTATGGACTTTTTCCAGCCACTTTTATTGTATTCAGTACTTTGGGATGGCTCTGTGAACAGATGAAGCCAATAATGTATTAACAGTACCAACTGAGAGAAAGTATGGTTAACTGAGGTTACTAAAAACAAAAAGCAATTCAAATCAATTGGCAATTTACAAAAAGAGTTAAAAGCTATTATTAAAATTGCTATATTGGTCTATTATGTTATGTTTTATGTGTGTACATATTGTATGTCCACATGGGAAAATTTTATTAAGAAATTTATTTTAATTGGCTTATAGATAAGATTGTCCATAAATTTAAGCTGCTAAAATTAATCAAAGATACATTTTGATTCGTGTGACCTGAATCTCTGCATCATATGTTTTATACTTGTTGATGGAAAGAAACTAAAAACATTTTATATGTTTGTGCTTAAGTTTAATGGTTAAAGAAACTACACCATGTTAGATATTTAAGAGGTGTTTCCAAATACATGATCCTTAAAATTTATAGAAGGCATTGGACCTTCTGGTAAATGTTTTCTTAAGTTGTTATCTAATGGTTGAAACGGTTTGCTAAGTATTCATGTAATATAGCTATTGTCAGCAAGCGATCTAGGACTTGCTCCCTCATTTCTCTATTCTAAGCCCAACTTGTTCTTTCATTTCTCTATTCTCTTCAAGGTAGGAAACTAATTCTATTATGAAGGAATCTGTAGGATGCACAATTTAATCTTTACACCTTATAAAAGAGATGGCTAACATTTTTCTGTAATAGCATAGCCAAAATAAGAGCTTAAATTATAATCTCATAGCTAGATTTACTTCGCCATCAGTGAAGTAAACAGTAAGTAGAAAAAACCTCCCTTTCAGACCAAAGGGAAAGAAAGTTTTTTAAAGTGAGAATATAATTTTCCTCATGGGCATTGTCTGCCTTAGAAAAACTACGACAGAACATGCCTGTGACTATAGACTTGTAGTTCAGGCCACTGAAGATTAGAGATGGGACATGGGCACTCCCTTGACTTGCATCCTCTGGTCTGCTTTAACACAAACCAGGAGGAAAAGAAAGCTAGGCATCAGAAGCAATGGGTGGCAGGCCTATTAATGGCTGATCTGTACAGTGATCTGCCCTCAAGGAGACCCAACAGACCAGTCCACTGCAGTGGCTTTCAATGTGGTAAGCCTTGGCTTCAGCAGAAGTCAGCTTGTGAAGAGCCCTGGCAGCTCTGCCAAGAGTTGGATCACTGGAAATGGACCTGCCCTGGAGTCGAAGGATGCCCAAGTCAGTGCCACAGATCTTATTGGCTCTAAGCTGAAAAGCCCTTCACTCAGCCCAACTTCCAAAGTGACCACCGCAGCTGAGGGGATGGCCAAGTAGGGTCGGCAACATTGCAGGCGGAACTGTAAATTTCTTGTTAGAGATGTCACCTGCCTTTACCTGGCCAGCTCTCCTCCCAGGCCAGCCAAGTAATGAAAGTCAACAGAGTGCCTTACCCTAGGAGCTTCACACCTCCCTTAGGATGTACCCCATGTGAAGAGATAGATAGGTCTGGGCCTCTTAACTTACAAGGCCTAAAGCCCACCAGATTATTATCAAGCCCCTTCTGTCAGGTTCTATTTGCCTCTCAATCAGAAAACTTAATTGTAGCTTGGACAGCACCTTTCTTAGCTCCTCTAATAATGACTCTGTCCTTTGTTCTAGACCCTATCTAGTGCACTTGGGCCTCATTCCTTTGTAATCATAACCTCTACTCTACCTCCAATGGCTCTACTCCCAACCTGTGTGTACTGATGGTCCTCTTCCCCACTTAATGCTGTAGAATTGTTCAGACCTGGTAAATGCCACTCTTAGGAACATTGGTTACTATCCTCACCCTGTCTTTTATGATCTTGTCTAAATATGATCAGAGTCGGTGAACTTGGAAGTCTTCCATAGCCTTGGCAACTCGTGACAAGAGCCTAGGTTGGTTTACTGGCGCCATAAACTAGAGTGTCAACTTGTTGGGTCAACAACAGGAGTCACTGTGCCCTTGCTCCTCATGTGGGATCTCTGTCCTTAATGTGCTGTACATTGTGATTTAATGCTATAACTTGTACTTAAACAGTATGTTTTACTTTGTGTTTCTATGTGGGTGCAAACTGTTGAAATCTTTACTTAATATATACTAAATTGATCTTCCGTATATAAAGAGAATTGAAAATGAATCTTGATGTGAATGGAAGGGGAGAGAGAGCAGGAGAGGGGAGGGTTGCGGGTGGGAGGGAAGTTATGGGGGGGGAAGCCACTATAATCCATAAGCTGTACATTGGGAATTTATATTCATTAAATAAAAGTTAAAAAAATTAAAAAAGAGCAAATGTTGAGATGATGGACACTTGGCACAGTGATTAAGATACCTGCCACTTGATTTAACCATATACTTTGTGGGGGAGTCTGGTTTGAGTCCAGACTCCAACACTTCTGATTCAGTTTCCTGATGATGCATGGAAGATAATAACTCAAATGCTTTGGTTTCTGCTTTTCACATGGATATAACTGGATTGAATTCTGGCCTCTTGGATTTGGGCTTCTCCAGCCCTGGCTGTTGGGAACATTTGGGAAGTGAACCAGCAATTGGAATATCTCATTCCATTTGCCTTTCTCTCTGTGTTTGAATCTATGCCTTTGAAATAAATTAAAAAAATAAAAATTATTTTAAACAACAAATCTATATCTTAAAATATTTAAATGAGTTGAGTCACATATATCATATAGGGAAAACACTCAAAAGAAAAAACAAATTTGAATGTCTATAAAAACTTTCAGAAAGTAACACTTTCACAACAGGATATAATTTTTGGGAAGTCTGTGCTAAATTAGATTAACCCCAGGATATACTGGGAGAAGGGAGGGACCTTCTAAGTGTATCGCCTTGCTCGTATCTCAGTCATGACCAATTATGACACTAGAAGCACAAGCAATTTTAGTCTAAATGATTGTCAATTTTACGTATTAAACATTCTTCCCTTACATCATAATGCATTGCAATCTAGAGAGCATACTTGGCTCCACTACCCATTTGCTTAGTGAGGACACTGTTATCCTTTTGGCTGGTGTCATTGCTCTTGTTTATTAGAAGATCTGACATTCTCCAAGCACAATAGGAATAAAAAAGTGAGTCGACTGTCTATCATCAAAAGAAATATTTCTCATCCCAAGAGTCAAGTTCAAGGGCAATTTCATTTATATAAAAAGCTATTTTTGCCATTTTAAGCAATTTAGTATTTACTGAAAAATTTCCAAAATCTTATAATATTTTTGGTATTTTATTTATGACTCTGGAGCTGAGTCAACTTATTCCCATGGTCCAGGGAAATCACCAGGATAGTAATAGAACATTATATTGTGCGGCGATGCTCTCTATGCCACGCTCATGTATTATGATTAGAAGCATGGAGATAGGTTTCCTAAATATAAAAGTAAAATAAAAAAATTCTCTTGACAATCTTTGGAAACAAAATGATCTGATGGGTTGTTGGTACAAGCTGCCAGTAATTGTTTTTTTTATAGTAGCCGAAAACCTAAAATTAAATCTCAGAATGTTTTTAGCAGCATTTGACCACATGAGGGTGCTCTCTCCCCAAAAATCTGTCTGCAAACTAGGCACATCAGGAAAGTGAGCTAATTGTGGTATTCTTGGTGTTCATCTTGGAAGATATAAAAGAACTTGTTAGAATGCAGATAGGGGAGTTGGAAACAAAATAAAGTCTAGACCTAAACATAAATAGACTTGTGCTCTTTGAACAACTAGGCAGCATGAGTCAGGTATACAGAATGATATCTTTGATTTAAAAATAGATCTAAATAGGTTTATAGAGTTAGGAAAAGTGTGGTAGCAGGAAGTAAGGGTGTATGCCCATCAAGCAAGCAACCTTGTTCCTTACCTTGGCCTACAGAGTCAGAATATCTGGAGGTCAGACCCAGGAATCTGCCTTTGCATGTCGTTCCTCTGGTAATTGCCATATGCATTGAGGTCTAAAAAGCTCTGGTATGGACTCCTAAAAAATTCTTATTCCTGTCAATACCTGCATATGTGTGACTGTTTAAATAAAATAAACCAGGTGACTCTGACAACCATGCCATCCAGTTTGGAGAGTAATTCAATCATAAGGGAATCTTTCTTTGGAATACAGCAGAGGAGTATCACTCAATGTTCTCACACTTTTGTAGCAATAATGAATATGTTACCTGCTCTCCAAGACAATAGAAAATATAGACTTTACTCATCTTGCCAGGTCATTGATTTCTCTCTCTTTATTTTGACCTAGTTGAACAAATAAAAGATAACCCTGTTTCAACATGTAAACTTCCTCCCATAAGATGTTTGTCAGTTCCAGAAAATGGTATGAATATGGAAAAGTTTAGGGACTAACTTACAAGGTGAAAATGTGTCAGATAAGATGGGATATTAATTATAATTATGTTTCATAGGAAAGTGAATTTATACTGAAGAATAAAATTAAGTAGCAAGTAACAACTGGCAGAACCCTTATCAGCATGCCCAGATCTTTTTAAAGGCCCAAATCTATGATTATCATTCTGAAAGATTCGTGTATGCAATTTGATATCCTTGTGAAGAAAGAATAATGGAAGAGAATAGGTTGTAGCATTTGAACTCTGGGTCCAGGCAGATTGATGCTATGAGATGAGTTTTGTAGGCAATGAAATGATCTCCAGAATTAATTATTGCCTACAAAAAATAAAAACTGTCATATACATGTGTATGTATATCTACACATGTGGCCTAAGTACATAAATGTAAATGAATCATATATATATATATATGCTATATATATATATATATATATGTACCCACACAGAGATGCTCATTTAGCCCCATTTTTGCATAGATGAATGTTTTGTAATAGAAAAAATTACAGACAATTAGAATTCACATAGAATCTACAAGCCTCACCTCCTATCCAGTGCAAACTTCATGTCATCATTTTCTAGACAGTTAACCATCTGGCCTCTATTTAAGCTTTCCTTGGAATAGGAAGCTTGTTACTGACATTTATAAACCATATGATTTTAAATTATAATTGTATAGGATACTGAAGATGATGCTTCATATACTAAACCTGTATCAATAATTTTCATCCATTTCTATTCTCTCTTCTTTCTGAATCTACTTATAATTGATTTAATTTATTATTTTAATTTAACACTTCATAATGTAAAGTACACTAATTTAGCATAACTTTATCAATTTCCTAATCTATTATATCTTTGATTTGTAAATTAGTTCTAAACAATCTTTAGCATTCTCTCTATAATCATCTTAGGCACTGATGTCTTCCAAGTACCTCTTCAAAAATATGAATGCAAAATAAAAGTTTGTGCTGATACAGTCATGAGAGATTTGTTGATAATTTTCTCAGTTTCTAAATGTAGTTGCTTAAGATTTGGATTATTATATAATATGTATACTTTTTTATGGTGTACAGTGCAATATTTCAGTGTAAACCAAAAGCTAAAAAAAGGACAGTCCTGTCAATAAATGGCACAAGGAAAACTGGGTATCTACATGTGGAAGATTGATGCTTGTTTTGACCATCACACACCTATACAAAAATCTACAGTGGATTCAAGTTCTAAATATAAGACCTGAAACTATGAAAGTATTTGAAGATTTTTATACTTCCAAATTGGGACCTCATTCCCCAAAACTGGGATGTTTTTCTTCT
This sequence comes from Lepus europaeus, assembly GCF_033115175.1. Taxonomy (NCBI): domain Eukaryota; kingdom Metazoa; phylum Chordata; class Mammalia; order Lagomorpha; family Leporidae; genus Lepus; species Lepus europaeus. Next base: position 88,370,185 of record NC_084827.1, read on the forward strand.
TATTAGATACCAAAGCAATGATGAACATTTACTCTGTAATAGCAACTTCATTTGTCCTTTAATTTATTCCTTTTGGATGCATTTATTCTGAAATAATTATTGCATATCTACTTTATAGCAATATTATTCTAAGAGTGTGGGGTAGAGCAATGAATAAAATGGGCAAAAGTCCTTACTATTATAAAGTTTACATTTTAGGGATGAAAGATAGATAATAAACATAAATCAATTGTATTTGTAGTTTAGAAGGTAGCATATGCCATGGAGTAAAAGTAGCTATGAAATTAAGTTTAGGATTAGGGAGTACTGGAGTTTCAAACAGAGTAATTGTGACATTATCACTCAGAGTAATATCTAAAAAAAGAAAAAAAAGAAGGCATGAACTATAAAGATATCTTGGAGAAAAGCATTATAGGAACAGGGCAGATACCCTGGGGTGAAGTCAATCCTGGAGCAGTGAGGGGCCACTTTGGTGGTTGAGATTGCATTAGGATAGAAATGTAATGGTTAGAAGTAACTTGTAGATCATTATAAAGAGACTATAGAGCATATGCTGATTGAGATACAGACTATAGAAGATTTTGAAATGAGAAATGCCATCCATTTGAATATAAAGTAAATTATTTAGAACAGAATTCAAAATAAACAGGAAGATTGTGACAGGTGACTTCAATAACCAGATAAGAGATGATGATAGAGTGGATCAGAGTGGCAGTATGGACATGGTAACAACCCAGGGATTATGGAATATTTGGACACGGTTTTTCAACTAAGTAAAGAGGCAAGGATATCTGAACTTCAGGAAGAATGGAAGTGCCATTAAAGGAGATAGAGAAACTAAAGGTAACACAAATTTGGAAAAGTAAATTAAGACTTCAGTCAGCTTAAGTATGAACTATATAAAGGAAATTTAAATTGAGAACACTTATCTTAGCACATTGCTGGATGTATTAATAAGGAGTTTAGAGACTGCTGTTGGCTGGAGAGTTGAAATCAGAAAAGTTCCATACATAAATGGATCATTGGTATTAATCACTACTTTTGTACTGAAATAAGGAATGAAGACAGAAAATGAAGAACAGGAACTGAGGCTATCCAGTGATAAGATGTAGAGAAAGTGAGGATGAACCAGTAAGAAAGATTGAGGGCTCTGTAGAGTAGGAAGAAAAGCAGGATGTTGTATTTCCTGAAGCCAAGTGAAGAAAGCACTTCAAGATGGAGCTGCACCAGCCTGGCTGGCTTTGTTTCAGGATAAATGCATGTACAGGGTTATTGTTGTTAATCATCTTGTTCCATTGAACGAGGAGTTCAAAGTTGTCAGGTTAATTTGAAGTTACAGTCCGCAATTCACAACTTCACAAGGAATACAACTTAATGATTTTAAAGAATTATCTATATAATATCGTCTTATTTAAATCTTTTTAGCACATATCTTTTAAATTTTGAATTATCAAATATGTTCAAATTTTAATCACAGCATTCCATATATTAACTTTTCCTTCCAACTTTGTTACTTGATAATTTCATAAGCTTGGCTCCTATACATTTAGTCATTAAAGTCATCGATAAAAATACAAAGCATTTCACAGATCAACATATAATCAGATTTTTATGGAAAGTCACAAGTTACCATACATTTACAGTTATGTTTTAAATAATGTTATATACTCAGTTATAAATCCACTGATTACTCTAAATATTACATTCAAGGATTTCTTCTTTCTGATATTTTTTGGTCTATCAGAGATATTTTTTGTTCCTTTTCTTTTAAAAATTTATTTATGTTATACAAATTCCATGTATTTATTATATAGAGAGTTAGGAACATAGTGATACTTCCCTATAAAAAGTAATCATTCCAATGGACCTGCCCTGGAGTCGAAGTATGCCCAGGTCAGAGCCACAGATCTTATTGGCTCTAAGCTGAAAAGCCCTTCACTCAGCCCAACTTCCAAAGTGACCACCGCAGCTGAGGGGATGGCCAAGTAGGGTCAGCAACATTGCAGGCGGAACTGTAAATTTCTTGTTAGAGATGTCACCTGCCTTTACCTGGCCAGCTCTCCTCCCAGGCCAGCCAAGTAATGAAAGTCAACAGAGTGCCTTACCCTAGGAGCTTCACACCTCCCTTAGGATGTACCCCATGTGAAGAGATAGATAGGTCTGGGCCTCTTAACTTACAAGGCCTAAAGCCCACCAGATTATTATCAAGCCCCTTCTATCAGGTTCTATTTGCCTCTCAATCAGAAAACTTAATTGTAGCTTAGACAGCACCTTTCTTAGCTCCTCTAATAATGACGCTGTCCTTTGTTCTAGGGCCTGTCTAGCGCACTTGGGCCTCATTCCTTTGTAATCATAATCTCTACTCTACCTCCAATGGCTCTACTCCCAACCTGTGTGTACTGATGGTCCTCTTCCCCACTTAATGCTGTAGAATTGTTCAGACCTGGTTAAGGCCACTCTTAGGATCATTGGTTACTATCCTCACCCTGTCTTTTATGACCTTGTCTAAATATGATCAGAGTTGGCAGACTTGGAAGGCTTCCATAGCCTTGGCAACTCGTGACAAGAGCCTAGGGTGGTTACTGGCGCCATAAACTAGAGTGTCAACTTGTTGGGTCAACAACAGGAGTCACTGTGCCCTTGCTCCTCATGTGGGATCTCTGTCCTTAATGTGCTGTACATTGTGATTTAATGCTATAACTAGTACTCAAACAGTATGTTTTACTTTGTGTTTCTATGTGGGTACAAACTGTTGAAATCTTGACAATATATATACTAAATTGATCTTCTGTATATAAAGAGAATTGAAAATGAATCTTGATGTGAGTGGAAGAGGAGAGGGAGCGGGAGAGGGGAGGGTTGCGAGTGGGAGGGAAATTATGGGGGCGGAAGCCATTGTAATCCATAAGCTGTACTTTGGAAATTTATATTTATTAAATAAAAGTTTAAAAATAAATAAATAAATAAATAAATAAAAGTATTCATTCCAAAAACTAACAGTGCATCCCTCACCAAAAGAAGCCTCCAAACTCAGCCAATTGTAATCAGGCTAACATGTAAAACCAGATTTCCAGGCTTGTTAATTTTTTAAGAGAAGCACAATGTTAAAATTTTATGTAAAGTTTCCCAAGTTTTAGGTGTTGACAACAAACTCAAATATTTATAAAATATTACGGTGTCCCATGAGACATGTCTGTAAGTTGCTTGTTTTTGACAATTTTTTAATGTAACTTCATACTGCCATGACAGGTAGCATTTACCTGCATATGCCAATCCTTCTCATGTGCCTGTTTCCAGATTCTCTGATACACCTAGTAATAGGGTATGCTATTGTAAGATTCTCTACAGCATCACACCTGCATTTCAGAAACCTCCAATGTTATCACTTAGCAACAGTTTCTGATTTGGATCTATTCAAATACTCCATAACATATAAAATCCATAAAAAAGCCTCACTTCTGACAACTTTACTGACATTTCCTACTGTCTGAGTGTCAGTGTATCAGTAACCAGGGCTGTTTGAAGCAGGCAGTTCCTTCCTCTTCAAGTTCTAAGTTCACCTCAGAATTCAATTTCAGTTTCCTCCCAGAGAAAGTATATTGTAGTTATTTTTTCACAATAATAAAGCAGTGATACCGGAGGACTTGTTTCAAGTATTCAGCAAACAAAAGTACATAGAAACAAAAGTGTTAAAACTAAACCAAAGGCATGTATGACTTCACTTGCCTAATTAATATTTGCTTAATAACCCAGCTCATGCATGAACTCTCTCAAGCATGATTCCATAATTATTTAGCAAACAATACTTTATTAAACAAATATGCTGCATGAGTCACTAAGGGGGGTGTTGAGAAACATAAAATGTGGTACCTAACCTTTTGGAGCTTAAAATGTTGAAAGCTATTCCCACATGAAAGCATTATGAAACATGTTGACAAGAACAAAATGATGCTGCTCACAGACCACACATGAGCTAAGGCATCTTGTATTTCATTTGTTTCTTGTTTAATAAAACTGATGGGATTTCCTTGCAATAAAAGGTAGAATGCCTTAGCCAAATTCAGTACTGCCATCCTGAAACTCTACTCAAAATTTAATTGTGCATTTGCTTTTCTTTAGAAAATGCTGGATCCATATTGACATTATGAAGAAAGCAGGCAGGGCATCACATGAAATATCTATAGTGTTAGCTTATCAATGGTTAACAATTTAACAGCAGGAGCCAAGAGCAAAATGCGGAAAATTCTGCAAAATGCTACTAACACCTACACTTAATTCAAATTGCTCACTTATTATTTCAAACAGTGTATGGAAGTGTATGTCACTTAACAAGAGGGTGTAAGAATGGTGCAGCCACATGTCACTCTACTTAATACTTAACCTTCAAAAGGAAAATATTTCACCAGTGCATAAGAACACACAATAAAACTCAAAGTAAAGCTAGTATTTCTCCCTCTCTGAAACCGTCTTATCTCTTATTTACTAAGAAAGACAGAGTTTCACATTCTAGACATAAAACAATGATCTGGCTTTATTGACTGAATCTTTAATTCCAAGGTACATTCCTTTATGTTTAATTAGAAAAAAACTACTATCAAATCTACTGAAAATCACCAATTCCTTCATTTCCTAGATCAAAATAACTCAACAATAAGGTGTCTCCCAGAAAAAGCAGGGCCTGTTACTAGTGGTTCATTTTGTATGCGTTTATCAAAATTTGCTCACCATAGTACCTGATTCTTCATTTCTCCTATACTCCAAATTAAGAAACTGAATGAGTAATTTCAATTCGTAAACAAAGTATCTTCTTCCTAATAACTCTGCTTGATTTGTTATTTAAATGTAGTTTAAATGTGATTTACTAAGATATTTGAGGGTAGACTCAATGTTTATTTTAGTACCTCATGTGAATCAGATAGTCTGACCACATGGAGAGTATTAAAATACAAACATTATTAGTAGAATCTTGTATTAATTCAGTTATTATTCATTATAAGCACACATTCTTCATCAAATAAATGGCAATAAATAGCACTATAAAATATTAAATGCTTTTATTTTAAAATAGCTATTTTGACGTTTCAGCTTCTTTATTTTTACTGAGTCTTTATGTCCTATTTTGGAGGACACACCATGAGAGTTACCAATTAGTTTCTTTTTTTTTTAAGATTTATTTTATTTAGTTACAAAGAGAGGTAGAAACAGAGAGAAAGTCTTCCATCCACTGGTTCACTCCCCAGATGGCTGCAATGGCTGGAGCTGTGCCGATCCGAAACCAGGAGCCAGGAGCTTCTTCCAGGTCTCCCACATAGGTGCAGGGGCCCAAGCACTTGGGCCGTCTTCTGCTATCCCAGGCCATGGCAGAGAGCTGGATTGGAAGAGGAGCAGCCAGGACTAGAACTGGCGCCCTTATGGGATGCCAGTGCTTCAGGCCAGGGATCGATTAGTTTCATAAACTCTGGAAAATTTCAGTGTATCCCTTTAGTTAGAACTTTTTTCTAAGCCTATCCTTACACACACATGATGTCAGAACTCTTCCAAGACCGTTGGACTAGCAATGGGATTTTAACCACAAGATAGCATTTTTCTTTTTGCCTGGAATTTAACTCAAGACAAATTTTAGAACACTTGATCACGAGTACTAGTATTGATTTTCCTGAAATGATTCTTAAGCTTTCCTTACACAAGATTTCTACCGATAATCATGGTGTTTAGTGACTCTCATCTAATTGGGTGGTATCTCCTTAAATTTGAAATATGTAACTCACAAAGCAGGAATCAGGTAGTATGAGGAACAAATTTAGATTATGTATATATCAAATGGAAAGCCATTAAGCAGCACTTATGAAGCACCAAAAGCCTGTATACACCATATGTAAGAAGTCCTAAATAAACTGATCTTCTGTATATAAAGAGAATTGAAAATGAATCATGATGTGATTGGAAGGGGAGAGGGAGTGGGAGAGGGGAGGGTTGTGGGTGGGAGGGAAGTTTTGGGAGGGGGAAGCCATTGTAACCCATAAGCTGTACTTTGAAAATTTATATTCATTAAATAAAAGTTTAAGAAAAAAATAAAAAATAAAGTTGCATTACAGAGAATAAAGAAAATGAGAAATAAATTTGCAAGGATTTAAGCCGCAAAAGTTGAAACTGGAAAGAATTTGAGTCTTCATAATGGTGACCAATTAGGACACTTAAGAATGCTCTGTATTGAGATATTTTCCTGAGCTGGTTTAGCTGCAAATATTTCAATTCTCAGAAAGGATGACTACAAGTTTTAAGATTGTATGTTGTGTCTTTACCCAATACACAGTACACAATACACCCAATACACAATGCAGGACCCAGTAAAATGTGTTTTAAAGTTTAGTTGTGAGAGGGGGGTGGGGCAGGTTAAGTTGCTGCTTGCAACACTGGAATCCCATACTCCTTCTGTTCTGCTTCCAGTCCAGCATCCTGCTGACAAACTTGGGAAGGCAGTGAATGATAGCCCAGGACCTCGAGTCCTTGTCTCCCCTGTGGAAGTCCAGGATGGAGTTTCTGGCTCCTACTTTAAGGCTGGCTCACCCTTGCAGATGCAGCAATTTGGGAAGTGAACAAGCAGATGGAAGAACTCTCTCTCTCATCGTCCCTCACTGTCTCTCTCCCCCTCTCTCTGATGCTCTGCCTTCCAAATGCATAAGTAAGTAATTAAATAAATCTTTTTTTAAGTAATATTAGTTTTGTTATTTTTTCACCAAGAGAAACAGGCTTTTCCACAGTTCATATTAATTCATAATCTAAATTTAGGGAGGAGAGAAGGAAAAAGAAATTTAAGAGTCACCCCCTCTCATCATGTCTCTTAGACCTCTCACTTCATGTCTCTTGTTCTAGTTCTATCTAGATATTTGAAATTTGGAAAAATAGGGTTATAATTCAGTAGGAGAAAGGCTAAAGTAGAGACGATTAGATGAAGAAGGGGGGAACTTTATCCAACATGGTTATCGCACAATTTAGTAACAGAAATCAAAATATGAGCATTAGAAAACACACACAAGCAGACACTTAATTATCTCTTTCCTCCCCCTCTGTTCTCATTTCAATCTTTCTCACTGTTAAACATCATTAGCAATCAAAGCAATGCAAATAAAAACAACACAGAGATCCCATTTTCAGCCAATAAAATTGGCAATGATCAATAGCATGTGGCATTAGCAAGAGGAGATTGGCATTCCAATACGCTGGTGATAGGGTGTAAATTGCCACTGTTCCTTTATCAGAAGTCTTAAAATATATCTGCTATTTCATCCAATAATTCAATTTCTAGGAGTGATTGCTAATGATTTGCCTTTTCAATAAAACACTTAGACTCCAGTAGCTAAAATGATGGAAATAAATGGCTGCAAATTTTCTATTCTTTAAAATGTGAATAAAGAAACAGCTTTAACTGGTGAACATGCTTTACTATAATAAAATTTGTTTTCTTCAGTAGTTATTTATGTAATGGCTTCGTGTTTTTCTAGTCCTGGAGATTCTACTTACCATTCTTAATGAGCATTCTTTCTCTTAACGATAGTTACAGGAATTCCTCCAGCCCTACCATGAGGAGAGTAAGAGGAACCAAAGTTCTCTACACTGACTGGTCATGATTACTGACATCAATGGCAGAGGAAACTCTGAAAGTTTATCACTACCTCATTCATGACAGTCTCAAAAGTAAAGCATGCTGGGGCCAGGGCTGTGGCTCAGTAGGTTAATCCTCCACCTGCCGTGCCTGCATCTCATGTGTGCACCCTTTATAGTCCCAGCTGTTCCTCTTCCAATCTAGCTCTCTGTTGTGGACTGGAAAAGCAGTAGAGGATGGCCCAAGTCCTTGGGCCCCTGCCCCTGCATGGGAGACCAGGAAGAAGCACCTGGCTCCTGGCTTCCGATCAGTGCAGCTCCAGCCCTTGCAGCCATTTGGGGAGTGAACAAAGGAAAGGAAGACCTTTCTCTCTGTCTCTCCCTCTCACTGTCTGAAACTCCATCTCTCAAATAAATAAATAAAGTCTTTTAAAAAAATATGAAAAGGTACAATGTTAAAAAAAAATAAAGCATCCTGAAATCTCCAAGAACTAGAAAGTAGATAAATTTACTGTGGTACATTCATAGAATGAGATATAATATAAAATTAAAAAAAAAAACAACTAGCAGTGTACAGCATGAATCTCTCAAGAATTAATTTGATGGAAATAATTCATATATTCATACACAAAAAGACATCCTGTATGCCATATATTAAGTTAAAATTCTAGACAAAGCTAATTTGTGATACTAAATTCAAGATAGTAGTTAAGAGAGCAGTCAACCAGTAAACAAAATGTCTGCAGTTAAACACCCATGAGAGAAATTTAGCTTCAACACCTAGAGTTTTCCAGAGTCAAAATGATGTATTCAGCATATGATCTACCAGTAGTATAGAGTATGTATTGAGGGGTTTGTACTGACCTGTACTGTGATATATTTTGCAAATGGTTCACCGTCCCATATTTCTAAATTTTCAATGAAAATGCATATTACTCAATCAACAACTGATACAGTTGAAGAAGTAACTGCAATAGAAACAACATGAGGCATTTATTTTTCTTTCCCCTCTCCATTCATACTTACCCTGCTCATATATTACCAAAGAAAATCATACTTCTCAGCATTGAAAACCTTATTAATGCACAATACCTTGGGATGTAAAAACTCTGTAAGGTGCCCAAAAAAGCAAGGAGAGGAGGATGAATTCAAAGATCAGGATCTAGAGTCTTTAAATTAAGACACCATAAAATTGTTCTTTCAGATATTTTTAAAGATTAAAAATGACATTAGAATGGAGTATAATATGTATAATGAATGAACAATAGCTATGCACAACAATGTAGATGAATCTCACAAACATAATTTGGGTGTTCTGAATTAGGCTGTATTTATGACTGAGATCATAGGAATGATAAAAAATTTTATTACTAATCTCATGTATTCTTCCACTGTCACTAAGGAGTCTATTACATTGAGGGACTATCACATGATAACAAAATGATATCAGTAAGAAACATTAAGGTTAGTGAAATATTTTTCATTTAAGTTATATATCAATGTAAGGATTTATCTATTTACTCAATATATCGATAAATTAGAAGGGTTAAATGAGAAAGATGTTCTGAAAATAGCAATTGGCTGCATTAAAATTCTCAATAATCAGAAAGAGTTTGGTGGGGGAATTCTCATTTACCAGTGTCTGTGTTTCTTCTATGACATATGTTTCTCGTGATTTCAAGGAGGATGCAGTGAGTCAAATTTTGTATTCATTTGCAACAGGCCAACATTACATCTCTGAGTATAAGACTCCTATACTAGATGTAAGATGCTGTTGGATAGTTCTCAAACATTTATTCAGGCTCACAAAAAATATTTTATGAATTTTTATAGAATTCTTATTAAATTATAAAAACCAATATTCATGCTTAAAAAAAAGGAATTCTGAAATTTCTTTCATGGCTATCATATACTTATAAGATTTAAATTATTCATTTAGGTATATTTTATAGGACCTACTCTAAAATAAACTAACCTCAAACTTGAACATATTTTTGTAACTCTTGTATTTAATGACCCCAAAGTTTTCATCTTTTGCTATTAATTTCTACTGAATCTGCTCCCAGGCTAGCAATAGGTAAAATTAATCCAAAACTACATTAATTAAATAGTAAAAAGAGTCATTGAGAGATTCAGTGCCAATATATTTTAAATTTTTATTTGTTATATAAATATTGTTCATCTACTTTCTAAAAGAGTATTTACAAGGTCCCAAGATGGCATAATAGCAACAGGGAAATCTGCTCTAGACTAGACAAAAAAGTGGAGAAAGTGCACCCTCAGGGGAAAGTTGCAGGGAAAACTGCAATGGGAGGTCCTGTGAAAACCAGGGCAATGCCACAGGGCCTGTGGGGAAGGTGCAGATATGCATCAATGAGCATGGACACAACAAAGAATCCAGCAGCCCTGATCCAGGGAAAGCACCTGCTCAGGCAAGGAAGCTGAGATCAGAATGCACAGGCCCCTACCCCTGTTGATACAGCTGGAAAGAGAGCCCACGACTACACTGTCCTTGAATCCAGCCCAAAACCCTGTGGGCAACTGCTCACCTGAAGGGTAAAAAAAAAAAAAAAAAAAAGCAACATGTCTCTCTCCATCTCCCCAATGCACAGCAGTGCTCTGTGGCCAGCTGTGGGAGAGCTGGTGTCATTTTGAACATAAGGAAGTAGCAGTTGCTCCAGCTCTTGTGCAACTAGTGGGGACAGTTTCCATCTGGTCAGCTGGGGCAACCACGGTTGTTCAAGTTCAATTGCTGAGGAAGGTCTCCACTTTGTCTGCAGGGCAAGAGCAGCAGCTCCACTATGCTCACCCAGCAAAAGGTGGGGAGGGGGAGCCATCCCTGACAGAAGGGAAGTGCCACCTGTGGGGAATTTTGTATGCACCCAGCACAATTATGAACCAAGTGGGGCTACAGCAGGCAGGTATTGCACATGCAAGCAATCCAGGAATTTTTACCAGAAAATTCCCCACTGACTTTGAGTCTGGCTGAGGGTATTGGGATCAATCTGCCTGGGTGGGGGTATGCACAGATAGTGGCAGTGGGAACCCCTCAGTCTCTATGGACTGGGCAGGCTAGTAGGGCATGCAGATCCTCTTGCGATCCTGGACATGGGAGCCCTGGGTGTTGAGTCTGTGAAAATACTGTGACTGCATAAGAGGGTAGAGGGTATGGCTGGGTCTCTGGGCAATTACTTTGAGTTGCTCCACATGCTCAGAGATATCTGATTACCTAGGATGTGACACTGCAACAGGATCCTGGTTCACACTGAAGACTGTAGAGATCCTTGTTGTAGTCCATATGGAAGCACAGATGAGTACTACATTCACTGAGGGCTAACACCTGTACACTAATTACATTGGAATAGAGGACATGAGGATATGGTCAAGCCAAAAGAGGTGACCATATCTGCCCTTCTGTTAACAAGAGGAGATCTACCTCACCCAACTTAGGTGTTACCCTAGATACACACCCAACCATGGAATACAGGCCAGAGCTCCCTGGCCATACCCAACACACCTCTGGGTATTCACTGAAAGAACAGACATTCCACTAAGCCACAGAAACATAGCTCAAAGATAAAAACCATCAGAGGAAAAAATCAACAAGTACCTCCAAAAATGCCCCCAAATAAATGTAGAAGCTCAAAAAACAACATTACGGAAGACAACAAGAAATCTCTAAAGGAATAAAATAACACTTCAATGTTAGAATGTGAAGATGAAGAGACTGATGAAATGCTTGAAGTGGAATTCAAAAAACTAATGATAGGATTACTCAGAAGAAAATCCATGAATTAAAGAAAAGCATGCATGACTTGAATGAAATTTTTCCCGTGAAATTGAGATTTTAGAGAGAAATCAAACTGAAATATTAGAAATGAAGAACTCATAGGTCAAATAAAAATATAGTGGAAATCGTTAACAACAGCTTTTGTGAGGCAGAAGAAAGAATATCCAAGTTAGAAGACAAATCTCTAGAAAAAAAAAGAAGAAGAATTAGAAAAAATAAAAACAGTATTAGATTTATGGGATACTATCAAACAACCCAACATATGGGTCTTAGGAGTTCCTGAAGGCATTAAAAGAGAGAATGGATTAAAAAGCTTAATCAGGGAAATAATTACAGAAATCTTCATCAGTTTGGAGAAAGGAAGATAGGACCAAGTACAGTAAGCACATAAAACTCCTAAGATATGACCAGAAAAGATTCTCACAATAACACATTGAAGTCAAACTTTCCACAATACTGCATTTTTGAAAAGATTCTAAAATGTGCACTACAGAAATTCAAGATTACTTTCAGAGGATCTCCAAATAGACTAACAGCTGACTTCTCATCAGGAATCCTAAAGGCCAGGAGAGAATGGAGAGATATAGTTCATGTCTTAAGAAGAAAAAAAAAAAAACTGCCAACCCAGAATACTGTACCTTGCAAAGTTCTCATTCATGAATGAAAGTGAAATAAAGACCTTCCATAACAAACAGAAATTGAAAAAATTTGTCACAACTTGCCCAGCCTTACAAAAGATGCTTAAGGATATGCTACACACAGAAACAAAAAAGGACAGTCAACATTATGAAAGAATGTGAAGGCAGAAAATCTCCCAGTAAAAGTACAAAGGAAATCCAAAGTAAACAACAGGAATATTTATGGAAAAATGGCAGGGCTGAGTCATTACTTATCAACAGTCACTTTGACTGTAAATGGCCTCAACTCTACAGTTAAAAAATACAGATAGGTTGAATGGATTAAAAAATAAGACCCATAAGTTTGCTGCCTACAAAAACACACCTTACCAACAAAAACACATGCAAACTGAAAAAGAAAGGATGGAAAAAGACACTCCATGCTAACAGAAAGCAAAGGAGCTAGTGTAGCCATCCTAGTTTCAAACAAAATAGACTTTAACACAATTACCTTTAAAAGAGACAGAAAAGGCACTAAGTAATGATTAAGGGATCAATTCAACAGAAAGATTTGGCTATAATAAATGTATATGCACCCAATTTCAGGGACCCTGATTATTTCAAAGAAATGTCAATGGATCTAAAGGGAGACACAGACTCCAATACAGTAGCAACGGGGGACTTCAACACCCTACTTTCATCAATGGGTATATCCAACAGATAATAAACAAAGAAACAACAGAGCTAATCAAAACTATAGATCAAATGGACCTCACAGATCTCTACAGAACTTTTCACTTCATAGTTGCAGAAAACACATTCTTCTCATCAGTGCAAGGAAACTTCTGTAGGATAGACCAGATACTAGGCCATAAGTCTCAGCAAATTAAAAAAAAAAAATTAAATCATACCATGATCTTCTCTGATCACACTGAATTGAGGCTGGAAAACAACAATTCAAGAATCTCTAAAACATATGTAAACACATGAAGACTGAACAACATGCTTCTGAATGAACAGTGGGTCATAGAAGAAATTGAAAGGGAAATAAAAAGAATTTCTGGAAACCAATAAAAATGATGAAACATCACATCAAAATATATGGGAAATAGCCAAAAAAGTGTTAAGAGGGAAGTTTATAGCAATTGTTGCCTACATCAGGAAACTGGAAAGGCAACTGATAAATAAGCTACCAATTCATCTACAGGACCTAGACAGACAACAATAAACCAAACCCAAAATTTTTGAGGGAAGAAATATTTAAAATTAGAGAAGAAATAAACAAAATTGAAACAAAATTAATACAGAAGTTCTGTGAAACAAAAATCTGGTTTTTCGAAAAAAAAATAAAATTTACACACCATTGGCACAACTAACCAACAAAAGGTGGGGGCGGGGGAGAATACCCAAATCAATAAAATCAGAGAAAAAAAAAAGGAAATGTAACAACAGTTACCACAGAAATAAAAAGAAATCATTAGGAATTACAACAAAGAGCTATATGCCAACAAGACGGTAAACTTGGAAGATATGTATAGATTCTCAAATGTATATAATTTACCAAAATAGAGTCATGAAGACATAGAATACCTAAACAGACCAATAACCAAGAAGAAGATTGAATCAATACTGAAGACCTTCCCAACAAAAAAAGCCCATGTCCTTATGGCATCAATACTGAATTCTACCAGACATTTGAAGAACTTATTCCAATTCATCACAAGCTATTTAAAGCCATTGAAAGGGAGGGTAGCCTTACAAATTCTATGAAGCCAGCATCATCTTAATTCCTAAACAAGAAAAAGAAATAGCAGAGAAAGAGAACTACAGACCAACTTCCCTAGTGAACATAGATGCAAAAATCCTCAACAAAATACTAGGCAATAAAATTCAAGAACACATAAGAAAGATCATCTACCCAGAATAAGTGGGATTTTTCCCTGGTATGCAGAGATGGTTCAAAATCTGAAAATTAATCAATGTGGTACATTACATTAATGAACTGAAACAAAAACCATATGATTATCTCGATAAACGCAGAGAAAGCACTTGATAAAATACAACACCCTTTCATGATGAAAACCTTAAGCAAATTCAGTATTGAAGAAACATTCCTCAACACAATCAAGGCAATCTATGAGAAACCCACAACTAGCATTTTACTGGATGGGGAAAAATTGGAGGCACTTAGATCCAGAACCTGACAAGGATGTCCACCCTCACTATTGCTACTCAATATAGTACTGGAAGTTTAAGCCAGAGCCATTAGGCAAGAAAAAAAAAAAAAATCAAAGGAATGCAAATTGGGAAGGAGGAAGTCAAATTATCATTATTTGCAGATGACATGATTCTATATATAAGGGATCCAAAAGACTCCACTAAGAGACTATTGTATCTTACAAAGGAGTTGGTAAAGTAGTAGGATATAAAATCATCACACAAAAACCAATAGCCTTTGTATACACAGACAATGTCATAGCTAAGAAAGAACTTCTAAGATCAATCCTATTCACAATAGCTACAAAAAAGATTAAATACCTTGGAATAAATTTAACCAAAGAGATCATCAAAGATCTCTATGATAAAAATTATAAAACATTAAATAAAGCAATAGAAGACATAAGAAAGTGAAAAAAATATTTAATTTTCATGGATTGGAAAAATCAATATCATTGAAATGTCTATACTATCAAAAGCAAATTACAGAGTCAATGTTATCCCAGTCAAAATAAAAGCATCCTTCTCAGATATAGAAAAGATAATGCTGAAATTCATATGGAATCACAAGAAACCTCAAATAGCTAAAGCAATCTTCTACAATAAAAATAAGCTGGAGGCATCAAAATACCAGATTTCAAGACATACTACATGTCAGTTATAATCAAAACAGCCTGGTATTGGTACAAAAACAGATGAATAGCCCAAAGGAACAGAATAGAAATTTGAGAAATTAATCCAAGCATCTAAAACCAACTTATCTTCAAACAAAGGAGCTAAAACCAATCCCTGGAGCAAGAGTAGTCTCTTCAAAAATGGTGCTGGGAAAACTGGATCTCCACATGCAGATGTATGAAGCAAGACACCTACCTTATTATGCCTTATGCAAAAATCCACTCAAAATGGATTAAAAACCTAAATCTACAACCTGATATGCCATGAAATTATTAGAGAAAACTGGGGAAACTGCAAGACATTCACATTGGCAAAGAGTTCTTGGAAAATACCCCAGAGGTACAGGTAGTCTAAACCAAAATTGACAAATGGGATTACACCAAATTGAGAATCTTCTATACTGCAAAAGAAACACTCAGCAAAGTGAAGCTGCAACTAACAGAATGGGAGAAATTATTTGCAAACTATACAATGGATAAAGTATTAATTACCAGAATATATAATGATATCAAGAAACTCAACAACAATGAAACAAATTATTCAGTTATTAAATGCCAAATGACTTAAACAGACATTTTTCAAAAAAGAAAATCCAAACTATCAACAGACACATGGAAAAAATGATCAGGCTCACTAGCCATCAGGGAATCGCAAATCAAAACCACAATGATGTTTCACCTCACCCACATTAGCATGGCTTTCATGCAGAAATAAACAAACAACAAATGCTGGTAAGGGTGTTGGGAAAAACGTACCCTAATCCACTATTGCTGGGAATGTAAAGTTGTAAAGCCACTATGGAAGAAATCTGAGTATATACCTACCATATGAGCCAACCATCTCATTCCTGAGAATTCACCTAAACCAAAAGAAATCAGCATATGAAAGAGTTAATCTGTACCCTAATGTTTATTACAGCTCAATTTACACACAATAACTAAGAAAGAGAATTAACCCAAATTCCTATCAACCGATGACTGGATGAAGAAATTATGGGACACATACACAATGGAATATTACATGGCATTTTTTAAAAAAAAATAAAAATCAGTCATTTGCAATAAAATGGATTAACTGGAAAAAAAATCATACTTAGTGAAATAAGCCAGACACAAAGGGACAAATACCATGTTCTCCCTGACCTGTGATTGCTAACAGGGCTCCTAAAAGGCAATCTGTAGAAGTGAAATTGACACTTTGAAAAGCAATGACTTTGAACAGTCTTTGTCTTGACTGTTGAGGAACAGTTTAATTTTTTTCATACTAATGTTGAGCTCTTTACTTAACATAGAGATAATCATATGTGCATAAAATTAATTGAAATTATATCTCAGTAAAAAATAAGAGTGGGGATATCAGAGGGTGGAGGAAGTGGAATGGTAGTATAGGTGGGAGGGTGGGCATGGTGGGAAGAATCACCATATTCCTAAAGTTGTAATTGTGAATTGTATAAAGTATATAACTGTAAAACTGTATAGTTCTGTATACATTCCTATAGATTTACTTCTAAGAGTATGGTTTAAAAACTTGCCATGGGACCGCAAATCCCCTTAAACTGGGTAGTAAAAGTAGAATTTTAAGAGCTAAAGTGAGGATATGGATAAGATTAAGTGTTGAAATGATAATATAGGTAGGATTAAATGTTTGGTAATAAAAATAAAATTAAAAAGGAGTGAATGCTCCAACATGGGAAACAGTCCATATAGCAGACTCATAAAATAACAATAGCTTCAGGTAGCAATCTGACCTCAGAATTAGCTCTTAAGGCATTCTGGTCTGGCTGAAAAGCCCATGAGAGCATTTCAGGCATGGAAAGCTAAGACACTTTGGCAAAAGTTGTCTTACATGAAGGACCTTTGTGGATGAGACCCCAGTGGTCGTCAAAGAAGGATGTACTTTTCTCTGAAGGGAGGAGAGAAATTTCACTTTTCTTATGGCCTTGTCGAAATACTGAAGGAGTTTGTGGATACAAAAAGCTTCCATAGTCTAGGCAGCTCTTGTCAAGAGCCTTGGGTTTTTGCTGATATTATACATAGAAGTGTAAATTATTAAATTAGCAACAGGAGTCACTGTGCACTAACTTCCCATGCAGGACCTCTATCCTCAAAGAGTTGATTTATGAGAGTTAATAGTAAAACCTGCTCTCAAAGATTCACTTCACTTTAGTATATAAGTGGAGATATTCTTATGTCTCATAAACTATAGCTATGTATAAATGGTTGCAAAAGACATATCATTCTTGGGTTCTTCTTCAAAGTTAATTAGGTTTCTCAACATATATATATGCTAATATATGTTATTTCTCAACATATATATGTCAACATATATATGTTAATTAGGTTTATCAACATATATATATAAATTAAACCTTAGAAAGGTTTGCCTTTATTTAATTAAAAGTATTTTTTCCTTATTGTAAGATTAATCCTTCTGTGTTCTATTGCCCAGTAGGGTAACAATAATTAACAATAACATTATATTTTTCTAAATGGTTATAAGGAAGACTTTTGAATGTTCATACTGCAAAGAAATCTTGAATATATGAAGCAATAGATGCTATTTATCCTAATTTGACCATTGAAATTTATGCATGTATCAAAATACTACATTGTACCCCATAAGCACATACAATCATTATTTGTTAGTAAAAACAAATAATCTAAAAAATATAAGAATATAAAATCAATTTTGATAGGTAGTTATTACACACACAGACACACAAGAATATAATGACAATAAAGCTGTTAAGATGCTGCTTGGGATTCCTGCATCCCATATATGAGTGCCTGGGTACAAATCTAAGTTTTGCTTCTAATTTCAGATTCCTGATAATGTGAACTCTGAGAGACAGCAGATGATGGCTCAAGTAGTTAAATTTTTTTATTTTTGTCTGTCTCTATCTCTCTGTATTTCAAATAAAAAATGAAAATTGAAAGTAATTTCTCTGGGGCCAACACAAGGATGCAATGGGTTAATGCCCTGGCCGGAAGCGCCGACATCCCATATGGGTGCTGGTTTGAGACCCGGTTGCTCCACTTCCGATCCAACTCTCTGCTATAGCCTGGGAAAGCAGTGGAAGATGGCCCAAGTCCTTGGGCCCCTGCACCCGAGTGGGAGACCCAGAAGAAGCTCATAGGTCCTGGCTTCAGATCGGCACAGCTCTGGCCGTTGCGGCCATCTGGGTAGTGAGCCATCGGATGGAAGACCTCTCTCTCTGTCTTTCTCTCTCTCTCTTTTTCTCTCTGTCTTTCCTCTCTATGTAATTCTTTCAAATAAATAAATAAATCTTTAAAAAAAAGGAAAGTAATTTCTGTATTCTTTCTATGGTCTATCATTAAATTAATGAAAAATAGAGTTTTACCATGTATGCAAATAAACATTAGTTTCCTATAGCATTTCCATCAAAAACTTTGTATTTTGCATTTTCATTATTATTTTCAGCTTATGTCTTACTATAAGGCATAATAAAAGAATTTCTATATAATATGTAAAAACTTTATGTGACATATCTTTTTTTCAAGATTTATTTATTTTTTTTTGAAAGTGTTACAGAGAAAGGGAGAGAGAAAGCGAAAGAGAGAAGTATCTTTCATCTGCTGGTTAACCCTCAAAATGGCCACAACGGCTAGTGCTGGGGCAGGCCAAAGCCAGGAGCCTGGAGCTTCTTCTAGGATCTCCCACGTGGGTGCAGGGGCCCACACACTTGGAGTATTTTCTGCTGTTTTTCCCAGGCCATCAGCAGAGAGCTCGATCAAAAGTAGAGTAATCAGGGCAGAGGATTAGCCTGTTGAGCCACGGCGCCGGCACACCGGGTTCTAGTCCCGGTCGGGGCACCGATCCTGTCCCGGTTGCCCCGCTTCCAGGCCAGCTCTCTGCTGTGGCCAGGGAGTGCAGTGGAGGATGGCCCAAGTGTTTGGGCTCTGCACCCCATGGGAGACCAGGAGAAGCACCTGGCTCCTGCCATCGGAACAGCGCGGTGCGCCGGCCACAGCGCGCTACCGCGGCGGCCATTAGAGGGTGAACCAACGGCAAAGGAAGACCTTTCTCTCTGTCTCTCTCTCACTGTCCACTCTGCCTGTCAAAAATAAAAAAAATTAAAAAAAAAAAAAAGTAGAGTAATCAGGACACAAATCAACACCCACCTGAGAGACCAATTTCCCCAACTATCGCTTTACCTGCTGTAGCACAACACTGGCCCTGGGACATATCTTGTATGGGAAGATTTTCTTAATGTAAACCTCTTCCTATTTAATGCTATAAATAGTTTCTGTGTCTGAATAAAATCTAAATTTGCTTTGAGAATGAGACTATAAGAGCCATCTAATTCATGTTATTTTCCTTCGTGATTTGTCAGTTTGAAAGCTTGGAGTGAAACTTAGCACTTAACTCTTCAGTATAGTAACTTCTCCCTTCTTTCACTTTATGACTTTGGATTTTCCAATTTTTGTTCTAATGGTCTTTTGTACATCTATTATTTTCATCTAATTTAAGTCTCTTCAGAAATATATGACTGCATTGCATAACGGTAAGGACAGGCATCTGGAGTCATTCTGCCTCTGCTCAAAACCTAACTCTACCACTTTGTGTGTTGTGACCTTGGGCAAACTTAAGGCTCCCGTGCTTCAGTGTGCTCTGGTAAAACGGGGATGGTAACAGTGACCACTTCAGAGAGGTTTCATGATGACTACATGAATTACAAGGTATTTAGAAGAGTGTGACACATAGTAAAATCTGTTTAAGTAGTTATTAAATAAGTATTGTATAAGTAATAAACAAAGAGGGGCTCAGATCCTTTTTGTGATGTTCTGAACATGACACATCATATTAATTATGAATTGAGTGCTAAGTATGTAAGCATTCCTTTACTCTGAAAAATGTGAAAGGCATAAACCCTGCAATCAAGAAGTTTTTAACAAATATTAAATGTATCCACACACCAGTGTACCAACACAAATTAAAGGATGTAGTCAAATACTACATGTTCTCCATTATATATAGGAACTAATTTTAAAAGAAAAAATAAAACAAAAAAGAAAAAAATTCCTGTGTGTATCAGTATTGCTGCAAACAGTTTTCATAAACTTTGTTTTAAATCTTTGTCACACAAATGTTTAAGAATGATATACTACTATAGTATTAATGATCTGTAATTATTTAAAATTTACTGTTTGTAAGGAAATGACCATATTTTATTCTTCTTTACAGCTTTTGCCTATATTTCTGATGAACTAGGGTCTTTTACTTTTCACTTGTTGAACTCGTTATTTAGTGGAGTACTAAACCCTTGAATATAGGGTAAATTTAAAATATGTCATCTAGAAAGAAGGAAGGAAGGAAGGGAGGAAGGAAGGAAGGAAAAGGAAAAGAAAGCATGAAGAGAGAAAGCATGATTATATTCATAGAATTGTATCTATCAACTATAATGAATCTGTTCTCTTTGTAATAATACCACATTAAGATGAGATTTAAGGAGAATTGTGTTGTATAATTACGAATTTTCTGTGATCTTGATAATAATGTGTTAATAAATTCCTTTAATTAAATAGAAGATATGGTCAAAAACCAATAGAAATATCTATCTCCAGCAATAAAACCTTAGCAATGTTTTCTTTTAGGAAATATCCTCATTACACTGTCTTGGGGAAAAATGGTGACAAAATTTAAATATCTTGCATTTAAAAAAATTTTAAGATGTACTTATTTATTTGAAAGGCAGAATTACAGAGAGAGAGAGAGAGAGAGAGACAGAGAGAGAAAGGTCTTCCATCTGCTGGTTCACTCCCCAAATGTCTGCAATGGCCAGGGCTGGGCCAAGCAGAAGCCAGGAGCCAGGAGCATCTTCTGAGTATCCAACATTGGCAGCAAGAGCTCAAGTATTTGGATATCCTTTGCCGCTTTTCCCAGACAATTAGTAGGGAGCTGGATCAGAAGTGGAGCTGCCATGACATTAACTGGTGCCCAAAAGGGATGCCAGGGTCCCAGGCAGTGCCTAAACTCATTATGCCACAACACTGGCCCCCAGAATGCTTGCTTTTAAAATGTATTTGAGAGGGAGGGAAGCAGACAGAGATCCAGAGAGAGTCACACAGGCAAAAAGAGTTCCTATCAACTGCTTCACTCCTCAGATGCCTGCAATGACCCCAGGGCTGGGCCAAGACTGAAGCAAGGAGTCAGGAATGCAATCCAGGTCTCTCATGTGGGTGCCAGGAACCCAGCTGCTTGGACCATCACCTGCTGTATCCCAGAGTATGCTTTAGCAAGAAGCTGGAATTGGGAGTTTAGCTGGGATGCAAAGCCAGACACTCTGATGTGGAGTGCAGTGTCCTCGGCCAGCATAGTGACTGCGAGGCCTACAGCCAGTCCATCCTTGATTTCTTTCTTCTTATTATACTATTTCCTTCACTTTTTTTTTTTTAAAGATTTGGTTTTTTTTTATTTGAAAGGCAGAGTTATAGATTGAGAGAGGAGAGACAGATAGATCTTTTTTTTTTTTTTTTAGTATCAAGGTATTTATTTATTTATTTATTTTTAACTTTTATTTAATGCATATAAATTTCCAAAGTACAGCTTATGGATTACAATGGCTTTCCCCCCCATAACTTCCCTCCCACCCGCAACCCTCCCTTTTCCCACTCCCTCTCCCCTTCCATTCACATCAAGATTCATTTTCAATTCTCTTTATATACAGAAGATCAGTTTAGTATATATTAAGTAAAGATTTCAACAGTTTGCACCCACATAGAAACACAAAGTGAAAAATACTGTTTGAGTATTAGTTATAGCATTAAATCACAATGTACAGCACATTAAGGACAGAGATCCTACATGAGGAGTAAGTGCACAGTGACTCCTGTTGTTGACTTAACAAATTGACACTCTTGTTTATGGCATCAGTAATCACCCTAAGCTCTTGTCATGAGTTGCCAAAGATATCGAAGCCTTTTGAGTTCACCAACTCTTATCATATTTAGACAAGGTCATAGTCAAAGTGATTAATTGAGAGGCAGAGTTACAGAGAGAGGGAGAGACAGGGAGGGGACTTCCATCCACTGGTTCACTCCCCAAATGGCTTCAATGGCTGGAGCTGGGCTGATCTGAAGCCAGAAGCTTCTTCCAGGCCTCCCACACATGTGCAAGGGCCCAAGCACTTGAGCCATCCTCTCCTGCTTTCCCATGCCATTAGCAGGGAACTGGATGGGAAATGGAGCACCCAGGACTGGAACCAGCAGTACCCACATGGAATGCTAGTGCCTCAGGAGGAGGCTTAATCTACTATTCCACCGTGCCAGCCCCAAATAGAGAGAGAGAGAGAGAGAGAGGTGACTTCCATCTGCTGGTTCACTCCCTAAATGGCCACAAAGACCAGGGTTGGACCAGGCAGAAGTTAGGAGCCAGGAGCTTCTTCCAAGTTTCCCAGGTGGGTTGCAGGGGCCATCATTCGCTATCTTCCCAGGCACATTAGTAGGGAGCAGGATCAGAAGTGGAGCAACCAGGACTCTAACCATTGCCCATTTGGAATGTGGGCACTACAGACCACGGATTAAACCACTACATCACAACACCGATCCCTTATTATGTTATTTTCTAAGTGGGTTACAGTTCTCTGTGTAAGCTCAGTTCCAGAGTTAACATAAATAGTGTTCAAAATTAGTCTGCAGAGAAAGTTTATGATGTCTCTAAGGTCTCAGATTTTTGGCTAAATCTCTGAAGCTGAGATTTCCTAAAGTTTAAAAAGCGGTAATAAAATCACCTATGCAACACTCTTCACAATAGAGTAAAATCTGTCATGGTATCATAGCCTCCAAGTGTCTATGTAAGGGAAGTTTGGGCATTCCAAATAAAATATTTGAAGGAATTTCCTAGAAACACAGAGCATTTAAATTTCTCTTCCCCAGAGAAAGAGATGCAACATTTTCTTTCCTCATTTTAACCAAAAGATGGATATCCTAAGAGAACTACTTACTAGGATTAGAATGGTTCTAAGAATGAGAAACACATTTCTTTCCAAAATAAATGGGCTTGGTAGAGCATATTTTGCTCCAGACATTTGGGTGGCATAGGATGAGAAAGCCCAAGAAAAGCTGGCTTTAGGAACAAAAAGAAACTTAGACAAGAGCAGTTAATATTCACACTGAATGGCCTGAGGTTAGGAGGCTGGCTGAGATTGTCACATGGCAGGAAAACAGTAGGGGACTTAGAAGTTAAGAAAACTGTCTGTTGCAGTTTTGTGAGACAAAGATGCAAGTGTTACAGTGGACAGTATATAAACATGCAGAAAAGAGTTCACCTGAAGCATTTTACAAGACGCTGTAAGAGAGTGAAGGTCTGGCAGGGGAAGAGAACATGGCAGTCAACAATCAGTGGTGCAACAAGACCTCGGGGGAGGCTCCCAAGTCCTACAAATTTATTCAAGGTTCCAAGTATCTGCCGTGATCATCACAATTAAAGAGAGAAAATGTCAACCCAATGAAAACCACAGACAGCACCAGGGAAGTACCAACCCTTTGTGCCTCTTTCCTGGATTTTTCCTCTCCACTTCCTCCAGCCCCTAGTGAAGGGAGGATGTTTCAGGAAGGAAAGAGTAGGTAGAGAAAATTGACGCAGGAACAGACCACTCCCTCCCAACCATCTGGCAACGGGTGGCTTTTTTTAAAATTAGACACACATCATGCCTGAGCTAATGAGAGGGGAAAAGTTTTTAATTAGATGTGAGATCTAAACTTTAATTTAGACTGATGATTCTGACAACTGGAATTGAAACTATTTCTACAGTTAAGATATAGGAAATGTATGGGATATGTTTGATATGCTGTCTAAAGACAGGCAGAGGGGCTATGATGGATCTTAGCTAAAATATCATGAGGAGAATGCTGTAGTTGTCTACTTGCTTTGAGTTCATATGTGAGACAATGTGATGGAATTCACATCTCCAAAGCCAAGACAATTCACAGTTTATGATATGAAAAGTGAGAAAAAAGATGACATCAACTTATATACTTCATAATACCAAAATCTGAAACATTTTTTCGTTAAGATTAGCCTAGCAATAAAACCAGCTGCCCACACAATTTCTCATTAACAATTAAACATTCTGAAATAATTCCTCCACCCACTGTCCACCCAGTTTTGCAAAGCAAAAAAAAAAAAAAAAAAAAAAAAAGATTTATATTAATTTGCATGTACATTCTCTTCATTTAAAATCTTCTGTGATTTTAGTCACATAAAAATAATTTTGTCCTGGGTCTGTGGTGCAGTGGGGTTGAGCCTCAGCCTGCGAAGTTGGCATCCCAGCTGCTCCACTTTTGGCTCAGCTCCCTGCTGGTGCACCTGTGAGGGAAGGAAGGATGGCCTGGGTTGCTGGCCCCTTGCACCCATGTGGGAGACCCAGTAGAGGCTCCTGGCTCCTAGCTCGGGCCTGGCATAGCTCCAGATGCTGTGGCATATGGAGAATGGACCAGGGGATGGAGGATATCTCTCTGTCTCTCCCTCTCTCTCTGTAACTCTATCTTTCAAATACATAAATAAATCTTGTAAAAAATAAAAACTTATTCCTGATAAAAATAATTTAATCACTTCGTTCACATTCCCACATGCACAGAACTATAAAAATATTTTGACTTCCATGTCTTTGCTATTTTATCCATTTATCCATTTTTATTTATGTTCTGAAGCTTTGTGTTTATTTAGATCAAGGTTATTTTATTGTTTTGTTTTCCTAAAAATCTCAACCACAACAACCCATCAGCTTATCATTTCTCTTCCTCAGTTTTCAACATTTCCTTACCCCTAAGCCCCCAAAGTAATTACTACTTCTTCCTTTATTTTATCACTGCTGCTAATCTCGGACTTGGTTTTATAACTCACTCTAGATATTTCTTTTATGTTTCTTGTCTTCATGTGCATCCTATATTTTATCATTTCCCTTGGCTTCCCAACATGCTGTGACATCAATGAAAGAAATATTTTGAATTCACTTTTAGAGAAATATTTCTGCCACCTCAAATAATCCACACCACTTCCAGGTCTCTAATCCCCTATAATCTATACTCTCTGTCCTTTTTCTGGGACTGATGAGCATTAGCAGATAATTCACATAACCATATCAACGTGTTTCACCACAAATCTATGCTGCCTAATATAAATTTTGTGCCATTTCTTGGACAGCATAGACACAGAGACAGAAAGAGAGACACAGATACAGATACTCATCTGTTGTTCATATCAAAGCAAATTTATAAAATTGTTTTTTTCACATTTTTGTCAGCAGCCTTAGGTCCCCATGCAATCTATACTGTTTATTGTAAGTACTTAATGATATATCTTCCTATCTTAAGAAAATGAAATAAATGTGAAATATCTTGACAACTGTATGAATTTCTTTTTCATTTTTCTTCTATCTGAGGAAAGCTATACCTTACCTTTTTTAAATTAATTTTCCTTTTCCATCTGTAATATTGATCACTTTCCTTATCTGTTTAATTCTAATATTTGGTCTATCAGGTGTTTTTTTGTCTTGAGCCTCTTCAGTGTCTTCATTTCTGTTAGGATGTTAGACTCCTAAGTGAATGTCATTTCGTATGATCTCATCAGGCTACTCAGTTCTTTATCTTTCTTTCCAACAATTTGAATTTCTTTCTTTCCTTTTTTTTTTTAATTTGACAGGTAGAGTTACAGACAGCGAGAGAGAGAGAGAGAGAGAGAGAGAGAGAGAGAGAGAAGTCTTCCTTCCATTGGTTCACTCCCCAAATGGCCACCGCGGCCGGCACTGCACCTATCTGAAGCCAGGAGCCAGGTGCTTCTTCCTGGTCTCCCACTCAAGTGCAGGCGCCCAAGCACTTGGGCCATCCTCCACTGCCCTCCCGGGCCACAGCAGAGAGCTGGACTGGAAGAGGAGCAACTGGGACTAGAACCCAGCGCCCATATGGGATGCCGGCACTGCAGGTGGAGGATTAACCTAGTGAGCCAAGGCACTGGCCCCCAACAATTTGAATTTCTTTACAAATTGCCCCACCATAATAACTTCTAACTATTTGTTTTCCAAACTCACTATTCTAACTCAATTCAGTTTTCAAATTTCACCGATGACAATCTAGTCTGTACATTCCCTAGCTCCTCCCAGCTTTCTGACCTATATCTGGCTTGTGTTGGACTGTGTTGAAGTCCTAATCCCCAGTAGTTTAAATGTGAACCTGTTTGGAAATAAATTCTTTACAAAACTAATCACATTAAAATGAGTTTAATCGGATGAGTCCTACACTAATATGATTGGTGTCCTTATAAACAGGAGAAACTTGGGAAGATAATGTAAAGATACGCATATTTCTATGTCTATATTGATGCATCTAAAAGTCGAAGAACATCGAGAATACAAGAAGCAAGAAAGAATTCTTCCCTGAAATTAGCAAAGGGAGTATATGATCTTGTAGAAAACTTGGTTTTGAACTTTGGACCTCCAGATCAGTGAAGCAATGGGTTTCTATTTTTTAATCCATGCAGGGTTTGGTACGTTGTTTATAGTAACCATAGGAAGTCAAAATCGTACCCTCTGAGGCATCTGTGTTGTGGACTGCCCTGTTAATAACTTTCTTCTGCTTTGACATTCAATATCATTATAATATCCCAGTTCTCTTCAGAACTCTCAGCTGTACTCTGCGTTCTCTTCCTCTTCACTCCTGAGATGTCTTTTTTTTCCTTGATCTTATATTTCTAGTTCAAACTGAACTGCTTTATTCTTACTCTCAAGATTATCCTAATTCACTATCATATCAAACTAATTCTTACTCATATAGTCTGTCATTAACATTTCAGTAAAAAATTATGGTAATCTTTTCTGTATCTATAAAATGTTTCACTTTTGTCTCTGCCAATATTCATATTTCACACATCTTTTCTGACTATAGCTATGTTTATTACTTATTCTAAACCATGGGTCAGCATATTGTTTCTTATAGAGACAGACAGTAAATATGTTAGCTTTTCCAAATTATAAAGTAGTCTAGTCAAATACTCAACCCTGCTACTACAGTGCAATAGCAGTTACAGGCAATACATAAATAAAAGGGCCTGACTACGAGTTGGTAAAACTATAAAATCAGGCATCCAGCCAGCCACCTGGCCAAAGTTTCCTAAAACTTGTCAAATTATAAACTTCTTGAATGTATACATTGGTTTTTAGTCCTTTATGTCTAACTTTCAGAACTTTTAACATTTTTCTTTCAAACTGCATAATGATCAAAAAATGTATCCTGAACAAGACCTATATTTAATATTCTCATAAATGGAAAAACACCACTTCCCCTTGCATTTATTTTAGCACCTAAAATATTAAGAACAAGATATATGAGGAAATATAGAAACAACCATATTTATTTAATCTGGGAAATGACTTAATGACTTAAGATCTTCAATGCTATTAAATATCATCTCTCTCTCTAAAATGTGCCATTTCATAATAAAAAGAATCCATGGTTGGAACACAGAGAAATTTATTAAACTATGAAAAGCACAGGAAGTGTCAGTTGATATTCAAGTACCGTAACCATTCTAAGAAAGAAATCATTACAAAGTGGAATATGTGTTAATCATTTATTGTTTTACATTAGTGTTATACAAAAGACCATCCCAAAACTTGTTGGCTTAGAACAATGACTCATTTTTTTTGTCATGATTCTCTAGGTGGACTGGGTAGTTCTTCTGTTAGTTCACTTGAGTTTGCAGATGAAGCTACTTTATGAAGAAAGATGGTTTGACTGAGAAAGACCAAGAAATTGGTGTTGGTTGTGTTTTTGTAAGCCTTGATTCTCCTCCCCATGACTCTCATGGTTTAGTAAGACAATCTGAGTTCTTGACAGTATGACATTGTCAGGGTTCAAGCAGCACGAGGGCGCAGACTACAAGATCTCTTAGCCAAAGTCTCAGAACTTTTGAAGGATTGCTTCTGTCGCATCAGACTGCTCAAGGCCATTCACAGGATACCCCTGGTTCCAGGGCTGAAGAATTAGATTCTGCCTTTTGGAGTAAAGAGAGGGGAAGTCATATTGCCAAGCAAAATGGATACCAGGAGGGTGTGATCCATTGTTCTCAACACAACCCTTAAAAGGAATAGAATTTGACTGGTATTTGGATTTTGCATAGAGGAGTAGTAGGAGAAAAGACAGACAGGAAAATCAAAGAAACATGAAATGATGGAAATTGGTCAATTCCAAAGTGAAGGCTGTAAATGCATCCTATGAAGTGAGAAGTCAGTGTATATTTTTGAACAGAGAAGCCTGCTTCCTTCACAAATAATTCATATTCTGAAAATGAAGTCAGTGTGGTTACGGTGTGTTTATTATTTGAGAGATGAGGCTGAGTAGGACAAAATAATACCTGATTCACTTAGAAGGGAAGGACTTTCTGGTTGGGAGAAAAATCATGCTGATGAATATGCAAGCCTCAAAGTTATAGAAAGATGTTGAAAATCAATCACAACAAAACATTTTCAATCTGTGATGTTTTCATTCATCACAAAACACAGGAGCCAGGTTCTTGGTTCAGCATTTGGGAAAAAGAGAAGGAATGGACACCAACAACATTCAAAATCTTCCTTTTGTGAATTTTTTGTTATTTTACCTTTTATTTATTTGACAAGGAGAGCATATGAGAGAGAGAAATCTTCCATCTGGTGATTCATTCTCCTATTGCCACAACATCTGGGCTTGGGCCAAGTTGAAGCCAGAAATTTGGAATTCAATCCAGGTCTCCCATATGGGTAGAAGAGTCCCAATAATATGAGGCATTACCATAGCTTCTACAGGCTATGCATTAACAGGAAACTGGAATTGAGAGTAGAGCTACAGGTTGAAAGCAAATTCATATGGGATCTGGCCATCCCAAGCAGCAGCTTCACTACTAGACCAAGTATCCACCCTAGTGGTACTTGCCATGCCCATATTTTCTATTTGACACTCCTTTTGGAAACTGATAGAAAGAAACACAATCTTCTCAACTGCTTTACTTTCCATTGTGGGCCACAATCCCCTGAACATGTTTAATTTACTCTACAATTGGCTCTTCTTATCCATGACTGATCCACATTCTTGGATTCAAACAATCTAAAAAATGTATCTGTGCTGAGGATGTACAGACTTTTTCCCCATCATTAGTCCCTAAACAATACAGTATAACAACTATTCCCATGGCATTTATGTTGTACTAGTATTATAAGGAATTTGGAGATGATTTAAAGTATATGTGGTTGGGGGTTGGTGCTGTGGCGCAGAGGGTGAAAGCCCTGGCCTGAAGCGCCGGCATCCCATATAGGTGCCGGTTCCAGTCCCTGCTGCAGCCTGGGAAAGTAGTAGAAGATGGCCCAAGGCCTTGGGCCCCTGCACCCATGTGGGAGACCTGGAGGAGGCTTCTGGTTCCTGGCTTTGGATCGGTGCAGCTCCAGCCATTCCGGCCATCTGGGGAGTGAACCAGTAGATGGAAGACCTCTCTCTCTGTCTCTACCTCTCTCTCTGTAACTCTGTCTTTCAAATAAATGAAATGAATCTTTTTTTTTTTTTAAAGAGTACATGTGGTTTACATGCAAGTGTGGTATGCCATTTTATAGAAAAGTTCTTCAGCATTTGCAGATTGGGGTATTTGCAAAAGGCCCTGAAACCATACCCTGCAAATATGAAGGACTGACTGCATCTGATTTAGTTACTAGAAAACTCATATTTGTGTAGCTCACAAATAATAAGCTATATTGGAGGGATGTAGCATAATGATGAAGAATTCTTGCTTAAGATAATATTCATAGCACGTTGTTAATCTGTGATTTGAGCTCCTCTTTTTCATCCCGAATTTTACACAAGTGCAATTTACTCAACTAAATTGACTACCACAAGGAAATTCAAGATATGTATAGTTTAGTGGTTGATAAAAAAAAAAAAAGCCTGCCCATTTGCCCTACATAGAAGTGTAGTACTTTGAGATTGGAAAGGATATGCTATTTTTCTAAAAATATAACTGAAAGTTCAAGTCTATAATTTAGATACTTTGTTTGAATGGCCATGCTGGATTATATGTATAAACTGCTAGGGATAGCCCCAGGCTTGCTGAACACAGTATTTTGAGAAATAAACAGCACTAGTAGTGAAAGGATTTGTTGACATTCCTTTTGGGTTGCCACAGGGATAAAATCAAATTGCAATCTCAGTATAAAGGACCATGGTTATTAACACTCAAACTGCTCAGTCTGAATGTAAGACAGATGTAAATCTGTAACCCTCCAGGTGTTCTCAATATGTCTGAATCCTAATGTGTGTAGCAACACAAAACTATTTATGTACACAGGAATTAGAAAGTTATCACTGCAGTCATAAAATGAGGCTATAATTTCTTATTGATTCATATTATGCCTGTATTTTTAGATATAGTCTTCATGTGGATTTGGAATGACGCTTGTTTAAAAAGATTATAAATGCTTTATGGGATTTGTGTGTATGTGCGTGCATTGTGAGTACACAACAACATTTGCTTGGGGAATATATCCCTTCCATTTCTCTACTTAGTTATCTAGCACATCAACAAGATAGAAAGCAACAACATTCACCTTGTTCTTTGCAGAGTATGATGCCTTAGAGGCCATACAATTTAAGGCTTATTTTATCCTTGTCTTTTTTCATTAGCGAACTAATGAAATTGGATATTGTTTGGCTTCTCAAAAAACTGATAGCACTGAAAGAAGGAATTATGATATTTAAATAATGCTGAAATTCAGGAGGGAATAATGAGATAAAGACAAAAAATTATAGGATCTAATACTCAGTAGGTATTAAAGTAAAAAGAAGGAAAATTTAACAAATTTACACTTACCCTTTTTTAAGCAAAATACAGTGTAGTGTGTAATTTATATAAGACATTAATTAATTTTACTTCAGCTATCATGCCTAAAAAACAGATGTCATTAATCACACATTTTTAATTCCATTAAACTTGTGTCTAAATCAATCTTCTCTTATAAACTTCAATATCTTGAATGTCAGAGAAAAGTCAAGTGACAGATTGCTCTATTTCATTCAAAAGAGTCAATCTATGAAGCTACTTGTGAGGATTTTAGAATTTTGTTTGTTGGTGATATACAAATTCTTATTGATATACCTTATCTAGAGCCACATAACTTTAATGTTGCATACAAACGGAAGAGAAAAGCTAATTTAGGGGCCTTTATTAGTACATGTTCTGAAATTTTAATGTAACCATGGCAACCAGATAACAACTCTTACCAACCTCAATGATGTTTACCCAATCTGCTAGACACCCACTATGCCTTCATTGTCACTAAGCAATAGTTCTGCCATCCTTGGTTATTTTCTCAGTTTTTCACACCTCTGTTCTTTCCTCATCTTCCTCAGATTCCCCTTTTTCTTGCAAAATACTTAAGTAACTCCAGTTATTTTTCTTATTTTGATTTCTGTTCTGTGTTATTCCATGGATTTACTGCTCTTCTATCCATGATTGAGAATACAT
Organism: Lepus europaeus; assembly: GCF_033115175.1. NCBI lineage: Eukaryota > Metazoa > Chordata > Mammalia > Lagomorpha > Leporidae > Lepus > Lepus europaeus. The sequence continues at coordinate 88,401,583 of NC_084827.1, forward strand.
TCTTAGTTTATTAAAATCATGAAAATTCCAGTGGTTAAGTATGTTATACTACTATGCTTTTAATGGTCTGTGATTACTTTAAAAAATTTGCTGTATATGGGTGAAATGGTCATTTTTTCCCTCAATTATTGTTTATAGCTATTATCTATTGTCCCTCTAAACTAGGGATTTTTTGCTTTCACTTGTTAAACTTCTTACATGGTAAAAAATTAAGCCTTTTATTGTAATGCAAATTTAAGATATGTTATCTCAAAAACAGAAAAAAAAGAGGGGAGGAAAGAAGGTAGGAGAGAGAGAGAGAGAGAGGGAGAGGGAAGGAGGGACAAAAGCAGGAAACATCATCATGTTCTTAGAATTGTATCTAATAATCGCATTGAATCTGTTAAGAAATAATTAAAAATTAAAATTCAAAAAAGTTTTTACAATGAACATAAAATTCAAATATTCAAAAATATTGATAATAGGTTGCATCGGACGCTTACATTGTGTTATATGCTGTACTTATTTTTTTTAATGTATTGTCTTGTTTAATTTTCACAATAAACCTGTGACACAAGAGTGAAGTGACTTTAGGCCCAACTCTGGTTCTGGCACTTAGCTGTATAACCATGACTTACTTAGCTTCTCTGTGCTGTTTGTTGTCTGAAAATGAGAATCATATACAGTCATCTTTGGTATTCATGGGGAATTGGTTCTAGTATCCTCCAAGGATACTAACATCTGAGGATGTTTGAGTCTCTTATATAAAAGGCATAGTATATTCATATAACCTGTGCACATCTTCCCATATGTTTTTAACCAAAAAAATTAACAGACACACCAACTATACATATCTACAGGGTATCATGTGTTATTTTGAAACATGCAAAAGTTATGTGATGTCAAATCAAAATAAATATATCTGTCTCCTCAAAAATTTAACATTTGTTTATGGTGAGAACATTCAAAATTTTCTTATTTGTTTATTATAGAGGAATGTACACGACATTAACATTATAGCCACCTCCCTGATCAACCATACCTCAGAATGATTTTCGCCTAACTAACTCTCAGTTAGCACCTGTTAATCTTCCATGTATTTTAAATCATCACTAGACTACTTTTAATACCCGTTATAATACGAATGCTATGGAAATAATTCTTGTACTGATAATATTCAGGGAGTAATAATAAGAGAAACATTCTTAACTTGTTTAATATAGATGTAATATTTTTACAAAATATTTTTTCATCTCTGATTGGTTGACCCCAAGACTTTGGAAATGATATGGAAGGCTCATTGAACCTACTCCATGAGATTATAATGAGAAGTAAATAGGTTAAAACATGTAAAACACTTGAAATTGTATCTGGAACAAAGTGATAGCTGTCATATATTGACAGCATGATATTATCTCCAAAATACATGAGGAAATGGTTGAGAGACATAGGGTAATTTGCCAAGATCCTACACATCACTAAATATGAGATTCAAACATTGATCTTTTGATCCCTCAATCTGGATGACTCCTAAACTCTATTCTTTTTTGGGAGTCGTTTATTGTTAGCACACTTAAAAAGATAATTTGTGGTAAATAAAGATCTATTTTTGTAGCTAGTCCTTTTTCATATTCCCAACTCCAGGACATAATACTAATCTTAAATTTCACGCACTTGGGGCCGGCGCCGTGACTTACTAGGTTAATCCTCTGCCTGCGGCGTTGGCATCCCACATGGGTGCCAGTCCTAATCCTCGGTTGCTGCTCTTCCAGTCCAGCTCTCTGCTGTGGTCCGGGAAGGCAGAGGAGGATGGCCCAAATGCTTGGGCCCCTGCACCCACATGGGAGACCAGGAGGAAGCTCCTGGCTCCTGGTTTCGGATTGGCTTAGCTCCGGCTGCGGCAGCCATTTGGGGGGTGAACTAACAGAAGGAAGACCTTTCTCTCTGTCTCTCTCTCTCACTGTCTAACTCTGTCAAATAAATAAATAAAACTGAGATTTACAGAGATCAATGACTTAAACTTAGCCTTATGGATAAAAAGAAGCCAGTCCAAGTTTGGGCATGGGGATTTCTGATTCTTTGGCTAAAAATCTGTTTTAAAGCAAATAAATATCAATAAATGGATCAATTAATTCATTAAACTCTATTGGCCTTAATTTCTTTAACTATATAATAGGAATTTTATTTTAGTTTCATAGGTCTGTGATGACAAGAAAATCTGTATAAAACTCTTAGAACGGTACCAACCACATAGTAAGGGATAATTAATTAATTATAGGCATAAGAAGAATAAAAGAAGAGAGTCAAGATGGCAGAATAAGGAGGAAGCTTACTTCTCAAGTCTAGGGGAAGATTAAAAAATGTGGAGAGAACATATGCTCAGGAAGAGTTAGGGAGAAAATGGCTGAGGAAACTGCATGCAAGTGAGAGGGACACTGTGGACCTATGTGGAGGGCGTAGATGCACACAACTCAAGACCTCAGCAGCCAACAATCTCAGCACCAGGTTTGGAGAATGAGGTGAGACCAGACGGCAGCAGCCCAAGCCACTGGCAATGAAGCTGAAGGAGGAGCCTGGCAGGAGTCTGGCTTGGAACCCTGTGGGGAACAGTGTATCTGCTAACCCAGAGGTGAAAAAAAAGGGACACCTTTCTTTCTCAAGCACCTAGCACTGGTGCCCTGTGACTAGCTGGGAAAAGGCATGTGCCATTTTGGACATACCCAGCAGTTGCACCAGCTCATGTCCACCTGCTCAGCAACCAGCCCAGAGGAGAAGCTTGAATCTGGCTGGGAGAATTCACGGGGGATTGGGAGCTCATGACTGTGGGAGCCTTGTGTTAAGGACTGTGAGCACACTGGCTGCATGGGAAGGTGCAGGGTGTGGCTAGGACTTTGGGCAGTCATTGTGGGTGGCTCCACATACTTGGGGCTCCCTGATTCCCTGGTGAGGGTCATTGCTGCATAATCCACGTTCTCACTGAGGACAGCACAGATCCTTTGTGTGGTTGTTGTGGCAGTGTGGATGAAAATTGTGCCCACTAGAGCTGGCGACCAGGCATTGGTCTCCTTTGAGGAGAGGAGATGAGCGTGAGACTATGCCGACTAAGTTGAACAAACCTCCCCCTAATACTAAATAAATAAATAAATAAATAAATAAATAAAAGAGATGTACTATGCCAAAGTTGGGTGTCACCTTAGACACTTCTCTCATCCTGAAGCACTGAAGAGCGCTCCCTGACCACACCCAGCACATGCCTCTAGGTATTCACTGTGAGAATGGACACTCCACTAACCCATAAGGGTATAGTTCAAAGATAAAAGCTATCAAGGAGAAAAAAAACACAAACAAGTATCACCACAGATGCCTAATAATACACACAGCAATTCAAGAAATAAGAGTAAGGAAGATAATATGACACCCCCAAAAGAACACAACACCTCAATACCAGAATGTGAAGATGAAGAGATTGATGAAATGTCAGAAATGGAACTCAAAAAATTGATTGTAAGATTATTTTAAGTAATCAAAAGCAAATTTGTGAACTAAAGAAATCCGTACATGACATGAATGCAAATTTTTCTCACAAAATAGAGATTTAAAGAGAAATCAAAATGAAATATTAGAAATGAAGATTTCAATAGAACAAATAAAATACAGTGGAAAGCCATAAGAACAGATTCAGTGAGGCAGAAGAAAAATATCCAAGTTAGAAGACAAATCTCTGGAAATTTTTCAGTAAGACAAAAAAGAAGAAATTAGAAAACTAAAAAACAGTGTTAGGGATTCATGGGATACTATTAAATGACCCAACGTATAGCTCTTAGGAGTTCCTGAAGGTGTGAAAAGAGAGAATGGATTAAAAGGCCTTTTCAGTTAAATAATTACAGAAAACTTCCCTTATTTGGAGAAAAAGACATCCAAGTGCAGGAAACACATAATAGACACGACCAGATAAGATCTTCACCATGACACGTTGTAGCCAAACTCTCCACTTAAAACATAAAGATGCTAAAATGTGCACAAAAGAAATGTCAGATTAATTTCAGAGGCTCTCCAATTAGACTCACAGCTGACTTCTCATCAGACTGAAAGTGAAAGAATGGAAAAAAAATATTCCACGGTACAGAAACCAAAAAAGAGCTGCTGTAGCCATCCTAATATCAGATGAAATAGACTTTAAAACAAAACTCTTAAGAGAGAAAGGCACTATTTAATGATTAAGGGATCAATTCAAAAGAAAGATGTGACTATTATAAATGTATATGCATCTAATTGCAGGACACCTGGATATTTAAAATAAATGTTATTGGATCAAAAGGTACACATAGACACCAATACAATAGTTAATGGGGGACTTCAACACCCCACTTTCAGTAATGAGCAGATCACCTAGACAGAAAATCAGCAAGGAAACAAGAGTTATAGACCAAATGCATCTAACAGGTATCTACAGAACTTTTCATCCTACAGATGCAGAAAACACATTCTTGTTATCAGTGCATGGAATTTTCTGTAGGATAGAGCACATGCTAGGCCATAAAGCAAGTCTCAGCAAATTCAAATAAACCAAAATCATACCTGATATGATTTATCAATCTTTTTATTGTAAAAAACCCTCAAATGCTTATTTTCCACTTTATTGAATTGTGCTCAGACATTTGTATTATTTATTTTCTTCTGCTTTCTTTAGGTTTGCTGTGCTGTATGTAGGTATTCTTTTTCTTTATTTGTTTCTTTCTGGTCCCTAAGAAAAAATGTATGTCATTGATTTTTTTTTTCACTTTCTTATTTTTCTCACGTATGAATTTGGGGCTATACATTTTAATTTAAGTACTGCCTCTGATGCTTCTGTACTTAAAGTTTGAGTTGCACATATTTCTATGTTCTGTGATGATTGACTTTTTGATGCATGAATTACTTTGAAGTGTAGTGTTTGATTTCTGGTTAGTTGTTTTTTTCTTATTGATTTGATCTTGATTTCTGGCTTAATTACATTAGATTAGAGACTATTCATTAACACATATATATATATATATATATATATATAGTCCTTATATTATTTAATGCAATGTTCTATCATTGCCAACTACATGTATGTTTTCTTTACATGTTATTCAGGAATTTCCTGTTATATCAGCGTAATTTTTGAAAAAGTTAATGTTTCACAGGGTGATTTCTCCTTTTAATACTATAAGATTTCTTTAACTTTTTAAAGCTATATTATTAGATGCATGTACATTTATGATTTTATGACTATAATATTATTTTTTGGAATGAAGTATTAATAATCATGAAATGTCTATTATTCTCTGTGTCTACTTAGCTAAATTTGTATTCTTTGTGTTAGTAAATGAATGGCTAATTATTCATTTTAATGTCTCTGTATTAATTTTTGAAACTCATAAATAACATTTAGCTGTGTTTTCCATTAAATGCTAAAATAAGTGTGTTGAGTCATCTTTAATATGGTTTCAAATATAAATTTTTATATCTGCTTAACATTTATTTTTGATCAAAGTGTTTTGATTTTCCTTTCCACAGACCATAGAAACCTTCTTTAATTATATGTTTGTCTTTCTTTTTTAAAAAAATTATTTATTACTATGAAAGACAGAGTTACAGAGGGAAAGAAGGAGAGACCCAGAGAGAGAGACAGAGATCTTCCATCCACTGATTCACATCCTAAGTGCCCACAACAGCAGCCACGTGAAGCCATAGAGCCTCAAGTTTCTTGCAGGTCTGCCACATGGGTGCAGGGCTCCAAGTACATGGGCCATCTTCCATTGCTTTCTCAGGCAAATGAGCAGGGAGCTGATTCAGAAGTGGGGCAGCTGGGATTCAAACTTGTTCTCATATGGGATGGTGACATCGCATGCAGTGGCTTAACCGGCTACATCCTGACACCAGCCCCATAATAAAATATTTTTCAACAGTTTTATTTAGGTATGATCAACATATAAGAAATTGCAGATATTTAAGTAGAATACCTTGTTATTATAATATATGCATACAACTATGAAATCTGAATCATAATAAAGATAATTAACTTAGCCATTAGCTCAAGATTTTTCTTTGTGATTTTTCATAATCCCTCACTACTGCCCCTTCTTGGCTTTTTCTCCTCTGCTTCCCCATACAGCTACTATGTTTTCTGTTATAATATGTTAGTTTGCAATTTCTTTTACTTTAATATAAATGGAATAATGCAGTATATGTTTTTTCTTCTTTCTTGGTCTTGTTTATTTCCTCAGAATATTTGCTTTTATTTAAGATGGAGAGAGAGACAGAGAGACAGACAGAGAGAGAGAGAGAGAGAGAGAGAGAGAGAGAAAGAAGTGTTCTCATTTGCTGATTCATTCCCAAATGCTTGCAAAAACCCCTGCTGGATGAGACCAAAACTAGGAACCAGGAATTTAATATAGCTCACAGCTGCCTCCCAGGGTAAACATTACAAGCTGGAATCCGAGTGAAGCTGGAGTGCCAAACTAGACATTCCAGTATGGGATATAGGTGTCCCAGGCAGTATCTTCACTTCTAGGTGAAATGCCCACACCTCCTTAGCATAGTTACTTAGATTCGTCAATATTGCATGCATCATGGCTTATTCCTTCCCATTCTTAGTAGTATTTCTTATATTTCATACTTTGTCTATTCTTGATAGATATAGTGATTAGAAATTAAATCGTATGGACATTTACAAGTGTATCTTTGCAAAGAATAGACTTTTCTTTTGGGAAATACCAAAGTATTTAAAGAATCAATTGCATGGTAGATATATGTTGAACACATGAAAATTTTAAGAAATTGCTAAATAATTTCCCAAAGTAATGGCTAAATTTAAAATTTTTACCAGAAATGTATCAGAGGTTTAATTCATGCACATCTTTACCAATATTTTCTATACTCAGTCTTTTTAATGTTTCCATTATGATAGTTCGTGGTATTTCACTGCAGTTTTATTTGTATTTTCAAAATAATTAACATTTAACAAACTTTCATGTGTTTTCATACTAATTCTATAGTGTCTTTATTAAAATTTCTGTTTGATTTTCCTCCATTTTTATTGCTTTTAGCTTTCTTATTATTGAGTTTGATATTCATATATGCGCACACTCTCTCACATATATACTTAACATAAAGGAACTTCAAACAGTTCACGAGGAAGCAGAATTAAAAAGTAAAGTTATTTTGATAAAAATAATTATGAAATCCATGCAGTGTTTTCATAATACACAATTCCATAACATTTTTGAAGACCCTATGTGTGTTATGTGCATACATACACATATATAATTGAAGTTATTTTAAAATGTTTTAAAAATATTTTCTCCCAGTCTACAGCTTGCCTTTTTTTTCATTATTTAAGTAAAGTATTTTTAATTTTAATTAATTTTTACTTCTTACTTGAAACACAGAAAGTCAGAGATCCTACATTAACTGTTTTACTTCCAAAATACCTGCAATAGCTGAGGCTAGGCCAGGGTGAACAGGGGGTCCAGAATCTAACTTGTACCTTCCTCTCACGAAAGCAGGGGCAAATCAACTCAAACTGTCCCCAGCCACTTCCATGAATGCACATATTAGCAAAGCTGTCTTCTGAGAGTGTTCACTTATCAACTTGATATTTTAACAATCCTGCTTTTGTCATCTAATGCATATTTTTCTAATTCAATTGTCCTGGCGCATTTGTTCAAAAACCTTATTCTTTCAACTTTGCACATAGTTTGGAAATCAGTCATTTGTGACCATTTTGGATTCCTCCTAAGTTTAAGTAATCTGTGTGTCTATTTTTGTGCAGTGCTATATCAGCTTTGTTACAATATAGGTTAACAGTAAGTCTTAGAGGCATGCAAGTAAGTCTTTCAGCTTTGTTTTCATCTTGAAAATGTTTTAGGTTATGTGTGTTCCTTTATATCTCCATGTGTGTTTTGGAATAAAATTGCCAGTTACAATAATACCATTTAGGATTTTGCCTTAAATTGAAAGTTTATAGATTAATTGGTAGAAATTTTCCATCATAAAATATGATAACATTGAGCATTCTAATCTCTGAGTATGGTATCTCTTCCCATTTATTTAGACATTCTGTAATTTTTCTAAACACATGTTGTAGGGATCAATATATAGGTCTTACAAATATTTTTTAAAAATTTCTACATTTTCGAAATTTTTATATTAATGTAAAGAATGTCGTTTTTTCTATTTTAATTTTCACTTGCTTATTGCTAGTTTATAGAAGTATAACTGATTCATATATATCCATCCATCTTGAACTCATTAACTTCCCAATATTTTTGTATGAATTTATTAGCATTTTTAAATAATCGTGTAATCAGCAAGCAAAACAGTTTGTTTACTTTCTTGTATCTAGGTTTGCGATTTCTGTGATATGTTGGTTTTAAACTCTGAAATAAACTTTGTTTATAGAGTTCTCTGGGAAGCCCCACTCTCCAAGAACCATCACTTTCTCCTCAAGTTTTTGAGACTACTACTTTCTGTTTGAATCTCATCCCTTCAGTATGACATAGAAACTGCCTCACATTCTTCTCTTGGGAGTCACAGTCCTGTATTATCTAATTTTTTTTTTTTTGACAGGCAGAGTGGACAGTGAGAGAGAGAGAGACAGAGAGAAAGGTCTTCCTTTGCCGTTGGTTCACCCTCCAATGGCTGCCGCGGCCGGTGCACCACACTGATCCGATGGCAGGAGCCAGGTGCTTATCCTGGTCTCCCATGGGGTGCAGGGCCCAAGGACTTGGGCCATCCTCCACTGCACTCCCTGGCCACAGCAGGGAGCTGGCCTGGAAGAGGGGCAACCAGGACAGAATCCGGCGCCCCAGCAGGGACTAGAACCTGGTGTGCCGGCGCCACAAGGCGGAGGATTAGCCTATTGAGCTGTGGTGCCAGCTGTATTATCTAATTTTTAATATCTGATTGCCATGATAATTATAACTCTTGTTAGCCTATCTTGAAACAATGCAAAGTTATCAAATACACCCATCTTGCAGTGCCTTCTATTAAAAAGAATATTTCCCTATTCTGTATGTCTTCTAAGGATACCACTTTGCACTGTTTTAAAACCAGCCCCTTAAAAATGATTTGTTTCCAAAATAAATTGTATATAGCCTCATTTTCACATCCAGCATTCTCTAAGTCTTTCACTGTTTACTGTAAGAATGACTCTATAATAATACCAGGTAATAGGTCCATGCAATAAGACACTATGTAATTTCCTGTGATATATAAATATGCTGTATGCATTCAGCTCCCAAAATCTATTATCTTCTCTGCCTTTCAGACACAGTATAGATAACACCTGTCTCTATAAATGAAAGCTTTTCCTTTCCTTGAGAGTAACTGACGAAAATCAGGGCAACGTTATTCCCTCATTCATGTCATTGATATGTTACTGAACAGTGTAGGCAGACACAAAGTACTCATCAAAAGATTTCTAAAATCAATAACTAGCAGAAAAAGCAAACCTCCTTATTCTCAGTGGATGTTACCAGTTCTCAAAAGCAAAGGTCAGCATACGTAAGAATAATTATGTTCTTCTCGGACTCTTAGGAGAAGTGTAAATACTGACTCGGCTAACTGTTCTATATCCACAGCTCTATATGAGTGCACTCCAAAATTTTTGTAGAAAGTGGAATTAACAGATAAATATTTTGGAGTAAAACTTCAAATCTATATGCACGAGGGGTCTTCAAAAAAGTTCATGTAAAAATCATATTATGGGGGCTGGCGCTGTGGCACAGAGGGTTAACACCCTGGCCTGAAGTGCTGGCATACCATATGGGCTCCGGTTCGAGACCTGGCTGCTCCACTTCCAATCCAACTCTCTGCTATGGCCTGGAAAAGCAGTAAAAGATGGCCCAAGCCCTTGGGCCCCTGCACACATGTGGGAGACTTGGAAGAAGCTCCTTGCTCCTGCCTTCGGATCAACGCAGCTCCAGCTGTTGGCAGCCAATGGGGAGTGAACCATCGGATGGAAGACCTCTCTGTCTCTCTCTCTGCCTCTCCTTTCTCTGTGTAACTCTGACTTTCAAATAAATAAATAAATCTTTTTTAAAAATAAAAATCATATTAAAAAACTACATAAATTTCAAAAAATTTTGCTCCAAAATAAACATTTTTTAATTCTGTTTACCATTAGATTTTTAAAGGGGCAATTGAGTTTGGGGAAGTAGAAACTATCTTCAAAGTTACATCTACGTTGCTAACCTAACACTACTTGGAACAGGTTGTTTGGCATCAAGTACATTGAAAGTTCTGTAACCTTGGTGACTCTATAAAAGAAAAAAGTTTGAGAAAGCCAAATAAGAAAATGAATTTTAAAGCACCACCATAAAACTATAAAGGAAAAAATAAAGTCAACATAAACTGTTATTATTGTTGAACGCAACTTGCAACCCAAATTATGGTCCTAAATTCTGTTAACTCTACACTACGGATATAAGGATAACAAAAAATACAGTTATTAGAGAAGTTATTAGCAAAGTTAAAATATGTTGCATTTCAGAAAAAAAATGAACTCGAATGCTGTCCATGCACTTTAAAGGATAGAATCTGAAGGCAGCTTTTTAATGGCTTTGAGTGATACTGACAGAAAATTCCAGGTGTGCATTTGACTCCTGTCTGAACATATCTTTAGATTCCTAAGCAAGCTAAAGTTAGAAGCATTTTGAAGCAAATGGTATATACATCACTTTCACTTAACTCTAACTTTTGTAATGTCAAATCAGAATGCCTAGGATACAGCATAATGAAAACAATCAATAAACTTTCCAGATATAGTTGAAACATCCTTTTCATATTGCACTTTAAAGCTTTTGAAATCATATTATTTACACTTTACAAATAATTCCTTGAATATAAAGAATTGTATTCTTTAAGGAACATAGTATCTATAGGGGACAGTGTACTAAATAGAGATCACAAAGCAATGTGAGCCGCATACATGTCCTCTCACTTAAAAATCCATGTGGTTCTTCCCTAGAAAAGACATTAAGTCAAATCATATCACAGTCTCCTTCTTAAAAAAAAGTAACAAAATAAAAAAATCAAGTTAGATCTAGACAAAACTCACTGACAGCACAGCTGAATGAAGGAGTCACAACTTCATTACATATTCCTTGTCAGCATAGAAAAAAGAAAAAATGGAGATGCCAGTGTGAGGCAGAGTCAACTATGTTTACCTAATTCACAGTAACAGCACTGGAAAAACAAATTGAAAAAAATCTTAGGCTGGTGCTGTGGCTTAACAGGCTAATCCTCCGCCTTGCGGAACCGGCACACCGGGTTCTAGTCCCGGTTGGGGCGCCGGATTCTATCCCGGTTGCCCCTCTTCCAGGCCAGCTCTCTGCTATGGCCCGGGAAGCCAGTGGAGGATGGCCCAAGTCCTTGGGCCCTGCACCTGCATGGGAGACCAGGAGAAGGACCTGGCTCCTGGCTTCGGATCAGCAAGATGCGCCGGCAGCAGCGGCCATTGAAGGGTGAACCAACGGTAAAAAGGAAAATTTTTCTCTCTTTCTCTCTCTCTCTCACTGTCCACTCTGCCTGTCAAAAAAAAAAAAAAAAAAAAAAAAAAGATCTCGAATATTCTTTTTTTTTTTTTTGACAGGCAGAGTTAGAGAGAGAGAGACAAAGGTCTTCATTCCATTGGTTCACCACCCAATGGCCGTTGTGGCCAGCATGCTGCGGCCGGCGCACTGGGCTGATCCGAAGCCAGGACCCAGGTGCTTCTCCTGGTCTCCCATGCGGGTGCAGAGCCCAAGGACTTGGGCCATCCTCCACTGCACTCCCGGGCCACAGCAGGGAGCTGGACTGGAAGAGGAGCAACCGGGACAGAACCAGTGCCCCAACTAGGACTAGAACCTGGGTGCCGGAGCCACAGGTGGAGGATTAGCCTAGTGAGCCAGGGCACTGACCGTTGAGTATTCTTACTGACCTCAACTTAGAAAGAAAATAGCAGTAAGAAGGGAGCCTCAGGAAATAACCTCTGTAGCCTGGGAAGCAGTCTCAAGTGTGTAAGCCCCTACTTAGGAACACATTTAATTAGAAGCAGGAGGACTCAAAGGGCTTATCATTTTTTCCTTTATGGACTGGAAGAAAAATAAGAGTGTACAAAAGATGATCATAACACCAAAATCTAATTTTTTCCAGGTGTTTGTTGATTTTAAAATACTGCCATAAGTTCTTGGATGTTCCCTAATTGCCTTCTCCTTGAACAGTTATCTTATGTCCATCCCATCATTTAACGTTGTGTCTTTTGAATACAGATCATTGTCTTTTTTTTACATTCACTGATCTTCAAATAAAAAGGGGCTGTATCAATTTCCTTCCCTAAACAAAAGGAAACTTCGAGTATTGCTTATCTTGTCCTTAATCTTCTCTTTTAGTATTCTCCTTCTTAATTCCATCTACAATCATAATTCTTTTTCCAATGTAATATAATATAAACCAAGTCCTGGGAAGCAAAATGTGCACATTTTTGTGTTGAGGGTACATGATTTTGAGTTATAGACAACTTATTACATTCAAAGAGGTTTACACATTGTTCTGTTAAAAACTATCTGTGTGTGTATGTCTATGTAATCTCAATAAAGACTAAACTTTTATCAAGAGCCAAAGCATTCTATATTGAGGCTAAAATGCACAATTTCCTTTAAAATAGAAAGTACATATTATTATCTATTTTCAACAAAAAATAGACCCTTAAAAAATCCTTGAATATAACAATATTATTATATCTTTAAAGACAATAATCATCTTTAAAAATGGAAGATTTCCCCAGGGTAGTTAAGAAAGTGACACCACTTTTACTGCAAAGGGACTCTCTCTGATCATTTTTGAGGAGAAATAGAAGATCATCTCAAGCACCAATAAAAAATTGTGTGACTTCTTATCTAGAAGGAAGATACTGAGGGAAAGGTCAAAATCAAGATAAAATAAAACTGAGGAGAAACCTGAATATAGCCCTACCACATGACCCAGCCATCACATTCCTTGGAATTTACCCAAAGGAAACTAAATTAAAAGAGCTGTCTGCACCTCAGTGTTTATTGCAGCTCAATTCACAATAGCTAAGACATGGAATCAACCCAAATGCCCATCAACAGTAGACTGGATAAAGAAATTATGGGAAATGTATTCTAAGAATACTAAACAGCAGTAAGAAAGAAAGAAAGAAAGAAAGAAAGAAAGAAAGAAAGAAAGAAAGAAAGAAAGAAAGAAAGAAAGAAAGAAAGAAAGAAATCTGGTCATTTGCAACAAAATGGAGGAATCTGGAAGACATCATGCTGAGTGCAATAAGCCAGTCCCAAAGGGACAAATATCATATGTTTTCCCTGATCAGTGAAAACTAACTGAGCACCTAGAAGGAAACCTGTTGAAGTAAAATGGACACTATGAGAAGCAATGACTTGATCAGCCCTTGTCCTGATGGTGGAGGAACAACTTACTATTTTATTCCTTTTAGCACTTTTTTGTTCTACTTAATACCAGTGGTTGAACTCTTTAATTAACATATATGTATTCTTAGAGGTTTAAAATTAACTGAAAATTGATTCCTGTTAAATATAAGAGTGGGAATAAGAAAGGGAGGAGATGTACAGTTCAGCACATGCTCAATTGGACTTACCCCTAATGGTAGAGTTAGAAACGTGCCAGGGGATTCTAATTCAATCCCATCAAGGTGGTATGTACCAATGCCATCTTACTAATCCAAGTGATCAGTTTCAGTTCATAATTGATCATAATGATAGGATTAATGTCAAAGAGATCACATAACCAAGGCTAGTATCTACTAATACTAACTGATAGAATTAAAAAGGAGAGAACAATCCAACATGGGGAGCAGGATGCACAGGAAACTCATAGAATGGCAGATGTCCTAAACAGCACTCTGGCCTCAGATTCAGCCCTTAAGGCATTCAGATCTGGCTAAAAAGCCCATGAGAGTATTTCAGGCATGGAAAGCCAAGACACTGTGGCAATACAAAAAAAAATGACCTAAATGAAAGATCTCTGCAAGTGAGATCCCAGTGGAAAGAATGGGGCCATCAAAGAAGGAGGTACCTTTTTCTGAAGGGAGAAGAGAACTTCCACTTTGACTATGGCCTTGTCTAAATAAGATCAGAGTTTGTGAACTTAAGCGGCTTCCATAGCCTTGGCAGCCCATGACAAGAGTCTTGGATGATTACTGACATCATAAATAAGAGTGTCAATTGTTAACAATGGGAGTCACTGTTGCACCTGCTCCTCATGTAGGATCTCTGCCCTTAATGTATTGTACTATGAGAATTAACCGTAAAACTACTACTCAAACAGTACTCTGTGCTTTTTGTGTGTCCATGTGAGTGCAAACTGTTGAAATCTTTACTTAGAATATACTAAGTTGATCTTCTGTATATAAAGATAATTGAAAATCAATCTTGATGAAGAATGGGATAGGAGAGGGAGTGGGAGATGGGATGGTTGCTAGTGGGAGGGAGGTTATGGGGCGAAAAGCCACTGTAATCCAAAAGTTGTACTTTAGAAATTTATATTTATTGGCCGGTGCCGCGGCTCAATAGGCTAATCCTCCGCCTTGTGGCACCGGCACACAGGGTTCTAGTCCCGGTCGGAGCACCGATCCTGTCCCGGTTGCCCCTCTTCCAGGCCAGCTCTCTGCTGTGGCCAGGGAGTGCAGTGGAGGATGGCCCAAGTGCTTGGGCCCTGCACCCCATGGGAGACCAGGAGAAGCACCTGGCTCCTGCCATCGGATCAGCGCGGTGCGCCGGCCGCAGCGCGCCTACTGCGGCGGCCATTGGAGGGTGAACCAACGGCAAAAAGGAAGACCTTTCTCTCTGTCTCTCTCTCTCACTATCCACTCTGCCTGTCAAAAAACAAAAAAAAAAAAAAAAAAGAAATTTATATTTATTAAATAAAAGTTGAAAAAAAAAAAAAACTGAGGACTTGCCACAAGGTAAGATTATTTCTTGAACTCATATTAGAAACTATATAGGCCGGCGCCGTGGCTCAACAGGCTAATCCTCCGCCTTGCGGCGCCGGCACACCGGGTTCTAGTCCCGGTCGGGGCACCGATCCTGTCCCGGTTGCCCCTCTTCCAGGCCAGCTCTCTGCTGTGGCCAGGGAGTGCAGTGGAGGATGGCCCAAGTGTTTGGGCTCTGCACCCCATGGGAGACCAGGATAAGCACCTGGCTCCTGCCATCGGAACAGTGCGGTGCGCCGGCCGCAGCGCACTACCGCGGCGGCCATTGGAGGGTGAATCAACGGCAAAAGGAAGACCTTTCTCTCTGTCTCTCTCTCACTGTCCACTCTGCCTGTCAAAAAAAAAAAAAAAAAAAAAAAACTATATAGTTGTCCCGGTTGCCCCTCTTCCAGGCCAGCTCTCTGCTGTGGCCAGGGAGTGCAGTGGAGGATGGCCCAAGTGCTTGGGTCCTGCACCCCATGGGAGACCAGGATAAGCACCTGGCTCCTGCCATCGGGTCAGCGCGGTGCGCCGGCTGCAGCGCGCCAACCGCGGCGGCCATTGGAGGGTGAACCAACGGCAAAAGGAAGACCTTTCTCTCTGTCTCTCTCTCACTGTCCACTCTGCCTGTCAAAAATTAAAAAAAAAAAGAAACTATATAGTTGTTTCTTAATGTACCATATATGTGGCATTCAACAGACAGGCATGGAGAAACCATCTCTTGAACTATGAAACAGAATTTTAATTTTACTTTCTCCACAATTGCAGATAATATCTGGATTATTAATGGCAAGTATCTCTACTCCAGTCTGAAAGTATCTCTACTCCAGTCTGAAAGAGAACAAAAAAGAAATTAAAGTACTGCTACGTATTCAGTATCAAATAAGTAGGCAGACATTGGACAGTGCTATTCATGACTCTGTAATATAAATTGCTTTCTATGTAAAAGAATTGTACTTGATTTAGATTCAACTGGAAAAAGAATTTGCTGCACAGTACTAGATAAAGAAAAATTGATTTATTTCTTTTTTAATAGTAATGTTAACAGATACCTCAAAACAACTAAATAATTGAATAAATAAATACAAGTCCAGCTAAAAGAGAAAACTGCATTACTAAACTGAAATTAACATACAGTATATCCATAGACTCAAATGTGTATACATGCACATATACACATACAACACACTCTCTTCTCTCTCTCCCCCTCTTTCTCCCTCTCTGATACACACACACACACATTCTGAGAGAAATGTATTTGTTATGCAAAAATGTGTAAGTATCTAAAGTTAAAGATCTGTGCTTCATTTTCTTTGCATCATCTCCTCATGAAGAGACACAGTTTGGGCAGTTTATAACTTAAATTTTTCATTTATTTCCGTTTATTTAAAAGTCAGAAAGACAATGAAAGGGAGATAGGACTTTATAGTGCTTCACTCCCAAAATGCCTGCAACAGTTGGCAGTGGGCCAGTCCAAGACCAGGAGCCCAGAATCAGTCCAGGTCTCCCACATCCAAGTACTGGGCCATCATCTGCTGCCTCCCAGTATATGCATTGGTGGGAATCTGGAATCAAAATGTCCGTACTACCCCAAGCAATTTACCAACTCAATATTATCCCAAAAAAATATCAAGGATATTCTCAGATCTAAAAAAAAATCCAAAATTTCATATAGAAATGCAAATGACCCCAAACATCTAAAGTAATTTTAAACAATAAAAATAAAGCCAGAGGCATCTCAATACCAGACTTCAAGACACATTACAAAGCACTTATAATTAAAACAGCCTGATACTACTCCTAAAATAGAAATGTGGACCAATGGAACAGAATAGAAATCCCACAAATTAATCCATAACCAATCTTCAAAAAATGAACTCATATGACTAGTTGGAAAAAATACAGTCACTTCAAAAACGGGTATTGGGGAAATTAGATTTCCACATGCTGAAGTATGAAATAAGACTCCTAACTTGCATCCATACAAAAATCAACCACAATGAATTAAGGGCTTAAACCTAAAACTAAAACCCTTTAAATAACTAGAGAAGAACATTGGAGAAACACCGTGAGACATTGGCATAGGCAAAGATTTCTTGGATAAAACCCCAGAAGCACAGGCACTTGAAGCAAAATAGACACATGGGGCCACATCAAGCTAAGAAGTTTCTGGACAGCAAAGGAAGCACTCAATAAAGTTAAAAGGGAAATGACAGAATAGGATAAAATATTTGCAAACTGTACATATGATAAAGCATTAATATACAGGATATAGAAGTAAATATAGTAATAATTTTAAAAAGGTGCCTCTTCCTTACAGCCTCTCTACCAGGAACAATGTTAAGATGAAAGCAAGTTTCAGATCCAATACTTGCTCACATGTAAATGTTTTACTTTACAGAAGTAAGAAAATATATAATCTGCAAATAAGCACAATGTGATGCCAAATCCTATTTCTTTGGTATTTGGATAAACTACTTGTATAAAATAATAATTCAAAGGCAGTTGTAAAAATATGCCAGAGACAAGATAAGGTAACATTTGAATTGGATTAATAGATAGCATCCTTTCCAGTGCGCAGACCAGGATTAGAGTTTTGATCTTGGGCTCTTCTCTGAAGATTCCCGCTTGACCAGATTCCTAATCATATAAGCTGTCTGCAAAGGCTATACAACTAGCACATGATTGCTTACCTAATGCCTGTCTTTGAATAGCAATCACCTCACAACTGAAAAAGATGCTATTTCTAACATTCTTTTTATTAACCATGGATATCTCCTATGCAAACAGACAGTGATATCTGAAGCTTTTACTCAACTTCCTCTAGAATGTGGATTCCTGATTAAGATATTTCGAAGGCTAACTAACCACATCACACACTCTTGACCCAAGTTCATGAAAGAAAAGTAAATGAATAAACATAGCAACCAAAGAAGATTTCAGAGGTATAATTCCTGCAAAATCTATGAGGATGAATGGATCCTGTCACAGAATTGTTTCGGGATTATACAGTAAAGAATAAGGCTCCTAAGATGACTAGTTGTTTGGTGGGTGATGCATTGGGAGTAAAATTGAATTCCTGTGCCATGGTCTGATCAGAGCCAGATACTTCCAGGAGTTCTTTTGTCTGGCCATTGCTGGTTCTTCATAAGCTCCCAGACCACAAACACATCATAAATGGACATGTTCAAATGTCAGAATTCCTAAAACCAAGAGCCAAGATTCATTCCTTTAGTTTGTTCCACCAACAGCCACTATTCTTACTTTATGAGCTTTAATACAAAATACATCTTAGACAGTGAAGTATTATCACAGGTATTGAGTTCACACATTTAAGAAACAACCTTTGAGCAAGTTCTAAATTTTCATGATATGCCTAACCAAATCTAGTTAGACATAGGCCTAAACACCACCAGCTGTCCATTTAACACTTACCATAAGAGGAGATATTGTTGACAATAGTGCCCAGCAGTTCACTTTCTCCAGAGAAGAAAGGATCAAGCACACTTCAATATCAAGGGCTTTTCTGAAATAAGAAAAACAGTAATTTCTCTGAGACCCCTGTCTTTAGAGTAGAAAAAAGCATAAGTTTATTTTCTGAAGATATTATTCTGTATTTGCATTCAGGATGATAGTTTCTAGCTTATACATTGGATCATCCTACTTAAGTATCTAGTGCAGAAACTGTAGGTAACAAAACTCATTTTTCCCAAATATGATAGCGGGTACAGAATTTTAGGAACATATAGAATAGTTTTTGCATTTTGTTTTTGTTTTTCACAAAGATGTACTTTAATATATAGCTATCTAGAGAACAATTTATGTGTTAGACACTTTTCAAGAAACTAAATATTCAATGATGTATAGGGAGAGTACCTCTACATTTGAAGTTTTAATTAGATCAGGAATATCATATATATCTCTGCAATTTTTTAAAAAATATGTAATATTACACACAAATCTCAGTAATAACAAGTTCTCTCTCCAGGGGGAGAGCTTAAGTTGCCCCAACCCCTTCATGAATGTGGATGGCACTTAGTGACTTAAATTTAAAAAGTAGAGTATAGAAAGGGATAGAAGACATGGAGAAATCCAAAGAGCTCTAATTCAGTCAGGTAGCTGGGTTGCATACTGCCACTAATTTGTCATATTAGTTACATTGATACCAATCTATTCACAATTTATTCCTAAATATAATGTGATGAGAGAAGCAATTTACTTCTTTGGTCTTCCTCCCCAAAACCCATAGCCACACAAGAAATGTATATGGCACATTCCATATTAAGGGTGTTCTACAGAGTATCTAACCAGTACTCCTCAAAAATGCCAAGCTCCTCAAAAACACGACATTTGGAGAAACCATTACAGTTAAGGGAGCATAAGAAGACATGACAATTGGGGCCGGCACTGTGGCTCTCTTGGTTAATCCTCCGCCTGCAGTGCAAGCATCCCATATGGGCACCGGGTTCTAGTCCTGGTTGCTCCTCTTCCAGTCCAGCTCTCTGCTGTGGCCCAGGGGGGGGGGGGGGAGGCGCAGTAGAGGATGGTCCAAGTGCTTGGGCCCCTGCCCCCACATGGGAGACCAGGAAGAAGCACCTGGCTTCTGGTTTCGGATCTGCGCAGAGCAAGCCGTAGCGGCCATTTGGGGGAGTGAACCAACAGAGGGAAGACCTTTCTCTCTGTCTCTCTCTCACTGTCTATAACTCTACCTGTAAAATAAAAAAAAAAAAAAAAGAAGAAGACATGACAACTGAGTATCCAATTTCTGAATGGCTCTGGAGCAGAAGAACAAATTTCAGGAAAACCTATATAAATATAAATCAAATTCTGAGTTTTAATTAATAGTAATGTAACAAATACATTATGGTAAAAAATAAAGATGCTAGCAATAGGGTAAAGATGAGGGACATAGAAACTGTTATCTCTGTAACATTTCTATAAATCTGAAATATAAAAAGCTTATGATATATATTTTTATATTTATATTAAATACATTTTATATTTACCCATGCCATTGCTATTTTCAAATGTCTTACCTCTTTGTGCAACTTTTCATTGGATATCGTTTTCCTTTCCTTAAAAGATTACCTTTTTCATTTCTTGTAGTTCATGCCCGCTGCAGTTTAATGCTCTTATTTTTTTATGCCCAAGAAAGTTGTTTCATTTTCATTTTCGAAAAATACTTTCACCAGATACGTCATTGCCAGTAAACAGATTTTTCTCCCACTGCATTCTTTTAAGATGTTGCTCTGCCACTTTCTGACTTTGTGCTGTTTGAACAAGAATCCTGCTGTCTTTATGTTTACTTCCATGTATACCAGAACCTGTGAATACCTGTAACCTTATCTGAATAAAAGATTTGTAGATGCAATTAAGATGAGGTTTTCAAGATGAGATTAGCATAGATTATTTAGGTAGGCCCTAAATCCAATGACAGGTATCCTTATAAGAGAAAGGCAGAGTGATATTTAAGCCACACAAAAGAGGGACTTGTGAAGACAGTAGTAAAGATTGGAGCTATGCATCCATAAGCCAAGGATACCTGAATTCAGAGAAGAGGAAAATGTATCCTCCCTTACAGCTCTTCGAGGAAGCATGGCCTTGGTAACACTTTGATTTAGGATGTCTGTCTCCAGCAATGTGAGAGTAAATTTCTGTTATATTACAGTCATCAACTTTGTAGTAATTTACTATGGTATCCTTGGGAAGCTAATTGTATACATTTTTGGCTTTTATAAAATTTGGAAATATTTTAGCCATTATTTCTTCAAAATTGTATTTATTTTTCCCATTCTTTGTGGGCTTTGTTTACATGTTTATAGCCACCAAAAGTTTCCACAAAAGTCATTAATGCTCTATTTGTTTACTGTAGGTATTTCTCTTTGTATTCCATTGTGTATACTTTCTAAGCCTATGTCTCTAAATCCACTAATCTTTCCTTCTATACTGTAAAATCTTCTCTTCATCCCATGCACTGTATCTATCTAAGACATTGCAGTTTTCTTCCTAGAAAATTTATTTTGAGTCTTCTGTGAAATGTTCTGCATTTCTTTATATTTTTCCTCTAACTGCTTGAACATGAGAAACTCAATGGTAATGCAGTAACTCTTTTAACTCCCCTGTCTGCTAATTCGATCATCTGCATCATTTCCGGGTTGGTTTCACTTGAGTTACATTTATCAACTGACTGTGATACTGATAATTTTCATTTGATGCCAAAGAATTGATGCATTAGATATAGATGATGTTTTTGCTAATTTATATATTCTTGGAGTTTGTTCTGAGAGTAGCGAGGTTACACAGAACAATTTGATATATTTGCATCTGGTTTTTAAGCTTACTTAGGCAGTACCAAGGTGGCATTTCCCTAAGAATGAAACAATACCATTTCTTGTCCCGACACCAAATCCCCATGAATTATGAGGTATTCGACTGTGTCTGCTGAAAATAACTAACTCTCCTTGCCTTGGGAGATCTTTAAATACTGTTCCTCCTAATCCATGTTTCTCTTCGTTACTTCAAGTAGTATCCCCAGACTCCTACA
This sequence comes from Lepus europaeus, assembly GCF_033115175.1. Classification (NCBI taxonomy): domain Eukaryota; kingdom Metazoa; phylum Chordata; class Mammalia; order Lagomorpha; family Leporidae; genus Lepus; species Lepus europaeus. The sequence continues at coordinate 88,423,077 of NC_084827.1, forward strand.
CTGATCAGTTCTCTGCTGCATATTCTGGGAGACCATCAGAAAATCTGTGGAGTTCTCCCTTTGCATCTCTTGCCTAACTGGCATTTTTCTCTGTGAGCTTTGGCTACTGTTGTTTCCCTCAATCATAGTAAATTCTCCCCAAACCAAGTAGGTCAATTCATGTTGCTTAACTCTATCTTTCCTATTTCTTGTCTCCAAAAATTTTTGTAGGAAGTGTGCTGGTTCATTTCCTCCATCTCTCAGGAAATGCTGTCTTTCTTTAACTGATATGCAATGCCTTGGGTACCTTAGCTTCTTAGATATTGCGCTGATATTTTGTTGTTTCAGAGGATAGCATATATTCCATTCTATTTTACTCCAACTTGACCAGAATCCAAAATTTTACCTTCATTTTGATTGCATTCTAGATTTTGTGGGTAAAAATATATAGAGCCCAGAGACAAAAGTTGTATTCTTCCAAATACAACTTTTCCTTTTCAGGAATAAATAGTGGCAGCATATCACTTAGACCTGTGGACTTTAAGCTTCAGTCCACTTTTTTTTTTTTTCATTTTCCTAAAGCATCATGCTTCTGAGATTTGAAAAGAAAGCTGAACATTTTTACAAAGCCTCTCTAATTTGTTTGAACATGAATTCCAAACTCTCTCTTCCTACAGTGGCAGCTACTTGGCTTTGCCCAACTTTTCATTTCTTAAGCTATTGCTTTCTCCTGTTTTCTACGGTGTATAACCCTGAGCATGTGCAGTTTGTAAATCAGCTAACTATTCAAAAGGAATTTCATGTGATGTCAGCCACATTCTCTGTGGCTTCCTTTGGCATTTTTATGCCAAATTTTTAGCTTCCCTTGTAAACTCCCACTCTGATCTCGGTTTCCTTAGTCCACAAAGACCCATGCTTGTGGCAGGATCCACCTGCATCCTGAGGATCTGAAGGCTGTCCACAGGGAAGAAGTTTGGTATCCATGGAACTTACTAAATATGTTTCCCCTCCTTCATGGATAATATCCTTTCTAGTTTATGCCTTGCTACTTCAGTTGCCTTCAACCACTTGGCTTTTATATTTTGTCCAGCTTTAATAATTGTTATTGGCAGGAGGCTTAGTCTGTTACCCTGCCATCACAACAACCAGTCCTCTGTGACTTGGAAAGCTTTTAAAAAATACCAACACTTGGGCCTCACTCCAATCCAATTAAATCAGAATATTTGCAAGTAAGGTCCAGGCATTCATATTTTTAAAATTCTTTCCAAGTGATTCAATTATGCATAGAGAGCTGAGAACCACTAGTCTAGGTTAACTAGGACTGACAGCTGGTTTGGGTTTCTTTAATCCAAATTGAAATCTCTGTTGTCCAGACCTTGGAAACAAAGGGCTGTAAGAGCTTCAGGGGGTGGATTAAGTACTCTTAGTCCTGAGGGGCAGCAAAAATTTCTCACAGCAGGATCTCTTCCTTTTCTCCACCTCCAACACATCACTGACAATTTCCACACCAGTTTGTTCCTTTTGTTAAATGAACTGGACCCATGGTAATCACCACAGTGATTACTGAGAATAGAAATGAACATAGCTTTTCTACATCCCTTCTATTTGCCCTCCATCTTCCCCACTAATAACTCCCACTTCTGCACAGGCTCCCTCTCATTTCAGGGCTATTCCATAATCATGAATGGAAACCTCCTTTTTGGAATGCTTCCCTCCTAAATATGTGATTTCAGAATTCTTAGAAATGGGAGATTGGGACTGTAACCAATCCTTTTGCGTGATTACCACAAAATTTTTTCAATATTCAGATCTTGTGATAGGATCCTTGGTAACGTTTTATCACATCCATGAATTGATTGGTAATTATAAATAATATATATATTTATATTTTTGTGAAAAGTCTCAGATTAAAAATGGAATGTGCTCAACTTAATGACCTGTAGTTTTGAGCTACAAAACAGAACAATTTTATTTCTATTGAATTAATGGTATTTTGTTTCCCTTTTCTCAACTCCTAGGGAGGAAAAAAAAATCCTGTACATCAAAGAGGTTAATATTCTTCTGAAGCAAAGAGTCATGTTAAATAAGTCTAAATTTTTGCCATTTTTCCCCAGATTAATATCCTGGGGATAGCCAACTTTTTGTTTTCTGGAAACTCCCATTATATTCTTTAATTTATGTGTAAATGAAAAAGGCATAGTTAAAAACCTGCAAGTTTCTCTTGGAAGAAAGGCAAAAATGCTAATTACTTTCATTATTTTCTATTAAGTCACTGTCTACCTATTGCCTATGAGATCCTAAATTATAGGTTAATATTGATATTAAAGCGTTATTAGCATTATGATCTTTTGAAAACATTTTACCTTCTATGAGAGAACACTAGGCCAAAACACTAAAATTCACACTGACATCTCTGGATTTTTGTTTGCTTTTTTTATGATTGATCTAATTTATTTGAACAGCAGAGTTGGGGACCGGGGAGAGACATAGAGAGAGATCTTTCATCTGCTGATTCACTCCACAAATGGCTGCAATGGTCAGGGCTGGGCCAGGCTGAAGCCAGGAAACAGAAGTTTTATCTACATTCCCCATGGGTGACAGGGGCCCAAGCCTGCTGCCTTCCCAGGTGCATTAGCAGGGATCTGGATTAGAAGTGGAGCTGTTGAGACTCCAAGAGGTGTTCTTACGGGATGCTGGCATCACAGGCAGTGGCTTAACCTGCTGTACCACAGTGCCAGCCCCACACTGACACATTTTGGTAAATAACAACTCAATGCTGAGAAGGTAGTTCTAACAAATCCTTTGACTTTGTAAATTGTACACGTAATTGCATAAAATATTTCCTTTGTCTCCTTAAAATGTAACTTTTATTTGTCAGTGAGGATAGTGTTGATCTATCCAATCTATCCTAACTTTATTGTAAAAGTGTTCATACTTACTAAACCATGCGAATCTTGGGGCAGAAAAAAAAAAAAGTAGACAAAAATAAATGAAATGAAATAAGATAACTTGATGAGGAGGCATTCAAAAAAGTTCACCATTATTTAGAAGAGTGTAATTTTGTGAAAGTTTGGTGACACATAATTATTTAAGTATGATCAAGAGGTCCTTGGTCACCTGTCTTCCATCGCCTCTGAAAACTAAATAGGAAAAACTACGTTTAAATTGGACCATGAAGACTTCTCTTAGCCCAAAGGCTTAATATCTGCTCTGTAACTAATTAGCAAGTGAATGATGCCCAGAGTTATCCAAAGTCTTTAGAGGATACTACATGAGTTTTGCAGAAAATCCTCTCCAGAGCTCCTAAGACAAATGGCATCCCAGGTGCCTATAATGATTTCAGAAATGCTCGCTGACTGCCTCTTAAAAAAATTTTCTGCAGTGTAAAATAAGCTCATCATGACATATAAAATATAGTATGTTTAAAAGAAACTTCGCTGACACCTGCTTAGGCTCAAACCACGTAGCAAAGAGGTGCTAGGGAGGAAGAAAAAATAAAAGGATAAATAAGGAAAGAATTTAACTGATGAGGTAGGGAGAGAATGACGCTCAAGGTTTCAGAATCTAAAAATCTACTGTTTCTGACACAGAGCTTGAAATGGAGAGTGCTGACATGATCCAATGGCTATAGTATAAAACCCATAGGGATTTTTCCTTCTTAATCAAAACACTCTTTGATGTTTTTATAGGCAAAACATTGAGATAACTCCTATGAAAAAGTATGGTAAGTCTCTGGAACCTCTTTAACTGAGAAATGTGACAAATTAAATTTCCACCAACACCAATAACAAACTGGATGAGATCAATTTATTGTAATCAATGGCAGCAATAGACAGAATCTCTTTGCAATGATTCTCCGAGGCTCTTCATTAGAACACACGGCCATTCCAGTAAAAAATAGCAGAACATTTAGGACTGTGTGCTTTCAGTCTAATGAAGATAAGGAATATCATTAAAAAGATGAAACATTTCTAGCCCAGGGTAATACATCTAAACTAAAAAGCATGGGCATGATATCAAACCAAAGAAGTGTTATGCCTGCCTGAGAAGTGAGAAATGATGGATGAAAACACAAGAAATCAGAAGAAAAATACAGTTTATCACAATCTGGAAAGTACCAGGGGGAAAAGCAGCTAAATCGTGTTCTCTGATCAATACAATAAAATGCCATCAGTAAACCAAGTGAACACCAGTTCCCAGAGGGCACACAGTTTTTATGCTGCATCTCCACATGTTCTAGGCTCCACAGACCGTGCTTCCTGCAAAAAGCTGAGTGTGAATGTGCATTTATTGTAGGCATGATCTTATTAAAAATTTGACAAAAGTTCCCCCTCTTTTAGCCAAATATAATATAATTTTAATAAATTAACCCATTGAAACCAATGAAGTGGTTTTGTCTTAAGATTTATTTTATTTTATTTAAAATGTAGAGTCACAGAGAGAGAGAGAGAGTGGGAGATAAAGAGAGAGAGGGAGATCTTCCACCTGTTGGTTCACTCCTCAAATGGTGCAACAGCCCTGGATGTGCCAGGCCAAAGCCAGGAGCCAGGAACTTCATCTGGGTCTCCCACATGGGTGTAGGGGCCCAAAGACCTGGACCATCCTTTGCTGCTAATAAAACACTTTTTACAGAGATTAGAGGCATTCTATGGGATAAATTAAGTATAGAATGATAGTTTTAAAAAACATGAATAGTGTCCAAGTTAGGTGGCTTGTGCCTGAGATTTCTGTTGGCATAGCAGAAAAGCAGAATTTTAAAAATTTTTTTAAAGTTTTTTTTTTTTTTATTTAAGGTACACAAATTTCATATATACAGATTTAGGAACATAGTAATACTTTCCACCTACCTTTTCTGCTATCCACACTCCCATCTAATTCCTCCCTCTCCTATTCTCAGTCTTAATTTTTACGAAGATCTATTTTCAGTTTACTTTATACTCATAAGATTAACCCAACACTAAGAAAGAGTTCAACAATAGTATGAAGAAAAAAAGCACTATTTATCAACAGAAGAGACAAGGGCTGTAAGCAATCATCAAATCTCAAAATGTCATTTTCACTACAATACATTGCATTTTAGGTATTCTGTTAGTTACCACACATCAGAGAAAACATATAGTATCTGTCTTTTTGGGAACAGCTTTTTCACTAAGTATAACGGTTTCCAGTTGCAGTCATCTTGTTGAAAAAGACAGGATTTCTTTTTCTTTTTTTTTTTTTTTTTTTTTTACAGATGAGTAGTACTCCGTAGTGTATATATATCATAATTTCTGTATCCAGTCAACAGTTGATGGATATCTGGGTTGATTCAATACCTTAGCTATTGTGAATTGTGTTGCAGTGAACATGAGGATACAGATAACTCTTTCATATGCTGATTTCTCTTGGTTTGGGTAAATTCCCAATAGTGGGATGGCTGGCTCATATGTTGTCTATATTCAGATTTGTGAGATACTGTCTTTCACAGTGGCTGCTCCAGTTTATATTCCCACTAACAGTGGATTAGGGTAGTTTTCTCCCCACATCCTCCTTATTTGTTGATTTGTGTATGAGAGCCATTCTAACTGGGACAAAATGAAACTTCCTTGTGGTTTTGATTTGCAGTTTCCTGATGGCTAGTGATCCTGAGCAATTTTCGTGTCTCTTGTCCAGTTGAATTTCCTCCCTTGAAAAATGCCTGTTCAAGTCCTTTGCCCATTTCTTAACTATATTGTTTTTTTGTTGTTGTTGAGTTTCGTGAGCTCCTAATAGATATTGGATATAAATGGTTTATCAGTTTCATAGTTTGCAAATATTTCCTTCCATTCTGTTGGTTGCCTCTCCACTTTGCTGAGTGTTTCTTTTATGGTGCAGAAGCTCCTCAATTTTATGTAATTCCATATGTCTATTTTGGTTTTGATTGTCTGTGTTTCTGGGGTCTTTTCCAAGAAATCTTTAAATATTCCAATGTCTTGTAGAGATTACTCAATTTGCTCTAGTAATTTGAAGGTATCAGGTCATAGGTTTAGGTCTTTGATCCATTTTGAGTGGATTTTTTTTTAAGGTCTGGATATTCTTTCAGATTTCTGCACATGGAGATCAAGTTTTCCCAGCACCATTTGCTGAAGAGACTGGTTTTGCTCCAAGGAGTGATTTTGACTCCTTTGTCAAAAATTAATTTGCTGTTGTTCTGTGGATTGATTTCTGGAGTTTCTATTCTGTTCCAATGGTGTACACATCTACTTTCTGCCATTAACAGACTGGATTATAACTGCACTGTAGTATATCTTGTAATATGGTATTGTGATGCCTCCAACTTTTTTGTTTCTTTGTTTTAAAAGGTTTATTTATGGCCAGTGCCACGACTCAATAGGCTAATCCTCCCCCTGTGGCACCGGCATCCCGGGTTCTAGTCCCGGTCAGGTCGCCAGATTCTGTCCCGGTTGCCCCTCTTCCAGGCCAGCTCTCTGCTGTGGCCAGGGAGTGCAGTGGAGGATGGCCCAAGTCCTTGGGCTCTGCACCCACATGGGAGACCAGGAGAAGCACCTGGCTCCTGGCTTCAGATCAGCGTGGTGCGCCAGCCACAGCGGCCATTGGAGGGTGAACCAAAGGCAAAGGAAGACCTTTCTCTCTGTCTCTCTCTCTCTCTCTCACTGTCCACTCTGCCTGTCAAAAAAAAAAAGAAAGAAAGAAAAAAAAGGTTTATTTATTTGAAAGGCAGAGTTACATAGAGGCAGAGGCAGAAAGAGAGAGGTCTACTACCCACTGTTTTACTCCCTAGATGTTTGCAAAAGCTAGAGCTTTGCCAATCCAAAGCTAGGAGCCAAGAGGACTGGTTGCAGGGGCCCAAGTTCTTGGGCCATCTTCTACTGCTTTCCCAGGACAGAGCAGAGAGCTGGATCAGAAGTGGAGCAGCCGGACACAAACCAGCACCCATATAGGATGCTGGCACCACAGGCACCAGCTATGCCACAGCTCCAGCTCCTCAAGCTTTGTTTTTGTTGTATAAAATTTCTTAAGCTATTTGGAGTCTCTTCTATTTCCATATTAATTTTTGCATCATTTTTTTCTGTATTTGAGAGGAATATCCTTGGTATTCTGATTGGGATTGCATTGAATCTGTAAATTGTTTTTGGTAGTATGAACATTTTGATGATATTGATTCCTCCAATCCACAAACATAGAAAATTTTTCCATTTTTTGTGTTTTCTTCTATTTCTTTCTTTAATATTTTGTAATTTTCAAAATAGAGATTTTTTTTATTTCCTTGGTTAAATTTGTTCCAAAGTGTTTGATTTTTTGGAGCTATTGTGAATGACATTGATCTTAGAACTCCTTTCTCAGCCATCACATTGTCAGTGTATACAAGGCTATTGATTTTTTTGTGTGTTAATTTTATATCCTGCAGGTTTTCCAAACTATTTTGTGAGTTCCATAGTCTCTTTGTGGAGTCTTTTGTTTCCTGTATATCTAGAATCATGACATCTGCAAATAGGGATAGTTTGACTTCCTCCTTTCCAATGTGTTTCCTTTGATTTCTTTTTCTTGTCTAATGGCTCTCGTTAAAACTCTCAAGACTACATTGAATATCAATGGTGTGAGCAGGCATCAGATTTTTGTTGGATTAGCAGTCATTGCTCATTTGAAGAAATGCAGTTTAAAAGGGAAACTTATGGGCTCTGCTGTGTAATGTTTCCATGACCATTTATATAATTTATGTATTTATATATATTCATATATTTATATAATTTGTGTATTTAGTCTGCAATATATTAAACAGTCCCTCCTCCCTCGAAAGGCAACTGGGTTGACAGCTTGGAGACTGGAAATCTAGCCTTGTTCTTCAACTACATGTAAGCATGGACAAAATTAAATAATAGCATCATTCTTCACATTAGCCTTTATGCTGAAATTGAGAAATTTAGTCTTCAAATAGTATTTGATCTGTTCCAGGTAAAATTTAAAATCACATTGAAATGGCAGCATTTTGCATAACAGTTAAGATTGGTTAAGATGCCCATATCTGATACCAGAGTACTTGAGCTTCATTCACAAATTGGGACCCCAATCACAGCTCCCTGCCTATGTAAACCCTCGGAGACAGCAGGTGCTGTCTCAAAGAGTGGGTCTCTGATACTCATGTGAAAGGAGACTTGTGGTGAATGCTCAGCTCCTTTTTTTTGGTTGCTACAGTACTGGACATTCTAGGTATTTGGGAACTGAACCAGTGGATGGGAGATCTCTCTGTTTGTGTCTGCCTTTCTTTCTCTCTGACTGTTGAATAAATTCATGAATTAAAAATCACATTTGAATCCATGGTATTTTAAAATCTTTTTTAAAAAATTATTTTATCTATTTGAAATAAATGAGAGAGAGAGAGAGAGAGAGAGAGAGAGAATGAATGAACTTCCACCCACTCTTTCACTTCCAAAATGGCCACAGTAGCCAGAAATGGTCCAGGCTGAAGCCAATGGCCAGGAACTCCATCTGGGTCTCCCACGTAGGTGGCAGGGACCAAAGTAATCGGGCCATCTTCTGCTGAAATCCAAGGCACATTGGCAGGAAGCTGATCTGAAGCTGACTGCCGGATTAAAACCAGTGCTCTAATATGAGATGCTAGCATTGTAAGCAGCTGTTTAACCCACTATGCCACAATGGCAGATTATTCATGTTAAATTCAGTACTGCATATATTGTACTGCTAGAATGTTAGGAAAGGAACAAGAAGCAGCAGAGCAACTAATGAAAGGCCTAGGAATTTTAATTGTAGGGTAATCCTATCATTTTATAAATTTTTATTGTTATACACACACACACAGAGTTTTAACTCCCAATGTTTCCTGTCTTACCACAATGTGATTAATTTTAGGTATCGTCTTGACTGAGCTAAGGGATACCCAGATAGCTGATATTTATGTTTCTGTGAGGATGTTTCCAGAACATGTTAATATTTGAATAAGCAGAGTGAGTAAAGAAAATCTACACTCACCAATGTGGATCTCTTAAGGCTATAAATAGAACAAAAAAGTAAATGGCCAAATTTTGTCTCTTCCTAAACTAGTATATCTATTTTTCCTGCCCTTGGACACTAGACCTCCAGGTTCTTGAGCCTTCAGATTCCAGGACTGACCATCAGTGGCCTCTTAGTTCTCAAGCCTTTCACCTTCGACTCAGAATTACAGAAAGCTCTCTTGTTTCTCAGGCTTTTAGATTCAGATGGAATTGCATCTCCAGTTTTAATGTTTCTCCAGTTGGCAGATAACCCATTTTGGAACTTCTCTACTTTAATAATCATGTAAGATAATTACTAAAATAAATATCCTTCTACATATCCATATCTTTTATCCTATTAGTTCCATTTCTTTAGAGAACTTTGATTAATACACATTATAATATATTTAAAATTTTTGTTTTCATTCTGGTTTACTTTGTGGTCATATCTGTGTAGTACAAGCAGATAAGGGCATATCCTCTAAGGCTACACCTGTTTTTTCCTCTCTCAGATATCATCTGGTTAAATTAAAGGAAACTAATTGTATGCCTAAAGAGTGATTCCAGAATTCCCCATGCTTGCTTACTGGACTTGAGAAAACATGTGGAATTCCTTGAAGTCAGATATGGAAAATCAGCCTGACTGATCCATCTGTCGTTTATGTGACCTTGGGCTTACAACTCTTTGATTCTCAGTTTTATCATTTGTAAAACTAAGAAAATATATGTACTTCATAGAACTGCTATGTTTAAATTGAATAACTCCTGTAACATATTGTATTTACTCAGTGCTTGTTAATCATATAAACCACATTAAATGCCTACATTTCATCACAAGAATAACACTGAAGAACATAAATTCATAATACTGAGGTCATAGGCAATTTCTATGATTTCCAAATCGCTTCACTGTCCTTAGAGAATAACTGCATGGATGGGCAAAAACGATTTCAACTAAGGGAACTTGGGGGTGTCAGCAAAATTTATCCTTGCACCTGGAAATCAATTCAGAGATATGTCAGCACAGTTGCTCTTTAAATAAAGGACTGTCTAGTACATCATTCTTCATTGCATTTCACACAAACTTTATAAATCTCAGTTGAGCCAAACTGTTCAAGAAGTATTACTCAACATTTGGACCAACATTTGGACTTTTGATACAATCAATTCAATCTGCCATACAACTTCTCTTCCTTCACTTGATTTAACATTAGTTTAATGACTACAATAAGTTATTATCTTTCAATTTACAAATTAACTTTGATCAAAATTATTTTTCCTTTGGGAATACAAAAGACAAAAAAAATAATATCAGTATTTTAAAAGGAATCACATCAAAAACCAATGGATGAAAAATGTTAAATATTCAGTAGTCATACTTGTATTTCAGGTATTGTCCTATTAGAATCTCATCTTATGTTTTTCTTATTAAGTACACAATATCTCAGGCTACATTATCGTCTTTCCTGTGTATTAACAATTGGCATACTTTTTCTTCTGCCATTGAATGCCTCTCAGGCAATTTCATCCAGGAAATTCCAATGCTAATTGCATTATTGCTTGCTTTATTTTGCTAACTTATTTGAACTTATTATGTAGTCTTAACACATTCATTTTTTCATGCTTTGTTTCCATGTAGAAGAAAAATAACTCATATAGAATGTTGTGAAGCATTGTTATGCACAGAGACCCAGTTACAACTTTATTAAATGTCACAATAGCTATATAATTGATGTGTTCATGCTGCATTTCCTTTAGAAATTCTTGGCAGATGTTATATATGTACATGTGTATATGTTAGTGATAATTTGGAGAATTGCATAAGAATTTGTGATGGAATAAGAATAAATTATTTTCTCATTTAAAAATATAAGATTCATGCGGCTGGTGTTGTGGTGCAGTGTGTTGAGCTGTTGCCTGTGATGCCAAAATCCCATTTAGCCTCTGATTCAATTCCTGAATGCTCCACTTTTGGTCCAACTCCGTACTAATGTGCCTGGGAAAGCAGTAGAAGATGGTCCATGTTCTTGGGCCCCTGCCACCCATTTGGGAGACCCGGATGAAGTTCCTGGCTCCTCACTCCTGGCCTCAGCAAGGCACAGTACCAGCCATTGTGGTCATTTGGGAAGTGAAATAATGGATGGAAAATTTCTCTTTCTCTCTCTCTACGTCTTTCCCTTTCTATGAAACTCTACCTTTCAGGGCCAGGGCTTTGGCACAGCAGGTAAAGCCACCGCCTGCTGTGCCGGCATCCCATACAGATGCCGGTTCTAGTCCTGGCTGCTCCACTTCTGATCCAGCTCTCTGCTATGGCCTAGCAAAGCAGTAGAAAATGGCCCAAGTCCTTGAGCCTCTGCACCCACATGTGCTGCCTTCAGATCAGCACAGCTCTGGCCATTGCGGTCATCTGGGGAGTGAACCAGAGGATGAAGACCTCTCTCTCTCTCTCTCTCTCTCTCTCTCTCTCTCTCTCTCTGCCTCTCCTTCTCTCTGTGTGTAACTTTGACTTTCAAATAAATAATAAATTAAATCTTTAAAAAAGAAGAAACTCTACCTTTCAAGTAAATAAATCAAACTTTAAAAATATCCAAGATTCAATATTCAAAACTTTATCAAGAATAGACTAGATTCAGATAGAATTTTGGCTTTTATGCTTAATGCTAGTCAATAAATTGCTATCTAAATATTATCAGTAAATTGTTGTCTTGACCATACTGATTTGTTTGAGGACTTCTAGTTGCTGTTTATTCAAGATTGATAAGACCTTATCTGTTTGGGTTCAAATCTTACCTCTATCATTTTCTAATTGTAAAAGTTTAGACTAATTACTTCATGTATCTGTTTAACATTTTCCTCATTTGTAAGATGTAGATAATAGTATTACTTCATAGGCTTGTTATGAGTATTAACTGAGTTAACATTTCAAAAATATTTAAATAGTGCCTGGCATATATGAATTACCAAATCAATAAGGAAGAAATGATGGGAAACAAAAAATAGAGAAAGAAAATAAGGAATGAAGAAGTTAGGGATGGAAAGAAGCCTGGTCATTTTAATAACATAAAGATATTTAAATAAAAGTTGTTTAAACTATTCAAAAATGACATACCATTTTGTTTTTTAGATGAAAGATGGGAGAGTCTTAACATAAGTTCTACTGACAAAGACCTGGGTTTACGAACTTGGTTTGAGAACCTACTAGAGAAGGTATAAAATGCAGATACCCAAAAGAATACAGGGGAGAAGAAAAAATATACTATCAGAGAACTAATAGTTTGGTTACTAAGATGATAGAGGTAACATCAATTGGTCAGAAAGTAATCATAAGACAAGTAGTCTTAAAGGATGTCATGTCTTCTCTGTTATTCTAAGTTGAGTTCATTTTGTAAGTTGAATTGTATAAAACAAAAAAATTCCACTCTATCAACTTGGCATAGGTCAAGAACAGATTCTTTTATATGGAATTGTTAGTCATTGAGAAGAAAATCTGTGGCTTTGTAGCTAACAAAGCAAACCTTGACCATTTAGTTAGTGGGGTCAGAAAGAGTAGTGTGTGTCAGCATTTCCTGCACAGCAACTTGAGGAACTATTAACATTTGACATCATGCATTCTAATAGGAGTTCAGATTTCCTTAATCCTTCTTTCAAATATTTCCATTAATTTGGGAATATTTAGCTACTAAAAATATGTATGCCATTTGTTTCCAAAAGCCTTTAACAGCCCACAAAACAAACTGGAGGTCCAATGTACTACACAATCTACTAGTAGAAATTTTATTGTGACAGAGTGATGCATTCTATTTGTATTGGCTATTTCTACCATTATCTTTTTTAAATTATTTTTTAAATTTATTTGAGAGGTAGAGTACAGAGAGAGAGGGAGAGACAAAGAGAAAGGTCTTGCATCTTCTGGCTCACTCCCCAAATAACCACAAGGGCCAAACCTGAGCCAATCCAAAGCCAGGAGCCAGGAGTAAGGAGCTTCTTCTGGGTCTGCTTTATGGGTGCAGAAGCTCAAGCACTTGGGCCATCTTCTACTGTTTTCCTTTGCCACAGCAGAGAGCTGGATTAGCAGAGGAGCAGCCAGGACTAGAGCTGGTGCCTTTATCGGATGCTGGCTCTGCAGGCAGAAGCTTAGCCCAGCATGCCCAGGAGGCTTAGCCCAGCACCAGTCCCTCTACTGATATCTTTAATAGGCACATTTATGATTGTCTTTTAGTGTAATGGCTACCCATAACAAAACACATAAAATTAAACCTTGCAACCATAAATGCTAACACAGCAGAATTTGCTAACTTATATGCCATTATCTTATCAACAGCAACTGAAATTTATGAAGAATATCTAGGATAATAATTTCTAATTCTCTTGTATCAAGTAGACTGATTTTGGTTGCAAGTACCAGCCAGGATGGCATAAATGATTTCAAAGAATAAGAAAATCTATTATCTTTAGAGTGAAGATGTGTTTCCCAGAAGCCTTCTCTCATCTCACTGGTCACAACTGGTCACAGAATTCTCCCTAAAACAGTGGTGCTCCAAGTGAGGTTCTAGTGGTTCTAGGAACTTATGAGGAGTGCAGGATCTCCAGTCTCACATAAGAACTACTTAATCAGAAAGTCTGGGACTGGGGTCAAACAATCCATGCTTTAATAAGCACTCTGGATGATTTTAATACATACTCCACTTGGCAAACCGCGGCCCTAATCCAATCACTGGGGCAGGGATGGTTGCTAGGATTGATTTAAACTGTCAGAATACTCAGCTTGGAGTGAAGATAAGGAAGGGCCTTTCCTGATGGATGGACAAATGAATAAAACCAGTATTTTGTAGGCAAAGAAGACATCAGAGATTGGGACTATGGAAGGCTGAGTGTATAAATGTTGAGAAAGCAAAATATAGTGTGTTCTGATTCCATTCTTATCAAATAATATTTCACAGTAGAAAGCCATAAGCTTTTGAATCCAGACACATTGCATTTGAAAATATGATTCTACCCCTCAGTGAAATAAATAGTAAGCTATTTCATTTTTAGGCAGCTCTGTGTTCTCATCTCTGAAATTAGAATAATACTGTTTTTTTAAAATGATTTCATGACTAGGATATAACAAGCACTGATTAAATTATAGATTCCAGTCACAATTTCATCATAGCTATCAATGGGCAGGATTAACACTTTTGTGTTTTCTTTTTTTATGGCATTTATGACTAGATAGTTCAGGTGTGTGAGTAAAATAATGTATCTAATTGTTGTTTTATACCTCAAAATTAACAATATTTCTTTTTCTCTAGATGAGCTGTTTTTTTAAAGCTGGTTCATCTAATGGACTGGATGCCAGATTTCCAAGCATTATTTTTAAAAAGACTTGTTTATTTCTTTGAAAATTACCCAGAAAGAGCTAGTCAGAGTTACACAGAGAGAGGAAGAGACAGAGATTCCATATGGGATGCCAGTGCTGCAGTGGTGGCTTTAACTACTACACCACAGCCCCAGATCCTCGAAGCATTTTTACCTCAAACTTTGAAACAGAAACAGCATTTTATTGTCTTGATTAAGTATGGTTTAGTTTCCATCAAAAATATTAGTTCATAAATTTGCTAGATTTAGGCTATGGTCCACCTAGTTAGCTTTTAATTTAAGAGAGTCAAATATAGTTTTTTAAGTATATCTGAAATATTGTATGGAAAGTATATATACTAAAAAAATTGATTTTTTATCTGAAATTCAATTTAACTTGCATTCTGTGTTTTATCTTGCAAACTAACTCAAACTTCCACTTTTCTAGCATGAACCATTACTGGGATTAGTTATGGAAATCAGCTATGGATTCATCAGAAAATTTAACCTTCTGATAATCATAAGGGTAAATAGTGTTAATGTTTTAAGGCTCAAGTCACTTGTGTGTGAAATGAAGCTATTCAACTAAAGAATATCTGAGGTGTCCTCTTATTTTGGAACTCTGATTCTCTGAATGTAGGAAGTCTCACAGCTTTGAACCAATGAAAAATGAGGTGATGTATTATTTTATGTAAATCAAGAAGTGCTACACAAATATTACATAAATTAATTAATTAAAAAAGAAAACCCTCCTTCAGAATCTATAGAGAATATTGATTCCATCGCATATGAATGTTAAACATGCATTTTATCAATATTTTAAGTACCAATTTTCTTTCCAATAAATTGGTTACATTTTTAAAAATCATTCACTTTTCTCAAATACTGGCAAGATAAAGTGATATCATGCTTACATATAACAAAATTTTATTGAAGAAAATTTGTAGTTAAGTATAAGTCATTAAACAAAACAAAGAAGGAACAAAATATAGGTTGATTCTGATTTGTAAAATACATGCTTAAGAAGACAGATTTAATCATAGAGAGGGTGTAAATAGTTAAAATTAAGACATAAGAAGATTCTATATAAATTCTATGTATATTTAGATATATTTAGTTTGAAATACATAGAATTGCTTTTTCTGAAGATTAAATATCAATAATTTCACATAGCTCAACCTAAGAGAATGACTTTCAAACACTTTACAAGTTGAAACTAGCTCTTTAAGCTTAATGTTATTGTAGATTTATGACTTATGGCTTCACATATAATGATGTTTATTGCAGCAATATGTAATTTGAAAATTAGAAGCAATTTTAATATACCCTAGTGTACACATAGTTAAGAAGAGTGTAATTCATATATGTTTATATAAAATATTGTTTAGTTTTTAAGATGTTTATAATTATTTGTACTACTTTATAACAGAAAGTTTAAATAAAGGAAACAAGCAATCCTATATGTGTAATATAATCTTAATTATTATAAAAGTACATAGACAATCTCTCAAGAAATACATTAGAGTACTACCCTAAGTAGTACTTATTTGCATGATTTTTCCTGTATGTATCAAATTTTCTATTACAAACATCTAATTTTTTGTGTGTTTAGATCATTAATGGCTTATCTTTGTTCTCTCCAATAGAACAGGGACAGAGATAGTCATGTATCAGCTCCATGCAGAAGCTTTGCAAGCTTTTCTTGTCTTGCTTGCATGCTTGCCTTCCATCATGAAGACAGTGTGCTCAAGTTCAAAACTGCGCCTTGTAAATTCTCATTATAAACTATAACTGCCCTCAAAGCTCCAGTGACACATCTATAACATTTTGCAGACTGAATGGCTGGGTTAGTGGGCAAACCTGGATAGGAAATAAACCAGCAAGAATAAATAATAAATCAAAAGTAAAATACAAATATTGATATGTGCCAATCAAGTGCTTGAGTATTTGAGGGAGAAGGTCTTCAGGGGTCACAGCCTAGAGAAAGGTGATAGACATCAGTTCTACCCATTGTTAATCTTAGAAGAGATTGAGAAGTTTGAGCTTCTAGGTGAGTTGAACAAGAGAATTGAGAAAGAGGCCTTTCTTTTCCTTTAGAAAAAGGATCAAATTGGTTAATCATTCACATCTATCAATAACATATTTTGAGCATACCTGTGCCAACATAGACCTATTTACTTATTTCAAAGTATTTATTCGCACCATTATAATATTATTAAATGTTAAAAAATACATACATGTTTTTGTAAGTTGCCATGAAAGTGATTAAAAAGCTTGTCTTACTGATAAATCTTCATATTTCCATTGGTTTGTAGCAAAACATATACCCTTAGAGAAAAGTTTATTATTACAAATATTAAATCCAAAGCCATATTTGAAATGGATTTGTTGATAATTTCAATTTTGGAAGAAAATATGTCAACATAAATGAATAATTATTTTTTAGTCTTCTAATGTGGCTTAAAGCCCATACTAGGAGTAGGAAAAACATTTGCTGTGCCAGTTTCTTCTTGTCTTTCACTCTACATTACATTTGATTTGTGATTTTTTTTTCTAGAATCTTTTTAAGCTTTCCATTTAAACTGTAGTTGGAAATGATCTCTTTTTCTTCCAATTGCCTTAGCACTGTGAATGTGTACATCATTCCTCTGTCAATGATTAGTTACATTCTGCATATTGTTGGGTATCATTTTTGTGCCTTATTCTCAGTTACTTTGCATCCAATCTTATCCAAGGTACATGCCTGAAAATGTTTATCAACTAGGGAGTGAAAAAGGAAGGAAAAGCAATTTTCACATAGATAAAGAATATGCCTTTCATATTCAGATAGAAATTAAATCTACTGAATTCATTCCTGTATAAATAAAGCCTTTAATTACACTTAACTTTCAATAATAATGATAAAAGTGCTTTTCTATGAACTCCCTGCCACCCCAGTAGGATGATGATGCATACTCCACTGAAACTTGACCCATCCCACATTATTTTCTCTTAATTTTACACCATATAAGTTGTCTAACATTTGGTAAGCTGTCCACAAAAGAAATCCCTGGAGATGGGCTAAAATAATTCAGTGAAAAAAGTGTTTAAATTTTAAAAATTTCAGAAAATATCTACTGAAAAACCCGAGGGACCCTTACTCTGGTGTTTGGTGTGCTTTATGGCGAGTGTGGCTAAGAGCTAATTGCAGATCTCTTGCTTCTGTACACATCAGCTTTGCTTGCTAACGCTTGTGGGTAAGAATGTTGCCGAACTAAAAACAAGGAACTGGGCCTGAGAACGAGAAACAGGGCCCGATCTCAGGCAGGTTTCACAGACGCCCTTCCCAGATGTTCCACTGAGATTAACGGGCAGAACATTCCTCGGGTATTCTGAGAAAATAGCCCCCCAACTCCCACCTAGGACAGCCACTCCCCATCTAAAAGGACCCAATGAGTACCCATGGTAACCTTTAAACTAGCCAATCAAGCCAAACCCTGCGAAATATGTTAATCCTGTGGTTTTTGCCTTTAAAAATGCTTGTAACTGCTGCTCTCTTCGCCTCTGGTGACAGGGAGCCCGTTTGCGCAAACGCCTAATAAAAATCCTCTTGCTTTTGCATCTACCGGTCTGGAGTTTGGGTCTTTGGGAGACCACCCGAGCGCATTGGATTCCCAAACTTGGGGTCCATCACTACTTTTATGTAATAAAGGGTGTAATAAAAGGTGATAAATGAGCTGATCTCCTTTACTACTCTTTCAGCACATGAGCAAATCTATAATTCTTGTGTTTCATAAAACTATTTATTTTTAAAGTAGTATTTTTGAAAATATTAGTTTCAGCAATAGAGAATATCAGCTATTTCACAGAGAACCTCTAACAAAATTTTCCAACAAGTCCTGGTTTGGCTTCTGATCCAGCATCCTATTAATGTGCACCCAAGAAAGCAACAGATAATGGCTTATGTACATTTGTACCTGCCACCCATGTGAAAGACTCAAATGGAGTTCTGGGATCCTAGCTGTGGCCCGGCCCAGGCCCATCTGTTGTGGACATTGGGAAATAAATAGGCAGATAGTGGGTCTCTCTCTCTCTCTGTTGCTATGCCTTTCAAATAAAAACTTTTTAAAAATCAAAATAAATCTTTCATATATGTCATATCCCCATTTCTTCTGAAAAATCTTATACTGTGAATTATTAAAATTACAAGATTGTTACACAATCTTCAGTTAAAAGAGAGTTAACAAAAAGTATATTTCATTCAAGAGTTAACCTAGACTTGGCACATTTAAAATCCTCCAGAAATGTTTTATGATAACTTGCTGATAACAACCTGGGAATTTCCTTACCTTGTGAATCCCACCTGCATGAGAGGAAGTCAGATAGCCACAGGCATCCCTTAAAAGTTTTAACAAGGCCCTTTTGCTTTTATTTCCCCTCCAAACCTAGGTGTTTTCCATTTTTAGCAGGACTGTGGTGTTTAGTGAGACATGAGCTTCCAAATATAATATATCTTTCATTGGGATAAAATTAAAAGGTTGTATATACCTTCTATTTTCATGCTATACATAAAGAAATAAAATACCAAATATGAATAACCACATTTTTAATGCAAGTTGGGAGTGAAATGTGGCTGTAGATACTTTTTTTGGGGTGTGTGTGTTAGTGTTGAATGCACGGTACAAATAAGATTACCAAGGTCCCTGACATCTGCTGCTATAATGGTAAAAGAGCATGACAAAGATGAAGACATGGACAAAATGTTTTAACCAAGAAATTCTAATACTCCAAAATATCAATACTGGTATCAGATTACTAAGGTGTTCATCCAGCAATATACAGTTCTTTAACTTCACCACCAGTTTGTAAGAACTGATTCTAAAACAATAATCAATTGTGGCACATATTCAGAATTTAGGGTCCATTTTCTCCCTTAACATCCTTAATTCTCTCAGACAAAATCTAGCAAACTCCCTGAAATTTCTCAACACTAGTTTAAGTCACTTGAGAAAGACACAGCTTCTAAAAGAAGTAAAACCACATAACCTCTGAGTGATACTAGCAAGAAAGATGAGTAGACATTAAGGGCACATTCCTTGCCTTCTAAAATAGGGTATATGTTGTGATATACACATAACCATGCTCATACCATGCATTGTAAAAGGACAACACTACATAAAATGACAGATCAGGGCAGATGACAATATTTATTTTAAAAACTTCAGTCTGAAGCAGTTTAACTGATTAATGGCAACTATGTTTCTCTTAGAATTAATAGGAAAGTGCCTTAATTTTTGAGTTGGGGCATTTCTAAACACCATAATCAATAACCACATACACATTCAAAAAAAATAATGAGAGTTTTTCAGGAAAAAATTAAAGATGAAAGTGTGAGAAACGTACTTACAGTTGATAATCTGAGTCAAGTAGCATTCTTATTTATTAGGTGTGATCTTTGAAACTCTCATTTAATTCTGGAAATTATGTTAGGATGGTTTAAACTTTTCTTGCTATTTGTCTAACCCATAAAAAACCAAAATACAATTCATTGAAAGTAACGTTGTTTTATGCGGTAAAACACAGATAAAATGAAAACCAGTAAAAATTGCCTAAAAGATTAACACTTCAGCTCCCATTGATGCAACAAACAGGTCCCTAGATTCACCTGAAACTCCTCTGGTCTTCCATGGAGCACATGTGAGTCCTGAATTGTGTTGTTTCCAGTCCCACAGAGAGAGCAACCACTGTGCTATCTTTGGCAGACCAGACTAAGGGCAGTCATGATGGGGCAGAATCCAAGGCAACTTGTTCTTAGAATTATGTAACATGCACAGTGTGGTCCCTGGATGAGTATCCTGAACACAACCTGATGTGGCAGACACGATAATGTCCCTTCAAAAATGTGTACATTCTAATCCTTGAAATGTGCTAATATATTACCTTACATGACAAAGAGGACTTTGCAGACATGATCAAATCAAGGATCTTGAGGAGGGAAGAGAATCCTCAGTTACTCAAGTGAGCCCCATATAATCACAACGGTCTTTATAAATACAAGAAGGAGGCAGAATCAGGAGTTGGAGTCAGAAAGAGATTTGAAGCTATTAAATTCTGGCTTTGATGATGGAGCAAGAGGCCTTGAGCTCAAGAATGAACACAACCTTTAGAAAGTGGGAGAGGCAAGAAAATAGATTCTGTTCTAGAAGTTCCAGGACATCTCAATTGTAGTCCAGAAAAGTTCCATACGGTAGGTCACTACAGAAATGGTTGAAATGGTGAACTACAGAATTAGAAGTTTTTATTCGTATTAAGTTCATGCCAACTGAAATAAATAGAATAGCTAGAGAAAAAATGTTATAGCCATACCTCATATTTTAACTTAGATAATAAAAAAAGAGAAAGTTTAAATGATTCCAACACTTCGCAATTAAGTGAGAAACTTAAGAAAAACAAGTTGTTGGAAAGGAAATACAACCATAACTATTTATATTCTGAATACCACCACTCTTTTTTAACAACAGGACATGTAGAACAAGTGAGTTTTCCACAAATAGAAGTAAAAAATCAAACTGAATAACAAGTTTTCCACTATGAGACTGCCAACATGAGAGCCATGGAACGTTATACATTTCCCTTCTTCCGGGAAAACAGGCTATATGGACATCCAGGTAATGAAGAAGCAAGAGCAGCAGTATGTTCACAAAGTGCTGAATATCTCAGAGTCCCATCCCAGAGGATGACCAAAAAGTATAGTTCCTTCAATTCTCCATTCCTATTCTTTCTCAGAAGTTTTGTGTTAGCTTTTACTAGCTTCTGCCCATAGCAGCAAATGATCCAAGCTCAGTGGCTCACTCTAGGAGATCATTTCTAATTTCTCACATTACATGTTGCTACAGCTGAATTTTGTGTTCTATTCTGTCCAGATCCAGGTTAAAGGGGTAGCCCCTGTGTGGATTGTCATCAGAAACAGAAAAAAAAAAAAAAAAAAAACAAGTATAGATCTTCACAATGACTCTTAAGGTCCCTAACTGAAAATAGTACTCATTGATTCCAAATCCAGCCACCTAAACGAGCCATAAGTACTAAGACAGGAATATCGAATCCATCAAAAAGGGGTATAAATATTGAACAATAATGGAGCATACACTGAATTCTCACACCCAAATATGATCAGCTCAGGATTTCCTTCTTATGGACAAAGGAAAGACAGAATTGAGTAGCTAGGTCTTAACTCTTCCTTTCCCTGAAACAATTCCCCTTTGTCTGTGTACAGAGGTACAAATATATTCCAGAAGTGGATCGGCTCCCTTTGACTCAGTGGAGTGGCTTCTACTGTTATTGTGAAAGTCATATATGATGATGATAAAAAAAAGGCAATAGAAAGCAACATCCTAGATAAAAAAATAGCTCTATTATATCTTCCAATCTTAATCCCCAGAGATAACCATAGCAGGCAATTTCTCAAATATCATTCTAGAAATTGAATATATCCTGTATGTGAGCTTCCTTATTTGAAAGCTGAGAAAAACATACTACTTCAAATGACTGTTAGGAGTATCAAATGACTTAAGACATATACTGCATTAAAAAAAAAAAAACACTTTACACATAGCATTTACATGTGTTAGCTAAGCATTGCCAAGCATTGTTCAAAATGCTTTGCATGTATTAGCAACCCTTCCCCCTGCACATATTCCATTACCATCATTACCTCCATCATACACTTTGTTTCATACTCATCTTGGAATAGTTTTGTATGTTAATTTAGAAACTTATTTTTGAAAGGCTGTGAGGATCCTGTTGAATAGATTTAATATTGACTCAATCAAAAGCCTTTCTGGAGAATTTTCTTACTGTTTTGCTATAACAAAGAACACAGAAACACACTTCATGAAAAGTACCCATTCCTAGAAGTGAAATCGCCAGGTCAAAAACCGTAATTTTGGATGATTTTGTCAAGTTGTCCCTGAGATAGTCATTGGTGCTTTTACTAAGCTTCAGATTCTAGTTTTATTGTTTCCTCCTTTACATAAAAATAGCCATGTGACTTACTTTGGCTGATAAAATGCTACAAAATAATACAATAAGGTTATCACCTCACTCCACTTTTAATGACTATTATCCAAAAATCAAAAAATAACAAATGCTGATGAGGATGTGGAAAAAATGGTACCCTAGTATACCATTGTTTTATATGCAAATTGCTACACCTATTAGAGAAAACAATATGGCATTTCCTCAGATAACTAAACATGGGTTTACCATATGACCCCGCTATCCTACTCTTGGGAATAAATCCAAAGGTAATGAAATCAGCATATGAAAGAGATACCTGCTTTCCCATGTTTATAGCAGACCAATTCACAATTACAAAGATATGGAATCAAGCTAGATGCCATTAAATGATGACTGGATAAAGAAAATATGGTATATACACACATTGGATATTACTTAGCGATAGAAAAAAATAAATCCTGACATTTTCAACAAAATGGATGGAACTATAGATCATTATGCTAAGTGAAATAAGCCAGTACCAGTAAGACAAATAGCATATGTTTTCTCTTACTTGTGGAAGCCAACATATAGAGAATATAAAAATCATATAGATGTCATATCACTTGGTATATAAATATTGCTTCACTAAATCATACCATGTATATGACAATGTACTCCTCTTTCCCCAAGTTAAGATCATTATTATGAATCCCTCACTTAGTGGAATTAATCTGTTTTTAAGAAAAAACTATATATGCATATATATAATATCTACATATGTGGCAAAATGTTAAGAATTATTGAATCTATAAAAGAAAAAATATAATAAAAAACACACAACATGTTTCATCACAACCTGCCTTCCCCATACCACAGTGACAGAGAGTGTTGTACTAGTGGTTGCTCCAGTATCTTGGTACTTTAGTGAGGACAACATGAAGGAGTCTGCCTTCCCTGCTGATCTGAGCAGGACATGCAGAAAAAAAACAAAACATGTGTTTGGGTTTTTCACAGCTAACTTGGCTTCTCCTGATTAAGACACTCTTCTGTTATCAACCAACACAAAAGTAGACATCAAAGCCTTTAGATGACTTGGGCAAATTTTTCAAAATAATCACCACCAGAGCAACTGCTCATTCCCACCTCTGGAAAAAGTGAACAGACACATACAAATGACGCTTACCAAGCAACAGGTAGACTCGTTAATTATCTAGAACACCCAGTGTTACAATGATAACCTCTTTTTTTTTTTTTTCTGGAATTGCTGCTTGCCTGACCATCTGTTGCTCACACGGTGTACTTGGCAGAATTCTAGACTGTTTCCCCACGAGTTCCAATCCATATCCCCAGGACTGAAAATACCATCAGATGTCATACCAATGATTAGGTTAAATCACATAGGAAAATGATTTTTTTTTCTTTATGGATGTAGCTGGGAGCACCAATCAGTTGACTGGGTTAATTAAAAGTGTCTTCCAAGTGGGCCTCCTAATCACATGAGCTATTTAAAAACAGTTTTTCTCAGCTGGTAGCAGAAGAGGTAGTTAGAGATTTAAAGCAAGAGAAGCATTTGAGGGGCAAGCATTGTGGTTCAGTGGGTCATTTGCTGCTTATGGCATTTCATATTGGAATGTCAGCTTCTTAATTTTTTAAAAAATTTATTTGACAAATAGAGTTAGACAGTGAGAGAGAGAGACAGAGAGAAAGGTCTTCCTTCCATTGGTTCACCCCCCAAAATGGCCATTACAGCCGGTATGCTGCGCCAATCCAAAGCCAGGAGCCAGGTGCTTCCTCCTGGTCTCCTAAGCAGGTGCAGGGCCCAAGCACTTGGGCCATCCTCCACTACCTTCCTGGGCCACAGCAGAGAGCTGGACTGGAAGAGGAGCAACCGGGACTAGAACCTGGCGCCCAAATGGGATGCCGGTGCTGCAGGAGGAAGATTAACCAAGTGAGCCATGGTGCCGGCCTCAAGTCAGCTTCTTATTAATGCTTCTGAGAAGGAAGCAGATAATGACCCAAGTACTTGTGTCCCGAGTACTTGGTGACCTGGATGGAGTTCCTTAGCTACTGGCTTCAGCCTGGCCTGATCTGGCTATTGTGGCCATTTGGAGAAAATAATGGATGGAAGATCCCTCTCCCTCTCCCCCTCCCCCTCGCCCTCCTCTTTTCCCTCTCTTTACATTTTAATAAGTAAATAATTTTTTTAAGAGAGATAGAGAGAATTTGAAGTGAAGAAATGTCTCTTGCTGAGATTATGGGGACTTTAAGAACCTAATAGTGTCCTGGAAGAGCTGACCCTGGTGTCTGTGGCAGTCAGCAAGAAAATGGGGACCTCAGTTCTACAAACACAAGAATCTGAATTCTGTCAATAACCTGGATGAGCTTAGCCATGGGATCTTTCCCAGAGCCTCCAGACAGAGCCCATAGCTAACATCTTCATTTCAGCTGCATGGAATTCAGAGCTGAGAAACCAACACCCCCTGGGTTTCTGACTTACACAACTTGGAAATAGTGAATTAGTGATTACTAAGTTTCTAGGTTCTTGGCAATTTGTTATGCGGCTTTGAAAACTAGTACATATAGTGTCCTTAAAGCCAGGAGAGGTCCAACTTGCCCTGTTGTTAGAGGGTGATTTGCTCCCTCTGTGAGTTCCTCCTGTACTCTGCCTTGGTTGGAAACCCCCAGCCATCCTTGATATCTGTGGATCAGAGTCAAACACTGGCCCATTCTGTGGCCTCCCATTTGAAGAATTCTTGTCAAATGTTTAGTTTTACTTTAAGCCCCTTTCATTTGGTTTGAGTTAAAAGAAAAATCTCCAAAAAATATCCCTAGGAGATAAGAGGAAGAAATATAGAATTCATAAATGTTATCCTTAAAAATTATTTCCTAAAGTCTAATCCCCCTGGATGAATGCTTAGCCTCTATTTCTACAGTCTAAACGTGGGTGATGATGAGAATTACTAAACTTGCATAATACCGCTCACTTCTTTGGATTGTACTCCAAGGGTGATCGGCACTTCATTGAGGAAGGGTGTATACTTGTTAGCTATTACAGTAGTATGTCAGCCAAAACGGAGGTAACAGAAACTTCATTTTAACACATTGGTCTGAGGTTTATCATGAGAGGTAAATCTGTGTAAAGGGATTGACAAATAGTAAGCATATACAAAACATAACAATTAAATGCAGCTATTCATGGCAAAGAAATTTCAACATGAGACCCCATCAATAGACAAGGGAGGCAGCAAGTGTTGCTTCTTTCCTTTTGCTTTATCTCTATAAAGTATATAAATAGTACATTGAATTTTATATATGCTTAAGGAAAAATTATATGTAGAAATTAGACTTGTATGAGATTTATTGTTTCTATTCTCATTAATGTTGGGGTAGACAGATTTTGTCCTTTTTTATTAAGTAGGATTTTCAAATGACTATAGACACAAAATTGGTATCTTATATTTAAAAATGAAATCAAACAAACTCAAACAGCATACCATTTTATGCAAATTTAATTTTGAACATGAATCCACTGTCATAAACAATGTTGGAAATATCTGCTGTAAATTTGTAAGATAGTAACCAGATAATATCTATAGTCACAAATATTGTTTAAGAAAATAATATCTGCTAATAGAACTAGTTGTTTCATTTGTGAAGATATTGGAAGCATATTAGTCCTTAGACTGGCAACTGGTGCCACTCATGTGGTACCCAATGGATTGTGAAGTCCAATGAAAGTATTCAAAAGATTTTCTTATTTATTTATTTATTCATTTATTTACTTGACAGGTAGAGTTATAGACAGTGAGATAAAAAGAAAGAGAGAGACAGAGAGAAAGGTCTTCCTTCTGTTGATTCACTCCCCAAATGGCCACTACGGCCGGTGCTGCACTGATCTGAAGCCAGGAGCCAGGTGCTTCTTCCTGGTCTCCCATGTGGGTGCAAGGGCCCAAGCACTTGGGCCATCCTCCACTGCCTTCCTGGGCCACAGCAGAGAGCTGGACTGGATGAGAAGCAGCCGGGACCAGAACCCAGCGCCCATATGGGATGCCGGTGCCACAGGCAGAGGATTAGCTAAGTGAGCCATGGCGCCAGCTCACAAAAGATTTTCTTCTTCAGATGTAGAAATCATGTTTGGCTCCATCTTCCTAACCACTACCAAATTATAAATTTCTAAGTGCCAAATAATTCGTTTTCAGGTGTTTTAATATAA
Source organism: Lepus europaeus (assembly GCF_033115175.1). Classification (NCBI taxonomy): domain Eukaryota; kingdom Metazoa; phylum Chordata; class Mammalia; order Lagomorpha; family Leporidae; genus Lepus; species Lepus europaeus. The sequence continues at coordinate 88,449,552 of NC_084827.1, forward strand.
CAGAAAATGTTCCATGATTGAAAACTATTACAGAAATATGACTAAGTAAAACTCATATTTCTTCCTGATTTAAGAACTTTGTCAGAATATCATTGACTATCACAATGAATTTGTTTGGTGTAAAGAATTTGCTAATATTTTCTTTGATATTTGGTTCTTTATTTAAGAAGAACAAAATTGTAACCACCTACCTGTTCTAGTGAAGATGCCTAGGTATTTTAAGGTGTAGCTGACAAACAAAAGCACGTTCCAGAATGGAGAGGTCACTGTTATGATTAGTCATGCTGTAATAGTTTCTTCTCTTGTGATTCTGTGGATTTCAAAGAAAATAGATATCTGACCGAGCTACAAAGTGCAATTTTAAGGTTAGTGTTTCTTTCTCATAACATATCATAGGTCATAGAACTGAGATAAATGTTTGTTTATTTTATTTATTTAATGTAAGTTAGTTTCAGAGAACACAGTTGAGTGAAAATGTATTTTTGAATCACGTGTGATTTATTTTAAGAGTATATTAGTTTTTGCAAAGAAAAATAAGAGTTATCTCCATACAGCTTTGCTTACAAACACATAATTGTGTAATGTCTTGGACATTAAAAAATTGTTATAGTAATTGCTTCCCTTTTGCATTTCCTAAGCATTGATTTTTTCCCATAGAGCTCAAATAGAAGTAAGTGTATGAGTATGACAAGCAATTTCCATAACTTCTGTACCCAAGCATATCTGTTTATCCCAATGAGGCATTGATTATGCTACCACTATTCCAAAAATAAATACTGGTTTGCTAAATATTGCATCAAGGGCAATAAAAGCAGTATGATATATTTGTTTTGCATTACCAATTCCCAAAACTACTATTCAATTATTTCTTGGTTTTGTAACAGTATACTGTAATTCAGTAAATCAGATCAGAATTAGAGATATTTTCAACTGAAATTAAAGAAAATAAGACCAAATTCATTTATACTTTCTTTTGTGGTGAAATTCCTAGTGAAACTATTTAATATAAAGGATGGAGATATCTTTTCATCAACTATATTGGAGGGCAACAAATATGAATTAGAAAGAGATATCAGCATGTTTGAGTTTGTGTGAACTATAATGGATCTATGTGTTTTTAATTTGAAAAGTTTTAGCCCTAAAATTTCTGAATAATCTCCAAATTATTTTATGCTTTCAGAAAAAATAGAGAAGAAACAATTATTTCTAATAGACAATGCAGTTTTTGTTCATTCTTGAGAAGCACGATGCGATGTTACTCTCCATTCTGAAGTACATATCCTTTTGGTATAATCTGATCTTCCTCATAAAGTTCTTTGGACATTCTCAAGTAGATTAAAAATTTACTTTGAATAACTGCACATAAAAATTGAAAGTCAAAGAAGTAAGGTAACAAAACCCTCGGATGTCGCTTATAACAATTTCTGGGCTAGAACACAGATCTTCAGGCGTCAGCTTTGTTTTCTTTATTGTAACAAATAAGTTTCTTTCAAAGTCATCTGAGGACTCATGCTAAAATGGCATTGCTGTAGCAACCCGAGAGATTTGTTCACACAGAACTTATTAAAACTCAAAGAACATAAAAAAAAAAAAAAACTACACCCAAAATTTGCAACCACTATTTTAAAAATCAGCATTTGTTTTTCTAACTTTCCCAAGGGGTTTATATACAGTTGTGTTAATCAGTTTTCTGCTACCTTCGTGTCTGTCACCAGACTACTGAAGGAGAACGACACAATTTTATGAATTCCTTCAGCTGTAAAACTCATGGCCTATAACTTAACTGGACCTTCACATCCCGGATTGTTTGTCTGGTTTTCTTAGTCAATCATTTTGTACTTTTTGTTAAGTGCTTATAGAAAACTTCCTAACTTCTTGAAACTTTCCTCCTGCCACCTTCCTTGCCATCATCAAGTAGTTTGACTAATAAATTGATTACTACTTACCATGTAGTAGATCAATTATTTATTTCTGTTACACAAGTATAAAATCAAGTCAATTTATACTTTTTGAAGACCTGACACCATATAGTGATTCAATACCACTTGTATATCTTCTAAGTAAAAATATTAAATAAATAAAATTTCAATGACCAAATACCAGAGCATTAATCATCAAAGTTAAGCCTGTCTTTGTCCCATAGATTATTAAATATTTTAAATTAAATTTAAAAGATTAAGTTACATGTTTCACATACTGCATTTATTTACTTAAGACCTATTATTTATTTGAGAGGGAAACAGAAATGGGAGAGAGAGAGAGAGAGAGCGAGCAAGTGAGCCTTTCCATCCACTGGTTTACTACCCAAATAGCCACAGCTGTCAGAGCTGGGCTAGGGTCAAGCCAGGAGTCAAGAACTCCATTTTCATCCTGCATGTGAACAGGGAACCAAGTCTTGGACCATCCTTTGCTGCCTTCTTAGGCACATTAGCAGGAAACTGCATCAGAAGCAGAGTAGCCAATACTCAAACAGGCTCTTGAACATAGGATGCCAATGCCACAATTGGCCCAACTCACTGTGCTACAAGCCAGACCCCATACAGTATTTATTTAGATAACTTATTGTACATGAGCAAATTCTAACAACTGAGCTAATCAGAAATAGCACATATAGAGAAGAGACCACATGTACATGTTGATTCATGGTCATGGGGATGCTGAGCCAGATTGAGCATCAGAAGCCTCTCAAAGACAATGACATGGGTCTGGCTCCACCGAGTTACAGTTGCGCAAAGGTGGAGGGAGCAAGTAGGTAGAGAATAACTAGAGTGGGAGCTGTCTACAGAAGCAAGTAGGCCAGAGAGGAGAATCAAGAGTAGGTACTATGAAACACTCCAACACTTGCACAAGTATACAACGTGTACTGGTTTAATCAGGGCAAGAAGCATCTCCATCTCCCCACCATCAACCCATGTTCAGAGCTTCAAGATCCTGTCTTGTGGTCATTCATGAATTTATACACACAGGGGAACGTTGTGAGTTCTGAAAGTCAGCATAAATCCCAAGAAAGCAGAAAAGTATTTTTAGAAAGTATAACTTTATACCGTTTCTTGAGAAAACAGTAATTGTGACAAGATTTACCAATAGGGGTCAGTATTGAGGCACAGCAGGTTAAGCCACCCCTTGCAACACCAGCATCCCCTATTGGAGCATTGGCTCACACTTCAGTGCCAGCTGCTAGGCTTCTGATCAAGCTCCCTGCTAATGTTCCCAGGAAAGCAGCAGAAGACAGCCCAAGTACTTGAGCCTCAGGCACCCACATGGGAGACCCAAACGCAATTCCTGGCTTTGCCTCTGTTTCTCCCTCTCTGTAACTCTGCTTTCAAATGAGAGAGAGAGAGAGAAAGAATATTCCATTTGCTAGTTCACTCCCAAAATGGCTGCAACAGCCAGCATTGGGCCAGGCCAAAGCCAGGAGCTTCATCTGGGGCTCCCATGTGAGTTCAAGCACTTGAGCCATCTTTCAGTGATTACCCAGACGCATTAGTAAGGAGCTGGATCAGATGGTGAACAGGGGCCAGCACTGTGGTACAGCTGGTTAAAGCCCCCGCCTGCAGCGCCAGCATCCCATATGGGCGCAGGTTTGAGCCCCAGCTGTTCCCGCTTCCAGTCCAGCTCTCTGCTATGGCGTGAAGTGCTTGGGCCTGTACCCAGGTGGGACTGGCTCCTGGCTTCAGGTCAGCTCAGCTTTGGCCATTATGGTCATTTGGGGAGGGAACCAGTGGGTAGAAGACCTCTCTCTCTGAGTCTAACTCTATCTGTAACTGTCTTTCAAATCAATTAGATAAATCTTTTTTTTTTTTTTTAAGATTTTTTTTTTTTTTTTTTTTTGGACAGGCAGAGTGGATAGTGAGAGGGAGAGACAGAGAGAAAGGTCTTCCTTTTTTCGTTGGTTCACTCTCCAATGGCTGCTGCAGCCGGCGCTTCGCACTGATCTGAAGCCAGGAGCCAGGTGCTTCTTCCTGGTCTCCCATGTGGGTGCAGGGCCCAAGCACTTGGGCCATCCTCCACTGCACTCCCAGGCCATAGCAGAGGGCTGGCCTGGAAGAGGGGCAACCGGGACTAGAACCCGGTGTGCCGGTGCCGCAAGGCAGAGGATTAGCCTGTTAAGCCACGGCGCCAGCATAATAAAATAAATCTTAAAAAAAAAAAAAAAAAAAAAAAAAGGAAGTGGAACAGGCAGGTCTTGAATAAGCATCCAAATGAGATGTTGCTTTGTAGGCCATGGCTTAATCCTATATGCCACAAAGCCAGTCCTCAAATTTTTTTTAAAAAAAGATTTGCTGGCCAGGCACCGCGGCTCAATAAGCTAATCCTCCACCTGCAGCGCCAGCACACCGGGTTCTAGTCCCGGTCGGGACACAGGATTCTGTCCTGGTTGCCCCTCTTCCAGGCCAGCTCTCTGCTGTGGCCCAGGAAGGCAGTGGAGGATGGCCCAAGTCCTTGGGTCCTGCACCCGCATGGGAGATCGGGAGTTAGCACCTGGCTCCTGGGTTCGGATCGGCGCAGTGCGCCGGCCGTAGCGGCCATTTGGGGTTTGAACCAATGGAAGGAAGACCTTTCTCTGTCTCTCTCTCTCTCTCTCTCACTGTGTAACTCTGTCTGTCATAAAAAAAAAAAAAAAAAAAAAAAAAAAAAAAAAAAAAAAAAAAAGATTTGCTGGTAGAGGAGAGGTAGAATTTTTAAACGAATTGCAAAAAGACCCATAATCCTGTTGTAGTCTGTATATCTACATTGTTGACAAAATATGATCTTGTAGTTCCTCACGATTTAGAGTCCATTTGACTTTATCAGAAATTTTATCTGACCCTATAATGTGGTCAACAAAATGCTGCAGACTTGACAGTGTTTCCGTCCTGAATCGAGGCCTGCAAAGGTTTAGCATACCTGTTTTCATTCTCTTGGGACTCTGACCAATGGCCATGAGAACGAAACCAGGCTACTCTGCAGGACAATGAGCAAATACATAGAACACATGGTGAACAGCCTCACTGAAGCCATTCTAGACCAACTGGTCCCTAGCTACCTGACAACCCACTGTGGACCCAGCTTTTCAAATCCTAACCCGTATTAATGGCCAGTAAGATTCTGAGCTAAAAGAGTAAAAGAAATTGTTGTTGTCTTAAGCTGCTAAGTTTTTGTGATTTTTTTTTAACATGGCAAAAACTAACTGATGCAGAAATAATTGGTTCCTAGAATTGAGGTGCTGCCATAACAAAAATCTAAAATAAGTGGCATTGGCAGTAAGCACTGAGCAGAGGAGAGAAAAGAGGCAAACAAACTCCTAGCAAATGCCGGGGAAAAAATAAATTAAATTGTTATTGGAGGTTAGAAAAAAATGGTGATGTGTGTTTTTTAGAATATAAACTAATTGGCAAGATTGTGCCTATAGGAACTGTGTATGTAGCCAGTGTATATAATGGAATTTTGATTTTGGCTAAAGAGCCCTTCACAGAATGTTGAAATGTCAGATGGTTGGTCCTAGCTGCATATAGGTGCAAGAAGAAAGAAATGCTCTAAATAAAGATCTGGCCAGCTTGCAAGGAGAATTTTGAGGGAATACAAAGGAGACACAATTTTCTGGGTGGGAAAATAAAACTGTTTCTTATCTTTGGTCTTTCCAGCCAATAAAAATTCTCAAAGGAAAATGAAACTTGAGGAAAAAGATCAATTTAGGGTGTGGCTCCACAATCTTTTGTTAGGAAGTCTGAAGGAATCTATATCTTGTCTAGTAAACTCAAAAAAAAAAAAAAATCTTTCATTCCTAAGAGCATGGTCTCAAGGAGCCCAATCCCCAAGCAACAGTAAATAAGTCTACATAAATCAGAAGGCAGATGGCAAAAACAACCATGGGTGTGGTGTGCATGACTGTGTAATAAATGCGCTGGGCACAAAACAAACTTAGTCCTCAGTGATTTGGAAGGAATTGTATATTTAAAGGTACCACCAGCCCAGGTGTAAAAAAAATGATTTTACTCAAATTGCAAAAAGGTCTCTGGGCTCCCAACTTTTTCTGATGGAGAAGGAGGATGAGAAAATTTTCAAAAGGCTAAAGAAGGAAACAGAAATGAAAAGATGAGCTAGAGGACAGATCCAAGAGGGTGAAGGCAGTTGCTATGAAGAGCAAGCACTAGAGCCTGTGTCCAGGGAGGATAACTTTGCCTTCATCAAAGACTTTACTTCTTACAGGTGGGGAAGGCTGATGACATTTTCCCATCTAGATTTTAAAATTGTTATGGAACAATAACTGCTGTGTGACTCCAATTCTTTTCACTTTTAGAATGGTAGTATTTATTGAAGCTACCCCATCCATGAATCACCATTATATGTTGGATGTTTATGGGTTTCATTTGCATGGTGCATCTTCTTGAGTGTTTTTGCATTATTGAATTTTAGAATTTAAATTTGATACCATAATCCTAGGAGAATTTAGAGATCATGGAATAAGGAAGACTATATTTGCATAGCCAGGAATATGAACAACATTGCCACCAGAGACAGGTTTTGGTGAATTGCAAAACTGGCCATAAAATTGGCCTTTGAAATGTGACTTTGAAGTTTTTCTTATCAAGAGCTGAATTATATTCCCCATACCTTGTGTCTGAGCTGACCTAGTGTCTTAACTTTGGTCAATGGAACAAACTGGTGATGTTTGGGTTAGCAGTCTAGGCCTAAAGCAAGCTTAGGTTCCCATTTGTTGTCTTGTAACCCTGCCCAGCCAATTGGTAAATAGGGTCAGGCTGTCACCTGCTGCCCCCCTAGGTAGGCATTAACAGGAAGCTGATATCCAATGTAGCAGGGGCTAGAACTTAGGCTCTCCACAGTGGGATGCAGGCAACCCTGCTGACATTTTGACTCTTCCCTTATTTATCATTTAACTTAAAAGCAATTAATTGTTTTAGGGAGGATGAAATTAATATATCAAGGAACATCCAATTTTATAAGATGTCATATTTGCCTAACCATTTCAAAACTTCTATCTTCCTTGTAATTATAAACATTTCAGAATGAAATTAGTATTGTGGAGAAAAGTAAAGGTAAAAAATCTTATTTTTTGTAAACCCAGGAAGGAAAACAATGACAATAAAAGTTAAAATGTTGTACATTCTGAGTTTGTGTGATGCCTAATAGAGTTCGCTTTAAAAGATTGTGAGATATTTGTGTTTCTTGCTACCATGTAATACTTCTTTAAATATAAAGATTTTTATATAGACATATTATGTCAGCATCATAACTGGGGGATTTCTCAATTGTCATTCGGTTCCTGAATAATTTAAATAGAAAGGGTCAATTATTTAATATGAAACTCACTTTCTCCTCAAAGTAATTTTCCATCCTACTAATTTTATATCACAAGTGGTGCAGAACATGCTTCAATCACTGTATCATCTCCCAGTGCAGTTTATAAAAATTCAAACCAGTAGATAGCCTTCAAACCTGGATTAATTTGTTACTTATTTGGAAACTGAAATGTATTTTCCAATTAGACTGCAGTCTATATTCTGCACTAAATCCTTTCAAATCTGGTTGATTCAAAAAACAGAAGAAAAAGCTTTCAATGGTCTTTTCCAAAAGAAAATGGGAAACTGGGGGCCAGTGCCATGGCTCACTAGGTTAATCCTCCGCCTGCAGCACCAGCATCCCATGTGGGCACTGGGTTTTAGTCCTGGTTGCTCCTCTTCCATTCGAGCTTTCTGCTGTGGCCTGGGAAGGCAGTGAGGATGGCCCAATTGCTTGGGAACCTGCACAATACAGATCCACCACATTCATTGTGGAAAAAATCATTCCATCTGAGTTTGCCTTAATATCTGTAAATTCTATATAAAGGTGTATATTCAATTTTTACAGAAATTTTATTAATCTGATGAAAGAAAAATGAGAGGGGTAGAGGGAGGGAGAGAGAGAGAGAGAGATCAGAGAGAGAGAGAGAGAGAGAAAGAAAAAGACTCATCCACTGGTTTTCTCCCCCAAATACCTGTTAGCTAGAGCCAGGAACTCAACTCAATCCATGTCAGCCTTGTGGGTGACATGGACCTAATTACTTCAGTCTTCACCACTGCATCTCAGGATCCTCATTAACAGGAAGTTGTCAGGATCTAGAACAGAGAATTGAACCCAGGCACTCTTATATGGGATAGAGGTATCTTAACCAGTGTCATGATAAAATATACTTAGAAGTATATTTTAACAATGATTTAAACATTGACCCATTTACTTAAATGTGTGCTTTCTAAATTGAAGCTAATTAAGCTTTTTTCACTGGACTTATTTGTATGAAAATTTTTTTTAAATGTTTCAATTCAGTATAGCACAAGAGTTATTCACTGAGACTCCCAGGGTACAATTTCTTTCATGATCCACTATGAAATTTATATAGGTGTCATTTAAACATGATGCTAGCTTTCTAATTAATTTCATGATTATTGGGCTTTAAGTATTTGTATGGACAGGAATAAAGAACATTCATGTATTAGCTTATCTGATTTATATCAGGCTGTTGGGAAATTCAGAAGCATATAACCATTATCAACAACAAATAGAGATGTTTTCAGATCTGCTAATATTTTACCCATTTTGGTTAAAAGTTAGTGCACTAGTTCCTAAAGCAGATACATTCCAACTGTTTAGGCAAATGAGTTTCACTATACTTCATTTATCAAAGAAAGAGGATGACCACTTATTTTGTTGTTTTAGGTGAACCTTTCATGATATGATGATGAAATGTCTTAAGTGAAAATATCATGTGTTATCTACATTAATCATTACATACTCACAAAATAACAAGGGATATTCTGCCCCAGCAGAGGGGGTAATGAATGGAAAGAAAACTTAACTCCTATTGCTTTGCATGAACCAATCAGGGGTTCTTATGCATCCCGCTCCATTGGTGAATGCATGTTCTGGAACATTGATAAAACCTGTTAGCAAAAATATCTGTCTTTAACACTGCCTCTTACTTTCCACTTCATCATATACAGTTTTATTACCATATAAAACTCAAAACAAGCAATCATTCTTGGCCTTTATCTTTAAAAATTCATTCTGCTTTATGAATTGTGAATTAAACTTAGAGAATTTTCTCTGGCCACATATCACAGATTGCCAGAAAAGCAAACCTTCACTCCATACTTGAAGAGATATGGGTGCACTGTTTCACAAGATTCACACAGAAAAGGAATGCTTCAGTTTGAGCAACAAGTCCAGATTCCATAATAAAACTAAAAGTGGGAAACAGACAAATGAAGGAATATTGGCTAGGTTTTAATAATCTGGAGTTTGTTGATTAGAGAAACATTTTCTTTTTCAGAGAGTCATCAAAATTTTATATCTAATTTATGTTTAACATTTGATGAGTTCTTTTTAGAATTCTATGAAATATATGAAATCTGTTCTCTTTATATTAGTTTTAAAAAAGGGAAAACACTTGATGAATTCTCTTTCCCACTACAAAAGGTGCAGAGTCTATTTTAATAAGAATAATAGTTGTCCATCTTTATCCCTGGAAATTATCTGCTCTAACACAGCTAAAACTTTATTTAAAAGATTCATTTATTTGTTTTTAAGGCAGAGTGACAGAAAGTGAGCGGGAGAGACACAGAGAAAGAGATGTTCCATCCACTGGTTCACTCTCTAAATTACCATAATGGCTGGGGCTGCTCCAGGCTGATACTGGTTCTCTCAAATGTGATACCAGCGTTGCAGGCAGCAGCTTAGCTCATCATGCTGTAATGCTGGCCCCACAGCTAAAATTTAAAGGAGAGAAGATAGTAATTCTCAAATAATTTCCTCTCTTCCAAACCTCAGTCAAAGCTATTGAACAGAATTGTATTACTAAACTAATAGTAGTTTTGTCTTCTCAAATTGTAAACATGTAAGAAAAAGTCTGTTTCTACCACGTGCATTGTCTTTTCCATGGTAAAGTAATGCTAGGCACCACTTATACTTTTACATGGAAGCGTATTTCAATAGGAACAGAACCAGGACAAGTGCCCTTACTATCAATCAAGGATTAATTTTACTTATATATATATATATTTTTTTTAAAAAGCAAATACATTAAAATAATTCCAAAGAACTTTGAAAAGATTTTCAACTAATAATGTATTTACTAATGGTATTTTTCTATTACAACAAAACAGTGTTAGATCAATTAATTTATCCACAGGGCTGGTGCTGTGGTACAGTGGGTTAATGCCCTGGCCTGGGGCGCTGGCATCCCATGTAGGCGCCGGTTTGAGACCCAGGTGCTCCATTTCCCACCCAGCTCTCTGCTGTGGCCTGGGAAAGCAGTGAAAGATGGCCCAAGTCCTTGGGCCCCTGCAGCCATGTGGGAGACCTGGAGAAAGCTCCTGGCTCCTGGCTTCGGATCAGCACAGCCCCAGCCCTTGAGGCCAGTTAGGGAGTGAGCTATTGGATGGAAGATGTCTACGTCTCTCTCTTTCTCTCTCTTTCTCTCTCTCTCTGCCTCTCCTCTCTATGTGTAACTCTTTCAAATAAATAAATAAATAAATCTTTAAAAAAAAAGAAACTTATCAGTTTGTACCCACGCAGAAACACAAAGTGTAAAAATACTGTTTCAGTACTAGTTATAGCATCACTGCACATTAGACAACACATTAAGGACAGATCCCACATGGGATGTGAGTACACAGTGACTCCTGTTACTGACTTAACAATTTGACACTCCTGTTCATGGAGTCAGTAATCTCCCTAGGCTCTAGTCATGAGTTGCCAGGGCTATGGAAGCCTTTAGGGTTCGCTGACTTTGATCTTATTCCGATAGGGTCATAGTCAAAGTGGAAGTTCTCTCCTCCCTTCAGAGAAAGTACCTCCTTCTTTGATGGCCCCGTACTTTCCACTGGGATCTCACTAACAGAGATCTTTCATTTAGGTCTTCTTCTTTTTTTCTTTTCCATGGTATCTTGGCTTTCCATGCCTACAATGCTCTCATGGGCTCTTCAGCCAGATCTGAATGCCTTAAGGGCTGATTCTGAGGCCAGAGTGTTGTTTAGGACATCTGCCATCCTATGAGTCTGCTGTGTATCCTACTTCCCATGCTGGATCTTTCTCTCCCTTTTTGATTCTATCAGTTAGTATTAGCAGACACTTGTCTTGTTTGTGTGATCCCTTTGTTTCTTAGACCTATCTGAGCCATCGAATGTGAACTGAAATTGATCACTTGGACTAGTGAGATGGCATTGGTACATGCCACCTTGATGGGATTGTATTGGAATCCCCTGGCACATTTCTAACTCCATCATTTGGGGCAAGACTGATTGTGCATGTCCCAAACTGTGCATCTCCTCCCTCTCTTTTTCCACTCTGAAATTTAACAGGGATCACTTTTCAGTTAAAGTTTAAACACCTAAGAATAATTGTGTGTTAATTACAGAGTTCAACCACTAGTACTAGAACAACAACAACAACAAATACTAAAAAGGATAAAGTATTACATTGTACATCTAGAGTCAGGACAAAAGCTGATCAGGTCATTGTTTCTTATAGTGTCCAACTGATGAGATCTTTACTAATTATATACTGAATCGATCTCCTGTATATAAAGATAATTGGAAATGGGAAAAAAAAACCTGGTGTTAAATTGGAAATGGCATAGAAAATTAATTAATTTTTAAAAAAATATTATGTAGGATCTCTGCCTTTAATGTGCTGTACACTCTTATTTAATGCTATAACTAGTACTCCAACAGTATTTTTTTTTCTCACTTTGTGTTGCTATATGGGGGCAAACTGTTGAAATCGTTACCTAATTTATACTAAACTGATCTTTTGTATATAAAGAGAATTGAAAATGAATCATGATGTGATTGGAAGGGGAGAGGGAGCGGGAAAGGGGAGGGTTGTGGGTGGGAGGGAAGTTTTGGGAGGGGGAAGCCATTGTAACCCATGAGCTGTACTTTGGAAATTTATATTCATTAAATAAAAGTTTAATTAAAAAAAAAGAAACTTAAACTCTAAAAAAATTTATCCACAATATTCTGTGCCACAATTTCCTTAGAAAACATGGATGTACTAACCTCCCTTGAGACTTAAGCTTCTATAACACTCATTTAAAGGTGTCTGAATCTTTTGCTTTATGATATGTCTTTAGTTTTGTGATTTCAATTTGACTAAATATCATACAAGTTACTATTCATACTGAAAGAGAGGGCATTCTGAAGGTAAAAATCTACTAAAGCCCATCAACCACTCACTTTTGATACAAAAGATTTATAAGAATATTTACAACACAAAACAAATTAAATTCCCTACATACATATTTACACTCCAAAAAAAAAGAGAACAATTTGCATTCTTATGAAATTTAAAACACTTTAGCAGGAAGCTGGGTTGAACTTAAATGAAATTCATTTGTGATCCTATTAATGATTTCATACCTTGACCATAATCATGGAAGATAATAGCTGATATGCTTCCAAGCAATTTCTGTGAATATAGATTTTGATGGGAATTATCTGAATTTTTTATATTATGGTTGACATGATAGCTCACTGACAAAGCTTAAGAAGTGTGATATTCTCTAAAAATAGAGGAAAATCATTATTGGAGAAAGAACATCATTAAGCCAAACAGAAAAATAAGTATTTCAGTATCAAATTTTAAGCATGGATTCTGAAAACTTTTCAAAATTAATAAAACAGCTGTATAGAAATGACATAGAAAAAATATTAATGGTAGAATTATTAGTACTTAATGAACATTTTTTCTTAAATCTCCATCAAATAAATTCTTATTTTGAAGAGTTACAAGCTAACTTAAGATAGATCTATTAGTAAATCTTCCATCAGTGATTTTCAGGAAGCAAGAATGATCGTTACAGTATGCTAAATCAACATTCCATCAGTCAGATGAGCTGACTAAGAAAGGGCTTCCATTGTACCCAAATCACAGTAAATGGAATTGCTAAAACCCATGAGATTTTCATCATGTATCACCTGCCTTCATTCCCATTTTCTCTTTTAGGCAGGGAGCTGGCTCCTAACCCATGCTTTCTACAGCCACAGATTCTTGATCCCAAACTACCAAATCCTCAGGAGAGCAGCAGACAGTGGGGAGAAGACAATTTATTTAGAGAACTATTATGCGAGGAAGAAAACAATTTGCCATTTCCAATTTGGAACATAATTAGGAAGACAACACTCTCCTGACTAATACTCTTTGTTCCCTTTGCAGTTTGTAGGCCAGTAATTGGGGTGTACTTTCCTGTTCAATTTCACATGATCTGGAAGAGGGTTTCTCATGCTCCATGACTTACAAGTCAGACTCAGAAGAAAACACTCTACAGCTCCTACCCCATACCTTGACCACACATCACTCATTGTTTTCTGGAAATTGTTACTGAAATTTTATTTTCAATTCTGCCAAACAGCTGAGTTAACAGGATTGCTACAAAGAAAAAGCTTTGATATGGGTGATTGAAGGTTTTCTATCAACTCTTGGAAAACATTAGGAAAGTCAGCCACCCGTTTTCCCTGCATTATCAAGAAACTGTAATCGTAAGCAGACCCAGGACTCAAACCCAGGCATTGAGAAATGGGATGTGGGTTCTCAAAATGTCTTAACCACTGCACCAAACGCCTGCCCTATCTAAACAAAATACCTTCACTATCTAAGCAAAATAACACAGCTATTAAGAACTGAGATGAACTTTTCTGATCTGTCTCTTTAATTTTACAATAAACTATACACATATCCCAGACAAATTGGAAGTTTAACCTTAGATATATGCAAACTGATTTTCTAGAATTGAAAATACTGAATACTCTGAAATTATTCCAAAATTAAAAGGTGATTTTTTGAGAACTGAATAAATTCTCAAATATATTTTAATACATAATAAATTACATATATTTCACCAGGTCCAGAAGCAACAACTCTACTTCTGTATAGTCATAAGAATTTGGAGAATTTGTAGTGATGCTAGCCATGTGCCTCATACAACTGTTTCAGATGAGCCCCCTGAGCCTCAGTACAGAAAATTGCTGTCAGCAGTACTTCCAAATGCCTTGTAGACAAATCATCACAGTGATGATTTGCTGACCCTTCATGATTCGTTGCCTGGAATGTGGTGAAACATATATATGCTATATAATAAGCCAATACAATGAGAAATATATTGAACTAGCTCCACATCCTTCTCTTCTAAACTGCATTAAATGTCCAGATAATTTTGTCTAAGTTTTCTTTTCAAGTATTTCCAATTTTGGCCATTAAGGCTTGGTAAATATAGTCTCATATATTCTTACATATATTATACAGTTATGATGTATTAGACTGCAATAACAAACAACTTCCAAATTTCAGTTCCTTAATACAGTGAAAGCCATATATTTTCCACATTGTACATCAGAGCCTAAATGGGAGCTCTGTTATTTGTCATTGTTGTTCTATGACCCAGGTTCACAGAGCAGCTGGTGTTTGTAGCACTGTCCATAGGCATAGGAGAGAAAGATTACGTGTTTGGGAAATCTTGTACTGGTTTGAGGAGCTGAAGTGCCGGCATCCCATATGGGCGCCTGTTCGAGACCCGGCTGCTCCACTTCCGATCCAGCTCTCTGGTATGGCCTGGGAAAGCAGTAGAAGATGGCCCAAGTCTTTGGACCCCTGCACCCTTGTGGGAGACCTGGAATAAGCTCCTGGCTGCTGGCTCCTAGCTTTGGATCAGTACAGCTCTGGCCATTACGGCCATCTGGGGAGTGAACCAGCAGATGGAAGACCTCTCCTTCTCTCTGACTCTCCTCTCTCTGTGTAATTCTGACTTTCAAACAAACAAATAAATAAATATTTTAAAAAAATAGAAAACACTAAGTGATAACTTGAGTAATAATGAATTTAAGGGTGAGTTCCTTGGCATATACAACAATATATCTTCTGCTGTTTTTCAAGAAATAATGTCTATATTTTTATTTTAATATGTATAAAAAGATTTGCACATGTATAATGATAATTAAAAGGCAAATATCTGTTTTAGTTCATTTGTTATTAGATTTCCAAATTATAGTTATCACTAACATTACATTGTTAGGAGAAATATTATTAAAGAAATCATCATAAAATTTTTCCTTGAATTTCTAAGTAAAAGTATAAAGACACAAGAAAGAAATTGGTCATATAGATTTTGCATTGCTTTTAATTCTAATTCATTGGAACTCATGCAGAAATAGCATATGCTTTGAATAACAACTATTTGGATGATACTATTTTTGTTTCAAAGCAAAATAAATAAAATCTACAAGGAATCACACAAAATTTCATTGATATGCATGTAGAATCATAGATGAGGGACATGCAGAGTTTCAGACTATCCAGCATCTTTTACAAATGACATGTCTGAAAATCTAACAAGTGGCTCCCACCCCCAACAGACTCTCACATCCCTATTTGGCTTCTTATTTGTCTCTGTCAGTCTGATCCATGGGTTTAGTCCCCAAGTCATCAAAACAAGACTCGGCATTGATCATTGAAATTTATGATACTTTGAAAGATCACACCTGATTAATGGTGCAGCCACACCATGTATTTTCATAGCCACATTCATTCAGTCAGTGCTGGCAGCATGTTGAAATTGTGGGAGGGGTTTTAGGCAAGTTGGAATTTTGCATAAATTCTGGGGGTCTCTATCCTCTTATGATTCAAAAGTGTCTTCATTTCTTCAGGTGGTGCCAAAGGTATTTTGAAGCACATTTTCGCTCAGGGGAAGGTTTCCTGATGGTAACATATTTGATTCATCCTCCAGCCTAAAGGATAACTTTTGAAAAGTACTAAAGTCATTGAACTCCTAAAAATTTTAAAGCCCTGGCATGTTTTCATAGGCTAAGTCCTATTCACCCATCTCACCCTTTGTCTTTTCTCATCCTCTTAATTATACTGACAGATTTAGCATTTTTGACCTTCAGTCTCCTCATATACAAAATATCAGTAAAATTGCATCTTTCAGAAAGTTATTAGGAGATTAAAGAAGATTGTCATGTGAAATATTTAGCCCAGTACTGGGTTTTAATTAGCTATTGAGTTTTGTCTATTAGTAACCCCAGTCAAGTAATATCACATCAACACAAAATGAAGATCAAATAGAATACTTCAAGTACAATTATCAAAAGTCAGAACTGTTCTTTAACCTTTCCTATTTCAAAGTTAGAAATTTTTTCAGTTCTAATTTAAAAACCCATGTTTTTTTTCATGACTTTCCTATTGCATCAATAACTTAACTCTGGAGTTAAGTGATCTGATGCCTAACTCTCTTAGGTGGTCTTTCTTTTTTCCTCTCTGGGCAAAGCTTTGCTGAGCCTGTAAACTCTAAGGTGATCACAATCCAGGGTGGTATGGCCCTGAGCAAATGAATTCAAAAACCAAAGTCTGATGGGAAGCAAAGCAAAAATCAATTAAGTGAACATGAACAAAATTTTTGGAAGTTATACCTGCATTCTTTAAGATTCCTTTTTATTATACCAGTATTGGCTCTTTCACCTGTGTGTGTCTGGTTCAAGTTTTCCTTCCTTAAATCAGTGCTTCCCGCAGTAGTCTGTAGACCTCCCAGGTGAGGTCTGTGCTCACCTGTCCTCTCCACATTCCACAAAACATGAGCTCATCCTCTACAGCTGTCAAGCGCTTTTGAAGTTCTCTTCGCTTATCCTGTCATGCTGTTAAATCATGTTTTCATGTTATTTTCCTTAAATAAACTGCATTGTTTGACCTGTAAAACTGCCAAAAACAAAAAGGAATGGCTTCAACAAATTTCAAAGATCCTTAATTTTATCACACAGAAACTTCAAGTCTTTCCAAGGTTTAAAAACTTAAAACTTCAGGAGGGAATCTGTACCTGCTGAGGTGTCTGACTTCCGTATCTGATCTATGGTTATCTGGGGTTCTTTTTTCTCCTTTATATCAGAGATTTGTATTGTCCAAAGATAATTCATGAACCTCCTTTTCTTATTTTTGATGATAAAACCAAACATGCCCTTGAGGCATTCGGTTATGGCTGAAGAGCCCATGAGAGTATTTTAGGCATGGAAAGCCAAGACACTCTGGGAAAAAAAAATAAAAATAAAAATAAAACCTAAATGAAAGGTCTCTACGAGTGAGATCCCTGTGGAAAGAACGGGGCCATCAAAGAAGGAGGTACCTTTCTCTGAAGGGAGAAGAGAACTTCCACTTTGACTATGACCCTGGCAACTCATGACTAGAGCCTAGGGAGATTACTGACGCCATAAATAAGAGTGTCAAATTGTTAAGTCAACAACAGGAGTCACTGTGTACTTACTCAGTGTACTTACTTACCATGTACTATCTCAGGTGGGATCTGTCCTTAATGTGTTGTCCAATGTGAAGTAATGCTATAACTGTACTCAAACAGTATTTTATACTGTGTGTTTCTGTGTGGGTGCAAACTGATGAAATCTTTACTTAATATATACTAAATTGATCTTCTGTATATAAAGATAATTGAAAATGAATCTTGATGTGAATGGAATGGGCGAGGGAGATGGGAGGGGTGCGAGTGGGAGGGAAATCATGGGGGGGAAGCCATTGTAATCTATAAACTGTACTTACTGTACTTTGGAAATTTATATTTACTAAATATTAAAAAAAAAACCAAACAGGTTATCAAAAACCTGTGGGGGGGGGAAAAAACACCCTATTGTAAAAATAGAAACATGGAAACATAGATAATATGAGCAATCATATTTCTGGGGTCGGCACTGTGGCACAACAGATTAAAGCCCCAGTCTGCAGTGTTGGCATCCCATATGGGCGTCAGTTCAAGTCCTGGCCATTCCACTCGAATCCAGCTCTGTGCTATGGCCTGGGAAAACAGAAGAAGATGGCCCAAGTCCTTGGGCCCCTGCACCACGTGGGAGACCCAGAAGAAGCTCCTGACTCCTGGTTTTGGGTTGACGCAGCTCCTGCCCTTGTGGCCATTTAGGGAGTGAACCAGTGGATGGAAGACTCTCACTCTCTCTCCCTTTCTCTCTCTCTCTCTCTCTCTCTCTGCCTCTGCCTCTCTGTAACTTTGTCTTTCAAATAAATAAATAAATCCTTAAAATAAAAATGCTATAAGCCTATATAAAGTACTCTCATTCAAAAAAAAGTGTGTCTGTGCTGTAAAGGAATTACATTTTTCTTTAATTTATGTTGTAAAACAGAATTTCTGTTCTGCACTCTGTCAATGACTGCAAATCCCACCCCTGAAAACCAAGACCACTTAAATTAACACTGTTAATAGAGATTTTACATCTGGAAGCTTCCCAAAAGTACACATCATGGTAGACAGGAAAATAAACCAAAATAAAAAATAAAAGTTTAGGGGCCAAAGCTGTGGCACTGCAGGTTAAAGCCCTGGCCTGAAGCGCCGGCATCCCATGTGGGCTCCATTTCTAGCCCCGGCTGCTCCTCTTCTGATCCAGCTCTCTGCTATGGCCTGGGAAAGTGGTAGAAGGTGGCCCAAGTCTTTGGGCCCCTGCACCCATGTGGGAGACCCAGAAGAAACTCCTGGCTCCTGGCTCCTGGCTCCTGGCTCCTAGCTTTGGATTGGTGCCGCTCCGGCCGTTGTGGCCATCTGGGGAGTGAACCAACGGATGGAAGACCTCTCTCTGTAACTCTGTCTTTCAAATAAATAAAAAATATATATATGCTAGCAGACAGATAGACTTGGGCTCTAATCCCATAGTATTAGCTGTGCTCTCTATAACATCTATGAGCCACATCTTCCTCATCTTAAAAGTGAAAATAATGACATTTACCTTGTGGGTACCGTGCTTGGGACAAAGGAAAGTGCAGTGAAAAGTTAAATTATTTTCCTTTCACCAACCTTTCCGAGCTTCTCTTTTGATACGGTACCTTTCCTCCCTGCTGGTTTATCTGTTATTCTATCCCCGGAGTTCATCATCACTAAAGTGAGTATTTTGATCCCGATTTTCAGAAGGAGTAAATGGGAATGGAATGGATAGAGACAGATTGGTCAGAGTCTAGTCAGGAAAACAAATACTGCGCTAGGTATCTCATGCATAGAATATGGTTCACACTGATGACAGCTCACAGAAAGAGCTATTGGGGTAGATGAGAGGTTCCAAGAATTAGCAAAAGCCAAAAACTACCTATTCCCACTACAGGCTTGAAACCAATTGAAAGGGAACTCAGAACAAGGGGGGCCATACTGTGCAAAGTACCTCAGATAACCGTGCAGAGAGAACTCAGACCACCAGGGCAGGCAATCTTTCCTGAAGGCCCTGCTCAGATTGAGACAAGAGAGGCTCTGTTACATCTCAGTCAGTAGAGGAAGGATCAGAACTGGAATCTATGCCCTCCTAGTTATTTTCTTATGCGATGTATACAATTTTGCCCATGAAAAGGCTTAAAAACCATAAATCTCAATAGCAATTTGAGGTGTTATAATATTACTTTAGAATAAGGAGAACTTGTTTTATGTAACTGAAAGACAAAGAGACACAGGAAGTGGGGCAGACAGACAGACAGATAAATAACAGTAAAGGAGAGATCTTCCATCTTCTGGTTCACTCGCCCAAAGGCCTGTAACAGCCAGGGCTGTGCTAGGCCAAAGCCAGGAGTCAGGAATTCAATCCAAGAAACCTATGTGGGTGAAAGGGGCCAAACACATGTGTCATAACCTGCTGCCTTCCAGAGTACGCAGCAGCAGGAAGCTCTAGCCAGCACAATTGCAGCTTGATCCCAGGCACTCTGATAGGGAATGCAGACTTCCCAAGGGGTGTCTTAACTGCTATGACAAATACCCACACAAGAATAAAGACAAATTTGGGGATCCACTTCAAAAGAAATTACAAAGAATCCTTGACCAGAACTTACTAGGTACTGTTTCCCTGAGTGATTCCATATGTTTAAATTGTTTTGGGTCAAAAACATGCCAGGGGATTCCAATTCAATCCCATCAAGGTGGCATGTACCAATGGTATCTCACTAGTCCAAGTGATCAGTTTCAGTTCATAATTGATCATAATGATAGGACTAAGAGTCAAAGAGATCACATAAACAAGGCTAGTGTCTGCTAATACTAACTGATAGAATTAAGAAAGAGAGAAAGATCCAAAGATGGCAGATAGTGAGGATGTGCGCCGTAGTTTGGGAAAATAAAGTTTCATAAAAGTGGAATTACTGTAGCCTCAGGAAAAGATTCAAGAAAAAAACTGCAGAGGAAACGCTTCCGGATCTAGTGGATGTGACACAGAGG
This sequence comes from Lepus europaeus, assembly GCF_033115175.1. Lineage (NCBI taxonomy): Eukaryota > Metazoa > Chordata > Mammalia > Lagomorpha > Leporidae > Lepus > Lepus europaeus. The sequence goes on from NC_084827.1 coordinate 88,469,773, forward strand.
ACCTACAGGGAGCCCACCGCGTGGAAACCCAACCGCGGGAGACCAGCCTCAGAATCTCCCCAGTGCGGGAACCAATGGGAGGTAAGAGAAAGGCGTCAGAAACCTGAGACATTGGGGGGGAAAAGCAGAGGCCTCTGAGCAAAACAAAGAGCAGGCACCATTTTACATATGTAATGCGCCACCAAGGAGTTCACAAACTCAGTAACCTTGGAACTTCGGTGAAATTTGAAAACACATTGAGGGCTGCATAAACTCTTTGTGTGGTCCCAGGGGTAGATCAAACGAATACTCACAGAGGCCAGATTTCAACTACACTCAATTCCACTCACCTGTACTGAATAACTTCCCAACTGAGTCAAAAAAAAAAAAAAAAAAGAGAGGGAGAGAGAGCAATACAGTAAGGAGCAAGGGAGAGAACAATCTGGGTGAGTCGCTTTTTGCACAGCCTTAAACCCGAAGAATCAAGTGGAGCTCTCTGGCCACACCCATCACAGCCTCTAAGGATGCATCAAAGCAGACAGCCCACTTAGAGGCATAGTATAACGAGAAAAAAACACCACAGCCAAAAAAAAAAACAAAAAACAAAAAAAACACCCATAGATTATCTCCAACATGCCAAACAACAAACATAGAAACCGAGGTAACAAGAGCAAGGAAGACACTATAATGCCCCCAAATGAACAAGACACCCCAAGCCAAGATTATGAAGATGAAGAGATAGAGGAAATGCAAGAAGCGGATCTCAAAAAATTGATAAGAACATTAAGAAGTTCTCAAAAACAAATTCTTGAACTACAGAAATCCTTAATGGACAAGATAGAAAATCTCTCGCGCGAAAATGAAATATTGAGGAGGAATCAAAATGAAATGAAACAACTAGTAGAACATGAAGCTGTGATAGTGACAAAAAACCACAATGAAATGAAGAACTCAATAGATCAAATGAAAAACACATTAGAGAGCCTTAAAAACAGAATGGGTGAAGCAGAAGAGAGAATATCGGAATTAGAAGACAGAAAACAGGAAAGGAAACAGTCAAATCAAAGAAAAGAAGAAGAAATCAGAAATCTAAAAAATACTGTCAGGAATCTACAGGATACTATTAAAAAAACCAACATTCGGGTTCTAGGAGTTCCTGAAGGCATGGAGAGGGAAAAAGGATTAGAAGGCCTTTTTACTGAGATACTAGCAGAAAATTTCCCAGGTTTGGAGAAGAACAGAGACATCCTAGTACAGGAAGCTCATAGAACCCCTAATAAACATGATCAAAAGAGATCCTCACCACGACACGTCGTAATCAAACTCACCACAGTGAAACACAAAGAAAAGATCCTAAAATGTGCAAGAGAGAAACGCCAGATTACTCTCAGAGGATCTCCAATTAGACTCACAGCTGACTTCTCACTAGAAACCCTACAAGCTAGGAGAGAATGGCGAGATATAGCCCAGGTACTAAGAGAGAAAAACTGCCAGCCCAGAATATTATATCCTGCAAAGCTCTCATTTGTGAATGAAGGTGAAATAAAGACCTTTCATAGCAAACAGAAATTGAAAGAATTTGTCGCCACTCGTCCAGCCCTGCAAAAGATGCTTAAAGATGTGTTACATACAGAAACACAGAAACACGGTAACCAATATGAAAGAAGGTAAAGGAAGGAAACATCACAGCAAAAGATCACAGGAGTCTCAAACCACATATTAGAAAAAATCTTTGGCAAATGACAGGGCAAAGTTACTCCTTCTCAATAGTCACATTGAATGTTAATGGCTTGAACTGTCCAGTTAAAAGACACCGATTGGCAGATTGGGTTAAGGAACAAAACCCATCTTTTTGCTGCTTACAAGAAACTCATCTTTCCAACAATGATGCATACAGATTGAAAGTGAAAGGCTGGAAAAATATATACCATGCCAACAGAAATGAAAAAAGAGCGGGCGTAGCCATCTTAATATCGGACAACATAAACTTTACCACAAAAACTGTTAGGAGAGACAAAGAGGGGCACTATTTAATGATTAAGGGATCCATTCAACAGGAAGATATAACGATTATCAATGTATATGCGCCTAATTACAGGGCACCAGCTTATTTAAAAGACTTGTTAAGGGACTTAAAGGGAGACTTAGACCCCAATACAATAGTACTGGGGGACTTCAATACTCCACTCTCAGAGATAGACAGATCAACAGGACAGAAGATCAACAAGGAGACAGTAGATTTAAATGACAATATAGCCCAAATGGATCTAACAGATATCTACAGAACATTTCATCCTACATCTAAGGACTTTACATTCTTCTCAGCAGTACATGGAACCTTCTCTAGGATTGACCACATACTAGGCCATAAAGCAAGTCTCAGCAAATTCAAAAGAATTAGAATCATACCATGCAGCTTCTCAGACCACAAAGGAATGAAATTGGAAATTAGCAACTCGGGAATCCCTAGAGCACGTGCAAACACATGGAGATTGAACAATATGCTCCTGAATGAACAATGGGTCATAGAAGAAATTAAAAGAGAAATCAAAAATTTTCTGGAAGTAAATGAGGATAACAGCACAACATACCAAAACCTATGGGATACAACAAAAGCAGTGTTAAGAGGAAAGTTTATATCAATAGGTGCCTACATCAAGAAATTGAAAGGTACCTAATAGATGAGCTTTCAAGTCATCTCAAGGATCTGGAAAATCTGCAGCAAGCCAAACCCAAACCCAGTAGGAGAAGAGAAATAATTAAAATCAAAGAAGAAATCAACAGGATTGAATCCAAAAAAACATTAAAAAAAATCAGCCAAACAAGGAGCTGGTTTTTTGAAAAAGTAAACAAAATTGACAACCCATTGGCCCAACTAACTAAAAAAAGAAGAGAAAAGACCCAAATCAATAGGATCAGAGATGAAAAGGGAAACGTAAACACAGACACCACAGAAATAAAAAGAATCATCAGAAATTACTACAAGGACTTGTATGCCAGCAAACAGGGACATCTATCAGAAATGGACAGATTCTTGGACACATACAACCTACCTGAATTGAGCCAGGAAGACATAGAAAACCTAAACAGACCCATAACTGACACAGAAATTGAAACAGTAATAAAGGCCCTCCCAACAAAGAAAAGCCCAGGACCAGATGGATTCACTGCTGAGTTCTACCAGACATTTAGAGAAGAACTAACTCCAATTCTTCTCAAACTATTCAAAACAATCGAAAAAGAGGGAATCCTCCCAAATTCTTTCTATGAAGCCAGCAACACCTTAATTCCTAAGCCGGAAAAAGATGCAGCATTGAAAGAGAATTACAGACCAATATCCCTGATGAACATAGACGCAAAAATACTCAATAAAATTCTGGCCAATAGAATGCAACAACACATCAGAAAGATCATCCACCCAGACCAAGTGGGATTTATCCCTGGTATGCAGGGATGGTTCAACATTCGCAAAACAATCAACGTAATACACTACATTAACAGACTGCAGAAGAAAAACCATATGATTCTCTCAATAGACGCAGAGAAAGCATTTGATAAAATACAACACCCTTTCATGATGAAAACTCTAAGCAAACTGGGTATGGAAGGAACATTCCTCAATACAATCAAAGCAATATATGAAAAGCCCACGGCCAACATCCTATTGAATAGGGAAAAGTTGGAAGCATTTCCGCTGAGATCTGGTACCAGACAGGGATGCCCACTCTCACCACTGCTATTCAATATAGTTCTGGAAGTTTTGGCCAGAGCTATTAGGCAAGAAAACGAAATTAAAGGGATACAAATTGGAAGGAAGAACTCAAACTATCCCTCTTTGCAGATGATATGATTCTTTATTTAGGGGACCCAAAGAACTCAACTAAGAGACTACTGGAACTCATCGAAGAGTTTGGCAAAGTAGCAGGATATAAAATCAATGCACAAAAGTCAACAGCCTTTGTATACACAGGCAATGCCACGGCGGAGGAATAACTTCTAAGATCAATCCCATTCACAATAGCTACAAAAACAATCAAATACCTTGGAATAAACTTAACCAAGGACGTTAAAGATCTCTACGATAAAAACTACAAAACCTTAAAGAAAGAAATAGAAGAGGATACCAAAAAATGGAGAAATCTTCCATGCTCATGGATTGGAAGAATCAATATCATCAAAATGTCTATTCTCCCAAAAGCAATTTATACATTCAATGCAATACCAATCAAGATACCGAAGACCTTCTTCTCAGATCTGGAAAAAATGATGCTGAAATTCATATGGAGACACAGAAGACCTCGAATAGCTAAAACAATCTTGTACAACAAAAACAAAGCCAGAGGCATCACAATACCAGATTTCAGGGCATACTACAGGGCAGTTGTTATCAAAAGAGCATGGTACTGGTACAGAAACAGATGGATAGACCAATGGAACAGAATAGAAACACCAGAAATCAATCCAAACATCTACAGCCAACTTATATTTGATCAAAGATCCAAAACTAATCTCTGGAATAAGGACAGCCTATTCAATAAATGGTGCTGGGAAAATTGGATTTCCACGTGCATAAGCCTGAAGCAAGACCCATACCTTTCACCTTACACAAAAATTCACTCAACATGGATTAAAGACTTAAATCTACAACCTGAAACCATCAAATTATTAGAGAGCATTGGAGAAACCCTGCAAGATATAGACACAGGCAAAGACTTCTTGGAAAAGACCCCAGGAGCACAGGCAGTCAAAACCAAAATTAACATTTGGGATTGCATCAAATTGAGAAGTTTCTGTACTTCAAAAGAAACAGTCAGGAAAGTGAAGAGGCAACCGACAGAATGGGAAAAAATATTTGCAAACTATACTACAGATAAAGGGTTGATAACCAGAATCTACAAAGAAATCAAGAAAATCCACAACAACAGAACAAACAACCCACTTAAGAGATGGGCCAAGGACCTCAATAGACATTTTTCGAAAGAAGAAATCCCAATGGCCAACAGACACATGAAAAAATGTTCAAGATCACTAGCAATCAGAGAAATGCAAATCAAAACCACAATGAGGTTTCACCTCACCCTGGTGAGAATGGCTCACATTCAGAAATCTACCAACAATAGATGCTGGAGAGGATGTGGGGAAAAAGGGACACTAACCCACTGTTGGTGGGAATGCAAACTGGTTAGGCCACTATGGAAGTCAGTCTGGAGATTCCTCAGAAACCTGAATATAACCCTACCATACAACCCAGCCATCACACTCCTTGGAATATACCCAAAGGAAATTAATTTGGCTAATAAAAAAGCTATCTGCACATTAATGTTTATTGCAGCTCAATTCACAATAGCTAAGACCTGGAACCAACACAAATGCCCATCAACAGTAGACTGGATAAAGAAATTATGGGACATGTACTCCATAGAATACTATACAGCAGTAAGGAACAATGAAACCCAGTCATTTGCAACAAGATGGAGCAATCTGGAAAACATCATGCTGAGTGAATTAAGCCAGTCCCAAAGAGACAAATATCATTTGTTTTCCGTGATCGGTGACAACTGAGCACCAAAGGAGAAACCTGTTGAAGTGAAATGGACACTATAAGAAACAATGACCTGATCAGCTCTTGTCCTGACTCTAGATATACAATGTAATACTTTATCCTTTTTAGTATTTGTTGTTGTCGTTGTTGTTGTTGTTGTTGTTGTTCTAGTACTAGTGGTTGAACTCTGTAATTAACACACAATTATTCTTAGGTGTTTAAATTTTAACTGAAACGTGATCCCTGTTAAATTTCAGAGTGGAAAAAGAGAGGGAGGAGATGTACAATTTGGGACATGCTCAATAAGACTTGCCGCAAATGGTGGAGTTAGAAATGTACCAGGGGATTCCAATACAATTCCATCAAGGTGGCATGTACCAATACCATCTCACTAGTCCAAATGATCAATTTCAGTTCACATTCGATGGCTCCGATAGGTCTAAGAATCAAAGGGATCACACAAACAAAACAAGTGTCTGCTAATACTAACTGATAGAATCAAAAAGGGAGAGAAAGATCCAATATGGGAAGTGGGATACACAGCAGACTCAGAATGGCAGACATCCTAAACAACACTCTGGCCTCAGAATCAGCCCTTAAGGCATTCGGATCTGGCTGAAGAGCCCATGAGAGTATTGTAGGCATGGAAAGCCAAGATACCATGGAAAAGAAAAAAAAAAAAGAAGAAGACCTAAATGAAAGATCTCTGAGAGTGAGATCCCAGAGGAAAGAACGGGGCCATCAAAGAAGGAGGTACCTTTCTCTGAAAGGAGGAGAGAACTTCCACTTTGACTATGACCCTACCGGAATAAGATCAAAGTCAGCGAACTCTAAAGGCTTCCATAGCCCTGGCAACTCATGACTAGAGCCTAGGGAGATGACTGACTCCATGAACAGGAGTGTCAAATTGTTAAGTCAGCAACAGAAGTCACTGTGTACTTACATCCCATGTGAGATCTGTCCTTAATGTGTTGTCTAATGTGAAGTAATGATATAGCTAGTACTGAAACAATATTTTTACACTTTGTGTTTCTGCGTGGGTACAAACTGATGAGATCTTTACTAATTATATACTGAATCGATCTTCTGTATATAAAGATAATTGGAAATGAAAAAAAAAAACCTGGTGTTAAATTGGAAATGGCATAGAAAATTAATTAATTTTTTTTAAAAAATATATTATGTAGGATCTCTGTCATTAATGTGCTGTACACTCTTATTTAATGCTATAACTAGTACTCCAACAGTATTTTTTTTCACTTTGTGTTGCTGTATGGGGGCAAACTGTTGAAATCGTTACCTAATATATACTAAACTGATCTTCTGTATATAAAGAGAATTGAAAATGAATCATGATGTGATTGGAAGGGGAGAGGGAGCGGGAAAGGGGAGGGTTGTGGGTGGGAGGGAAGTTTTGGGAGGGGGAAGCTATTGTAACCCATAAGCTGTACTTTGGAAATTTATATTCATTAAATAAAAGTTTAATTAAAAAAAAAGAAACAGTCACTCAAAAAATGTGCATGATAATATTATTTATATTTCTGTATTAAAAAAGAAACTGTAGAAATAAGATTTTGGATCCTTCACTATAATAAAATTTTAATGTTGGAAAACATTAAAAAAAAAAAAAAGAAAGAGAGAAAGATCCAACATGGGAAGCGGTATACACAGCAGACTCATAGAATGGCAGATGTCCTAAACAGCACTCTGGCCTCAGAATTAGACCTTAAGGCATTCGGATCTGGCTGAAAAGCCCATGAAAGTATTTTAGGCATGGAAAGCCAAGACACTCTGGAAAAAAAAAAAACACCTAAATGAAAGATCTCTGAGAGTGAGATCCCAGTGGAAAGAACGGGGCCATCAAAGAAGGAGGTACCTTTCTCTGAAGGGAGGAGAGAACTTCCACTTTGACTATTACCTTGTCTAAATAAGATTGAATTCAGTGAACTCAAAAGGCTTCCATAGCCTTGGAAACTCATGACAAGAGCTACAGTGATTACTGACACCATAAACAAGAGTGTCAATTTGTTAAGTCAACAACAGCAGTCACTGTGCACTTACTCCTCATGTAGGATCTCTGTACTTAACATGTTATACAATGTGAATAAATGCTATAACTAGTACTCAAACAGTATTTTACACTTTGTGTTTCTGTGTGGGTGCAAACTGTTGAAATCTTTACTTAATATATACTAAATTGATCTTCTTTATATAAAGAGAATTGAAAATGAATCTTGATGCAAATAGAATGGGAGAAGGAGTGGGAGATGGGAGGGTTGCGAGTGGGAGGGAAGTTATGAGGGGGGAAAGCCATTGTAACCCATAAACTGTACTTTGGAAATTTATGCTTATTAAATAAAAGTTAAAAAAAAGACAAAAAGATTTCACGAATGAAAAGCAGTCCAATGAGAGTTTGCATAGTGTTAATTATGACATCTTTTGGCACAGTGGATTTTATCATGAACTTTCACTTCCAAAGAGAAACTCAGAAGACTGGAAGAATTGTAGAGTAAAATAATAACTTAAGTGGTAACTGGGTTTTTTTTTTTTTCTTATTTCTATAGCGAATTAAATTTTTGAAAAAAGATGAAGCAAAAGTATTTGAGGCAATAGACAGTAAGATTAGACTTCTGAAAAGTGATTCACACCTACCTAATTTCCTAAATCATAATCCTGGTATAATGTATAAAGGGATTTGCAATGAAAGATAGCAAATCCAGTGTATCAATTATTCATACATTTCAATTGGCAGTGAAACTAGCAAATGTATTCAATGAGTGGTCTTCATTCCGACAAAAGCAGGAAATACATAATGGATGGAAAAACGAGGAACATATTTTTCAACACGAACAACTGCTCAGTATAAGAATATTTATATATAGATAAAATTTTCAATGGGGTTGTTGAAACTTCTGACCGCACCTCTGTCCAATCATGTAAAACTCCAGTAGCAGCTATAAAGGGTGGTGCTTGAGCTCCAAATCACAATTTCTGGTTTTCCACAACCTTTAGGCAATTACAATTCATCTCCATTACTATGCTTGAAAAGATCCACTCCAGGAACTGTTATAAAAACCGAGAAGCCAGCACACATTATCCACATTATGCCACTGTGTTTAACAAAAAAAAAAAAAAAAAAAAACCATAAAAAATCTTAAGAAAGGAGCCATCTGATTTCCTAAAGTTCTGTGTGATGCACTATTGGGATTCCATAAGGAAAATTTCAAAATCTCAACATCTACAGGCTTTGACACACATTAAGTGCTAATACTTCCAGGGATCTGAAGTTTAACCAATGTGTCTCAGTTTTTACCTAGTCTGTGAATAAGAAGGAACATTTTGTCCTATGTGGTTTGTAGATGATGAAAGCAACTGGATTTTGTATTGAAGTAGTTGTTTAATGGACTGTAAAAAGTAGGTCAGTAAAAACTAGAAAAAGTAAATGGTTATTTTCTTTATAAACACAACTGATCAAGTGTTAACACATTTACAGTCATGTGCATTCTGACAGCAAAATCTCCATGAAGTAAATTATTTCCATTGAAGTACAGCTTTCCTTATAATACTTTGGGTATTACTCTTGATATCAAAAAATTATAGATCTAAAACAAATGGTCTATAAAGTCTGCATGTTCAGTGTCATATAAGTTTACATCTATATATAATAAAAATGTGTGGATGCCATTTTATCTTTTATATATATATACATATATATATGTATTTTTAAAATGTTGTATTCACTGAATTATGTCCCTTACAAATAGCATACCCTTTTTTCCTCACTTTATTATCTTTGCCATATATCCGATCTTGTGTTATATTAATATAGCCATCCCTACTGTCAAGGAAAGTATGTGTGTGTGAATGTGTGTATTTACATATATGTGTATGTACATATATGTGTATACACAACATTTACATATGAAGTATATATGACAAAGTATTAAAAGTTGTTAAATATGTATATTCATTGTACTCTATACTTTCCTGAATTCTTTGAAATATTTTTAAATAAAAAGACAAAAAATGATTTAATGAACTGATACTATAGAACAATTCTTGGTTTCAGATCAATACATATAAAAAGATTGAATTAAGTATAGCATACAGTAGCTACCTAGAGAATGCTGAATGAAGTAAAATTAGTGGGGCTGGCACTGTGGTGTAGCAGGTGAAGCTGCCGCCTGCAGTGCCAGCATCCCATATGGGCCCTGGTTTGAGTCCTGGTTGCTCCACTTCCAATCCTACTCTCTGAGATGGCTTGGGAAAGCAGTAGAAGATGGCCCAAGCGCTTGGATCCCTGCACCCATGTGGGAGACCCTGAGGAAGCTCCTGGCTCCTGGCTTCGGATTGGCTTAATTCCAGCCATTGCAGCCAATTGGGGAGTCAACCAGCAGATGGAAGACCTCTCTCTCTCTCTGCCTCTCCTTCTCTCTGTGTGTAATTCTGACTTTCAAATAAATAAATAAATCTTTAAAAAGAGAAATAAAATTAGCTTCTATCAAAGAAGACAATATCAGGGTGGGCTTTGTGAAACTGCAGGTTCAACCATCACTTGGGACATTGCATCATGCATCAAAGTAAAGGTTAAAGTCCAAGTTACTCCATTTTCAATGCAGCTCACTGCTAATGGATCTGAGAAGAAATGGTTGATGACTTAAGTACTTGGGTTCTGTCACCATGTGGGAAATTCAGATTGCATTCCTGACTCCTTACTTCAATCTTGACCACACCCAGCTGTTGCAGGCATTTAAGAAGTTAACCAACGGGTAGAAGACCTCTGTGTGTGTGTGTAAGACCTCTCTCTGTGTGTGTCTTTGTGTGTGTGTGTCTGTCTCTTTCTCTTTTTTTTTTTTTTTTTTTGACAGGCAGAGTTAGACAGTGAGAGAAAGAGAGACAGATCTTCCTTCCGTTGGTTCACTGCCCAAATGGCCGGTACGGCCAGCAAGCTGCGGCCGGCACTGCACCAATCTGAAGCCAGGAGCCAGGTGCTTCCTCCTGGTCTCCCATGCAGGTGCAGGGCCCAAGGACCTGGGCCATCCTCCACTGCACTCCCGGGCCACAGTAGAGAGCTGGACTGGAAGAGGAGCAACCGGGACAGAATCCGGCGCCCCAACTGGGACTAGAATTTGGGGTGCCGGTGCCGCAGGCAGAGGATTAGCCTAGTGAGCCACGACACTGGCCTTTTTTTTTTTCTTTCTCTTCTTCTGTCACTCTGCCATTCAAACAAACCAATAAATAAGTCTATTTTTTTAAAGAAGAAGACAAACATAAACAACAAAAATGAAGAAAACAAAGAATATGATCATTAGAACGCAAATGAACAGGCATAGCACCAATAATATGTATGTGTTAAATAATATTTGCATGTCACAGTCAGTTTAGGGATTTTTTTTTACTGCAAGTATCATCTTTTATTTAAAATAGGAAGTTATTAAATAATTTAAAATCATTAATCTGCCAAGCGCAGTCTTCTTCGTAGTTTAGGTTTTTAAGTGATGAGAAGAAGGGAGAATTTCTAAGTCAAACTGTAGTTCTAAGAGCACTGAGGGCTGGAGGTGCATTTGGTGCAGCTGGTTAATCTCCCACTTGGGACATCAGCATGCCTTATTGGAGTGCCTACCTCAAGTCCCATCTCCTCTGCTTCCAAACTAGCTTCCTGCTAATACATACCCTGAGAAGCTGCATGCAATGGCTCAAGTGCTTGGGTCCCTGCCACACACATGAAAAACCTAAATAGAGTTTTAGATATCTGGCTTTCGCCTGGCCCGTCTCTGCCTATTGCCGGTATTTGGGTTTTAAATCAGCAGATGGAAGGTATGTTTGTCTGTCTCTTCCTCTCTTGCCTTTCAAATAAGATTAAAATAATTTTTTTCACAGCAATTTTATTTTATTTTTTTCCTTCTTTTTTTATTTAATGAATATAAATTTCCAAAGTACAGCTTATGGATTACAATGGCTTCCCCCCCATAACTTCCCTCCCTCCCGCAACCCTCCCCTTTCCCACTCGCTCTCCCCTTCCATTCACATCAAGATTCATTTTCAATTCTCTTTATATACAGAAAATCAGTTTAGTATGTATAAAGATTTCAACAGTTTGCCCTCACATAGCAACACAAAGTGAAAAAATACTGTTGGAGTACTAGTTATAGCATTAAATAACAGTGTACAGCACATTAATGACAGAGATCCTACATAATATTTTTTTAAAAAGATTGATTAGTTTTCTATGTAATTTCCAATTTAACACCAAGGTTTTTTTTTTTATTTTCAATTATATTTATATACAGAAGATCGATTCAGTATATACTAAGTAAAGATTTCATCAGTTTGCACCCACACAGAAACACAAAGTGTAAAAATACTGTTTCAGTACTAGCTATATCATTACTTCACATTGGACAATCCATTAAGGACAGATCCCACATGGGATGTAAGTACACAGTGACTCTTGATGTTGACTTAACAATTTAACACTCTTGTTTATGGCGTCAGTAATCTCCCTAGGCTCTAGTCATGAGTTGCCAAGGCTATGGAAGCTTTTAGGGTTCGCCGACTTCGATCTTACTCCAACAGGGTCATAGTCAAAGTGGAAGTTCTCTCCTCCCTTCAGAGAAAGGTACCTCCTTCTTTGATGGCCCCATTCTTTCCACTGGGATCACACTCGCTGAGATCCTTCATTTAGGTCTTCTTCTTCTTCTTCTTCTTTTTTTTTTCCAGAGTGTCTTGGCTTTCCATGCCTAAAATACTCTCATAGGCTCTTCAGCCTAAAAGAGTGTTAGGTGGAGGTTATTTTGTTTAGGTGAAATCATTTCCATGAGTGCTTGCCAATGTGGCACAATAGTTGTTTTAGGATTGGAGTCCCTTTCCCATTCGTTTTGCATGGTTGACTTGATTTTTGTACAGTAAGATTCGTCTCCACTGTCACCTCCAGTATGCAAGATTGCCCAATACCTTTTAGAGACAATGGCACATCATCTTCTTCTCTCTAATCACACTGCTTATAGCGTGCTCATATACTATTTACTTGTATGTCTCTCCACCCACACAGGAAATTCATGGGAAGCAGGAATGTCTTTGATAACCCCAATACCTAACAGGAATTGGCAGGTGAACAGGTATTGAATGAGTATTTACTAATTAGCAATGTGAAAACTCATACAGAGTTGAGATTAGTAAAGAATATGCCTTCTCATTTTGCTAAACTCTTTTCTACAGCAAGCTACAGTTGAGGAATCTTATTTCAGTCCACCCTAAATTTTAAAAATACTGGCTGCTCATGTTAGGAAAAACCTAACCTCTCAGGTTTTTCAACAAGGAGAACAAAATCTAAAGTAATTAGCATTGTCAGTTGCTAAATATTAAATAAGCAAACAGATTACATAAAATGTTAATGAAAATTATGTTTTAAGTACTATTAAAAGTTTTTAAAATAAAGCAGGAATATATTCCCAAATATTGAGAACAAAGAATAGAGGAAAGTCTTTATTCACAAAATAATAAGTTAATCTTCTAAATTTTATTTTGATTAGTCAATTTTGATTGTTGAAAATTTAACTTTGAACCTTTGGGCACCTGATGAATTATTCCCTTGAAGAATGTGGTTTTGGCTACTCAGGATAATAACGCTTAGTCTGTTCAATTCCTTGTGCCTCCATCATTGGTAATGCATCATCACAATGTCACCTTGCCTGTCAGGTTCAACAAAGGAGGTATAAGTATGGGCACTTAACTGCTTTCTCCCTGATGGAATTGGAAGCTATTATTAAGAGTTACTACACATAGGCATGATGAGCTAGGAAAATGTCTTCATTTAGGCATATGTGCTGTTCATAAACAAAGAGCTCTGATCCTCACACCCAACAAGCTGATATCTTACATGGGCATAATATTCTCTAAAAGATTTTTTAAAATTTTAAAAAATCCTCCCATCAGAGATTATAGTCATATAATTCTTGTATATTGCTAGCTTCAAAAGACTGAATCCTTTACCATACTATTTCAGTATTTTAAAAATTAAAAAGGTAGTGCTTTGGGACAACTGGCCCACATGACAGACCAAATGGACAATGACAATGCTTCTATATTTTAACTACAAAGCTTCCATGCTTTATAGTCACAAAATTTCCATTCCAGATAGCAGAAAAAGTTCCATGTGAGATAGCTCTCTACATTACTTAGCTGGTGTACTACAGAGTAGTTTTCACATTAACTTTCTTTGTTTGCTAAGGCTTTATTTGAAACTCAGAGTTTGTACTTCTAATTCTTCAGATCATGTTACAAATATCCATCCTTAATTCACTGGGTTACAAGGGATGCATAGCTTAGAGAAAAAAGAAGAAAGAGAAAGAAAAGTAATGATCATATTTTTAAAACTTGGAGTCTTTACTCTACTAATAGCTGAAATAGTCATTTTTTCACATATGTAGCATACCATTAGCCATTTATATATGCAGCCCCACAACCACTTAATGACTGATCACTCCCAGGCAGCTCTGCATATGAAATGGTTCACTTATCAAGAAATGTAGCTCTGGAATGGGAATAAATGGGAGGGAAATAACATTGGAAAGTCTCAAGACTAATAGTCTGAAGACCATGATTCCAGTCCCAGGTTGGCTAACAGCTAATGGGATTTTGGGTATAGATAACACACAGCCTTCTAGATCTATTTTCTCACATATAAAATGTGGATGATCACTACAATCCTGACCTGATACATTATGATTAGGAAGCATGAGGGAGGTCTTTCTCTTTCTTTATTCCAACAATCAGTGCAAGGTCAAGTGGGAACAGGTGCTCTGAAACAAACATTTTTGCCCAAGTTTAGGCTGTGACTCTGTCACTTTCTCACTGGGTAGTTAGACAAAGCACTTAGAACTAGGCATCAGCAAAATAGATTTATAGCAATTTCTACTCTATAGTTGTTTTTTTTTTTCAAATTAAAACAAGAGAATATATATAAAAACACTGTGTGGGCCTAAGCAGTAGGAAGAGTTCAATCAATCCTAATTGTGCTATAGTAATAATCATAGTAAATAAAACTTCATCATCAGCATCAATACTTCAACATCAATCCCATAAAGGGGAGAAAACATCTATAAGGGTAACAAAATTTCCAGAATCTTATTGAAGATAGGAACATAATTTAAAAAGTCAGATGGCAACCCCAAGCAAAAGTATTTAGCAATGGAAACATAAATACAGAAAAGTTATTGAGAAAACATAAAGCAATGACTATCAATGCACTATCAGTGAGGGAGTGTGTCAGATGAATGCAAACATAGGTCAATTAGATGGATACATTCCAATTAAAGATTTTACATAGCAAATCCAAGACCTGATCATGTTAAATACAAAAGAGTTGTTAAACAGCATGTCTTCTTGTTCATTTCCAAAATAACAACCATCTGATACATTTTTCTATTCATATATTTATCTGTAATATTGAAAATGCAATGATCAGGCTAGTATTAGAACTTATCCATTCTACATGACACATTGCTCATTGTGAGTCAGCCTTTGAACATTTCGGATTTCTACTCCAGTCTCTGAGCTATGATAGCAAAAGTCACTACTAAAGTTGGGTCAAAATTCAGCATCAAAAAGGAAGAATTGTTTGTGAGTCCTTAAGTAAGGCTTTGGATTATAATAACTTTATTTAAGTGTAGCTTTTAATGTCTTTGTATCTGAGCTCTTCTTTGACACCAAAACTGCTTTAAATCTTTCCTTCTGATTTTCTAATATAATTCAAACTTTATACAATTCATTAGCCAATTAGAAAAACATCAATAATATATAAGTATAAATATCATCAATATATTATTTATATTATCTCAATTTAGAAAAAAAATATATCATTCAATACTATATAATAGTAATAATATAGTTATGCTGAAACCTATATTCTTCAGATAATGAGGAGGGAAGCCTAAAAGAATATAAACACTTTAACAATACTTTTTGCTCATGTGTAGCAATAATCTTAGGAAAAAGGCAATAAAACTCATAGTGTACATAAATTTACAATTATATGGAAAATTAAATTTTTAATTTTAATTTGACTGAATTCAAGTCTCATAACAAAGTAGATTGAAACAAAACAGAATTCCATCTCATTCTAAACATTTTAAAGGGCTGAGTAAAATATGACAATTAGACAAAAATGAAGAAAAAAACATTGCTGACCCCCAAAGACAGAACAATGCCCAAATGCCAAGAACCTAAAGTCGGAAGAGGAAAACACGAGGTAGATTCCAGCATGAGATCTAAGATATCAGATGAGGAAGCCATGAGATTCCAGAGCCCACCACAAGCACAACAGGGCAGAACTACACTGGCCATGGCACAGCTCATGGTTTTGGTTCCAGAGAAGTCTCAATGTTGGAACTATCATCCTTGAAAGAGACCTGAACCCTGGAAAATCTCCTACTTGGTAAAAATTCAATTAAAGGAATTGTATCATTGAGTTCAAAAGAGCTTCATGATACCAGTGTCATGGAGGATAAAATAAGAGGATTCAACTTATATTAAATAAAAATTTCAAAGGAAAGTATTTAATTAGGTGCTGTGGTTTGGATATAGTTTCAGTGCACCCCTGGGAAAGTCTTCATGCATTGGAATGAATATAACCCCCAATGTGAGATATTTTGATGATAATGTTCAGAGATCAGGGTCTTTGGGAAGTGACTGGGACTAAATGAGATCATTATCTAAAGCCCTCATGATTGAGTTCCAGTGGCTTTATACTAAGAGGGAGACCAGACACACACCTGCCTGCTCCCTAGGCATAGCTGGGCTGCCTTAGCACTCTGCCAGCAAGAAGGCCCCCACAAGACGAGTCTCTTGACACTGCACCTCCAAATCTATGAGCCAAAACATGCCACTTCTTTCTAGAGTTGACTCATAGGAGAGTACTTCAAAAGTTCATGGGAACAGAATTTAAAGGATAAGTTTATGTCGATACAAAAAGTTTTGAAATCTGCATACAAGGCGTCTTTCTAAAAGTTCATGAAAAATGTATATTGTGAAAAACTATGCATGGATTTCAAAATTTGCACCAAAATATTTATCTTTCAATTACATATTTTCACTGACTTTTTGGAGCACTCTCATATACAGGGGAAAAATATTTTAAAGACAGAATAATTGAATTCTCTACAGAATTGGCAAAACACATGAATTCTTAGATTAAATAAGCAAAATGAATTATGAACCTAAGAAATAAATATATATTCAAACCTATAAGTGCAAGACATATTTTTTAAAAGAAAGCTAAAAGCATTTAAAAAGATAATTTTGCAGGGTAAAAAGACTTAGTACCTACAAAAAATTAAAATTTGTAACAGCTTCTTAGCAAAAGTGAAAGAAAACAATGGAACTATATCTTCAAAAATCTAAGGAAAGGGGCTGGCGTTGTGGGACTGAGTCAAGCTGTTGTTCACATCCCATATTAGAGGACCAGTTCAAGCACTGACTCTGCTTCCAGTTCAACTTACTGCTAGTGCACTTGGGACAGCAGAGGATCGTGGTCCAGGGATTTCCACCCCTATTCCGTGGGAGGACAGAATAGAGTGCCAGTTACCGGGCTTCCGATTCTCTCAGATCTGATTAATGTGGTCATTTAGGGAGTGAAATAGTATGCAGATCTCTGTCTCTCTTTCTCTCTCTCTTTCTTTCTCTCTCTCTCCCTCTCTCACTTTCTGTGACACTTTTTTTTCACATAAATAAATAAATAATTTTTTTTAAAGTTGAGAAAAAATAGCATTAGCCTAAAGTTCTGAAGTTCCGATGAAACAATTTAAAATGGTTAAAGGAGAAGTAGGACAATTTACCACTCACAGATTCTGACTTGAAGGTCAGTTAATTAAGCTTTGGCTGTTGCAACCAACTGGGGAGTGAACCAGTGGATGGAAGAACTCTCTCTCTCTCTCTCTCTCTCTCTCTCTCTGCCTCTCCTTCTCTCTCTCTGTAACTCTGAATTTCAAATAAATAAATACATCATTAAAAAAAAGAAATGCTTATTAAATTTGACATGAATTATTTAGAATTTTAGTTAATTTTACGAGTTAGGCTTTTAAGTAAAGTGTCTTTTAAATAAATTTTTTAGGTTTAAGGTGTGTATATATATATTATTTTTAAATACCACAATTACTAATTACAGCATGGGGCAGACATTTGGCCTAGTGATTAAGACATCTCTTGGGATGCTTGCCTCCCAGATCATACTGCCTGGATTTAAATGAAGACTTGGCTACAGATTGCATCTTCCTGCTAATATTCACCATGGGAGGTAGCAAGTGATGGTGTAATTGGGTCCCTGCCATCCGCTTGGGAGACCTATGTATAATTCCAGCAATTCCAGCTTCAGGCTCCAGCCTGGCCCAGTCCCAACAATTGAAATTTGAGGAGTGAATCAGCAGATGGGAGTTTGATCTCTCTCTCTTTCTCTCTCTGGCTCTCAAGTAGATAAATAGGTAAATAAATAAGCTCTAAATTGATCTTCTGTATACAAAGAGAATTGAAAATGAATCTTTACATGAATGGAAGGGGAAAGGGAGCGGGAGGGGGGAGGGTTGCGGGCGGGAGGGAAGTTATGGGAGGGGGGAAGCCATTGTAACCCATAAGCTATACTTTGGAAATTTATATTCATTAAATAAAAGTTAAAAAAAAAAGTCTAGAAAACAATAAAAAATTATTAGACCCTTTGAAATTTTTAGATTAAGCAGAGTTAAACTGGATAAACTTAGATGTCATTAAGAAAACTAGGCATGTTAAAATTTTAAGGTCAATCACTAAAATAATAAAAAGAATGAATAATCTCTAAAAATTAAAAATGTGGAAAGGAGGGACTAAGTTAATCATTAAAGTCCAATCCAAAATAGAAAATTTGAAAAAACAGACAAGAAAAACATATAGTAGAAAGAAAGCCCAATATTGAAGAAGTAAGGGCAAATATAACAGTAATCACACAAATTTTGTCAAGTTAATTGGGCATATTTCCATATTAAAAGCAATAGCAATGAAAATTCGGTTGTAATATGATATATTTATATAATTATAATAATATAATTTACATAATATCCCATGACACATTATATCATATATTTTATTATATTTATTATATTATTATATTACATATAATGAATATAAAATCATTCATAATAGACCAGGCCCAACTATGATAATAAATTATCTACAATTTCTGGGCAAAGAAACATATAGTTGCTTCTTATTTCCAACACTTAAAAAACATTGTCCAGACTTCCTCTGTCTATAAGACATGATCACCAATACCAGTGAACCATATTGCTCACTGTTCAGGTCTACTTGTAACTGAAATCAGCCTGAGAAAAATATATGACATCTACAATTTGGGGAGTATTTAAATATAATTCAATTGAAAAATATTAAGCAAAAGAAGGAAAATGTAGTTATTTAATGACTATGAGTCTGATTTTAAGGGAAAAAGAAATAACCCTTAATCTCATATACTTAACAAAATAGTCTCAAAACAGACCAAGAAAGCTTTGTAGAAATATAAGAAAAGAACCATTAAATCTATCATAGAGAAAAAATATGAAGGAACATCAAAAAGTTTGTGGAGAAATGAAATTAAAAGATAAGTTTATTTAGTTTTTCACAACATTCACTTTCCATTAACTTTGATCCCTAACATGTTTCAGAAATGTAATAATAATTACACACAACTCAAATGTACTTCTGTTGCTGTGGATTTGTTCTGAGAGGAGGAGCGTGGTGGGGACAAGAGATGTGGAGTCACCACACAGACCCCTGGAGTCGGGTGAAAGTGAGCCAGAGGCGAGCAGCCCGCAGACTCGTTTATTTCAGTTGGTACAACAGCTTATATAGCCAAGGCAGCCAATCCGGTCAAGGGGTGGTTTATGCCCTAACCAATCACAGCCTGTTGCCAGGCAATATCCGAAGCCATCCAATCATAGCCTGTTGCCAGGTGGGTTTCAAAGCCATTCCTGAGTAACTGATGCTCGCTTGCCAGTGGCCATCTTGGAGTGGCCTTCTCATTCCACCACATACTTCCATGAGTATTATATATAAAATTTTTTTAAAAGATTTATTTATTTATTTATTTGAAAGGCAGAGAGATAAAGAGAGAAAGGTTTTTCATCCACTGGTTCATTCCCAGAATGGCCACAACAGTCAGGGCTAAGCCAGGCCAAAGCCAGTAGCCAAAAGCTTCATCTGGGTCTCCCACTTCAGTGGCAAGGGTCAAGTACTTGAGTCATCTTCCACAGCTTTCCCAGGTGCATTAGCGATGTGGAGCAGCCAGAACTCAAATCAGTGTTCATACGGGATGATTGCATTGCAGGAGACAGTTTTACCTGGTGCAACACAACACTGGCCCCAATAATAATGTTTTTATTGTCTGAAAGCATACACAGCATATGAATGGCACAATAAAAACTAATCTAATGGATATGCATTTATGTAAGAAAATCAAAGTTTATATAATGCATGCTTTCTTCAAACCCACATGAAATTTATAAAAATTGAATATATACCAGGAAATAACACTAAGCAAACCAAGCTCCATAATCAGCCCAAATCAATTCTCCCAAATGCAAAGGAATTAGAAGTAAACAAAAAGTCAAAGAAGCACCAACACATTTGGAAAGTTAAATTACACTTGTAAATATTCCTTCCTCAAAGAATAAGTCAAATGAAATTAGAAAAACATTTTGAATTGAATAATAAAATGCAATGTTTGGAATATAGCTAATATAAAATGTATTTATTTCAATTTTCTTAACACACACATAAAAATTGTACATATTTATGTGTTGCCATATGATGCTTCTATTCATGTATGCATTGTATAATGTTCAACCAGGGTAACTGAATCTACCTCTTCAAATATTTAATATTTCTTTATGGTGAAAACATTAGAACTCATGTCTTCTGGCTTATTTTTAACAGAGAAATGTGTGATGTGTTAGTGTTAGCTACAGTCACCCTACCATGCAATAGAACCCCATCTAATTGTGGCTTAATATCCATTAACCAACCTTTTCCCAAGCATGGCTCTCCACTTTCCTCCCAAGCACCTGATAACCATCATTATACTTTGAACTTCTATGAGATCACCCTCTTTAAGCCTCACATATAAGTGATATCTTTCTTTCTGTGCTTGGCTTATTTCACTTAACATAATGACCTCCAGTTCCACCCATGTCATTGTAAATGCCAAGATTTCACCTTTTTAATGGCTGAGTAGCATTCCAGTCTGTATATGTACCATATTTTCCTTATTAATTCATCAGTGGATGAACAATTACACTGTTTACATTTTTGACTATTGTTAATAATGCTGTAATAAACACAGGAGTCTCTCCAACAGACTGATTATATTTTCCTTGGATATATACCCAGTAGTAGAATTACTGGATGACATTGTATTTATATTTTTATATTTTTGAGGAACCTCCTTACTGTTTTCTACAACGGCTATTCTAATTTACATTCCCACCAATGGCATGCAAAGGTTGTCTTTTCTCCACATCCTCATCAGCATTTAATATCTATTGTCTTTTAGATAATAGCCAATCTAACTGGAGAGAAATATAATCTCATTGTGGTTTCATTTGCATTTCCTTGACGATTAGTCATGTTGAGCAGTTTTTCAGAAACCTACTGATTGTTTGTGTGTCTTCCATTGATAAATATGTTTAGGTCTACAGCCATTTTTCATTAGATTATTTTTATTGAGTTATTTGATTTCTTTATATTTGTAGGCTATTATCCTTTTCAGATGTATAGCTTGCAGACATTTTCTCCTATTTTGTAGGTTGTCCCTTCATTATCATGACTGTTTCCTTTGTTGTGCAAAAACTCTTTAGTTTGATAAAATCCCATTCGTCTATTTTTACTTTGTTTCTTGTACTTTTTGAATCTGGTCCCAAAAATCCTTACCCATTCAAGAGTGCTGAAGCATTTCCCATGTTTCCTTTTAGTACCTTCAAAGATTTGTGTCTTGTATTTATGCATTTAATCAATTTTGCGTTTATTTTTATACATGGTGAGAGATAAGGGTCTAGTATCCTTCTTCTGTTTTTCCAGAACCACTCTTTCCAATGCATGTTCTTCGTAACATTGTTAGAGATTAACTGGCATGTTTGCTAGATAATGAGTTTACTTCTAGGGTCTGTACTCTGTCCCATTAGTCTATGTTTTTTTTTTTTTGTTTTGTTTTTTTTTTTTTTTTTGTTTACAGGCAGAGTGGACAGTGAGAGAGAGACAGAGAGAAAGGTCTTCCTTTTGCCACCGGTTCACCCTCCAATGGCCGCCGCGGCCAGCGCGCTGCAGCCGGCGCACCGCGCTGATCCGAAGGCAGGAGCCAGTGCTTCTCTTGGTCTCCCATGGGGTGCAGGGCCCAAGCACTTGGGCCATCCTCCACTGCCCTCCCAGGCCACAGCAGGGAGCTGGACTGGAAGAGGAGCAATCGGGACAGAATCTGGCGCCCCGACCAGGACTAGAACCCGGTGTGCCAGTGCCGCAAGGCGGAGGATTAGCCTATTGGGCCACAGTGCCGGCTCTATGTTTCTTCAATGTAAATATCATGGTGCGTTAATCACTGTAGCTTGGTAATGCATTTTAAATTCAGAAAGTGCAATGCCTTCTGCTTCGTTTTCTTTTGTTGTTGTTAGATTGCTTTGATTATTCAGTCCTTTATGGTTTGATTAAAATATTATTAGAGTTTTCTCCTTGTTCTCTAAAAAATGCTATTGATATTTTGATAGCATTTGCACGGAATTTTTAAATTGTTTTGGATAATACGTACATCTAAACTGTATTGATTATTCTAATCTATGAACATAGAGTGTCTTTCCATTTATTTGTGTCCTCTTCAATTTTTTTCTTGATTTATAGTTTTCATTGTAAAGTCTTTCTCCTCTTTGGTTGAATCTTTTCCTAGGTATTTTTTGCAGCTATTGAAAATGTGATTGCTTTTTTGATTTCTTTTAAGATTTATTTATTTGAAAAGGGGAGAGAGAGAGAGAGAGAGAGAGAGAGAGAGAGAGATACCTTCCATCCACTGGTTTACTTCCCAAATGTCTGCAATAGCCAGGACAGGGCCAGGCTGAAACAGAAGCCCAGAACTCCATCTGGGTCTCTAATACGAGAGGAAAGAACTCAATTACTGGCATCATCCAATGCCTGCCAGGATGTATTTGCATGAAGCTGAACTGAAAGCAAAGCAGCTGGTACTTGACATGGTACTACAATATGGGATGTGGGTGCCCCAAGTGGTGTCTTAACTGCCGTACTTCGACAATTCTCTCTTGGATTTGGTTTCTCAAATAATTAATTATTTCTGTATAACAGTGCAACTGATTTTTTGTTTGTTTCTTTGTTTTTGACAGGCAGAGTGGATAGTGAGAGAGAGAGACAGAGAGAAAGGTCTTCCTTTTCCGTTGGTTCACCCCCCAGTGGCCGTTGTGGCCGGCGCGCTGCTGCCGGCGCACCATGCTGATCTGATGGCAGGAGCCAGGTGCTTCTCCTGGTCTCCCCTGAGGGTGCAGGAGCCCAAGGACCTGGGCCATCCTCCACTGCCCTCCCAGGCCACAGCAGAGAGCTGGACTGGAAGAGGAGCAACCGGGATAGAATCTGGCACCCCAACCGGGACTAGAACCCGATGTGCCGGCGCCACAAGGAGGAGGATTAGCCTATTGAGCCGCAGCACCAGCCGCAACTGATTTTTATACACTGTATTTGTAACCACAATTTTGTTGAATTTATTAGTTATAGCAACTTTTTGGTGGAATCCTTGATGTTTTCTATATATGAGAAAATGCCATCTGTAAGCAGTGACAGTGTGAGTATCTCCTTTGCCATTTGAATGCCCTTTATTTCTTTCTCATTTACACTTGCTCTAGTTAGGCCTTCCAGTACCATATAGAATAAAAAAATGGACATGCTTGTCTTGTTTCAGATAGAGAGTAAGCCTTCAGCGTTTCCTCACTCAATAAGTTGTTGGCTTGTTATATATGGCCTTTATTATCTTGAAGTAGGGAATTTGTATAGTAGGCTTTGTTCAGTTTTTATTACAAAAAACTAAAATATTATGAAATGAATTTTCTGCATTGATTGAGATGATCATATGATTTTTTCCTTCATTCTATTGATGTCATGTATCATGTTTAACAATGTACACATTTTGAAACCATCCTATATCCCTGGGATTAGTCCCACTTCTATATGATGAATAATATTTTTAATGTGTTGTTGGATTTGGCCTTTAGCTTTCTCTTTTTGCTTTTGTCTTCCTGAATGATTTTGGTATCAATATCCTGTTGGCCTCATAGAATGGATTTAAAGAATTATCTCTTTTTCTATTTTTAGAAATAAGAAGTATTGGTGCTAATTCTTCTTTAAATGTTTGGTGGAATTCAGCATTGAAGCCACTTGCCCTTGTTCCATGTACTTATTCATAGTAATCTCAAACATCCCCTTGTATTTCCATGGCATTAGTAGTTAATGCCTTCCTTTTTGTCTCTGATTTTATAGATTTTGGAGTTCTCTCTTTCAATTTTATTTTTTCAAAAACCTAGCTCTTTGCAGGTTTGGGAGTGAACATGAATTCAAAGAGATATTGGTAGGCTCAAATGCAATTTTCAAAAAGATATATTAATGATATAAAAGCTAGTTTACAGAAATTGCACAAACATAAAGAGAATACACATATTAGAAGGGAGGGTGTGATGATTAAATCAGAAATTCCAGGGAACGGAAGTAAAGAATTATCAGAACACATAAAAGAAAGCAAACCCATTGCTCCGCAACGGCTGGAGCTGCACCGATCCAAATCCAGGAGCCAGGAGCTTCCTCCAGGTTCTCCACATTGGTGCAGGGGCCCAAGGAACCAGGCTGTTTTCTCTTGCTTTCCCAGGCCATAGCAGAGAGCTGGATTGGAAGTGGAGCAGCCAGGATATAACCGGCCCCCATATGGGGTCCCAGCACCTCAGGCCTTGGCTTTACCTGCACGCCACAGCACTGGCCCAGTAAGTTTATACTTCAATTTTATTTTTCTGTGAATTTTGTGAAGAATCCTAATATAATTAATTAACAGAAACAATAGTCAGTAAGATTTAACTTAATTTTTATTCAAAACAGCATAATAGTAATATTGAGGATATATAATTCCTTAAATATTTGATCAAAACTTATAATAAATATCAAACTCAATAATCAAATTTTAGATTTGTACTTTTAAAATCAAGAATACAACAAGGATGCTTATTACTACCTCTATTAAACATAAGATACTATATTAAGTATTTAAGTATTAAGAAGATCAAAGAACTTTAAAAAAGGAAATAGTGAGGGAAAATGGCCTCTATTAATAGAAAATATACTGAACATTTAGAAAAAAGAATCCCCAAACAAACTTTAGGTCTAATGAGTGAATTTGAAAGGTTTTCTATCTACAAGATAAACAGATGGAAATTTTTATTCCTCAGAAAATAAATTGTTAAGAAGTATCTCAAAAATAGGTAAAGCAACTAAGAGTGGATTAACAGAGTACATTTTGGATAAAGTATTTTTTTAATTTAAATAACAAAAATCAAGATTTGGATAAATGAAGAAAAATTACATTCATGAATGGGAAGATTCAATATTGTAAAATGGTAATTATCCCTTGCTTTAATTAGATACTAATTCATTCTGCACAGAAATGTTTTGAAGAATTTTTAAAAGATGATTCTAAAATTAATATGAAGAATAAAAAGCATTTATAAATCAGGATGAATTTAAAAAATTAGACTAAGAGGGAAACGCTACACAACATACTAAGCTTTTTACATAGCTGATATCAATGTGCAAATGTATATATTTTAATTAAATGTATTAAATGCTTAAATAAAATTTAAATATGTATTTTAATATACAGTAAAGTTTATATATAAACACTCCAACTATAAATTGAATATTTAATGACCAAATAATTTTTAAGTGGCAGTAAGAAAAGATTGAATGATTTTTAATTGATACTAGAAAAGAAAACAAAAACACAACTTTTCAAAAAACCATACCATGAATGCAGCCATTAATATATGACAGATCAACTAAAAATGTTATCTGCATTGTGTTGGATTCAGTTTAGAGGAAGAGAAGATAAATTTATCAAAATTTAAACATGGAAAATTTGATATAAATAATTTTTATGATAGAAGAGTAAATATAAAAATCTAAAAGAAAACCTCTAAAGAGTGAGTACCCTCAGGTTGAGGAAGGGCCCCGAAGGAAAAGCAAACTTGAAGTGCATGTCCTCCTCCCCCAAGGCTGTGACTACAAGCAGTGGTTGCAACGCTGCCACATCAGAGAAGTCCTGCCAGATTGTGCAGGCCACAGCAGCCCTGGAGCATGCAGGGTACACACAATCCAAGGTATCGAGAGCTGGCTTCAAATCTCCCCTTCACTGTTTTTCCATTGTGGCTGATAATTCCAGCTATGGCCCCTAACTAGAAATTGTCTTTACCTAGAGAAAGTTTTCTTGTTTACAGTCACAAATACTTCTTAGTGCTAGCTGATATCCAGTGACTTGCCAGGGGAAAGATGAAGTCTGCTAACAGAAAAGTTTCAATGCTGACATTGAAAAAAATCTGTGAGCTAATGAAAGGAATGGTTTAGTCAACAAAAGGTGAGAAGAACACTAAGCTATGGGTAAGTAACTGTGGATAGCTGCCATGTGTGTTAGTATTTTTCCTAGCCTTATGTTTTATGCATTTACATACACTTATTAATAGAATATGGCAAGATAACTGAGATTAAAAATGCTATCAGCCTAGGGAATAGAAGAATAAAAGTAAACACATTAAACATGACTGCTTTGCCATATTCATTGTAAGATCCCATTAGTTAAATTAACTACTTTTTATTGAGAAATTTAGTTGGTTAATTAATTATGTATAGTATACAATGTGCTTATTGTCTTTAGTCTTTGTTTATTCCCAAGGTTCTTGTGAAAGTATTAAAGGAGTATAACTAGAATTTATTCCAAACGTGACTTCAATCCTCAAATGTAACTAAATCATCTTTTGAAATGAGGAAAGAAAAAAAAAAAACCTATAAAGGTTTTCAACGTCACTGACCTTCGCATGATGTCTAATTTCACATTCATTTTCCAAGTCACATAATATATAGATTAATAGACTCTAGAGCTTAATTTCTCTCTGTGGAAGTTTTTCTTGAATTTTGAAATGGAAGTAAGAATAGTCTGAAGAGTTTTCTATCTCTGCTTTCATCTCCTTAACATGTGGACACTAGGAGGGGCCAGAGATATGAGGTGTGGTGGAAGAGTGGGTGGGACCATTCCATAGAAATGCTAAGCTAAAACAGCTTAGCTATGGTCTGTGCAGCTGCCCAGAAAGTAAACAAGCCTGGAGTCAGCCCCAGTAAAATCTACAGTCCATCTCTAACTGACTACAGTAAGCAAAATGTAGAACCTCATAAAGGGAAAAGGAAGAAGACTGTTGTTCTTGAAGACTACAGTTAGGATGTTTGTTGGTGATATATTTTGTTTAAAGGTCCATGGTATAAAAATACAAACATTAATAGGCCTGCCACCCATTGCTTCTGATGCCGAGCTTTCTTTTCCTCCTGGTTTGTGTTAAAGCAGACCAGAGGATGCAAGTCAAGGGAGTGCCCGTGTCCCATCTCTAATCTTCAGTGGCCTGAACTACAAGTCTATAGGCACAGGCATGTTCTGTGGTAGTTTTTCTAAGGTAGCCTATTAATGGCTGATCTGTACAGTGATCTGCCCTCAAGGAGACCCAACAGGCCAGTCCACTGCAGTGGCTTTCAATGTGGTAAGCCTTGGCTTCAGCAGAAGTCAGCTTGTGAAGAGCCCTGGCAGCTCTGCCAAGAGTTGGATCACTGGAAATGGACCTGCCCTGGAGTCAAAGGATGCCCAGGTCAGACCCACAGATCTTATTGGCTCTAAGCTGAAAAGCCCTTCACTCAGCCCAACTTCCAAAGTGACCACTGCAGCTGAAGGTATGGCCAAGTAGGGTCAGCAACATTGCAGGCAGAACTGTAAATTTCTTGTTAGAGATGCCACCTGCCTTTACCTGGCCAGCTCTCCTCCCAGGCCAGCCAAGTAATGAAAGTCAACAGAGTGCCTTCCCCTAGGAGGTTCACACCTCCCTTAGGATATACCCCATGTGAAGAGATAGATAGGTATGGGCCTCTTAACTTACAAGGCCTAAAGCCCAACAGATTATTATCAAGCCCCTTCTATCAGGTTCTATTTGCCTCTCAATCAGAAAACTTAATTGTAGCTTAGACAGCACCTTTCTTAGCTCCTCTAATAATGACTCTGTCCTTTGTTCTAGACCCTGTCTAGCGTACTTGGGCCTCATTCCTTTGTAATCATAACCTCTACTCTACCACCAATGGCTCTACTCCCAACCTGTGTGTACTGATGGTCCTCTTCCCCACTTAATGCCGTATAATTGTTCAAACCTGGTAAATGCCACTCTTAGGATCATTGGTTACTATCCTCACCCTGTCTTTTATGACCTTGTCTAAATATGATCAGAGTCAGCAAACTTGGAAGGCTTCCATAGCCTTGGCAACTCATGACGAGAGCCTAGGGTGGTTACTGGCGCCATAAACTAGAGTGTCAACTTGTTGGGTCAACAACAGGAGCCACTGTGCACTTGCTCCTCATGTGGGATCTCTGTCCTTAATGTGCTGTACATTTTGATTTGATGCTATAACTAGTACTCCAACAGTATGTTTCACTTTGTGTTTCTATGTGGGTGCAAACTGTTGAAACCTTTATACTAAATTGATCTTCTGTATATAAAGAGAATTGAAAATGAATCTTGATGCAAATGGAAAGGGAGAGGGAGCCGGAGAGGGGAGGGTTGCGGGTGGGAGGGAAGTTATGGGAGGGGGAAGCCATTGTAATCCATAAGCTGTACACTGGAAATTTATATTCATTAAATAAAAGTTAAAAAAAAATGAAAAAAAAATACAAACATCTCTTCCTATGGCCAGAGGCCTGGTAGCACAGTGGGGAGTGAGGAAGGTTGGTGACAAACCTGTCTGCAGCACAGGTCAGGGTATGGCTCTACTTCTGATGCAGTGAGTACCACCATCACAGAGCTGGGCCAGCCTGACAATGTCTCCCCACAGAACTCCCCCAGTGCTGTCAGGACCATTACTGGGTTGCAGAGAAGCCATGAGCAGAGCACATTTGGTGCATGGGAGGAACAGAGAGCTCACACTGGGGAGAAAATAAATAAGACTCCTTAACCAACTACAAAGAATCGCCTTTGTCTCATTCTGGGCCGCCATACTTCCCATGCTTTTCGCATAGTCCTTGTGTCTCAGTTATTATGAGAATTGTGTCTACACTTAAGAGGCCAGAGAACTCTTGAGCAATAAATCTTGACTCTCCAATTCAGGACTTCATGTCGATCCCCCTATTCTTGGTTGTATTCCCATTACACAATTTACCGCAACTCATAGTTTAAAACAGTTAAAATCTATGAGGATTAATTTTATGTGTCAACTAATCTGGACCACAGTGCCCAGATATGTGGCCAAACATTATTCTGGATGTTTCTGTGAGGGTGTTTTTGGATGAGATTAAGATTTAAATTCATATATTTTAAGTAAAGCCAACTGCTCTGCATAATGTTAGTGGGCCTCTTCTGATCAGTTGAATGAATTAATATAATGAGGACAGGTGAGTGATGTAGTCCAGTTGGTTAAGCAACCGCTTGGGACACCAGCGCCCCATATCAGAATGCCAGTTCAAGTCCTGGCTACTCCACTTCCAATGTAACTTACTGCAATGTACCTGGAAGGCAGCGGATGATGGTGATGTTCTAAGAACTTGAGCCCCTGCCAACCACATGGGAGACCCAGTTGTAGTCCTGGCTTTAGTCTAGCCCAGCCCTGGCTATTGTGGGAATCTGGGGAGTGAACCAAAGAATAGGAGATATTTCTCTCTCTCTCTCCCCCCCCCCCACCCTTCTCTCTCTCACACCCTGTCCTTCTACTTTCCAAATACACATAAAATGAAAACTGATCTCCCCAAGCAGAAAATAATTTTTCCAGGAGACTCTTTTTGGACTCAAAAGTTAACTCTTCTCTGGGTTGCTTGCCAACTTATCCTGAAGATTTTAGATTTATCAAGCCTCCACATTCATGAATTAATTCCTTAAAATAGATCTCTCCCTTTCTCTCTCTCTCTCTCTCTCTCTCTCTCTCTCTCTCACACACACACACACACACACACACACACAAACATACAACTTGTTTCTCTGGAGGGCCCTAACTTATACAAAATCCAAGGTTAACTTTATTTTTTTAATTTTTTTTAAGATTTATTTATTGGTCAGCGCCGCGGCTCAATAGGCTAATCCTCCACCTGCGGCGCCGGCACACTGGGTTCTAGTCCCGGTTGGGACACCAGATTCTGTCCTGGTTGCCCCTCTTCCAGGCCAGCTCTCTGCTGTGGCCCGGGAAGGCAGTGGAGGATGGCCCAAGTCCTTGGGCCCTGCACCCACATGGAGACCAGGAGAAGCACCTGGCTCCTGGCTTCAGATCAGCGTGGTGCGCCGGCCTCAGTGCGTGGGCCACAGCGGCCATTGGAGGGTGAACCAACGGAAAAGGAAGACCTTTCTTTCTGTCTCTTTCTCTCTCTTTCTCTCTCACTGTCCACTCTGCCTGTCAAAAAAATAAAATAAAATAAAAGATTTATTTATTTGAAAATCGGAGTTTCACAGAGAGAGAAGGAGAGGCAGAGAGAGAGAGGTCTTCCACCCACTAGTTCATTCTCCAATTGCCCGCAACAGCCGGAGCTGTGCCAACCCGAAGCCAAGAGCCAGGTGCTTCATTCAGGTCTCCCACGCAGGTACAGGGGCCCAAGGACTTGGACCATCTTCTACTGCTTTTTCAGGTCATAGCAGAGAGCTGGATTGGAAGCGGCACAACCAGGACTTGAACTGGCACTGCAGGCAGTGGCTTTACCTGCTATGCCACAGCACCAGCCTCCAAGGTTAACTTTAATAACCTTGAAATCACAAGTTTTATTTCCCCAGGGATGAGTATATGCTTATGACAGGAACACTGTACTAAAATCCTGACTCTGTGGCCAGCATCCCTGCAAGATGGCAGCATGTAGTACCTGAACAGATACAAACACCAGAATCACTGGATATATGTAAAATAAAATAATTATGCTTATGTGTTGTAAAACCTTTTATTTTTAAATAAAATAAATTTTAAAATGAGGTAAAATAAATTAAAAATAAGTTCAAGAATAGTTCAGGGGTGGGTGTTCAGCTTAGTGGGTAAGATGCCAAATATGTAAAAGTGACTGCATTGTATTGACAGCTCTCGCTCCTGACTCTGGCTTCTTGCTAATGTACAGTGCAGGAGGCAGAAGATGATGGCTCCAGTAACTGGATTTCTGCTACCCATGTAGAAAACTTGCCTTATGTCCCTAGCTCCTGGTTTCTACCCAGGCCCAAACTCTGCCTTTGTGAACATGTGGGGAGTTACCTGGTGGATGAGGGCTCTCTGTTGTGACCTAGTGGGTTGGGGTTCTTTGTCTTTCTCTCTTCCTCACAAATAAATGAGAATTTTAAATAATTGTTCTAAAGAGAGTTAGTAAAAATCTCTCTTTTTTAAGCCCAAAGCTTCACTTATTTTTTCCTCATAACATTTAAATTTTCTTTTAAAAATTTTAGTTACATTTAACATTTTAAAACCAGCTTTAAATAATACCAATATTTGTAAATTACTCTAAGTTGACATTTCCTTTACATTTGGGAGTTCCTATTAATCAGTATGATAGGTAGTACATTTGCAAATCAGCTGGTTTCTGCAAAGTTGTCATAATATAATAAAATTAATGAAGTACATAGCATTTTAAAGTAATCTAGCTGATTAATTTAAGGTGATTCCAAGCTCTCCTAATAATTAATCAACACAGGGATTTATGCCCATGTCTTTCTACATAAATTGATGTCTGTGCAATGAAGTAGTTATAGAAGTAACCATTTCTAAAAAGGCATATACAATGATAAATACTAAAGTCTCAAATTTTTCAGTTTTCAATTCTAACAACTTAAAATATAAAAGGTCTCTTCCCCAACCAAGTAAATAAGAATATTGCTGTCAGATTTGAGCATTGTGATGATGGTTTTACGCTATCACCTTGCCTAGGTGGTATGGCACCCAACTGTTTGGTCAGACACTAGTCTAGATGTTGTAGTGAAGGTATTTTTTAATACAAATTAGCATTTACAATCAGTGAACCAAAACAGATTGCCTTACACAATGCGAATGGGTCTCATTCAATCTGTTGAAAGCCTTTATAAAAAAGACTGAAGTTCCCCAGAACAGAAAAATTTCTGCTTCAAGCCAGCAACATAAAAATCCTGCTTGAATTTCCAGCCTACCAGCCCGTCCACCTGTTTTCAAGACTCCAGCTGCATCTTTTACCTGAATTTCCAAGCTGCTGAGCTGCCCTTGATTTTCAGCTTTGCCAACCACATTACTGCATGAGCCATTTCCTGAAGTCTCTCTTTCCTGCTCCCTCATATATATCTCCTGTGTCCCCAATGGCTTCTACTTCTCCAGAGAAACCTAATACAGGTATGTATGAAATGATGCATATCATAAAATCCAATGTCATGTATTCACATCAACCTTAAATTTGGAAAATATGTAAAATTGTGATTTGCTTTATCATATTTTGACCAATATCTTTGGAATCTATATTCCTTTACTTACTTTTTTATAACTGGGACAAATCTGACATATCCTGATGTGGGATCTCTGTCCTTGATGTACTGTACATTTTGATTTAATGCTATAACTAGTACTCAAACAGTATGTTTCACTTTGTGTTTCTATGTGGGTGCAAACTGTTGAAGTATTTTATACTAAATTGATCTTCTGTATATAAAGAGAATTGAAAATGAATCTTGATGTGAATGGAAGGGGAGAGGGAGCGGGAGAGGGGAGGGTTGCGGGTAGGAGGGAAGTTATGGGAAGGGGAAGCCATTGTAATCCATAAGCTGTATACTGGAAATTTATATTCATTAAATAAAAGTTAAAAAAAAACTTTTTTTGGTCTACTCTTTCTCCCTATTATTGGGAGAGGCCACATATTTTATGTGCCTCATTCTAAAAGAAGAGTGGTTCCTGTTTACAATTTGTTTAAACTGTCCTTTGGGAGTATATGAAGATACAACACTTGCATCCAAAGTCATTCTGCAGAATAAAAAGCAAGGCCTAAATGGTAAAAATCCAGACATCATCTGTGTTTCACACTTATACAAAAAACAGGGCCAACATGCAAGCCTGACTGAATTGACTTTGAAGAGTTTCCTCACGACTCAAAATGTCTTTCCATCTATACCTATTTCAAATGATTTATGAGTGGAATTAACCATTGTCTTAGTCAATCTGGGCAGCTATAAGAAACTCCTAAAAGGCTGAATGGCTTATAAACAACAGAAATTGATTGCTTAATGTTCTGGGGGCTGGAAGCCCAGGACCAGCAGGCCAGCATGGTTGGGTTTTGGTGAAGGTTTTCTTCATGTTGCATGAAGATTTCTTCATGTTGTTATGTCCTCACATTGTGCAAAGAGGACAGGAGAGCAGTCAACGTCTCTTTTACAAAGGCACTAATTTGATTTATAAGGGTTCTACCCTCATGGCCTTAACTACTGTCCAAAGGCATAGCCTAACTCTTACTACCATCATATTCAAAGTTAGGATTTAAATACATAAATTTTGGTTGAGGCTAGTTTTCAGGCCTCAACAGTTATTAAATTCAAATGTTTATAATTCTCATTCTGTGTTCTACACTAGGCAACATGATTCCCTTCCCCAAGAAGTCTACCTCCTAATCCCCAGAACTTGTGAAAATTTACTATGTAAGACAAAAAGACACCTTGCAAATATAGGTGATTTAACAGTCTCGAAATGGGGTAAGTAGCCTGGATTATTCAGGTTAGCCCAATGTAATCACAGAATTCCTTATAATTGAAAAGGGAAGCAAGAGAATTTGAGGCAAAAAAAAAAAAAAAGATATATGAGGAAGGATGCAGAATTCAGAATGATGTGGCCACAAGCCAAGGACTGCAGGAAGTACCTGGAAGCTGGAAAAAGCTACAGAAGAATATCCCCCAGTGCTGCCAGCATAAGGAGTGCAGCTCTGATGTTACCACCTTGATGTGAGCCCCTGAAGACCCATTTTGAACTTAGGACCTCTTGAGCACTGAGATAATATACATGCAATGTTTTATAATCCATGCAATATTTTCACAATATATATTTTCCCTCTATCATGAGAAACAAACTGCACCAAAATAAGTTCATACTTTTAATTCCATTTTCCCATGAATTTTTGGAAGTACCCTTGTATGTGATGGCTGAAGTCACCAAGTCTGTGGTCATTGATTAAGTAACCTAGAAGTGGCAGAACTCCTTTTCTCAGACTAGAGTCTCCATATCTATTTTAAATCTCTCACAAATGGTGTCTATGACTCCAAATTTATATAATTAGGGACAGACCAAACAGTACATTAGATGCTTTGTTGTAAATCCCCATAGCTGTCATTCTGCCATGGAAGAGCTAGTCCACCACTTATGCATCACATATTTATCTTTTCATAGTGATTTTTTTAAAGATTTATTTATTTTACTTAAAAGGCAGAGTTGCAGAAAATAAGAAAGAGAGAGAGAGAGAGAATCTTCCATCTGCTGGTTCACTCCCCAAATGGCTGCAATGGCTGGGGCTGGGTCAGGCTGAAGCCGGGAGCCAGAAGATTCATCTAGGTTTCCCACATGGGTGCAGGAGCCCAGGGACACAGGCCATATTCCACTGCTTTCCCAGTCCTATTAGCAGGGATCTGGAACAGAAGTGGAGTGGCCAGGACTCAAGCTAGCACTTATATGGGATGCTATCACAGGTGGTAGCTTAACCCACTATGCCACAATGCTTGTCCTTATCGTTGGGGTTTTGGCACAGGTCCATGTTTGTCTTCTTTAAAGGTATAGTCTTATTTTATGTTTACTACCTGACATGCAGCAAGTGCTCAAAAAGTTTTAGGTATTAAGACATCTTTCCTTATCCCTAAAGAATATTAAGAAGGGAGCTGGGATGTAGGTTCCCTTTTGAAGTGAATAATGATGTGGGAAAGAGGAATAAGTAACAACCCTGTTGATGTCCTCAGGGCCTTCTCCTAGGAGAATAACTTTGCTAACCTACTTCAGTAATTATTTCTACCATTCTATGTATTACTTGTACATTGATTAGGATTCAATCTTTGGCAATTTTTCCTAAGTTTTTTGAAACTGTAGAGTGAGGATGAATGAGACCAAAGCATGAGGCTAGACTTTCTGAAATCTGTTTTATAGGAGAAAGGAAGGACTTCGTGAAAGTTTTCATTTAACTTGAAGAAACAACAGAAAAACTTATAATAATTGTACCTGGGTACTTATATAACAGTCACAATTTTTAATCATGTAAAGAACTTAGCAAGTTCCCAGAAAACTTCAATAGTCTCTTCATCATCGTTATCATCAATACCATTATCATATTCTCTGTTCAGTAAGACCCTTAATTTCGATAGCTGAACTATGCCTGCTCTGGTTTCAATATGATTGAAACAAAAGTGCCTAAACTGATGGAAAACAACTCCTCTGTCAATGCCTCCAATCTTCTACACCACAAGCTCATAACCAGAAAAATCATAACTAGATTTATCATAATGAGAAAAATATTTACCCTCAAAATACTTCATTAATACTATGAATTCATTAACAAGGTATGCCAAATTTCTAATTTTGCTTCCTTTATTATTGGCTTTTCTGACATATGAAAGTAATTTTATTTAATATTAAAATGAATTATATACTTAATATGAGGGTATCTCAAAAATATAATTAAAAGATAATTTTTATTCAAAACTTTTGAAATTCATGTAGTTTTTCTATTATATGCATTTTGCATGAATTTTTTAAAGACTTCATTTATGAATAGATTTCACAAGTTTTTGCACCAAAATAAATTTATCCTGGGGCAGATGCTGTGGCTAACTTGGATAATCCTCTGCCTGAGGCACCGGCATACCATGTGGGTGCCAGGTTCTAGTTCCAGTTGCTCCTCTTCAAGTCCAGCTCTCTGCTGTGGCCCAGGAGGGCAGCGGAGGATGGCCCAAGTGCTTGGGCCCTGCACCCCATGGGAGACCAGGAGAGGCACCTGGCTCCTGGCTTCAGATAGGTGCAGTGCTGGACGTAGCGGCCATTTGGGAGTGAATCAATGGAAGGAAGACCTTTCTCTCTATCACTATCTGTCAAAATAAATAAATAAATAAATCCTTCAATTTCATTTCTATGAAATTTCTGAAGTCCTCTCAATATACTGAGAAATCAGCACCTTTCATCATCTTTACCTTTCCAGTCTGAAATAATCAGTTATGTCTGCATTTCTCATAGTTCTCCTTCCCTGGATCTAATTTATAGTTTTCAAGAAAGAACAGAACAATATCATTTTCTTCATACTTAATAAGTGTCTAGTGCATTCACCCATTCTCTTATTTTGCCCTGTCTTTGCAATGACCCTTTCACAGGAATAACAGAGAAGTAAAGGAATTCATCTCTCTTGTGTCAAAGTTTAAGGTGTCATAATACACTGTCCCCAGAGCTTCAGTGAGAAGATTCAGTCAAAATAAAAACAGACAGGAAAAGTACAGAATAGTCAAGTCTAACTTGTCTGTTCAGTTCTCATGGGCCTCTGATGCAAGGTTTGCACATCAGCTGCCGGTTCCGAGACAGGATGGAACACAGGAGGTGGGGTCCCTGAAGAGCAGCTACCCCTACACTAACTATGCAGGAAGCCCTGGGACAGCTCAGTCTGTCTATACACTGGACAAACAAGGAAGAAAATATTCAGAAATGTAATGAAAGGAAGGGACAACACTCCTAAGGTATTTGGGGTCCAGGCCTCATGAAGACAGGTACTGATTAACAGTACAACATCCTTCCTGGAGGAGCAATATGAACTCTGATACTGACAGATTTTCATTTCCTCAAAATTCTTGAGTCTACAGAACCATTCTAATGTGGCCTTTGCCATATTTACAGCACAGAACAGTTCGGCTGTCCTTTTTTCTTTGATATCTTTTCCTGCTTGGCAATTCCACTTCCTCCTGACTGAAATATCCTTCCTTTCACTAGGAAGGCACAGGATGCTACTGACTCAATGCCAGAAGAATGTGTGCTTCGGGTTTTTTGCCAACAGTGGGCATGGGCTGAATGAAAGAGGGAAGTAAAGGAAGAGGTGGAGTGCTCACGGCTGGCTCAGCATCTATCCCCTTCACTTTCAAGTTGCATAACCATGGAAAAACCATTTGAGGGTCCCATTTGTAGAACGCAAGAAAGGAAGAGGTGAGAAAAGCATACTTATAAAGCAGAGGTAACTAAAAACACAGGATCCTAGAATTCCCTTCTTTGTTAAAGTCCAAAATTATAAAAATAGTAACAGCAAAAAGAAAAAATCAGTTATCAATTGTGTCCCAAGATTCTTGTTGATCATCTTAGTATAGCATTTCTATTCATCAGACAATGCTACATATTAGATATCACTATTCATTTTTATACAGAAAAACTCTTAGAAGAAGATTCAGAAAATTGTAGTGATGGAGTTAAAATTTTCAGACTTGGTTTGCATGGTTATCGTTGTGCCATGTTGCTTTGAGGTCTGTAATTTGTACTCTGCATGATCAATGTTTCCTGTAATTTTTCAGGTTGAAAACACCCAGCCATGTTTCACGAACTGCAGTCTTTAATGGCTGAATATGCGCCAAAGGATTTTGTGTTGCAATTAAAATTACAACAAAGTTAATCAGATACATATTTAATGATATGGATAACAGCTATTGTGCTACACATCATTAGGCATAAATAGTAAGCCATTCATATGAATGAGAATAATTATTTTTACACTGCTGAAGTAAGCATGACTATAATCAAATGGGAATTGAATTGGGATAGGAAAGAATGTTGGAATAAAAATAATTGTTACATTTAATCTCTAAGCATAATCTCTAAGCATTTTGCTTGCTGTTTTATATGAACTATCTCATTTAATCCCTCAAAGAACATGTAAGAAAGTTATTAACAATCCCTTTTTTACAGATAGGGAAACTGAGACTTGGAGAAGTTAATAAAAATTTCCAAGCTTGATCATGAAATAGTTTTTGAAATGAAACGCCAACCCAGAAAGTCTCACTTTTAGTGTTTTCCTCCTGAAGAGTTGTGTTTCTCAGTTACCTACAAATGGGAGAACCATTCATTCATTCATTCTTTTCTTTCACTAGCTTTTTCCTTTTTTTTAAAGAAAATTATTGTTTATTTATGTCCTTCTACTTGAAAGGCAGATTCACACACACACACACAGAGAGAGAGAGAGAGAGAGAGAGAGCGAGAGAGAGGATCTTTCATCCATCAGCTCCATCCCCAAAATGTCTGCAACAGCTGGATCTGTGCCAGACTGAAGCCAGGATCCCAGAATTCTATCCATGTTTCCCATGTGTGTGGGAGGGCCCCAAATGTTCAATTCATCATCTGCTCCTCCCAAGCTGCATTAGCCTCCCAGGCTGCAACAGTAGGAAACTAGATCAGAACTGGAGGTGCAAAACTCAAACCAGTATTCTGATATGGTAACGTGAGCATCCCAAACAATGGCTTAACTCACAGAGACTCAACACCTGGTCCTCACCAGGTTTGCTCATAATTGAATGTGCTGTCTTACCTTCAACTAAAGTAGTCTCATAATATCAGTGGTAATTCTGCCTACATCTCTGGTTGTAGCATATTGTTGTTATGGCTGAATGTTTATGCCCTTGAACATTCATAGAGTTCCTTAAAAAAATCACTGAATTTTAGCTTTAACTCCCAACATGGCAGTATTTGGAACTGAGGCCCTTTCTAGGTGATTACATTTGCGTTTATATTTACATTAGGTCATAGCACTGGCTTAATCCTCATGATGGGATTAGTTCCATTGGAAGAAAACAAAAGATACAAAATTTCTACATGCTCCCCATAATTCCTCTGGCATACACACAGGAAAAAAAAATCTGTCTCCATGAACTGAATATTTTGGCACCTTGATCTTGGACTTCCAATATCCAGAACTGTGAGAAATAAATATCTGTTGTTTAAGACACTTATCTATCCCGATTTTTAATAGCAGCCCAACCTGACTAAGACAATGGGTAGTTTTTCAATCCCCTCTACCAAAAGCAGAAGTCCGTTGACTTTTAAATCAGGAGAGAAAAGGGAAAACTGTATTAGAACAGCTAGGATTTTCTATCAACCCAAACGAAACTTTCAGTGTCTTAGAGTTAGAAATTATGTTATGAGTCCATCACAGGAGGGAGGCAGAGAGGGCCAGTTCTAAATAGTACGATGTTGGTCATCTTGACAGAGAAAATAGTGGACTGCAAATTTCACCTCTTTCATCTTCAATGTTCTATGTCAGAAAAAGTGAGGTTTGGGTAGCCCATTTGGAATTATGGCAGTTCAGTAAATAAGGAATCAGTGTTCTCTTATTGATAAAATAGACATCTCCAAGTGGAAAGTATCCAAGAAAAAACTTTTCTTGCTTTGAAATCTGCTTTCTGGCCTTGGAGGTCAATTAACTACATCAAATGGGCTTCCTTATCCTCAACTTTACTTCACCATTACTGCCTGTAATTCTGAAACTTAACAGGCAGGGAATGTTAAAATATTCTGATTAGGTATAACGTAGTGGTCTGGTTGGCTACTTGGATATCAATAGCATTCACTGGCAAAGCAGTAGAGAACATGCATAAATTCTTGGAGAATGTTTGTGCCTTAGCATATGCCCAATGGTATGTCTAGCTTGAGTCAAGTATAGTAAAAGAGACAACTAAAAGGTTTATAGTAGGAACAAACATTAACCTGATTAGTTCGGTGCATGTTCTGATTTGATTAACCAAGTACCAGTGAGTTATGGATTCATGCAGTAATAAATTGTTGGCAAAATGAAATATTCATTGAACTTAATACCAAGAAAAATAAATAGCAGTGACCAACTTCCTTTCTGGTAAGCCAGTTAACATTAACATTGAGAACATGTGTACTAAACATCTCACAGTACAAAGGGAGTGGTTCTGAGCCAGAATCAGAACCTTCAGTTAAGTAGGTGACATTTATGGAGTCTGATTTCTTGGTGCAAACAGTAAGAATGGAGGAGATGTATCTGACATCCTCAGGAGCTCAAACCCAGCATTGCTTCCTCCTCAGACTAGCTGAATGCAAACACCTCCAAGAAAAGAATAAGGAAGGACAAAAGGAGAAACAACCAATCCTACTCTGATATAGGATGTCAAATTTGTGAGAGAAAAAAACCAAGATGGTTTTATCTGGCAAATAATATGTGTAGTTTAAAGAATTCAAATATTTACTGACTGAGTGGGTCAGATGGATGGTCTAGGCCTCTGCTTCCTTCATGCCTTTCCTTGAGGCTCTTCTTTTTGTCCAGAGAAGATGATTAGAGATTGAGGCTGAGTCACTGGCAGCCACTGAGAACAGACTCTCTTGGCACTACTGAAAGTTTTGTCAGTTCTGAGTTAGGGAACCTTTCTGCTTAAGCCTGGATCCCTGGCATCAATTGGTTCCTTTGTCATTATTTTTCCTCTCCTAGCTTTATGCTGAGTTCATACTTTTCTTGTGATCTCTGTCTCCAAATCTCCAAGGCAAAGCTCTATTGGACTAGTCTGTATTCCACGGTGGCACCATTCTGACCCCGTAGAGAAGGGTGGCCATCCTGACTTCCTGATGGCCAACTCTAAGTATTAATTCTGCTAACCTGTAACCCCTGCCCTGAGTTTTTCTTTTCATGCTCAGAATGCCTGGAACCTTGGCTGAAGTGAGGCTGGGTAAATGAGGCTGAGAGCACTTGAACAAGCTGTCTGAGGACTCATGGTGCTTGTCTATATAAGAAAGCAGATGGAAAAAGAGATTCCTGAAGGGCATATGACTAATGGGGTAAGAAACAAGACTACCAAAATGAGTCAGAGCTTTGGAGAGGAGAGTCAAGGTTCCAATTCCTGCAAAGAAATAACTTGCTTAGCTTATGCAAGGTGCTTGATATTTCAATTCCATTATCAGCAAAATGAAGATTAAAAACACACTTCTTTGAGTTGTCAAAATTTAAAAATATAGTAAATTGGAAATTATCACTGTGGAAGACAGTATGGAAATAACTCTGCAATCTGAAAATAGATCTACCAAATGACCCAGCAATCCCACTCCTGGGAATTTACCCAAACAGAATGAAATCAGCAGATGAAAGTCATCTGTACCCCGATGTAGCTCAATTCACAATAGCTAAGATATAGAATCAACCTAGATGTCCATGAACTGATGACTGCATAAAGAAAGTGTCGTGTATACACACTATGGAATACTACTCAGTGATAAAAAAAAAAATGAAATTTTGTCTTTTGGAGCAAAATGGATGCAACTGGAAAACATTATACTTAGTGAATAAGTCAGTCCCAAAATGACAGATACCACAGGTCTTTCCTGATCTGTGGTAACTAACAGAGTAGTTATGTATTGGAGTGAAACTGACACTTTGAGATGTATTGATTTTGAACAGCCTTGTCTTTACTGTTGAAGAAAAGTGTTTTTTTCTTCATACTATTTGTTGAACATTTTATTTTCTGTAAGGTTAATTTTTTTAAGCTTTATTTTATTTATCTGAAAGACAGAATTACAGAGAGAGGTAGAGACAGAAAGAGAGGTCTTCCATCTGCTGGTTCACTCCCCAGATGGCCACAACAGCCAGAGCTGTGCCAATCTGGAGCCAGGATCCAGGAGCTTCTTCCAGGTCTCCCACATGGGTGCAGGGGCCCAAGGGCTTTGGCCACCTTTTACTGCTTTCCCAAGCCATAACAGAGAGCTGGATTGGAAGAGGAGCAGCAGGGACTAGAACCAGCACCCAAATGGGATGCCGGCGCTTAAGGCCAGGGCTTTAACCCACTGCACTGCAGCGTCGGCCCCTATAGGGTGAGCATAAAGTAAACTGAAAATAGATCTTTGTAAAAAATAAGAGTGGAAATAGAAGAGGGAGGAGGAAAAAGGGTGGGAGCATAGTCTGGAGGGTAAGAAATGTGGAAAGTAACACTATGATCCTAAATCTGTACCTATGAAATATATGAAATTGTGTACCTTTAAAAAATCAATAAGTAAACAAATAAATAGGAAATTATCCAGATTATCTGTATTACTGTTATGATTGATTATATTAATATTATCTAACACATTAAAATAGAACATTTTGAAGTCAAGCCACATTGACAGTCTGACTTTAGTTCTTGAGATTCAGAGATGGCAGAAAAGGGAGGGAAATTATGGCTCTAGTTTAGGGGAAGATAATTTTAAAAAAAAGAAGTAGATAGAGTGCAATCTCAGGGAATAGTAAGAGAGAAAACTACAGAGGAAACTCCATGCAAGTTCAAGGGACACTATGGAACTACATGGAGTGTGTGGATGTGCAGCACCAACATGGACACATACAACCCAAGCAGCGAAGAGCCTCAGCACCAGCTTTGGAGAGTGAAGTGAGACCGGAATAGCAGCCCAAGACACTGGGGATAAAGCTGCAGGAAGAGCCTGGTGTGAGTTTGGCCTGGAGCCCTCTGGGGGACAGTGTATCTGCCAAGCTAGAGGGAAAAATAGGGAGTATGTTTCTCTCCCTGACCACCCATCACCACTGTAACCAGCTGAGAGAGGTGGGCAAAATTTTGGACATATATAACAACTGTACCAGCATGTTTGTGGGGGTCCAACAACCAGCT
Source organism: Lepus europaeus (assembly GCF_033115175.1). Classification (NCBI taxonomy): domain Eukaryota; kingdom Metazoa; phylum Chordata; class Mammalia; order Lagomorpha; family Leporidae; genus Lepus; species Lepus europaeus. Next base: position 88,512,202 of record NC_084827.1, read on the forward strand.
GAGAGGAGATGCCTGATTCTGGCTAGGAGAATTGACAGAGGGCTCAATACTCAGGACTGTGTGAGGCTTGTGTGCCGGGACCATGAAAACACTGTGTCTGCGTGGGTACATGTTGTGGCTGGGTCTATGGGCAGTCACTGTGGATGACTCCACATGTTTGGGGCTTCCTGAATGCATGGTGAGGGTCATTGCTTCAGGATCCGTGCTCACAGTGAGGACTGCACAGATCTTTTGTGTGGTTCTAATAAAAAGTGAATGAATACTGCACCCACTGTGGCTGGTACCCAGGCATTGATCTCTTGGAGAAGAGAAGGCAAGCATGAAACTACACCAACAGAGCTGATCAAAACTTCTCCTCTGATTAAAAAAAAATGAGATTTACCATACCTAACTGAGGTGTCAGCTTGGATACTTCCCTCACCCTAGAGCACTAAACAGAGCTCCCTTGCCACTCCCTGAACAATGTTCTGGGTATTCACAGAAAGAGCAGATGCTCCACTAAGGAAAGAGGCATGGTCCAAATATAAAAGCTGTCAGAGGGGAAAAAATGTCTACACAAATGCCTAAAAATAAAGCAGAAATTCAAGAAACAAGATTAAGGAAGACAACAACATTTCAATACTAGAATGTGAAGATGAGCAGATTGAAGAAATGTCAAAAATGGAATTCAAAAAATTGATCATAGAATTATTTAGAAGTAATCAGAACCAAACACATGAATTAAAAAAATCCATCTGTGGTATGAATGAAATTTTTTCCATGAAATTGAGATTTTAAATAGAAATCAAAGTGAAATATTAGAAGTAAAGAATCCAATAGAGCAAATAAAAAAGGTGCTGGAGATTTTTACAATGAACTCAGTGAGGTAGAAGAAAGAATATCCTAGTTAGAAAACAAATGTCTGGAAATTTTTCAGTCAAATCAAAAATAAAGTATAAGAAATTAGAAAAATTAAAAACACTGTTGGAGATTTAAGGGATACTATCAAATGACCCAACACATGTGTTTTAGGGGTTTCTCTAGGCATGGAAAGAGCGAATAGATTAGAAGGCCTTTTTTACTGAAATAATTATAGAAAAACTCTCTAGTTAGGATAAAGAAAGGGACGTCTAAGTACAGAGGCACATAGAACTCCTAGTAGACATGACCAGAAAAGATCTTCACCACAAAATATTTAGTCAAACCTTCCACAATAAAACATAAAGAAAAGATTCTAAAATGTGCACGAGAGAAATGCCAGATTACTTTTAGGGGATCTCCAATTAGACTCAGAGCAGACTTCTTATCAGAAACCCTACAATGTAGGCAAAAATGGCAAGATATATTCTAAGTTTTAAGAGAAAAGAACTGTTAACCTAGAATACTGTACCCTGAAAAGCTCCCATTTATGAATGAAAATGAAATAAAGATCTTCCATAACAAACAGAAATTGAAAGAATTTCTCACCACTCATCCAGCCTCAAAAATGATGCTTAAGGATGTAATACATACAGAAACATAGAAACATGGTCATCACTATGAAAGAAGGTGAAGACAGAAAATCTCACAGTAAAGGTACAAAGGAAATTGAAACTAAATAATAAGAATATTAATGAAAAATTAGCAGAGTGAAGTTGTTACTTATCAGTACTCACCTTGAATATAAATGGCTTCAACCCTCCAATTGAAAGATGGAGACTGGCTCAATGGATTAAAAAACAAGACCCAACTATCTGCTGCATACAGGAAACATATCTCCCACCAAGATGCTCAGAGTCTGAACGTGGAAGGATGGAAAAAAGATATTCCATGTAAACAGAAACCAATAAAGAGATGGTATAGCCATCCTAATATCAGACAAAATAGACTTTAACACAAAAACTGTTAAAAGAGAAAAGGAAGGGCACTATGTAATGACTAAGAGATAAACTCAACAGGAAAATGTGACTATAGTAATTATATATGCACCCAATAGCAAGGAACCTGGTTGTTTAAAAGAAATGTTGATGTATCTAAAGGGAGAAAGGGAGACATATAGTCTTCACTACAAAAGTAATAGGGACTTCAGTATCCCACGTTCAGCAATGGACAAGTCAATAGACAGATAATCAGCAAAGAAACAGAGTTAATTGACACTATGGACCAAATGGATCTAATGGATAACTATTGAATTTTTCATCATACAATTGCAGAATACACATTCTTCTCACAAATTCATGGAACTCTCTCTAGGTTATTTTTTTTAAACCACATGGTAGGCCATAAAGCAAGTCTCAGAAAATTCACAAAAATCAAAATCATACCATCCATCTCTCTGACCACAATGGAATAAAGCTGGCAATCAAACAACTCAAGAATCTCCAGAACTTATGCAAACACATGGAGACTGAACAACATGCTCCTGAGTTGAACAGTGGGTCATAGTAGAAATCAAAAGAGAAATCAAAAAATTTCTAGAAATAAATGAAGATGACAATACTACATGTCAAAACATATGGCGGGCCGGCGCTGTGGCTCACTTGGCTAATCCTCCGCCTGCATCACCAGCACCCTGGGTTCTAGTCTCGGTTGGGGCGCCAGGTACTAGTCCCGGTTGCTCCTCTTCCAGTGGCCCGGAAGGGCAGTGGAGGATGGCCCAAGTGTTTGGGCACCTGCACCCGCATGGGAGACCGGGAGGAAGTTCCCAGCTCCTGTCTTTGGATCACCGCAGCGCCAGCCGTAGCGGCCATTAAGGGAGTGAACCAACGGAAAGAAGACCTTTCTCTCTGTCTCTCTCTCACTGTCTAACTCTGCCTGGCAAAAAAAAAAAAAATGGTACGCAGCAAAAGCAGTATTAAGAGGGAAGTTTATGGCAATTGGTGCCTACATCAAGAAATTGGAAAGCACCAAATAAACGAGCTGTCAATGCTTTTCAAGGACCTAGAAAACCAACAGCAAATCAAACCCAAAATAGGAGAAAATAAGTAATTAAAATTAAGAAAGAAATTAACAAAATTTAAATTAAAAATACAAAAAATCAATGAAATGAAGAGCTGGTTTTTTGAAAAAAAAAAAAAATAGACACACTGTTGGCCCAATAACCTAAAAAAGAGGGATAAATTAGAGATGAAAAAAAAATAAGACAGATACACCAAAAATAACAAAAATCACCAGGAATTACTACAAAGAGCTCTATGCCAACAGATCAGGAAATCTAGAAGAAAAGTATAGATTCTTGGACACACACAAGCTACCTAAATTCAGCCATGAAGACAGAGAAAACCTAAACAGACCGATAATCAAGATGGAAACTGAGTCAGTAATAAAGACCCTCCCCACAAAGAAAAGCACAGGGCTACATGGCTTCATTGCTGAATTCTACCAGACATTGAAAGAAGAACAAAGTCCAATTCTTCTCAAGCTATTCAAAACAATTGAAAGGGAGGGAATCCTCCCAAACTACTTGTATGAAGCCAGTATCACCTTAACTCCTAAACCTGAAAACAATACAACAGAGAAAGAAAACTACAGACTGATTTTCCTAATGAACATAGAAGCAAAAATCCTCAACAAATACTAGCCAATAGAATCCAGCAACACATCAGAAAGTTCATTCACCCACACCAAATGGGATTTATTCTTCTCACGCAGGAATGGTTCATCATTTCCAAGTCAATCAATGTGATACATCACATTAACAAACTGGAGAACAAAAACTATGATTATCTCAATAGATACAGAGAAAGTATTTGATAAAATACAACATCTTTTCATGATGAGAACTTTAAGCAAATTGGGTATACAAGAAACATTCCTCAACACAAACTCATGTCCAGGCTCCTATTGAATGGCAAAAACTTGGAAGCATTCCCACTAAGATCTGGAACCAGACAAGGAGGCCCACCCTCACCACTGAAGTTCAATATAGACCTGGAAGTTTTAAAAAGACAATTAGGCAAGAAAAAGAAACCAAAATGATACAAATTGGGAAGGAGGAAGTCAAACTATCCCTATTTGCAGATGACATGATTCTAAACATAGGGGATCCAAAAGACTCCACTAAGAAACTACTGGAACTCATAAAAGTGTTTGGTAAAATGGCAGAATATAAAATTAACACACAAAAATCCATAGCCTTTGTATACACAGACAATGCCATGGCTGAGAAAGAAATTCTAAGATCAATTCCATTCACAATACCTACAAAAAATCAAATACCTAGGAATAAATTTAACCAAGGATATCTATGATTATAATTATAAAACATTAAAGAAAGAAATAGAAGAAGACACAAAAAATGGAAAAATCTTCCATGTTCATGGATCACAAGAATCAATATCCTCATTTGATACTTAACAAAATACCAAGATCCACTGTTCATTTATGAGCATATTGTTAAGTCTCCATGTTTTTGTATATATTCTTGAGACTCTTCAGTTGTTGGTTTCAAGGTTAAATCTATTGTGACCAGAGAAGGTGCATGGTATGATTTTGAATTTTCTGAGACTTGCTTTATGGCCTAGTATGTGGTCTACCCTAAAGAGACTTTTGTGCCCTGCTGAAAGAATGTGTACTCTGTCACTGTGTGGTGAAAAGTTCTGTAGATATCAGTTAGGCCCATTTGGTCTATAATGTCAATCAGCTCTGTTATATTTTGATTTGCTGTCTCATTGATCTATCCAATGATGAAAGTGGGGTGTTGAAATTCCCCATTACTATTGTACTGGAGACTATGCCTCACTTTAGATCTATTAACAGTTCTTTTAGATAGCCAGGCACCCTGTAGTTGGGTGCATATGCATTTATTATAGTCATGTCTTCCTGTTGAATTGATCTGTTAATCATTACATAGTGTCCTTCTTTGTCTCTTTTAACAGTTTTTGTGTTAATGTCTATTTTGTCTGATATTAGGATGACTACACCAGCTCTTTTTTTCCCATTAGCATGGAATATCATTTCCCATCCTTTTACTTTCAGTCTGCATGTGTCTTTGTTGGTGAGGTATGTTTCTTGTAGGCAGCAAATAGATGGGTTTTGTTTCTTAATCTTTTTGGCTAGTCTGTATCTTTTAACTGGAGAGTTGAGGCCATTTACATTCAAGCTAACTAATGAAAAATAACAACTTGGCCCTACCATTTTTCTGTGAATGTTTGTATCATTTGCTACATATCTCTTTTGAACTTTTACTAGGGGATTTTCTGTCTTTGCATTCTTTCACGATGATGGCTTTCTTTCTGTGTTTCTGTGTATAGCACATTCTTAAGCATCTTTTATAAGGCTGGACAAGTGGTGACAAATTCTTACAATTTCTGTTTGTTTCGGAAGGTCTTTATTCCACCTTCATTTATAAATGAGAGCTTTGTTATATGTGCTTCCAGTACTTGGACATTCTTTTCTTTCTCTAAATTAGGGAAATTTTCTGCAATTATTCCACCAAGTAGGCCTTCTAGTCCCTTCTCTCTTTCCATATATTCAGGCACTCCTCAGACCCATATGTTTGGTCATTTGATAGTATCCTGTATATCTCCAACACTGTTCTTTAAGATTTATAACTTCTTCTTATTTTTGGTCTGACTGTAATTTCAGAGATTTGTCTTCTAGTTCAAATATTCTTTCCTCTGCCTTACCAACTCTGTTGTTTAAGCTTTCCACTGCATTTTTATTTGATCTATTGAATTCTTCATCTCTAATATTTCAATTTGATTTCTCTTTAAGATCTCAATTTCATGGGAAAAATAATCATTCACATCATATATGGTTTTCTTTAGTTTGTGGTTTTGCTTCTGATTGCTTTTGAGTAATCCTATGATTAATTTTTTAGTTCCATTTCCAGCATTTCCTCAATATCTTCCTCTTCACATTCTAATATTTAAATATTGTAGTGTTCCTTTGGGGAGCTCATAATGTCTTCCATATTCTTATTTCTTGAATTTCTGCATTTATTTTTAGGAATTTGTAGATTGGGGCATGGGGTCTGATGGCTTTTATCTTTCATCTGTCTCTGTGGCTTAATGAAACTTCTACACTTTCAGTGAATACCAAGAGGTGAATAATGAGTGTGGACAGAGTTCTATTCAGTGCTCCAGGATGTGGTGAGTATCCAGGGTAACATCCAAGTTGAGCATGGTAGCTCTCTTCTGGTTAACTGGGTGGAGAAGAATGTACACCTCTGTTGGTGTGACCACCCCTTCTCCTCCAAGCTGAGGAATCCCTAGGTTTTAGCACCAGTGGTTCAACACTTCTCTGCACCACCATATGAACTGCACATATGATCTGCAGAGTACTTCCTGTGAGCATGGTTCCCTCTGCTATGAGCTGCTCTAAGCAACCAAAGAGCTCTGATTGTGTGAAGAAGCACTCTGCTTGCTCAGAGCCCAGCTACACCCTGACTCCTCTCATGCAGTTACAGTATTTTCTGTCTCAGCTCCCAAGGCTGTCAGTGTCAAGGAGGGCCAGTGGGGCCACTCCACCCTGCTAGGCTTTCCTGTCCACAAAGAAACTAAAGTGTTCCCAAAGCTTCTTGTCATGTGTGTTCTAACCCACTGGAGTCCAGTCCTCCCAACCAGATTCAGTGTCAGTGGGGAAACATGTTTTTTCTCTCTGGTAAGATCTGTGGTTTATAAGCGGGCAAAATACCTATAAGCTGCAACCCTGCTTGCTTCACAATTGTGCTTGGTGTATAGGGGAGTCATGCAGGTGGTACTTACCTTTCATTGGGATGGATCTCCCTCCCCTCCCACAGCTGGCACTGTGGAGACCATCTCCTTCAGTTGCACTTGAATTGCTGTGGTTGCACCTGCCAATTGGGTGAAGGGCAACCCCAATAATTTCTGAGTACACACACAAGCTGGGGTGGCCACTACCTGCTTATGTCCAAAAATGGCACCAGCCCTCTCACTGTTGGCTACAGATCTCCGTTGTAGCAGGGAGAGGGGAAGGAGGGAGATGCACTGCTCTGAGTGAGCAGTCACCCACTGTTCTGAGGGATCCCCATTGGACTCAAAAAGGTGCAGTTCACTAAACTCTCCCTCCCACTGTATCGACAGCATCATGGGCTCCTGAAGTCAGATCTCACCTGTGAAGCCAGTGCAGGTGCTTTCCTTTCCAGATCCAAGCTGCTGGGTCTCTTGTTGAGTGTCTGCTCTTTCCGCACAGGTCCAGGCCATTTCTACTGCTTTCACAGGATGTCCCACCATAGCTCCCTGCATCTTTACCCTGAGAGTGTACTTTCTCCTCTTTTTAAATATTAATTTTTGCCCAGAATAAATCAGACCACTTGTCACTATTCCGCCAACTTGGAAACCTCCCCCCACCGACCTTTTTTTTTTTTTAATTAGAGATAATCTGTTTTGTTGATTTTTTCCATTATATTGTTGGCACCATATACTGGAAAGTATTTAATTCAACAGATATTCAGTGATCATACACCATATCAGGTATATAGAGCCTTAAATAAACAAAGAGTTAAGCATGGGACATAAACATCTGGAGAAATGAATTGTTCTTTGCAATGCATAATATAATATATAAAAGTATGTAAACATAATATAATAAAAGTAGGGCTTACTCTTATTGTACAGAAGAGGAGATAACAACCACTCTCTGAGAGGCATCAAAGGATGCTTTCCTGGAAGGTAACCTGTAACATAGGTATCTGACCAGAAAGAGAAGAAAGAAGAAAATGTAAGCTTTCTTCCAGAAGAGGAGAATATGTGCCAGGGACGGAGAGGCACTGGCAGAAGGAGAAAACTCAAATTTTTCCATATTTTGAGAAGAGAAATAAATTACTAGGTTGTTCTCTTTCTCCTGTATGCAGCTACAAAAAGAACAACTACCTTTTCTGTCCCACCTTGACTCTGAATCTGTCCTAATACCTCTTCACTAAGATATCTATTTGGATTGTCTATTTTTATCTATAAGGGTAATATAAGATAATAAATCTTCCAGTTCATCCATTCAAAAATATTTATTGAACAATTACACTTTTTTATTCATAAAGGCAATCTTTACGAAGATCAGTTTTCCTCAACAGTTATTTAGAATTCCTAATCCTTCTACACTCTTGGAGGGTGGAGAGTAGAAGTGCAAGGTGAATTCTTTATTTCTCTAATAAATTTATTCTTCAAGCTATAACTAGTGACTTTTTGCCATTTAATTTCTCCAGGGGTATCTCAATCCCCTGTCAAAAATGTGTTTTATTGTTTCACCTACTGCATCAAGCTTTTTCTGCACCAAATCTCACCTTCCCTTCCATCAATGAGATTTTTCCAAAAAATTTTCCTTCCAAATATAATGCCTGAATATTAGTTACTGTTAAAATATTTTTTTCATTATATTTCCTACTAGTTCTTTTTGTTAATATATATTTATTTTTAAAGAGTTACAGAGAGAGGGTAGGGGATAAGAGAGAGAGAGAGAGAGAATCATCCATCCACTGGTCTACTCTCCAGATGGCCACAATGGCCAGGCCAAATCCAGGAACCAGGAGCTCCATCCGAATCTTCTACGTGGGTGGAAGGGGTTCAAACACTTGTGCCACCCTTGACTGCCTTTCTCAGACCACTATAGCAGGTAGCTGGATGGGAAGGGGAGTGGCCAGAGCACGACCCAGAACTAGCACCCATATGGAATGCTGGCATCACAGTTGGCAATTTTTCCCATTACACATCAATGTTGGCCCCTTTCCTACCACTTCTTAGTCACTGTTAGGATTTGAGCTACATATTACATTTCTCACTGTCCATTATCATAGCTGAGAATATATTATCTCTCACAGAATCAAAGGCAATTGCAATTGTTTCGGTACTTTGCACATCCTATGTCATATTTAATAAGTGGTTAGTTTGAATTTAAGCTGAATCTCCACATTCATAAAACAGAGATACTTTCATGTCTTGCATAAATGTTGAAACACACTCAGATTAGATTAAAAGGCTATGCTATGGAAGGTCAATGATTAGGCACAAAATTACTTGACCATTCTCATCATCATTTTATTTTCAAAATAAGTTCCATGGTTTCAAGCACATACCCATCTGAATTTTATTTCTTCTGTATAATTTTAGAGTTTCTGGAACTCTATTTCAATTTCTAGATTTCAGCACATTCTTAATAATGCCATGGCTGCATCTCCAGAGTTATACTGCTCCCCTCTGTCCTTCTTGGCAGTGCTGTTTGAGCTGCATCAGAATGAGCAATAAAGTTCTTAGTGTTTTGCTTTCTTCTATCTGCTGTGGAAAAGATTGGCACCTAAGGCTATGTCTACATTATTTATATGGCTTTGATAGATTAAATCTTAACTCTACCATAGAGCTTTTAAAGGCATGTCTGTAAACGTTTAAGGATTACACAGGTGTTCATCCTGACTGCCAACAAAGACTCCTTTTTGTGGCTGGAAAACAAAATTAAAATGTAATGGTGTCCTACAAGCCATGGTTTTTGCTTAAAAGAGATCCTGACTGGACATGTCAGATCGATTTGTTACTCTTGACACATTTTTGGAGTTCAACAAAGTAGCCTACATCAATGGAAATATCTCTGATCCTTTACTTCTAAAATTAATCTCTCTGATGGTGACCTTTCATAAAGAAACTGTACTGTTGGTATTTTACCAATGTGACAGTATCCTAAAGGACTTTTATCCTGAAAGTTCTCCAAGCTCTAACATATTCTTCAAGCTATTTCATTCTTTTCTATACACTGTGTTACCAACTCTATAGTGAAATTTTGATGTGTTACCAAAAGACCAACTTTATTTTTGGAAGGTATTGTTCACAGCACCCTTGAGCATTTTATTTTTTATAACTGGGAGATATGATTCTATTCTGTAAAACTCAAGCTTTGCTAGAGTCCCTTTTCAAGAAGGTGGTAATTTGAGTTTTGCCTGGAAACAATTACAATCACTTTTGATTCTGTGAGAGATAATATATTCTCAGCTAAAGTCCACATCAGTGCATGCTTTTTATTTACTCAACTTTACAGAAATTTTGAGATAAGTCACTTAAATATTTAACAAAGAATAAGGAAAAGTATGATGATAATTATAAAGTGTGAGGATTGTAATCATATTTTCCTCAATGAAATAATTTAATTCTAATTTTATGTAACCCTGACATCATTGTTTCTAAGTATATTATTTATTAGATTATTTACTGAATTAAGTCTTTCATTCTCCTTTGCCCCTGCTCTGTCTCTTTACATTCCATTTTTCCCCCTAGATATTACTATGGGAATTTCTACCCTGGAGTAGACAGAAATAAGATCTGTCTTAAATGCTGGGTTTAAAACATAAGAACGAAAGACAAATGCAAGAAAAGGTTTGAAATATTTGTCAGTGGTCAGTTTGGAGCCATACTAGACTTGACTCACATTCCTCTATTTAGCAAAATGTCATACTTTTGCTTTATAAATCAGGTGATCAGAGCTCTCTAATGCAAAGAATATAATTTTAATACATTATTAATGGTTATAAGATCATGAACTTCATACTCAAGAGAATAGTCAAGCTTAACCAGTAAGGTTCCAAAATTAAGATCACCTTTTAGTCCCTGGGTATTTTCCCCCAGGGGAAATTGTGCATTTTACCCCAGATTAAAAAATTTCAAAACACCAGTATTATTTTTTGTGCGTATAATAATGTACATTTTGATATATCAGTGTAGAAATTAGATTGTTGAAGGACCAGGATATGCTGCCAAATAGATTAATCATTTGCTTTGGGATGATTTATATTTAAACTAATTAAAACATTTTTTAAAAAATTAAAAACTCAGTCTTTCTATTGCATGAGCCATATATCACAAGTTCAGTAGTCACAAATGTCTAACAGCTACTGTAGTGGAGAGCTCAGATATAAACTTTCTGTCACTGCCAAATTGGAAATTAAGTCTAGAAATTAAATAATATACTTCTAAATTACTATTTGCATAAGAGTAAAATTGCATTGATGATTAAAAATATTTTTCAATAAGTGAAAATTAAGCAATCTTTACAAATACCAAGGCATGTGAATAGAGTTAAACAGAAGAAAACCCAGTTTTCAATGAAAGAACCAGAGAATAATAAAAGTGACTAAAATCTAAAAACAGTAAATTAAACACAACAAAGAAGAAGGGAAGAAATAATAAATTAACATTTGCAAAACAAATCTCCAGCAGAGAAAAATCAAAGTTGTTTCTTCCAATACATTGATAAAATTGATAACTTTCTAGCATGAATAATAAGGAAAAAAGAGTGACAACACAAATCATTATAAGGAATGAAAAATTGGACATCTCTAGAGATCCTACAGACATTGTATGTATGAACTACATGAAATCTGTTCTTTTTATATTTTAAAATAAATATTTTATGATAAAACATGCAAAAAAGTTGAACTATTTCAGTGACTTGTAAATGTTCAACAGTAACATTGATTATTCTATGTCAATCAAACAAATGGAGTCAATTATTAAACACTTATAAGTATACACCCTAGGTGAAATAGTTTCAACAGTGAATTCTTCCAACTTTAGTGGGAAAACACTTAATATTATCTAAATACCTCTGATAACAGAGGAAAAAAGAGAACCCCCTTCTGTTTTATGAAGAAAAGACAACTTAGATATCAAAACTGACAAGGACGTTTTAGAAAGGAAAAACTAGATTCCAATCTCTCTCAGGAACAAAATGTAAAAACCGTTAATAGAATAGTAAATTAAATCTAAGTAATTTCTTTTTTTTTTTTCTGAGTAAAACGTTTATTGTTACTAATATTCAGAACACAGGAACTGAAAGGAAAGGAAAAAAGCTGACACCTCAACTCCAAAGCTACAGGGAGTCAGGGTGCGCCCACGGTCACGGGGAAGGCCACGCCAGGCCCACCCCTAGATTTAGGTAGTTTCAATAAACCATATTTCAGTGGTTTCAATCTGTTAATTCTAGGTTTCCTTAATATTTGTAAACCAACCCACATGATTCAACACAGTAATTGTGAAAAATCATACTGTCATTTCAATACATGAAGAAAATACGTTTGATAAAATTAAACTCAGTCTTGATAAAAATGTTATTCAACATTTTTGGAGGTCTTGGAAAACTCATCAAGTCAAGAAAGGAAACAAAAATTGAAAAGAATTATTAAATGGTATTATTTCATATTAACTGGCACTTAATTATAATTCTGAGACAAAGTCTTTGGGAAACTCTTTGGAACTATCTGTCAATGTTGAATATATGGATACTGCACAATACAACACCCCTATTCCTATATATACCCAACAGGAATGTGTACATAAATTCTCCAAATGACATTTATAAGAATGTTTATAGAGCAACACTTTTTTAACAAAATCTATAAATTTATCAAATTCTCATGAATAGATATCACACCAATGAAATTCCATATTGCATAGAGAACAAGTGATATATCACACTAAAGAAATACTACAAAGCTATAAAAAAATGGTAGCTGCATAGCAATTTGGAATTTCACAATGCAAAATGAAAGAATGTATACAAGGACAGTACATTCAACATGACTGCAGGTATATAAAAACCAAAACTTGTAAAATTAACCTATAACTAATTAATGGGATAGTAGTGAGTGTATAATATCAAAGGTAAACATCAACCTTGTCACACAGAAGTCTCAGACACCACCTTAACTAAGTGAACAAAATGGACATACCATAATTGAGACAAAGCGAAAATGATGCCTCTTGAAATGATTTATTAAGAAAGCATCAGTTTCTCACTAAAAATGTATAACCTAAGTCTAATCATATAAAATACCAGGCAAAACCTAAAGAATATTTTATTGTACATTGTATGTACTACACAGATTTTAAACTAAGAAAAAAAAAAGACAAATAGGTGACAAATTGTTAGATATATAAAAATTTAAAGATTTTTTAGTAAATGCAATGCATAATTTTGTGTTGAACACTGGATTAGAAGTGCAAAAACTGGATCTAAGGAATATTTTTGAATAACTAATACATTGAACATGGACTATAGATTAGATAATAGCACTGTATCAAGTTGAAGTGTTGACCTTTGTAAGTATGAGAATTATGCTATTGTTATAAAAGAATCCTATTTGTCAAATAAATACACAGTGAAATATTTAAACAAAAGGAACCATAATGTATCTAACATATCATTATAAAAATATGCATGCATATTCACGTATGTATTTACATTTATATATTTTATGAAAAGAAAATATGTATAATTTTTATATCTGGATAAGAGTTATAATAGGAGCTCCTTCGATTTGTTTTTAACTATCCTAGTTTGAAATCATATAAACAAAAAGCTAAAAAATAAAGACTGAGAATTATAGCGTTTTATTAATCTTCAACAAATTTCTGTGGATAAGGAAATTTGGTTTCTTAAGAAAAAGTCATAAAGGGCAGGCCGGCGCCGTGACTCATTTGGTTAATCCTCCTCCTGTGGCGCCGGCATCCCATGTGGGTGCCGGGTTCCAGTCCTGGTTTCTCCTCTTCCAGTCCAGCTCTCTGCTGTGGCCCGGGAGAGCAGTGGAGGATGGCCCATAGGCTTGGGCCCCTGCACCCACATGGGAGACCAGGAAGAAGCACCTGGCTCCTGGCTTTGGATCGGCGCAGCGCCAGCCATGGTGGCCATTTTGGGGGTGAACCAACAGAAGAAAGACCTTTCTCTCTGTATCTCTTTCTCACTGTCTGCAACTCTACCTGTCAAATAAATAAATAAATAAATCTTAAAAAAAGTCATAAAGGGGCATCGGCCAGGGAGTGCAGTGGAGGATGGCCCAAGTGCTTGGGCCCTGCACCCCATGGGAGACCAGGAGAAACACCTGGCTCCTGCCATCGGATCAGCGCGGTGCGCCGGCCGCAGCGCGCCTACCGCGGCGGCCATTGGAGGGTGAACCAACGGCAAAAGGAAGACCTTTCTCTCTGTCTCTCTCTCACTGTCCACTCTGCCTGTCAAAAAAAAAAAAAAGTCATAAAGGGCAAGAAAATTTATCATTCAGGGTTATAATTATGATAATGTTTAAGGAAGATAACCCTTATTAAACAAGCTTCTAAGAAATTGATAAAAATAGAATGCCGGTTTTATTAATTTAATCATAACAAAATATTGATGCTGCGAAATTTAAAACTTCTATGACCAACACTGTCACATTTTTCTTCTTGCAAAAGTAGTTGGAAAACCACTTGATTATCTGAGGACTGTCTGCTCTGTGAACAGGGTTACAGAGCATGCCACATTGATTAAATGTTCTAGATTCTGAATTTTCAGGAACTGAAAGTTTGATATATCTATTTCCACCAACATTCTTCTTAGCACAAAGATATTTTATTTCTAAAATGCTTTCTTGTCAAGAGTTAATTATCTACATTACAGTTGATTTTACAAATACATTCGGTATCAGCTGAGACTTGCTTAGATCTACCCAACACACACACACACACACACACACTCTCACTCCTGTTCTGGCCTGGAAAAACAATTGCTAAGATGCTCCTTTACTGCTGTTTAATACAAGTAGAAGAAATAAAGTCAAATGTGAAAACTTGAGATAATGAGTTTCTGGCATGATATTTTCATTAAATGTAGAATGCTAGTTGACTTAGTTTTTTTTTTTTTTTCACTTTAAAAATATAATTTGTCTTCTGATATCCATTGCTTCTGAAGAACTGTTAGCTATGTTCACATTGCTTTTCCTCTGCATATAGAATACTATTCTGTAGATGCTTTCAAGATAACCTAGTTAAATCACTTTTAGTAATATGTTAAGTAATTCTTGCAACTTAGCATAAATATTTGAGATTGGAATTATTTGTAATATCTCCATTAATGATGTTTTCCATATTTACATCAGATGCATGTTTCAAAAATAATTCTAGGGGCTGGTGCTGTGGCGTAGTGGGTAAAGCCACCGCCTATTATGCCAGCATCCCATATGGGCGCTGGTTCGAGTCTCAGCTGCTCCACTTCCAATCCAGCTCTCTGCTATAGCCTGGGAAAGCAGTAGAAGATGGCCCAAGTCCTTGGGCCCCTGCACCTACCTGGGAGACCTGGAAGAAGTTCCTGGCTCCTGGCTTCAGATCGGCACAGCTCCAGCCATTGCAGCCAACTGGGGTGTGAACCAGCGATGAAAGTCCTCTCTCTCTCTACCTCTCTTTTTCTCTCTTTGTAACTTTGGCTTTCAAGCAAATAAATAAGTCCTTAAAAGCCCTTCACTCAGCCCAACTTCCAAAGTGACCACTGCAGTTGAGGGGACAGCCAAGTAGGGTCAGCAACATTGCAGGCAGAACTGTAAATTTCTTGTTAGAGATGCCCCCTGCCTTTACCTGGCCGGCTCTCCTCCCAGGCCAGCCAAGTAATGAAAGTCAACAGAGTGCCTTCCCCTAGGAGGTTCACACCTCCCTTAGGATATACCCCATGTGAAGAGATAGATAGGTCTGGGCCTCTTAACTTACAAGGCCTAAAGCCCACCAGATTATTATCAAGCCCCTTCTATCAGGTTCTATTTGCCTCTCAATCAGAAAACTTAATTGTAGCTTAGACAGCACCTTTCTTAGCTCCTCTAATAATGACTCTGTCCTTTGTTCTAGACCCTGTCTAGTCCACTTGGGCCTCATTCCTTTGTAATCATAACCTCTACTCTACCACCAATGGCTCTACTCCCAACCTGGGTGTACTGATGGTCCTCTTCCCCACTTAATGCTGTAGAATTGTTCAGACCTGGTTAAGGCCACTCTTAGGATCATTGGTTACTATCCTCAACCTGTCTTTTATGACCTTGTCTAAATATGATCAGAGTCGGGGAACTTGGAAGGCTTCCATAGCCTTGGCAACTCATGACGAGAGCCTAGGGTGGTTACTGGCGCCATAAACTAGAGTGTCAATTTGTTGGGTCAACAACAGGAGCCACTGTGCGCTTGCTCCTGATGTGGGATCTCTGTCCTTAATGTACTGTACATTTTTATTTAATGCTATAACTAGTACTCAAACAGTATGTTTCACTTTGTGTTTCTATGTGGGTGCAAACTGTTGAAGTATTTATACTAAATTGATCTTCTGTATATAAATAGAATTGAAAATGAATCTTGATGTGAATGGAAAGGGAGAGGGAGCGGGAGAGGGGAGGGTTGCGGGTGGGAGGGAAATTATGGGAAGGGGAAGCCATTGTAATCCATAAGCTGTATACTGGAAATTTATATTCATTAAATAAAAGTTAAAAAAAAAATAAGTCCTTAAAAAATAATTCTAATGATCTCAAATGATACATTAATTGGTTTCAAAAAGTTCATGGAAACTTGAATTAAAAGATGTTTATTTTGGTGTAAAACAATTGGAAATCCATACAGTTTTTTCATACTAAGCATTTTCCATAAAATTTTTGAGGACCCTTCACACATGGATATTACAGATTATTTTTGCTCTCTATATTTGTTATCAACATAATAACAACATGTATTTTATAACAATGTATAATCTTTGAGTTGCAGGTGGGGCAAATCTTCTTAACTCTTTGTAATTCCATTTTGAAACAGTTGTTCATCTGACAGCATGTAATCAAATTTCCTAACTCTTAACAGATTCAAATATTGTAAGTGAAGAGGGCTAATACAAATGCCTAACATATTGTTACATTTAACATTCACATATTAACACACATGTGTTAGCACACATGTAATTGTATTGCACAGGAAGTGGAATAACTTCTGAGTTTTTGTCTGTAACTTAGACTACAAGTAGGAAGTAACTCTTAGTCTTTAAAAATGTATTCCAGGTTCTATATTCTATTCCATTGATTTCTATACCAAATTCTATCACTCATTCCATTAACGTAATTTTATACTAACTCTTAAAACTATGGAGGATGGCTCCTCTAACTGCTTTTCTTTAGAACTTAGAGTCAGATGATAAGTTTTTATTAAAAAAAAAAAAGAAACAAAGCTTGGTAATCGGATTGATTCAGATTGCATAGACTCTATAGATCCATTGGGAAAAATAGCAACCTTTAACAATTCTGAGTCTTCCAATCCATGAAGATGGTATATCTCTTCATTTGTCAATATTTTATTTAATTTATGCTATCACTGTCTAATTACTTTTACTATTGCAAATATTTTGTTAAATAATATATATCTAAGTCTTTTGTGTAAGTATTATGGCTAATATATTGAAAAGAAAATGAGTTTTAAAATTACACCTTACTTCTTATGCTTTCACTTACTATCTTTAGAAGCTTTTTGTAGAGTAATTGAGATTTTCTTTGTGCATAACTATGTTGTCTGAAATAGACACAATTAATTTTTCTTTTCAATCTCTGTATAATATCTTACTCTCTTCCTTTCTCCGAACTACTCACTTTTAAGTGTTAGTAAACTTGTTTTAAGAGGACAGATTGTATTTTAAGCTAACAAGTTTTGTGATATCTGTTGCAAGGAGTCAACTCCATCACAGTAAATCAAAAACACCATTAAATAATACAAAAAACGTGATGTGAATGATTCCAATTAAATGTGATTTATAAAACTGAGTAACTGGATTGCAAGCAGTTTCCTGACCCTTGCCCTGTGATCCTGTGTGTTTTTATCCTTTATTCAGTTAATATAGTATGATACATTACTAGATCTTCAATGATTGACCCAACTTTGCCTTACTATGATAAATCCCAGTTGACTGTGTTTTATTATCTTTTAAATATAATATTGCATCTGATTTTTTAATGTTTAAACATTTTTGCATCTAATCTAAGTTCATGGGGATATCTGTGATCTAAGTTTCTAAATTTTCTTTGGTTTGTGTAACATCTTTGCCAAATTTTGGCATGAGATTGATTCTGCCTTCATAAAATAATTTGTAGAGTATTTATTTCTTTATTATTTTTAGAAAAATAAATATGTAAGGCTGTTATTACCTCTTCCTTAAACCTTTAATAAAATTTATCAATGCTGCCATTTTAAACTGAATTTTCTTCCTGAAAGTGCTCACAATTACAAATTTAAATACATGATTAAACATAAACCATTCATTTTTAAATTTTTCTCTTTGAGTCAGTTTTGTCTTTTGCTTTATTTGCTACATTTTAATTTTTAAGTATTTCATTTCAGTTTTCCACTGAGTCATTCCTCAAATGTCTGCAACAGCCAAGGCTGGGCTAGGACAAAGGCGGGATCCTCAAACTCCATGTTATTCTCCCACCTGAGTGGCAGGTACTCAAGTACTTAGGCCATCCTCTGCTTTCTGCTCAGCTGAGTTACAAGGAAGCTGCATCAGAAGCAGAAGATCCATGAGGCAAATCAGCACTCAGAAATGTGATGCCAGCATTCAAAGAGGTGGCTTAACCTACTGTACCACAACATTGGTTTCTATTTTGAATTTATTAAACAACTTTTATTTATGTTTTATTTTCTTTGTTAATATTTGCTGATTTTTGGATTTTCTTGTTCATTTGTTTTTATTTCTTGGAGTCAGCTTTGCCTTTCAAAGAGTTTCTCATTTCCTATGTATTTTTCATTTTATTCCTCATGGATCAACTGATATATTTATGTCATGATTTTAACATTTATTTAGCCTTTAGAGCAACCTTTGCTCAAGTGTAGTTGGCTGCATCTTTCTGGTGTACCAAAGAATGTCTCAGTCACCAGTGAGTCTCTCATTCTGCAGGTCGGAAATGCCCAGCTTTGTCTAAGCTCTGGGAATTGTTCCATTTAGAGATCCTTAATAGTTAACTCCTTGTCTACCTTCATGAATTTTAATCTTGCACATGCATTCATTATGGTTCAGTAACAGGTTGAAGGCAAGCCCTGTGCATATTTCAGAAACTCTTTTTCTTCCTGCTTTCTTGCTTTTTGTAAAAGGTGGATTTATAGGATCTGAAGAGAAACCAGAGTATGTTCTTTGTTACTCTGTCTTGCAAATTCAAACTGCCTCACTCCAAGTCCTATGCCCAAAATTCTGATTTCCCTCTGCAGGGTTTCCTTTATGCTAAGTGAATCCACAAAGAAAGTCAGTGGTATCAAGGAGCTCACCTCAGTTGGTCTCTTTTTTTCTTAGAGTTCAGAGTTCTGTGTCATCTGATGTCCAATATCTGTAATCAGTTGATTTGGCTTGTCTGCAGCAATTGGATGGAAGTACTACTAGTTACTACAACATGGCAGATGTAGAACTATATACATTTCAGTGTGTATAATAACATTAATTCTATGTAAATTAGGATCCTTTCAGTTCTGGGAGATTATACATCTTTACTCAATTACTCTTCCTGTCTTAGAAGTCACAAATTATATGGCTAAGCTATGTCAACATTTAAGACTTTGTTTCCTCACTATCACTACAGATAATAGATTTTATTTTTCTGGCTGATTATTTCTTGATGGCATTTTCCAAACCTACTCATTTCCTTTTCCACTCTCACTTTAAATATACTCATCTTGGACAACTGCCAAGATCTCATAACTGTTGCTCTTGTTTCAGATCTCTTTCTCTTCCTCCATATCACAAAATAACTTCAAAAATATAATTCTTCAAATACCACTTCCATCATGGCACTGGCATTCAACCTGACCAAAAATTTTGAGTGTCTTTGCAACTTACTAGTTCAAATACCACCTGTCTGTCTCTTCACTGAGAGTGTACACGTGGAACATAAAATGTCAAGGAGGGCTAATGGCCATTTACTTATTCCCTTACCCTTTCAGACTACACTTTCAATGTTCCAAGTTCATTGTTATTTATTGGAGATCCAAAAGCAACACAGTCTGGCAGGAGATCCAAACAAGAAAATACAAAAATTTTGATTGTGTATAGGCAAAAAAGAATTCAAATTTACCACTATAGACTGGGCATCCAATGAAAGTGTCATAGCACTAACAGCTATGTCAGTAACATTAACTAAGAGTTCAAGATTAACTAACAGCTTAATCTTGAATAGCCATGGAAATGGCATTCAGAGAAAATAGCATAAGAAAAAGGAAAGAGAAGGGACATAAGTATATACCAATGGGAGCTGCAGACATTGTAAGTACACGATCATAAAGCAAAAAGCGGCAGGTAATAGGATATCTGGCCACAGAGCAGGTACAGTAAAATTCAAGGATGCAATGGTTCCCCACATGTTAGAGTCTGGATTTTAACAAGTTGCTGAATGGATTTTAATCACTGGAATGTCATGCTTATACTTTTGTTTTGGAAAATCTTAGTTATACATATGCTAATGAAGACAAATTTTAGTGGAACAAGAATGGGGACAGGAAAGTGAGATAAGAAAATTAACAAGTAATTAAAAGTGAACAAGGCTAATTGTAATAAAGATAGAGGGCAGGGAATGCCTGTAAACTCAACGTTATGTAGTAATTGCAGAGCAAGAGGAGAGGGAGGGTAACAACTGTTAAGGAATGTTACTACTGTTCAAGATTTTGTGGCAAATATGTTTATAACTACATCATTTATTTAAGACAAAGAAGATAAAAGGAAAAAACAAATTGAATGGTGGTTAGCATGCTATTAATTCAGAATTGCTTATCTGCAAATCTGAAATTATGGAACAGCAATTCAACAGCCACATGTCATTAGAGACATAAGTGACATAGACATAATTGATGAAACTTGAAAACCACTATCCCCTAGTAGGCAGCTTAAACTGTGAGATGGGATAAAAAAAGAGAAGATATATGAAGAGAAATAGTATGATATTAGCATTTAGATCTCCAGCAAGTGCACAGAAATACAACGTTTCAGCTGAAATAAAACTCACTTGACTTTAAAGCATCATATTTTTATTCTATACTGTCTTGAGGTAAAGGATATAAACTATGTACTTAACTGACTCTATGTCGGTTTTACCCCATGTGGTGATAGATGGCTAATCTACTGATGACTTTGCAAACTCAGGAAGTTGAGGTCTGTCTCTTATTCGTTCAGTTTTCCAGGTTGGGTACTGTATATCCAACTGTAAAACTGCAAAATCTATATCTCGAGTTCTAAATGATCTCGTAATGCCCCCTCCCCGGTTTGAGGTAGAGTGGGGAGTACCTTATCTTCTTTCCCTTGGGAGAGTTTGTGACTGAAAGCATTTTAATAACTCTCAAAACATTTTTTTAAATATTATCTCAGCTAACATTTTTAAAGCTTCTTTTGTAGATGGGTAAGAGCTTTTCATGTCATCTAATTGATTCTTGTCTTCCTTTGGAACTGATTCTGTATCCCCCCCCCCCCTTTTTTTATTTGACAGGTAGAGATATAGATAGTGAGAGAGAGAGACAGAGAGAAAGGTCTTTCTTCCTTTGGTTCACCCCCCAAATGGCTGCTACAGCTGGTGCTGTGCCCATCCAAAGCCAGGAGCCAGGTGCTTCTTCCTGGTCTCCCAGGCAGGTGGAGGGGCCCAAGCACATGGGCCATCCTCCACTGCCCTCCTGGACCACAGCAGAGAGCTGGACTGGAAGAGGAGCAACTGGGACTAGAACCCGGCGCCCATATGGGATGCCAGCACCACAGGCAGAGCATTAATCAAGTGAGCCATGGCTCTGGCCCCCTGTATTCCCTTTGTTATGTGGTATCTATTGTCTCCTGGTTCTTCTGCAAAATTGCCACTATAACATCAAAGTGTATGTTTATCACTTTTGCAAGACTATAAATTTCTAAATGACAGGCGTAATATTTTTTATTATCTTTTTGTCTGCGGTCTTTAGCACCAGGTAAGAATTAGGAGGTAAGGAGGGCACTGTAGAATATGACATCTGGTGCCCTGCTAGGTAAATTGAAGTCACAGTTGAACAAAGATGTTCACTTAACTTTGGCAGAGACAGTGTCTCTGTAATTCAAGGAAGGAATTGTTAATAGAGATGAACATTTTAACTCAGTGTTTTGAAATTGATAATAGATTTCTGTTAAAAATATCATAGAGAGGAGGTTTGTAAATGGGCTTTCCAAAAAGGTATGTGGACTCGGTTTTCAGAGGGGTGATATTAAATGAAGGCAATGATACTTTAAAAATGAAGATAATTAATTTATCTCCAAGGCATAGATCCAGAATGCATTCATCAATATAGTTTTTACTATGAAGAAATGTTTATAAATTCTATTTTTAAAAGATTTTATTTATTTATTTGAGAGGCAGAGTTACAGACAGAAGGGAGAGAGAGAGAGAGAGAGAGAGAGAGAGAGAGAGAGGTCTTCCATCCCCTTGTTCAGTCCCCAGATAGCCACAACGACCAGAGCTGTGCTTATCCGAAGCCAGGAGCCAGGAGCTTCTTTCAGGTCTCCCATGTGTGGGTGCAGGGGCCCAAAGACTTGGGCCATCTTCAACTGCTTTTCCAGGCCATAGCAGAAGACTGGATCAGAAGAAGAGGAACAGCTGAGGCTTGAACCAGCGCCCATATGGGATTCCATCACCTCAGGCAGAGACTTAGCCCGCTGTACCACAGCGTCAGCCCATGTTTATAGGTTCTTAAAAGGTAAACTCTGGTTTGTTTTTTTCAAACAAAATTGTATATATCTAAAAATCTGTATATCTTTAAGTTAACACTTTGAAACATTGGCCCATGTTTTGTAAAATTGTGTGCCTTACTCAATGCTAAGTAAATAAATATTAGCTCTAAATTCAGAACCCTTCCAAATTCCTTTACTACCATGCACAAGAATGCAACCTACTTTCAAAACCATAATCTGAAATCACACTATTTTATTCAAGATACTAACATAGTTCATTTTTCATTCTGATGGATATCTCATTTATTAAGCACAGATTCACTGTGCTCTAGTGCCAAGAATTACTAAGCAACAGAACATATGTAGGCGGATGCGATGTTTGCATATTCACACAATATGACATTTACACCAAGATCAGAAGTATATTATTGCTGAAAGAGAAGAACAGTAACAGAATTAAGAGGTAGTATTCTTTTGTCTTATAAGATGCCATTCACAAAGTGTCTCTATGATCTTAACAAATAACCCTCCACTACAGAAAATAAGCAAATCCTGGGTGACATTCGCAATTCCCCACATTTAGTTCCTCTTAAATGCCAGGAAGCAAAACATACAGCTTGAAACATTTTTATGCCTTCTATAGTATAACACCTAGTATGGCGTGAATACAGGAATTGCCTCTCAGCCTGAGCTGAATACTAACTGTTTTACAGCATCAAAATTAGGAAATATTCTAGAGTGTGCCACACAAGACATTTCCCTGGGGACCTTGAAACTTGGCAACTTTCTCTGATAGGCAGCTACTTCTTTTCCCATGATGCCTCTATGCTGAAGACAGGAATCAAATATGAGGACAAGGTTGAATAGCTGACTAAATGGCCCATTTATTTATCAGAAAAAGAAAAAAAAAACTATTACCATTGCCAAGAACTACATGAGCCAGCCTTGTTCAGACTGATGTATGGTCTAAGAAGCTACTCTAACATAAAGTCTTTTGCAGGAAACCTATGACACATCCATTTAAGTAGAAAATTGGCTTTAAAATATTTATTTATTTATTTGAAAGTCAGAGCTACACAGAGAGAGAGAAGGAGAGGCAGAGAGAGAGAGAGAGGTCTTCCCTCTACTGGTTCACTCCCCAATTGGCTGCAAAGGCCAGAGCTGTGCCTATTTGAAGCTGGGAGCCAGGAGCTCCTTCTGGATCTCCCATGTGGGTGTAGGGGCCCCAGGACTTGGACTATCTTCCACTGCTTTCCCAGCCCATAACAGAGAGCTGGATAGGAAGTGGAGCAGCCAGGACACCAACCGGTGCCCATGTGGGATGTCGGCACTGTAGGTGGCAGCTTTACCCACTACACCACAGCTCCAGCCCCAGTACATTGACTTGTAATACAATTCACAGACAGATTGAATGAAGAAAATTTTAAAGAAAAATCTTCCAGAACACCTGTCAGAACAAGAAAGGTCATTCTGTAGGCATATTAATATACATTAGTGAAATAATATCTTTTGTAGATAAAAATTCTGAGGATAACACTGGGTGAATGTATTTTAAAACTTCAAATTTTCCTTCCCATTCTTGCTTAAATATTCTCAGATGATGCACCCATGATTTCTTTGATGAGCAACATTAAATTCTAGAAAGAAGGACTTTCTCTGGCAGTGTTCTTTTGTAATAGATGCATTCATTTTTAGCAGAGCAAAATGTTCTCAAAGGACTAGAATCCTTCCTTCCTTCCCAATGGATGCATTCTACAAGGGATTTCATAACTTACTTAAAGACTTCAAAATGCCAGCTACAATTCTTGGGGGACCCTTCCTTGTTCATGACATTCAGAATAACTGCACCAAGCTATTACTTGAAAACAGCTAGGAAAGAGGAACCTGCCTCCACACAATCAAGGCAATTTATGACAAACCCACAGCCAGCATCCTACTGAATGGGGAAAAGATGGAAGCATTTCCACTGAGAACCAGTACCAGACAGGGATGCCCATTATCACCATTGCTATTCAATATAGTCCTGGAGTTTTTGGCCAGAGCCATTAGGCAGGAAGGGGGAATCAAAGGAACACAAATTGGGAAGGAAAAAAATCAAACTATCCCTATTTGTAGACAACATGATTAAAACTTCCCTGTGTCCTAAGCTGGGGTTTACAAAAGGATAAAGAAATAAAAGTAGCCTGACTTCTCATTGGTTTTTATTTCAGAAGTGCTGCATGTTTTAAAGTGAAAATAGTCGGTTGACAATGGCCCTCTCTGTGGGTATGACTGCCAGTATGGCAGGATGTGGTTGCCATCATCACATGGAAACCTGAAGCTTCAGAGCTCCAGGCACTGCCCCCATGCATTCTTCGCCATCTAGGAAATAATGTTTGCATCTGGGAGTAGTGGACCATTGAAAGATACCCTGTGTCTTTTAAATTTCGATGGGCTTGATAATTACATTATTAAAAAATGTCCAATATAAAATAATTGATCTTCAGATTTTCAAGTAGCAGATTAAACAGCATTTAAATAGAAACCTCAGTTATCAGAAAGGGTTTCAGGAGACCATCCTGTGAAAATGCAAAGATGTACTTGAACTACTCTCTGAAAGAAAAGTATTTCTATTCCACTCTGAAATCTCTAGAGATGTTTAACAATACTAATCAGTGTAATACTGATGGCCATGAAGTTCCCTACATAAAACATTCCACCAAAATAGAAAGGAGAGGGAAAAAACACTGGCAGAAACATCACTTGAGCTGCTCATGTGGGGTTTTATCTCTGATTTGCTGAACAGAGGTTCTAAGACGAGGCCCAGGTATCCTCATTTTTAACAAGCTCCTTTTGCCATCTGGATGCACAGTGTACTCAGGAAAACTGAGTACAGTTTTGCAAGCCAGAAAGCTCTGCTATCCACTCAATTATTTTAGTCATTGTCACATGATCTTACATTCACTAGGATTTTCTGTGATAGTTGTTCTGTTTCTTTACTCAGCGAGGCCTTCCAGTTGCCCAGGTCTCTCAGAGGCCGAAGAGCATGATGATACTTTTCCCCTCCCCGCAAACCTTATTTGTTCTGAATTCCATTCCTCAAAGTCCTTCTTTCCTCATTGGATTGGTTTTTATAGCCCTAGGACCACCAATGACTATCACACCTGGAACTTGTTAAAAATGCAAATTATGGAGCCCCTCTGCAGACCTTCTAAATGAGAAATTG
Organism: Lepus europaeus; assembly: GCF_033115175.1. Taxonomy (NCBI): domain Eukaryota; kingdom Metazoa; phylum Chordata; class Mammalia; order Lagomorpha; family Leporidae; genus Lepus; species Lepus europaeus. The sequence continues at coordinate 88,537,772 of NC_084827.1, forward strand.
TGGAGGCAGGGCACTGCAAGCTGTGCTTAAAGGCCAAAGCATTCTGAAGCACAGTGGTATTTGGGAAACACTGATAAATGAGGAGGAGGAAATGTATTAATATGCATTAGGTTCAGATAGCAGTTGTCACAGGTAATATTTGTGTTTTAATAGATGTCTTTCATGCTGGAACAAATACCATAACATAGAGCAGGAGGAGTTTAGAGAACACAGATGCTTGCAAGAAGCTATGGTGCCTCATGGAACCAGTCTGAGGCTGCTTTAACAGAAATACCATGTAACAGGCAGCTTATGAACAACAAAAATTTATTTTTCGAGGTTCTGGAAGTTGAAAGTCAAAGATGAGGCACAGGTAGAATCCATGTCTGGTGATTGATCCCTTCCTTCCTGGCTTTTAGATGGCTTTCTTTTTTTTTTTTTTTTTTTTTTTTTTTTTAAGTTTTTGACAGGCAGAGTGGACAGTGAGAGAGAGAAAGGTCTTCCTTTGCCATTGGTTCACCCTCTGCGGCCGGCGCACCACGCTGATCCGATGGCAGGAGCCAAGTGCTTCTCCTGGTCTCCCATGGGATGCAGGGCCCAACGACTTGGGCCATCCTCCACTGCACTCCCGGGCCACAGCAGAGAGCTGGCCTGGAAGGGGGGGCAACCGGGACAGGATCGGTGCCCCGACCGGGACTAGAACCCGGTGTGACAGCGCTGCAAGGCGGAGGATTAGCCTAGTGAGCCGCGGCGCCGGCCTTAGATGGCTTTCTTTACAGTCTATCTCCACTTGGCAAAAGAGATCCATCAAGTTCCCTGGGGTCTCTTTCATAAGGGAAATAATTATATTTAAAAGGGTGCCACCCTTATATTCTAAAGACCTCCTGAAGGTCCCACCTCGTATTCCTATCATACTGGGGACTGGGATTTCATTGATTCAGTTTTAGGAGGTGGGGCACAAGCATTCAGTCTATAGCAGAAGCCTTTTCAAATGATAGTATTCAAGAAAACAGTGATGTGCTTTACTTTATTGCTTGTAAGCAAAGTCTAGAGAGATAGGTCTCAGCCATTGTTCATATCGCAACCACCCGAGGAGTTTTTACTATGAAGTAACTGAAATTTGAGGACTGGGAGTTCTTCAGGTGATTCTAATAATATAATCAGGCTTGTGTATGGCTCCTTGGTCAGTGGGCTGGAAACCTCAGCCTGTTTCATTGCCTGTTGCTACACAGGCCTGTCCACAGACTATGCTAATCAATAGGTGTAGGTTGGGGCAGATCATCTGTGTTTCTAAATTTTTCCTTGCTGCTGATTTGGAAACAGGTATCAATTCTATTCCCTTGAAGCACAGCAGGAGGGAGTGAACCTATTTTCAGAGGATTGGAAATGCAGTTGAGGTGGTATTTAAGTTCATTCATGTGATAGGTTCCTCCTTCACTCCCCAGCAAACCTTGTTACCTGTGCTTCATTACCTCCGCTCTGTCTGACTGTTTAGCCAGGCTTTCTATGAACATGGCAAACTATGACATCAAAAGCGAATTTGATTTACTTTTATTACACCTCACTATCTCCAAGGTGACTTATCTAACACCTTCATTTTTAAAGCAAAAGAGCTTCCTGGAAAGCAAAGCACTTAATTCCAAGTACAAAGTTCATGCCGTCAAGAGAGTTTGCTTTCCAATACACTCTACATTCGTGTTCTGAGTCAAATGACTCTTAATTTATTTAAAGTCTAAGAGGTTGATAATCGGATTTCTCAATTTATAGCCCATTTGAAAACTGCAGAATAAGCAACTGAAAAAGAAAGCAATAAGTGACAGCTTGTAGTTTACAGGTAGAGAGAAAAAAAATGATAAGAAGCAAAGAGAATTTAAAAGGTGAAGAACTTTACACTTACATTTGACTACCCAGAAGTAACACCGAATCGCTAATAAAAACAGGTGCATGGAGGTGAAGTCAAGCAGCAGGATGGAAATGCATGAAGATGAGAGTTGCTCCAGGGCGAGTACGATAACCACAACTCATTGGACCCATTTACTATCTGTCAGGCACTGTTCTGGCACTCTTCCATGAACTAGCTTAATTTAATGCTCATATTACTCCTACAGAAAAGCAGCAATTATCTTTCTGCTCATTTTATAGATTAGGAAAATAAAGCATGGAGAGATTATGCAATTTGCGTAAGATTACTTGGCTAAAAGGGAAAAGAGGAACCTTGATCTGCAGTCTATGTACTGGACCATTTGGATACCTGTTCTTTCTGCTAGATTTCCTATTAGCTACTCTCATCATCCTAGGGTGTTAATTGGAAGGGAGTGGGAGTGGGGAGGGGTAGGTTAGTATTTTCCTATGTTTTCTTTGTTTAAATGTATTTCTTTTTATGTGATTGGGAGGTAGACAGAGAAAGACAAATTTCCAATCCTCCTCACATCTGAAATGCCCTTATTGGCCCAGACTAGGCCAAACCAAAGCTGGGAATGGTCACAGCATCCTGGGAGTTGGGATCTGGGAGCTGGGAAATCCATCCAGTTCTCCCACTTGGGCAGCAGAGACCCAAGAACTTGAGCCATCACCTGATACTCCAGAGTGTTCATTAGCACAAAGACACAACTGATAGTGGAGTTCACATATGAACCCAGGCACTCCAGTATGGGATGAGGGTATGCCAACTGGGGTCTTAACTGCTTCATCAAATACCCACATCCCCTCTCTAGTTTTTTAAAAGAACAGTTTTTAAAGAGCAGTGAGGTACCTCAAATGCAACTATAAGAGCCTTTGGATTATGTGAAAACTCATTTGTCAATCAATTGGTCTTTGTCTTATGAGTTTAGCAATTCTATAATTTAAAAAATATTCCAAGGAAACAACTATTCCAGAAACTTTTTCAAGAATGTTTGAATATATATTTTCAGAACTTTTACAAAAACAAATTAAAAGATTGCTTTTTATATCAGTAGAGTTATCTGGAGCCAAATAGATACATCGCCATTGTGATTGTCAGCCAACAACATGCAGACTCCATGGGAAATAAAATAACCATCCAAAGAACACAGGCTTCTGTTTGTTGAATTAAAAGAACAGTTCTATTAGCTCTGTGGCAGAATATTAATAAACATTTGGTTCTGCTCTAACATTCAGCCAGTGGAAAGCCACATCACAAAGCCTGCAGCATTTTTAACTATATATTTTTAAACTTTTTTTTTGGCAAACTAAATGTGAACATTCCAATCATCAGGACAAAACATTTCAGTCAGTTTTTTTTTAAGTATCATTAATTAGTAAGTTAAGAATTCTGCTGACAATTCCTTAAATGTCCTAGTACATTATCTTGCTTTTCAATGCATAGGGAAGAGAAAGGCTTTAGTGGAGAAGTTGCTCTTATTAAGGGAATGTGAAATTCTTAAAGGATTTAAAAGTCAAAGAGGAGTTGAATTGATTTTGATTAACCTAAGATTCAGTTTCTCAGGAAGTCCCCAAATTCATCCATTTATGTTTGTTTCCCTAACTTTCCTAAGTGAGTGAAACTGACTTAGAGAAAACTCTAATGAATTGCATGATGTCATTTATGTGAAAATCAACTTTTGATTTAAGATTGATTTATTTATTTCAAAGGCAGAATGACAGAGAAAGACACAGAAAAAGAAAGAGATGGGGACAGAGACAGAGAAACAGAGAGAAAATCTACTATCTGCTAGTTCACACCCCAAATGCCAAGGCTGGGCCAGGCCAGTGCCAGGAGTCAGGTACTCCAGGAGGGTCTCTCATATAGAATCAGGGACCAAAATACCCGAGCCAAAATCTGCTGCTCCCAGACACAATAGCAGGCAGTTGGACCAAAAGCAGAGGCAGGACTCATTCTTAGGCAAACCAGTATTGGATAGAGTGGTCACAAGTGGCAGTTTAACTCATTGTGCCACAATGCCTGACCCCCAAACTCTTGATTTTTCTATTGAGAAATGGGAAGCATTGCTTGGAAAGTTATTTTGGATAAAGTTTCATTTTGTATATTTCATGGTTAAAGTACTTTTTAAAAATGATTTGTTTATTTCTTTATTTACTTACTCATTTACTTATTTGGAAAGCAGAGCAACACAGAGCAAGAGAGAGAAAAAGAAAGGAAGAAAGAGACCTTCAATCTGCTGATTCACTCCCCAAATGGTCACAGCATCCTGGGCTGGGCCAGGATTAACCAAGAACTCAATCTGGGTCTTCTACATGGATGGCAGAGTCCAAGCACTTCAGCAGGAAGCTGGATTGGAAGCAGAGTAGTGAGGAATGGAACTGGCACTCCGATATGTGATGGGATGCTGCAAAACGTGGCTTAATCTATTCTGCTACAATACCAGTCCCATAAAGTCCTTTATAAAATCCAAACTTTTCTTGAGGAAGATGTATGAATTTATGCTATCCCCAGAGTTTACTTACTTATATATGTATATATGTATATATATATATATACATATATATATATATATTTGCAGAGATAATTAGAGATGGAGAAAGATCTATTGGCTCATTGCTGCTATGGTCAGGACTAGGCCAGACCTCTCAGGAGCTTGAAACTGCATTCAGGTCTCCCACATGGTCAGCAGGGCCCCAAGAACTTGGACCATCTTTTCCAAGTGCATTCATAGAGAGCTGGATTGGAAGTGATGTGGCTGGCACTGGACCCCGAGCTCAAATGGGTTGCTGGTGTCACAGGAAGTGACTTAACCTGCTGTACCACAGTACTGGCACCACCAAATATATTTTTAAGTCTTCTCAAAATTATTTTGAAAAAAATGCATACATGAAGTCAAAAGTCACTTTTATCTTTTGCATACAGTTATCAGTAGGATTTTTTTAAGAAGTTTTATATATCAAGTTAATTTAACAATCATGATGGACCTTGAAAAATGCATTTTTCTCTGCTGTATTTCTTTTTTATTTTTTTATCCTAGAAGTATAATCAATAAACAAGCACTCACTATCAATCTCCAAAATATATAGCCATATTTCATTTTCAAAACTAAACACCTCTTTTGATGAATTACAGTCATTAGCAAGATGATTGTCTGTACAGAAATTTTAGACCACTTGGAAATGACTGAGCAGCTGGCGGAAAAAGTGGGAGGGGGGGCAGAGGTGTTTCTGTTCCCATCACTTTCTGGTTCTCAAATGCAAACATTTGTGAACCTATGCAGCTCTGCCTGACATTCCATCAGAATAAAATTTAAAAGCACTTCCAACATTTTTTTCACTGTTCTATTTCCATATGAAGAGAGAGAGGATTTTCTCTGTACATCAAAATTTTCCCTAGTACCCAGGGAAGGTCATTTCTTTATAACAGCCTTACCCAGTGAGTGAGCAGATCTGGTTTTGAGAAGTCCATGCCAAGAAGGATGCATTTTATATATATCAGTATTGGATTGTATTAGGAAAAAGTTTACTGATCAAAAATTTAATTGTAATTATATCAGTGTAAATGCAAAATGACCTGCTGGCCTATGGTAACACCAGGACCAGGAGTAAGAAAATTAATCTAACCAGGGTTTCCATATTGGCTCCATTATCTAACCAGAGTTTCCAATTGGCTCCATTAAGAAGCCTCAAGATTTTTGATTCTTGAAGCAGGGTTGGGCAATATACAGAAGTATTTAGTTCTTGCTTTCTCATTATCAAATTTTCCAAGAGGTTCAAGTGGCATGAGCCATCTGCTTGGAATTAATACATTCTCTCCAGTTTTAAATTCTTTCCCAATGAATCTATAATTAAATTCCCCTCTCCTCTCCCAACATCACCCCCAATCTATTCATCTAATTCTGATTTTTTTGTTTGTTTGTTTAGTAGTTTTCAAATTTCAGTCAATCTTAGTATCATCACTGAAGGATAGTTAAACACAGATTGCTAAGCCCCAACCTATATTTTTAATTTAAAAGATCTAGGACAAGGCCTGAGAATTTATATTTCTAACAAGTCATAGGGGATGCCAAAGCAGTTAGTTCAGATACCACAGTTTGATAATTGTTGATAAATACTATCAAGCCCACAGACAGGATGGAAATTCCTGACTTCACAGTGAAGCAATTCCTGAGGCTTCCTTGCTGGCAACTGGAGCAGGGAATCTGCTGTTCTATTCGCAACCTTGGCCAATGCGATCACTTCCTACCAACAGCACAGGGTTGCAGGTACAAAGGCCGTGTTCAGGGGTGTAGCTTTTCTCCTGCAGTGCCCAGGCCCACTACTCAGTGCTGATTTCTCCTGCGAACCTTTCTCATTTGTCACTAGACACTACTTTTGTCTCTCTTTTTATACCCATTTCTCTTGACTTCCCCTTTGCCAACCTAAATAAAATTACAACACTACCGATGTTATGAGACTTTCATTAAAAATCCTCCTAAGTGTAAATGAAGTCTACATGTGCTGGCATGATCTAAGTATATTAAATTTTGCAAGACAGTGTATCAAACTCCTCAAGTATGGGAACTGAAAAGATAGACACTTTTTATCAACACATCTTTAATTTTATCTTGGTAAATAAAGTTTCGTTTTTTTTAATGATTGTTGGCATTTCAATCCCCAACTTCAATACTAGAAGAATCAAGTACAGCTGAAATTTTCTGATACATATATTTATTTTTACTACATATAGTGTATCTTCATTATATTAAACATGTTACTAAGTCTGGTATATGGGGAAAGGAGTCTGTGGGTGGACATGTCATACAAAATCAATGACAAATAGCAGGATAACTGCTACAGAAATATATAAAGAAATGAACTATGAAGGCCAAAGAAGAGAGTAGTCACTCCTGAACAGAAGTTTGTTGTGTCATGTATAGCAGTTAATACATGAAATAAGCCTCTCTTAGCTGCAGTAAGTGATGGGGTAGACAGAGATAGGTAAAATAAAGAGTCAGATGGAATGCATCCCCAATACTCATTCCATGGATACAGGGATAATCACCAACTTTTCCACACCTTCCCTACCACCATGGGCTTAATCAAGGAAAGACAGAATTTGCATTTAAAGGATCTTAGTCCATGTCTTTGAAACAATGGCATTAATATTAAAGATAACTTTTCACAGGTGCGATATAAGGATCAAATGAGATCATGTCTACAAAGAGTTTTGCAAAGTGCAAAATTCCATGACAAGGCCTTGACCTCTTCTACAACTTTCTGCCTGACTGTGGCTTGCATCAGAATAGGACATTCATCTTGGCCTTGCAAATGGAAATAAGCTTAGCAGTCTTCTCAATGGGAAGAGAGACAGGCGGCTCCTGACCAACCACGCAAGAGCTCAACTTACTCAATGAGGATCTGATTACTCTGAGAAAACTCAGTGTCCTGGCCAGAGAACATGGCAATGGGCTCTGAGCAACTCATACCTAACAGGCAACATAGATGAGGAAATAAAGTCACCTGTCCTCTTCGTTTGAAGGTCTAGGTCTACTTTTGACAGCTGACCTGATTGGATAGTATAATAAATTGTTCCCAAACATAACAACCATCACATGATTCTTGGGTTGGATTTATTTCCTGCCCAGTCTCCTATAACCACCATGTCCTTCACAGAGCTGAGTGAATGAAGCCTGACTCACTCACCGACTAGCAGGCTCCTTCCACTCACACTTCTAGATCTTATATTTAACCCACTACACTGTGTAACAACTTCCTTTACTTCAAATGTTCAAAATGAGAGTTATCATTCTCTTGAAAATAATAAGCTGATCATATATAAAAATTCTCTGGGCTATGCAGGTATGCATCTCCAAATAGATAAAGATAAGCAGTGTGTGTCTTTACAAGATGAATTATGCAAGCATTGCTTTCAAAGCTATTATCAATATGTATTTTAAACTCAAAGTAATAAATTTAAACCAGATCACAAATGTTAGGTCACTTAAGTCAGGTGAATATTAAATTAGCAAAATGACAACTGCTCTTTTGGCAATGCCAAATTAACAGGAAGTTCAATGCAAGGCTCCAGAACCAAGATCTGTTCAGCAAGTTGGAAGGAAATCAATTAAAAACTGAGAGGAACAGCTTGGGGTGGAATTAGAGGAACCAGCTGATACCAAAGCCCTGAAGAGGAAGTAAGACTGAGATGATTATAAAAGCAGATGACTTTTTTGTGTGGCTCATCTGCTACTAATGAGCTGTGTAAACTCATCTGTCGAGTCTCAACTGGATCAAGTCAACTATTCAACAACAGGTCTTCTTGCCATAATCATGGCCCTTCTAAACCTTGTAGCAGAGACATCTTTCTAGTTTGCCTTAAAGCCTTCCAGAGGTACTTTATCACTGTCAATGTAAAAGCCAAAATTCTTTTTTTAACTTTTATTTAATAAATATAAATTTCCAAAGTACAACTTTTGGATTATAACAGCTTTTACCCCATAACCTCCCTCCCACCTGCAACCATCCTATCTCTCACTCCCTCTCCCATCCTATTCTTCATCAAGATTCATTTTCACTTATCTTTATATACAGAAGATCAACTTAGTATATACTAAGTAAATCTGGCCCACAAAACACTTCATGATAAGTTAACTGCCTTCCTTGTTTACTGCGCCTCTCTACATCTCTAACCCTCTCTTTTGCCTAACATATCTGTCATACTAAAAAATCTGTTATTTGGAGTGGGCATATAGCCCAGTGGTCATGCTCACAGCCCACATTGGAGTGCCTAGGTTGAATACCCAACTCTAGCTCTCTGACTCCAGATTCCTGCTAATGCAGACACTGAGAGGAAATAGTAATGTCTCAAGTAATTGGCTTCCTTCCACAATGTGGGAAGCCTGGATTAAGTTCCTGGCTCCTGGCTTCAGCTCCCAAGCCATTGCAAGCCTTTGGGAGTGAATCAGTGGGAGTCTCTCTCTGTCTTCCCACACTCTCCTTCCTCTCTTCCTCTTCTCCCCCTACCCTGTGTCTCTTTGCCTCACAAATACACAAATTTAACTTTTAAAAACTAATTATCATAACAAAGTTCTAGATGCAAATCCTGGTTCTTCCAAATACTTAAATTTTCATAAGTTGCTAAACCACTCTGAGATGCATTTCCAATCTTGAAAAATGGGACTAGTAGATGATTTTGCCTACCATGGCTGTTTCAGGAGAGAATCAAGGAGAACATAGCAGAAGTTCTAACACTAAGCATTTAATAAATGTCAATTTTTATTATATCTTCGAATCAACATACATGCAAAACCTATAATTGTTGAGCAATTCATACATTAACATCATACACGTATTGAAGCACTAAACTTGTTCTCTACCTTCCTCATAGATCCATTTATTGAAGTTCTTTTAACATTTCTCAGGTGAAAGAAACAGCCCGTTTTTGTTTCCATGGCATGGGCTCTGTGGAGAGACTATTACAATTAGGTCTCTATGCAAGGCAATCAAAAATCAGTTTACAGGCATGCCTCTTCCTCCAGTCTGCAGCACTCCAGGGCAGGCACCTTGCCCTTCCTTTGCATAGCCTCATTACCTACTGATATTTAATTCCTAAAGTAATATAGTAAAAAAATGGATAAATGTCCAAAGAGCAAATACCAATAGTGTTTTAATTTCAAATAGAGGCAGGAAGTGGGTATGGAATCCAATTGTATTTCCACCTACCAGAGTAACCTAGTATTTAAAGTAAGATTTCTACATATATCATTTCTTCACTGTACAAAGTACAGAGGACTAATAGTCCAGTGAAGATGCTGGCAGAGGGTCGTACTGGTATAGGTAGTAGAAATTGCAGGTAGACTAGAGCTAGTGTTTTAATAACTCACAGGGATAAAAGTAATATTAAGAAAATCTCATGAGGCCACCCTTCATAAGCCAGGGTATGACTAATGTGACAGGTGAAATTTCTAAGTTTCATACTATTTTTGCCTCTTTGTATCAGCAACTTTGAATGTGAATATAGTAGCTGCAATAATTAAATAATTGAAGTACATTCAACTTTACAGGCCTAGAGGTACAATCTTGTGACCCTAGAATTCAAATTTATGCAAATGAAATCTCAGAATGCCTTTTTGATCTACTGTAAGGGCTAGCTACAATTCCAAATTCTGGTGGCATCTTTGAGGTGCAGCTAATCCCCTCAAAAGAGGGGTAGGGTTTAGATCACAAGGTCTGGGAATGCTTGCAAAACATACATTGGCAAGCATATTTCTCTTTCCAGTTATCTCTTACAGAAAATAAAAACCCAGAAGGATAGAAAATAGTATAATCAACACAATTTATATCTGTATAATGTGATTAGGGGATACTCTAGCTAAAAAGAAGCCAGTAGGAGCACCACAACCATTGGCCTGGGAAACATGATGAGAACAAACAGAAACCAGCAGCTGGTGAGCAGAATGTGTCTGTACACAGCATGGGAGAGGAGAAGTCGGATGGACAGCATGAACACAGCATCTGAAACTCATCTCTCGATCCTTTCCAGATGAAATACATTGACAAGACCAAAATGATCAGTCCCATCACTACATTAATAGCTAGTAAGAGGAGATGAATTTAGATTAAAGGGTTAGACTGGAAGAGTGTTCCCTTTTACTACTCAAGGTCAATGAAATGAAGATGGTTAACCAGCACGCTCATTCACTCTACAAACATTCATTGAGAACTTAGTATTTGCTTGGCACTGAAGGCATAAACACGAATAAAACACAATCCCTGTCCTCTAGTAAATTAGTCTTGTAGAGGATACTAATACAAAAATGCTTAAGTGAAATATAGTCCCACAGAAAGGATTTTATGGAACAAAAGGAGAGATTTACATAATGGAGAGAATGATTATTAATAATGGGCTAGTGATAGGATTTGCATAGATTTCCTGTTGAGTCTTGACAGGGGAGGAGTGCTCAGTCTTTGGATGATATGGAGCAAGCCATGACAGCAAATGTCAGGAGATACAAAACAAGAATAAGGAACAAAATTCAAAGAATCTTTCATTTACTCAACATCTAACTTTCTGTAGCTTCTGGTTTCACTTCTCATACTATTACTAAATATTATATTTACTTTCTTTTTTCTATCCTAAATTTTTAGGCACAAACATCACAAACTTCACATTAAAAATATTTGTAAATAGGCCTTAGATATACTAAAAAAAAGAGACTTTCTTGAATTAATAAATGTAGTATTTCATATAAAGTGGGAATTCAGTCTGTCTTAGATACTTTATGCTTGTTTATGATGCTAGACTATTACTTCCTAGTATCTGTATGATATTATTTTGGGTGTCCAAACTCAACAAGAAGTCTTGAAGATAAAACCATAGTTTCAGTCACTTTTGTAGTATTTCCAAAAGCTAGATGAGTTCTGTATCTATGATAGGAATTTAGTTGACAAAAGAATGAATGAATTTAAAATTAAGAAAGTAACTATCAATAGAGCAAATTAATGAACCAAGAGATTCATGGACAGAAATTAATATCCAAATTAAGGGAAAAAAACAGAACACTTTTCTGAATAGTTAGCAGAATGGCCACTAAAAATAATTCTAAACATCTTCAGTTTATCCTTCATGACAATCAACTGAAAAAAAAATGTATGTTTTTAATGAGAATGAGTAACTTCTACATCTTTGTTTCTAAGTGCCATTCTGTGCTTCAAAAATTGGACAAAGACCTGATTCTGGGGTTATGACACTGAGTACATAACATCTTTTTGTGCCAGAAAGTAGGTAAATTACTAAGATTGATGAAAAAAGTCAAAAGAATACAGTAGTCAGTACGAGAGGCTTCTACTGGGCAAATATGGAATAATTTGGGTATCAAAAGAAATACTAATTGTAATAGATCACTTTCAAGAAAATAAAAATTCATTAATTCATTCTAAAATAAATACCAAGGGGATTTGTAGTATTCCAACTTGGCTAATCTATAACTACTTTTCCCAGAACATACAATTCTCTGTCAGTCTTACAGTTTGTTTGATGGTTTGGTTAACCCAATGAGCCCATGTTTTGGGAACTTGGTCCTCAAAGTCTTATGTCAGTGGCTAATAGAATAAAAGTGGAGACTTTATCTAATTATGGCTTCTAGGAGATAGTCCCACTGTCTTTCCATCATTTATAGATGTGCACCTGAAAGGCAGTTCTCAAGAAAAGGTTGGCTATAAAAGCTCAGTTGGCCCAGCTGCTCTCCCCCTCCCTCTCCCCCTCCTGATCCCTCTCCCCCTCTCCCTCCCCCTCCCTCTCCCTCTCCTTCTCCCTCTTTCTCTTCTAGCATACTATCTGATCCTCTCTCCATACATATTCTACAAATCACAACCCTTATCAAATGCAAAACAAGTGAGGCAGCTTAATCTTGGATTATGAACCTCAAAAACCATAAATCAAAATAAACTTTATTCCTTCCTACATAGTTCCTCTCAGATATTTTAGTTATGTTGACAAAAAGCCGACTAATACAGTTAGCATGGCCCAGAATTGATATTTTTCACAAGATTTAGAAACAGAACTGAATAGGCAATATATTCCTTAATGCTGAGAAGGTTAGTGCAAGGAAGAAGATGCTATAGCTGCCCAATTACTGCTGATTCATTTTGTTGTCAGGAGGGCTGCAAGTCACCAATCCCTACTAGATCCCTACAAAGATCTCTTTGGCTTCAGTCTCTCTAGTGCCTGGGCAAGTACATATGTATCTCCATCATAAAGGGCACCAACTTCTGCAGGATACTTACAATCTAAGTCAGACACTTGGAGGTGAGGAAATACCAAGTAGGCTCCATTCTACAGTCAGTCACGGGTTCTAGCTTATCTTTGCTTCCCTCACCTTTTTCCCCTTGGCCTTTCCTGACTGCCTGTACTGTGGGATTTAGAGTCTAGCTTGAGACACAAAAACAAAAGGTTCAGAGGAATGTGTAATCAGTTTCCACTATTGTGTTAGGTAATATCCCTTAATAAATAATTTACTGTATACTCAATGTGTTTCTTAGTCTTACTTCTGTGTTCAAACCTCAACTGACGCAAGTGCATGGAGGAAAGGTAAAAAGAAGGCAGGAAGAACTTCATCAGTGAAACACTCGGGTATTTCTGCATAAGATATTTACTTGTTTATTAATTAATGAGCACAAAACCTTATCAATAAGCCTTACAATGGAGAAATCTAGAGAAAACTATGTCACTCATGCAATGACATTTCACATTTTCGGTAATGTTACTGCTTTGATTATTATCGTCATCAGTAATTAGTATCCACATCGTCGGAGTAAACAGATAGCATTTCCCCATGTGAGTAGGAACCATCCTAACTATCAAGGACCAGGAAAAAAGACAATGATGACAAAAATTTGGATTTACTCTTCCTCTGTCTGACAGCTTGAGCTGGGTGTTCATCGTTTTTCTTGGTGCTCCCATAGCTCAGCCCTTTACACACGATTGAAAGCTAACTGTTGATCCTCTTGTTCCTGAGGCCTTGTGTTAAGCCAGCTGGATAGATGTGAGCCTACGTATGTAAGAAGGGCTGGCTGGTGCCGCGGCTCAATAGTCTAATCCTCGGCCTGTGGCGCTGGCACACCGGGTTCTAGTCCCGGTTGGGACACCAGATTCTATCCCGGTTGCCCCTCTTCCAGGCCAGCTCTCTGCTGTGGCCCAGGAATGCAGTGGAGGATGGCCCAAATGCTTGGGCCCTGTACCCGCATGGGAGACCAGGAGAAGCACCTGGCTCCTGGCTTCAGATCAGCGTGGTGCACCAGCCGCAGCGGCCATTGCGGGGTGAACCAATGGAAAAGGAAGACCTTTCTCTCTCTCTCTCTCTCTCTCTCTCTCTCTCTCTCTCTCTCACTATCCACTCTGCCTGTCAAAAAAATTTAAAAAAAAAGAAGGGCTGAATAAAATAAAAGGTTTTTTTTAAAAATATATTTACATGCAATAAAATGAGGAAACAAGTCCTGAAAGTGGGTCCCAGCCTCTTGTCTGTCTCCCCAAGCTCCAGGAGTCCTCGTCTGTCTGTTATCAAAAGGAGTTCGCTGAACTGAGGGAGTGAGACAGCTGGCCTTACTAGGCTGAAGGAGTCATTTGCTTCTCCAATAGATAAGAACCGTGATGGCCAGTATTGTCCAGAATGGCTTGTTTAGGGGAATTCCACATCCAAAAATTCCCCACCCAGACTTTCCCAGAAGAGGGAGGAGGGGAGAGGAAACAGGATACCATACTCATGTCCATAAGAACCCCGGTCTGATTGCAGGCTGGGTTGGCAGTCCTTACTGAAGTATCTACTTGGTCTATCTAAATCACCTACTCTGGGTGTAGAAATTTCTGTCTTCACCCTTTCCAGCAAACTATGCTGAAATTGCCTTCTCTTCTGCTTGTTCATCAGCCACATTCTTTGTCTTCGATGGAACAAGTTCCCAGGGTTTGAATCCACGGTAATACTTGAACTACACAAGCAGCTTTCTCCAGCCCCCATCTACACACAGAAGATCAGGAATCACTTTATCCTCCATAATCATATAAGCCAATACCTTGTGTCCATTTCAGGCATTCATGGAATGAACCAGCAGATGAGAGCTTTGTGTATCTAGCTATCTTTCTCTTTGTCTCTCTGCCTCTCAGTAAATAAAATAAATTTAAAAGTATTTTTTAAAAGAAAGAAAATTTTAGAAGACTGTACTAATATGCTTCCATTTGTGTACAATGTATATGCATGGTGATTTTGTATTTATTATACACATATAAATAGATACACACATCCACCAATTCACCATAGGCACATTTTTTTGTCTATACTACACATGCACATGTTAGCTCAGAAAGGGCGATAAAGCGACTATTTCCCATGGTTATATCTGTGCAGTAAACTGAGTAGCTGGGTTGAGGTGGGAGGTGTCATCAGTGAACAATGACTAACTTTAATTTGGAAACTCTAAATTTTGTTATATGTAAAGGTGTTATCTATTAACAAAATAACTAAAATTGAGTTTTAACTGCAGGGTCTATATGTGGATTTCTTTTTAAGTACATAGTGAAAGAAAAAAGTCATCAAATGAAGTCATGATCAATTTTAATTCACAAAGTTTTAATAAGAGAAATGCAGGCCTCAGAACTACAAGCTTCTGGATAAGGAGGTTGAAGTTGGCAACTGGTCATGAGACCATAGAAATGAATCTACTCATGGAACAAACCATTTTGAGCAGACCTTGGTGGTAAAATGTACATTTTTCACCTGTGCCTTATTCAGTTTCAAGTAGAGCTCAATGTGTCAGTATTGTCATGTAGTAGTCAGAGGTAAAGTAAGAAAAGAAGGACATTGGAATAGATATATCAAGTGTGGAAGATGGTAGCCATAGCGTAGTCCAAGAAAAACCATCCATCTGAGATAGGACACCAGTTGGTAGCAGACTTTAGACAGTTTGGGGGTGTAGAACAAGTGTGAGAGTGGACAGTTACAACAAAGAAGGTTAGTTTCCCCGGAGTAAGAAGGGTGACATGTACAAAGTAGAGAACAGGGTTCCAGAATCAAGCACGGTGACCTTCTGTCTGGATATTAACATAACAGCTACCAATGACAATGAAGCTTGTCAAAGTAAGTAGCTGAGGCAACACATGCACCTGGATCCACCAGAGCTGTCCTCTAATGGCAACAAGCAGAATTGCAGGTCCCTTGCTACCTTCTGTTATGATTGTCTCCCAGAGAAGTATACAGTGAACAGCCACACTGACAAGAAAAATTGCAGTGGGCCAGTATCCAGAGTAGTAGACGGCATTCATAATTTCTGCAAAGGGGATTAGAGGAGACAAAACCCCATGAAATGAATCTGCAGATGAGAACAGATGGGATGTGAGATGCACATTGACCACCACAGCTTGCAAACATTTTTACCATGCCATACTTTCTCGTTCCGGTTAAACATCAATAATTTACAAAAATATGAATCAAGTCACTGTTTAGTTTGAACACTTTAAAAAAAAAGAGATGTGATCCCTTTCATGCACACCTCCTTTCCTCTCACATATAAATGTTATTTCCTGGCTTCGAAAACAGTTCCTTTGTCAGAAACATTTCTGTGTTTACCTGGGATTCTAGAACCTATCAATAGGGTAAAAGCAGAAACAAGGTCTCTGAGGAACTGTACTCAAAGCAGAGGCACTAAAAATAACCTGGTGTCTTATCTCAGCCTTCTTCCTTTCATTTAGCCATATATCTAGAAAACCTACTGCCTAAAAGCATGCAACAGTTCAAAACCTACAAATGCCTCAGCAAAACTGCATTTTGATCTGTGAGTGCCACCTTCTTTAAAAAAAATTTTATAGGCTTATTTTCCTCATGACAGTTTCATTGCATTTGCTGGGTTGTAAACCATGTAAAGCTCAGCAATAAAATGACTGCAATCTGTACAAGTAATAGCAAGCATGTCTCATAAACAAGATAAGTTGTGCCTTGCCAAAATTGCCACACTTCGTAAATATGAACTCAAGTCTGTTTGGTGTTTTCTACATCAGCAACATAGTTTTATTTTAATTAAACACAACATATAAAATATTCATTTATGAAACAAACATCATTGTTTTTAAAAGATTATATTAAATTAAATTATACTGCTCTTGTCATAAAGCTATGCACAAAAGAACCATTCTGAATTTTAAGTGGATTGATACAGTTCAAGTGTCCATCAATAAAAACTATATTAGAAACACAGTAATGGTACTATGAATAAATGAGCTATTTATATTTCCGGATAATGTAAGTACTTATATGAACTCATTCCAATTTCTAAACACTAGGCATTTCAGCTGTGTAGTAATTAAGAAACTAGAATATCTACAGAGGAAAGGTAGATGCTGCCAGAGCCATTTTCTATAGCAGAATTTAAGCATTGTGCTTTACCAATGACATAATTCATTGTCACATTTTATTAGATCATAGGTGGAAAACTTTGATAAGCCAAATGAAGAACCCTTGAAGGTGATTCCTGGACAAGATCTATTCTGCAAAGAAAAGTGCATGCAGTTAGAAATCAAGAGATCCATTTTTTTCTCAGCTAGGCTGCTAACAAGCTATGTGTCAGTTGCCTCTTTGTGATCCAAGGGAATTACACAGAATCCATCTCTAGCTTGTAGATCTGATGATTAGCTCCCAAACAGAGTTGGGCCAAAATTTGGAGGGGTCTGCTTTATTTAAATTGGAGTGCTTTTTAAGACAAAGAATATAAAATTATACATATAGAAAGGTGTGAGAGTGAAAGTTTATACTGAATGAAGAAGAGAAAGCACAGTGAATAACTGGAGGTTTTTCACTATCTCTTCAGGTAAAACACCAGAAATGCTTACATAGCTACGTTTTGGTATGCATCTGGAATATACTACACATAAAGGGCCATGGTAAGTGGGGCCCTGAAGCTTCATCCTCACTATCCTTAATAAGAAACCTGCCACTGCTTCCAAATAACTAGAAATCCTTACTACATATTATTATTCAGAAAGGTTTTATCCAAACTCTACCTGTAGAAGTCGACTACCTTCTCCATGAGCTTACTCTGGGCCAGTATTTCTCCTTGGTTGACCCTCCTCAAAACCCATGGCACTCAGCCTGCATGACCTGATTTATCATGTATGAGCTTAAGAAACAGTCTTACATTGTTCACTGTTGTTTCGTATACTGCTTTTCCAGTGTACCGAAACTTAGGGCATTAATTTTCTGATTCTATTCCACGATAGCCAAGGTGGTCTTTACCACCAAGTATATTGTCTTGAAATCTAGCTGATTGATTTCTCAACTAAAAGAAAACCTCTCATGTACTGTTGATACAAAATACTTCGTGCTAAATATCATCTTCCTAACTCAATATTGTTTTTGTAAATTTCAACTTCTTATTTCTATGAAGGCAAAGCATGCAAAGTGTTATCTTGGACTCAAGTTATAGAAAATTAGAAGCTTGGTAGGGAACTGGGAGTATTTTGTCTTATACTGTAATCAACAGAGGTATTTTTAAGTCCTAAAGAAACATTTCCTTTGAAGAACATTACTTTGAGAAAAGTTGTTTCAAACATTCTATCTCAGCCCTGTTATAAATCTCATTTACACATAAAACAATTAACTCACCCCTCATGTAAACTTTTCCAAATGTTCTGCATTCATTTTTGAATTAATATGATTTTATGGGGAAATTGTCAAGACCTAGGGACAAAGGACACAAATAAAAAGAAGATAAGGAGCAATCTTTTCTTCTAATGATCACTTCTATAAAGGGTATTTACAATACTAGAAACTGTATTATCAAACTGCTTGAAGAAATTTTATGTTTACTTATTTGTTTATTCATTTGATTTCTGTGTTAGTGAGGCAAATTTGTTTTAAAAATTACTAGTAAGTATAAGTACAGATGCTTATCTTAAACTCTGAGAGTATGTCAACAAATAAGTGGAAAAATGGAATTAAAAGGTAATGTGCATTTCTTACAAACTATTTGAAGAAAACTAGCACTGGCATCATTGACCTGCAGCTTACAGTCCATCATACTGTTCCTCCTGTCTTGGTATGAAAATTGAGGCATTCAGAGAATAAAGGGAAATAATGGTATACCTAAATATCTCTGGATATGGCATATGTAGAAAATGGGCATTTGATTCTGGTCTGGCTGAAAAGCCCATGAGAGCATTTCAGGCATGGAAAGCGAAGACACTGTGGAAAAAAATGTCCTACATGAAAGATCTCTGTGAGTGAGGTCCAAGTGAAAAGAAGTGGCCATCAAAGAAGGAGGTACTTTTCTCTGAAGGGAGGAGAGAATTTCCACTTTGCTTATGGCCGTGTATAAATACTGACAGAGTTTGTGGAATCAGAAGTTTTCTATAGCATAGGTAGCTCATGTCAAGAGCCTCGAGTGATCACTGACATCATACACACGATTGTTAATTGTTGAATTAACAACAGGAGTCACTATGCACTTACTTCCCATGTAGGACTTCTATTCTCAATGAGTTGTACTATGAGATTTAACTGTAAAACTTGTTCTCAAACAATGTATGTGTGTGTGTGTGTGTATGTGCAAATTATTGAAACCTTTACTTAGTATAGAGTTGGTTTTCTGTGTATAAAGTTAATTGAAAATGAATCATAATGGAGATGAGACTGGGAATGGGAGATAGAGTAGGAGATGGAGTGGGAGTGGGGATAGGAGGGCGAGTATGTTGGTAAGAATCATTATATTTCTAAAGTTGTACTTATGAAATTTGTACTCATTAAATAAAATATTTCTAGGGGAAAAGAAAAGAAAGTGGGCATATGAAAAAGCAGAAAAACAAAAAGAAAGTAGCAATAGAGTAGAAGAAAACCATGTCATATGCAAGAGATGAATGCCTGATAAACATATATAGATCAGAGTTTCTTGGTGACAGAGACATCCAGAGAGGTCTTTAATATAAGGTTTGTTGATATTCAAATTTTAAATTGTTTTCTCCATGGTGGCTATGATTCCTTCTAACTCTGCCATTCTTATCCCCCGTTGACACACATATTGCACTTCCAGTAAAAGTTACCATGTGTAGAAATACCTTGTATGGAAAATCTTTGGAAAAAATTAAGTGAAAGCATCAATATTTCACATATTAATTGACATGAAGAAAAGAGCTGGTACTAGAAGCAAACAGGAAGTAAGATTAAAAATTTAACAGGACAAGAAAGTTCTGATAGGTTTGGTTGTAAAATTATATGCAACTTAGAAATTAGAAGTCTTCATAAAGGTATCTTTTCCTCAATCTCAAAAACAATATGTCATATTGTGTTTTCCAAAGATGGCTGCACCAACATATCCTACCTCAAATGTTCTTTTTACAGTGTGACATTGGCATTTCTCATAGGTATCTATCCCTTTTATTTTAGCATGGGCCAAACTTATGACTAATTTCAAGCAAATATAATGTGACAAAATGATTTAATCTCACCCTCAAGAGTAGATCATTAAAGGGGCAATGCAGTTTTCTTTTAAATCTCTTCTTAAAGGAATCCAGTCATTGCAGTAAGTCGAAGTCCAGACTATGCATAGAGGCATTGGATAAATGTTTCAGCTGATATCTCCAGCTCAGGACTTAGTTGACAATCAGCACCAATCTCCAGCCATGTGTGTAGACAAGTCTGCAGATAGTGTCAGCCCTACACAGGGAAACCATCGATAACCCAGACACGAGAGAACAGACAAGACTTCTTGGTTCTGTCTTATCCATAGTCCTGAACCAGAGGATCCATAGGTATAATAAAGGTAAAGTTTTGGTAGGACATAGTACCTCAATTTGAACATTTAATTTCATTCTGTTCTGGTCCATCAACCCATTGGTTAACTCTTCTCCATCTCCAGAGATACCAGAGATGGGAGTGACTAAATTTGCAAAATGGTATGATATTGGGCATTAGAAAGAGTGAGATTGCCTCTTGAGATATAAAATATAATAATGTTAACAAAATGAGATCTTGGAAACAGTGCAAGTAATGCAGAGTGGGTGGAGAGGTGGAGGAAACTATAATTTTATCTGTATTTATCTGTTCATTCACTTAAAAAGCATTCAGCTGAGAGAAGCAAGAAAATAAACTTAGTTATCTTTTTAAATCTGATTACTTCATATGAAATAGTGTTTTTTTAAAGATTTATTTATTTGAAAGTCAAAGTTATAGAAAGAGAGAGTGATATCTTCCATCCATTGGTTCACTCCCCAAATGGCAGCAGTGGCTCAGAACATGTACAGACAAAGCCAAGACTCAGGAGCTTCTTCCAGTTATCCCACATGGGTACTGGGGCCCAAGGTGTAGGACATGCTCCGCTGCTTTCTCAGGCATATCAGCTGGATCAAAAGTGGAGTAGCTGGGTCTCGAACTGGCTCCTTTGTGGGATGCCAGCATCAAAAATGGCACCTTTACCTGCTATACCACAGCACCAGCCCCAGAGAAAGTTTTCCAAGTGAGAGAAATGGAAACAATTTAAAATAAAATATCAATTAATTGGGTCAAATTTAAATTATTAAAGCATATTGATGTATATGTATATAGCTATCTACATAAAATTTAATATAATACTAATTTATTCATAAATTATGAATGAGAAAAGGTTGGTAAATATATGAAAATGTTAAAAAATTATATGTATATGACATAACAGAAATTTTGACAGAATAATTAAAATTCCTAGAGAAAACTAAATGAAAGATCTGAGCATATAATGTATTCTACATGGCAGGAATGCACAATGACACAGAGAAAAATTTATCCTCACTAGTAAACACAGAAAGGCAAAATTAAAATAAGGAGAAAATACACTTTACCTAAAAAAGTGATATAGGGATGAACTAGCTCTCTCATACAACAAATAGCAGGAGCAAAAAGGGTCCAGGATTCCCAGAAAGCAAGCAATTGGAAAATATGTTTTAAACATGTCCATAAGTCTTGGCAAGTAGTCATGTTTCCTAGGAATCAATACAAAAAGATGTACAATGAAGCATTTTAAATTTCATATGCAGAACGGTGCCAATGCCTAGGGACTTATCTCTAGTATGATGGGAACCCATTGGTCTGTAGCATCAGAAGAGCTGCTCAGGAGTTGATGCTGTGGCTTAGTGGGTAAAGCTGCCTCCTGTGGAGCCGGTATGCCACATGGCAACTGGTTTGAGACCCAGCTGCTCCACTTCAGATGCAGTTCCCTAGTAATACACCTGGGAAAGCAGCGGAGGATAGCCCAGGTCCTTAGGGCGTGCACCCACATGAAGACCCAGAAGAAGCCCCTGGCTCCTTGTTTTGGCCCAGCTCCAGCCTTTGCAGCCATCTGAGAAGTAAACCAGCCAATGAGGTTCTCTCTCTCTCTCTCTCTCTCTCCCTCTCCCAACTCTGCCTTACAAATAATAAATCTTAAAAAAAAAAAAAGAAAAGAAAAGAAAAACTTTTCAGGTGAGTAATGATAAGAACAATATGATTGAACTTAGAAACTCAAACCTAAGCACAGACATCCAAACACAGAAATTAGATGAAGGAATAAAGTTCCTCTAAAGTGACACTAAACTGAAGCACAAACTTGCATAAAATTTTATTTTATCAGGACTAAATCAAATCCATTTGAAGACTTTCACAAAAGGCAAAGGCACTAGAGATTTAAAAATAATAGAGACGAGTTATGTTTCTGGATAAGATGGAACAAAAAGAAACAGATTTACCTTTTTGTAAGTCTGTAGTGAACATGTACAGATTTATTTTCTGTAGCTAACATGTACAGAATATTTCCATTATTCCTTAAACAATACAGCATCGCAGCTATTTGCATAGCATTTACTGTATATTAGCCATTATAAGCAATTTAGACATGATTAAAGCATACAAGAGTGTGAACAGATTATATGTAAATATCATGTCATTTTATAAGATTTGAGCATCTACCAAGTTTGGTATTGGTAGGGGGTTTGGGACCAGTGCTCCCTGGCTACCAAGGAATGGCTGAGTCACCCACAATTACTTAGCTTACTGTCCTCAGAAACCATTCAGACAATAGCACAAGGAATGGCTGTGTTACCCACAATTACTTAGCTTACTGTCCTCAGAAAGCATTCAGACAATAGCACAAGGAAGGCAAAATTAAGCAGAGCCCACTGATTTCCTAAATTGAGGAGATGGAACCCAAGAATCAAATAAATAAAAAAAAGTGTATTTAAAAAGGAATATTTATGGCAATACAAAAGAATAAATTCACAATGTCTACCCCTAAAAAATATTTTGACACAAAACAAGTAGGAAAACAAAGTTCACATGAAGAAAAAACATCAACTGAGAGCAACCAGAAGTGGCAGTTATTAGAATTAGCAAAGATATTTGTAAAGCTATTATAATTACATTCTGTATAATCAAAAATTAAACAGAGGCCTAGAAGTCATATATATATATATATATATATATATATATATACACACACACACACACACACACACACCAAAAATGCAAGTTTGAAGCTTAAAAACTACAAAATGAGAATTCAAAAATATACTGGGTAGACTAACAGTGGAGTAGATTTTACTGAAGGAAAGATTTATGGATGTAGAGAGAAATAGAAATGAGCCCAAATGAAACATATAGAAAAATAACATTAAGAAAAATAACAGAGTACCAGTGACCTGTAAGAAAAATACAAATAGCTTCATGTACATATGTAAATAGATTTAGATATAGACAGATGCACAAACACACACACACATGTAGTTTACTTCAAAAAATATGACGAGAGGGACAGAAAACAGTATTTGAGGTATTAATGCCTCCAAATTTCCAAATGTGATAATAAAATATAAACCCTCAGATCCAAGAAGCTCAAAAATATCCATAAGTGAGAAACATGATGATAAACACACCTAAGTGCATCTATAGTCAAAATACTCAAAAATGGTAATTAAAAAATCTTAAAAGCAGCTGGAGAAAACAAAGACAAATGAATGAACAAAGAGCAAGGAAGACTGGAGCTGGTGTTGCAGCGCAGCATGTTAGGCAAATTTCTGCAGCTCTGGCATCCCATGTGGGTGCCAGTTCCTGTCCTGGCTGCTTTTCTTCTGATACCAGCTCCCTGCTGATGTGCCTGGGAAGGCAGAGGAAGATGGGCAAAATCCTTGGGCCCCTGCACCCATGTAGGAGACTCAGAAGGAGCTCCTGGTTCTTGTCTTCTGCTGCCTGGCTCAGCCCCATTCGTTGTGGCCATTTGGGGAGTAAACCCTTGGATGAAAGATTTCTCTCTCTCTCTCTCTCTCCCTTTCTCCCTCTCCCCCCCACCCCTTCTCTCTTTGTGACTCTGACTTTCAGGTAAATGAATAAATCATTTTTAAAAAAAAGGAACGAGGGAGATTTTAATGTCAGAAATAATACAAGTGAGGAGATGTGGAGCAGTATTTTTAAAGGCAGAAAGCAAAGTGGGAAAAAAAAAAAAAAGACTGGATTCATTCTATGAATATAACCAGAGAAAGGATCTTTCCCACCAAAAGGTAAAATAGGGACTTACCCATATACAGAAGCTGGAAGAATTCATCACCAGTAGTCCTGCACTACAAGAAATGCTAAAGGAAATCTTTGGGCATAAATAAAATGGTGCACATGGGAAAAAGGATTGCTGCAAAAGAAGCAGGAGCGATAGACACAGCACCTTCCTGAATCAACAGATCCAATTTGTACCTTGTGGTATATATCTCTTCAAAAGATAACTGACAGTCTTTGTCATTTCCCAAAAACCTACATCTAATTAGAAAAAAAAAAAAAGCATGCAAATCTTGGTTGAGGGTATCCTACAAAAACAACTGACCATGAGAGTTTGATTTTTAAATTTTATGTCTAAAAATAAGCACTGTTTCAAGTGTGTTCTTAGAAAATATAAGTGTGAATGCAATTACAATAAAGCTCTCACAGCTTTTATACAGAGAAAAAGAAAAATCAAAGAATGCATGAATAATATAGGGTAGAAAACTAGAAATGGAAACTAGAAACTAGAATACTAGTAAGAAAGCATAAAAGCCATGAAAGTGTATGGTAAGTAAAGCAAGGCATGATCAAACATACAAGCACTGCATGATCTCACATATACATAGGACTTTTTAACAATTGGTCTCATAGAGAAAGTAAAATGGTAGCTACCAGTGGCTGGGGATGTTGGTCAAAGCACACAAAATTTCAGTTAGACAAGAAAAATAAGTTCAAGAGATGTATTATATACCATAGTGACTACAGTTAACAATATATTATATACTTGAAAATTGCTAACAGAGTAGTTTTTAAATGTTCTCATCACAAAAGTGATAAATGAAGCAATACATGTGTTAATTAGTTTCATTTAGCCATTCCACAATGTATTGTATAAATATATATATATATTTATATATATCAAAACTTCATGTTGTATACCATAAATATATATAATTTGATATGTCAATTAAAAACTTAAAAATGAACACATAAAATAAAAGGAGAAATAAAATATGTGTGTGTGTGATATGGACAGTAATCTCAACACAAAGCAAAATTTCACAGTGACTTTAAAAATTCAACTAAATTTTATCCATATATGATATACTAATATCTAGTTCAGATTATCTAAAAAAGTCAAAGATATCCAAACAAAAAGAAAATTAAGTATAAAAGTACGTATAAAGGCATGATTCAATTAATGAATGGAAACAAGTATGTAAATACAGGAAAAAATTGTAATCAAATGCAAAGAAAGTAGTAATAGTGTTATGT
Organism: Lepus europaeus; assembly: GCF_033115175.1. Lineage (NCBI taxonomy): Eukaryota > Metazoa > Chordata > Mammalia > Lagomorpha > Leporidae > Lepus > Lepus europaeus. Next base: position 88,562,917 of record NC_084827.1, read on the forward strand.
GCAAATACTAAAAAACAGACTGTGAAAGCACACAAAATAAAAGAAGAACAACACAAAAAGTGAATGGAGAGAGCAAGGAAGAGGAAAGAAATCAAAAGGAAAAGGGGCAAAAGAAGAAATGGAAGGAGAAGAAGGAAAAGATGAATAGGAAGGAAACAAGCAAAGGAAGAGTCAAAGCAGTTAAAAATTACAGCAATAATAGTGGCCTAACATATTTCAATCTTCAATCAAACAAGCAGAAAGAGATAAATAACAGGCAAGACAGACAAGTGCATGAATTGTCAAGAGCATGCATCATTTCATTGTATCTTCCTTGATTCTAATAGAGGTTTTGAGTTCTTTAAAATTTAACAACTGAGTTTGGAAAAATTAGTTGATAGGATTCACCCAAAACAATAGAATTTCTTTCTCTATATAATTAAGGTTTTGTTTGAATCAGAAAAATTGAATTAGGGAAAGAAAAAAAAAACAGCCATGCAGTCTCCGATCAAGAAAAAGAAACAAGGGTCAAAATAAAGGCACCCTGGGTGGCGCTGTGACATGGCTGGTGAAGCCCTCACCTGCAGCTCTGGCACCCCATATGGGCGCCAGTTCGGTTCCAGCTGCTCCACTTCTGATCCAGCTCTCTGCTGTGGCCTGGGTTTGGGTTCCTGCACCCGCAGAGGAAGCTCTGCACCAGAGGAAGTCCCTGCACCAGAGGAAGCTCCTGGCTCCTGGCTTCAGATCAGCCCAGCTACAGCCATTGCGGCCATGTGGGGATTGAACCAGAGGACGGAGGACCTCTCTCTCTCTCTCTCTGCCTCTGCCCGTCTGTAATTCTGCCTTTCAAATAAATAAATAAATCTTTTTAAAAAAATGAAAGCACTCTTCTGTTAACATTTTCATTTCCTTGCTTTGGTCCAGACTAGAGATGAGTATTAGCAACAAGTGGAGCCTCCTACTCCATTGTTTTTTGTCCTTTCCACCCTGGGAAGAGGCCTAATTGCAGGTTGTCCTGTAGAAGCCTGGCACAGGCTCATCATCATCTGCTGGGTGGGCCTGTGAGATCAGGATGCTCCCAAGATTTAGCTCTCCTGAGCTGCTCTTGGTTTCTACGTAGTATAAGAACTCACACAGGGCTTGAGGTTCTCAGCAAACAGGTCACTTACACAGTGGGCAGGATGAGCGAGTGGATATTGAAATACCACCCAAGCTATAACCAGAAGGGGGAGACACAGGCCAAGGAGAGTACTCAGCAGCAGTGTGAGCTGAAGCCATCCACTCAGTCAGGCCTTGGTGTTGGGGCACTGTCGGAGCCTAAAGGACAGTGTTGAGTCTCCTTAGCCTTCAGCGGGAATTGCTTCAACTAAGCGGCGCCAACATTCATGCCTACAAAAATTCACTTTTAAAAATCTGGGATTCATAGGAACAAAAGCACTTACAGGAACAATTTCCTTCTTGATCCACATAGTTGTTCTCTAACAGGCAGATGTTGTATTGGAGTAATCCTATTTGTGGTTGTGTGAAAAGATAGAAGGATTCTTAACTTACTGGTATTTTGCCTGTGGAAAGTAAAAAAGAAAGAGAAGGCATGCAAAAATTCATGTGAAAATTTTCATAAAAATTGTGGTGCATAGTTGGAGATAGTTTTGGCAATTGGAATCAGAGTAAATCTATTCTGAAAATCAGGCAAGCAGAACCACAGCTTGTAAAACTATCCTTTGGTTACAAAGTACTCAAGGGAAACTCTTCGACTTGTAATGTAATGATATTATCAGAAAATTATTCAATGTGCTCATAATGTGTTGCTGACAAAGGAAGGACTGACAAAGAAAGGTATGAACAAAGAAAGGCAGTAGCAAAGCAAGGTATCTATGAAGAAATGTGCTTGTCTGCATATTAGTGTAATAATATGGAGCCTGGCCATAAAAGTAAACTGTAAGCATTCACAATTAATGTTAAAATGACGTATGTTACTGACACAAAATGTTATTATTATTACTTATTCTCACAGTCACATGAGCTAAATTAAAGAATAACATTAAAAAAGCGCTGTGGCTAAAGACCAAAGACTAATGCCTCCATTGGGTAATAGTAAATGATAAAATATGTTGAACTTAAATTGTTTTTCCTTCACCAAATTAATGAATCTTTCTCAGTGAATAAAAACAGCTTTTCCATTCTAAAGTGCACAATCAGAGTTGAATGCATAAAACAGTAAACCTGTAATGTCATTTAAGATTTTCTAGTGTCAGTTTAAATCACGCTGATTGGAAGGTTATCAGTGCCCAGCACACACTCTGTACTCTAATAAATAAAATTAATATCCAGCAGTTGGATTGTTTCTTAAAAATTACAAATCACTTTCTCCCCAGTTCTTCCTAACAACCTTATGGTGTTATAAAACAGAAATAAACCTTTCACATTCCAACGACGTAAAGGTAAAGTTTACAATTCAGTCTATAAAAGAATATCATTCATGACAAAAATATAACTAGGACTCAAATTGGCAATTATTATTGGTGGTTGATGACTATGACATGTAAGCTAATGTAAACATGACTTTTCTAAAGTTAGTATTAAAACAAATAGCTGAGCACAGGAGAAAAATAAATAAACAATGCAGGACTTCCATACAGAAGTTTTAACAAATCCAAACATGGGGCTTCTCTCTTCTAATTGGGTTTGTTGATATTCCATACTCTCAATCATTTCCCTCTGAGTATGTGAGCAAATTGCATGCAAGATTGAATGGGAAAGATCATACTCACTATAATTACAATTTATCACACTTGAAAGACTGCACTGGAAAACTCATACTGAAAAAGGGAGTTGCAAACTAACTGTATGTCAGCAAAACAAAATCTATATAGTATGATATAAAAAAGAAATACCTAATAAAGTGAAAGAAACTTGATTAAAAAATAACTATCCCTTTGACTCTGGTGCTTTTATGCTTTGGGTACTTCATTGGTTTCAGTGTATGATTGAAGTGAGACCCAGAGGCTGAGTTTCTGATCTAAGCCCTTCGGCCTTCTCACTGACACATCCCTATCTCTTCCATGAAAACCCATAATGGAACCAATAAACATATTCTGTGTCTCAGCGTGTCTTTGTCGATGGGGACATCTTTTGCTAACATTTCCTATTTTGTTTTCAATAACCATCTGATGAAATTCAGTATTCTATTGGCCTATTTTTCTTACATAGCAAGCCTTTATAAAACTGATGCATGAAAGTCAACAATGATATCATGCTTACAGTACTTACCTTATAGGACTCACCTCTTAAAATAATGTAAATAATGAGAATAGGATTTGATTATTTCTTTTTTTTAATTTTTTTTCATTTATTAAACTTTTATTTAATGAATATAAATTTCCAAAATACAGCTTATGGGTTACAATGGCTTCCCTCCTCCCATAACTTCCCTCTCACCCACAACCCTCCCCTTTCCTGCTCCCTCTCCCCTTCCATTCACAACAAGATTCATTTTCAATTCTCTTTATATACAGAAGATCAGTTTAGTATATATTAGGTAAATATTTCAACAGTTTGCCCTAATGCCTCATCTCTGTATAACATCCTATGATTTAAAGTACTTTCATTGTTATTACCTAAATTAATATTCATCTACAAATATGATTTGAACTGTGAAAAAATATACTTTGAGGGAAAAAAGAAACTGGATAATTTTAACTATTGTAGAAAAACTAATAGATAAATAATTCTTGTATTCTAGTCATAAAATATTTTGAAAGAAAATCATTGTTCCTCTGCATCCTTATTGAAAGAATGAGAAGAATGCTAGTAATGAAGAATGAGGTAGGTTTAGTTATTTTAAAACTTCATGATAATTAAGGTTAGTTATTCTCATGTTGATTTCTTTAAAAATGACTACTGGGGAAATGTTTAGTTTAGTGTAGCAGTTAAGATTTTGCTGGAGATGGCCATATCCCATATTGGAGAGTCTGGACTCATGTCCTGGCTCAGTTCTCCATTCCTCTTTCTGCTAATGTGCACCCCAGGGGGCAGCAGGTCATAGTTCAGGTAGTCAGGTCCCTACCAGTGACATGGGAAACCAGGATTGTTTTTTCAGCTCTCTAAGAGGTGTGGGGATCATATAGATAGGATTAAGTGTTAAAGTTATCATTTAATCAGATTAAGTGTTTGGTAATAATAATAGAATTAAAAAGGGGTGAATGCTCCAACATGGGAAGCAGTCCATACAGCAGACTCATAGAATGAAAATCACTGTAATTAGCACTCTGACCTCAGAATCAGCCCTTAAAAGCCCACGAGAGCATTTCAGGTATGGAAAGCCAAGGCACTGTGGCAAAAAATGCCCTACATGAAGGACCTTGGTGAGTGAGACTCCAGTGGAAAGAAGTGGTCATCAGAGAAAGAGGTACTTTTCTCTGAAGGGAGGGGAGAACTTCTATTTCGCTTATGGCCTTGTCTAAATACTGATAGAGTCTGTGGATTGACAAGGCTTCCATAGCCTAAGCAGCTCATGTTAAGAGCCTCAGGTGATCATTGATGTCATACATAAGAGTGTTAATTATTAAATTAATAATAGGAGTCACTGTGCACTAACTTCCCATGTAGGTCCTCTGTATTCGAAGAGTTTTATTATGAGAGTTAACAGTAAAACTTGTTATCAAAGATTTATTTTCTTTTAGTGTATTAAGTGGAGGATATTCTTAAGTTTCATAAGTTTTAGTTATACCTAAGTGTACAATTCCAATGCTTGTTTTCTTAGGTGTTTCCTTAATTAATGATAAAACTCATTTTCAAGGACTTACTTTCTTTTAATGTATTAAGTGGAGGATATTCTTATGTCTCATAAGTTGTAGTTATGTCCAAGTGCTCCCAAAAGATGTATCATTTGTGGATGCTTCTTTAAAGTTAATTGTTTCTAAAAAAAAAAAAAAGTGACATTAAATTCAAGATGCAATGACTTTGAACAGCCCGTCTCAACTGTTGAGAAACATTTTTTAATGCAAATTGTTGAGCTCTCTACTTAGTATATAGTTAGTCTTCTGTGTATAAAGTTAATTAAAAATGATCTTAGTGGAGAATGGGAATGAGAATGGAGAGGAAGGAGGAGGAAGAGGAGTGGGAGTATAAGTAGGAGGGTGGGTATGGTTGAAATAATCACTGTATTCCTAAAGTTGAACTTATGAAATGCATAAAGTTTGTATTCCTTAAATAAAATGTTTCTTTGGGAAAAAATAGAGGTGTGGGGGTGGCATGGAGAGAGAGAAGGAATTTTCCATTGGCTGATTCACTCTCCAAATAGGCTGGGCCAGACAGAAGCCAGGAGCTATAAGCTGATAGGGGTTTCCCATGTGGATGGCAGAGATAAGTACTTCAGCCATCATCTATTGTCCTTCCAGGCACATTAGCAAGAAGTTCCATCAGAAACAGAGTAGCACTCTCCAATTGGTGCTCAGATGTGGGAAGCAGCATCCTCAGGAGTGACTCAACCCACTAAACCAAAATGCCTGCCCCAATAAATATTTTTCAAAAATGACTACTCGGAGAGCATTTTAAAATTATTTAGTTATGCTGGAGATTATGTTAATTATTATGGGTAACTTGGGTATAATCCTGCCTTGTTAGCAATGCTACCATTCCATGGGGTGGGTACTGTGATGGAAGCGGCAGAATGCACACAGTGCTGCAGCATTCATAAGGGACATCTGTGAACTCTGAGTTGAAAGGATAATCTTCACTGAGGAGCCAACTTTGCATCTTGAAGAAAGAATCAAGATTTACTAGGTAGAAGGAAGCCTGAATAAGAGTATCTGGGTATAATTATAAACGTTCCAGAGTCTGGAGAGAAAAGTGAGTCATAAAGTTACATAATTCAGCGACTATAGAGCTTGATATAATGGTGTTGTTTCCCCAGGAATCCAAGAAAAACCTAATTTAGATGTGTTTCTTAGCTTCAGGCTCCCTCACATATGATTTTTGGATGAGATGGATATGTGATTTGCTTTGATTTTTAAATAATGGCACATAAAAAAACAACAAAAATTTACCCCAGTAGTCCATAAATTAGTCATTAATTACTTTCAATGACTACTTACTTATATTTAAAAAGTCACATTGTTGTAACACTAAACAGTAGAGTCTAAATTACAAAAATTAAAATAAATCTGTTGGAGTTACTTTACTGGAAAAAAGTGTTCTAAACAAAGCTTAAACAACACATTTGTCATCTTCCCAAATACTAAGTACCATCTCCCATAGTCAATCCTTTTTGATGTAATTATTACAATATGTCTGTTGACAAGGAACTGAGGTCAGTGACTATTATCACACTAAAAAGTTAGGTGTTCTACTTTTTTAACTTAAAATAGCATTTACTATTAGATTAAAAAATTTTTCTTTTAACTGTTCTTCACATCCTTTAACATAGGAAGTGCTGAGCTGCTGTAATTTTATCTTACTTTCATTACTTAGGTCTCAGTGTATCTTTTCTGGTTAATAACAGGCTTAATTCTATATAAATACCTAGATGATTGTCTTTGATGCAATAACCAATGGGTTAACTGTCCTCATGAAGACATACCAATCAGTTACTCATTATGTTGATAAACATGAAATAATAAAATTCCTTTTGATAAAGCATAAAGCTGGAAGTATCACATTCCTTAATTTCAAACTATATTACAAATCTATAGTAGTAAAAACAATATGGCCCGACATTAAAACAGACACATAGATAAATAACAGAATACACAATCCAGGAATAAACCTATGTATATATGCTTAAATAATACTTGATAAGGACACATTAATATGCAGTGGACAAAGGAAAATCTCTTCAACAAATGTGTTGAAAACACTGGAGAGGCCAGCACTGTAGTGTAGCAGGTAAAGTTGCTGCCTGCAGTGCTGTCATCTGATATAGGTGCCAGTTTGAGACCCGGCTGCTCCACTTTCTATCCAGCTCTCTGCTACAGCCTGGGAAAGCAAGAGAAGATGGTCCAAGTCCTTGGGCCTCTGCACCTGCATGGAAGACCTAGAGGAAGCTCCTGGCTCCCGGCTTCAGATAAGCCCAGTTCTGGCTATTGCAACCGTTTGGGGAGTGAGCCATCAGATGGAAGACCTCTTCTGTTTCTCCTTCTCTGTCTGTAACTCTACCTCTCAAACAAATAAATAAATCTTAAAAAAAAAAGGCTTCAAAATGTTCATGGAAAATGAAACAATTATGTGTGGATTTTAAAATTTTTTTGTGAAATTTAGATTTTAATTCCATTTGCTATGAACTCTTGAAACCCTCTCCTATTCTATTCTCCTTCTTCACAGACTCTGATCACATGTGTATTAGGCCACTTGAAGTTGTCCAGCACTCACTGATACTGTACTCATGTTTTTACTGTTGTCATACTCTTTAAGTCTCTGTTTTCCTTTTTGGATGGTTTCTGTTACCATGATTTCAACTTCACTCATCCATTCTTCTGCAAAGTCTAATCAACTGTTAATATTGTTCAACATATCTTACATATTACATGTTATATTATTCCATTGATACAGGCTTTATTTGAAACTTTCTTTATACCTTCTTTATTTGTATCCCACTCTCTAAATATATAGAATATAATTAAAACAAATACTTAATGTCCTTATCTACTCTTTCTAATAACTATGTCAGTGCTGGGTTCATTTTAATACATTTAATCTCTTCTATAGGTAGGCTTACATTTTTGTATTTTTGTGCTGGGTACCAATCCTACTGTGTGCTGGATACTTCATATTCCTAAAAATGTTCTTTAACTTTGTTCTGGAACAGTTAAGTTACTAGAAATAATTTTGATTCTTTTTGATCATGCCTTTGAGATTTGTCAGGGAAAACCAGGGCAGGATTTATGTCAGGGATAATTATTTCACTACTGAGGCAAAACTGATCCATTATATAGTATCACCAATGCCCAGAAGTTTTGAGATTTTCCAGTCTAGCTGGTAGTATGGGAATCTTTCCTTGCTCATAGGAACATTGGACATTACTGCTTCTAGTGTGTGTGTGTGTGTGTGTGTTTCTCTGATCTTGAGGAGTTTCTTTACACTCATGCATTCATCAGCACACTTGAATAATCACGAGAGGCACTCTACAGAATGCAGGGCTATTTTTCTAAGCATATCTCCCCACTGAGATATTTCACCCTGCTGACTAACTATCTTGATCTCCCCAGACTTTTTTCTACATCTCATCAACTCTGGGAGTTTCACAAGTGCCTTATAGGTTCCCCCTTTCTGCACCACTGCTTAGAAACTCCTTCAAGAAATTAACTTGGACAATCACAGGTTTCATCTTATATTGTTCAGTTACCTAAAGTTGATGCCATACATAGAAAACTATTTCATAAGAAAAATCAAATAAATAAATGGAGAAATACATTCTTAAAATGATTAAAAGGCATAAAATGATTAAAAAGTCACAAGTCAACTTCATACCTAATAGACATACAGAAAAATCATTTTAATTAAAGTTAAGGATGTCTATAATTAACATGATTAACTTGTCTCTGGGAACTCTAATCAGAGCAATGTAGATTTAAACCGGAATAATAAAGTGAAGAACATTGTTTTTAGTCTAATTGAATTGTATTCTTAGGAAAACTAAGGAATTCACATTGTGAGTTGGAACAAATATTAATATTGACAAACACATAGCATTATGTATCATACACTGTATCAAATGCTTTACAGACACTCAATTTTTAAAGTTTCAATCTTGTCTCGATTTTGGTGATGTTGAAAAGAGGAGTGCAGAGGTAAAGTAAATTTCCCAAAATAGAATTGGAAAATTAAGATCAAATAATTTCACATAAAGCAAATACACACACACACACAAACACGAAAACCAATAATCTTAATCTGATCATAAAGGCATTACATGTCTACTACATAAAATTTGGAAAATACAAAAATGTATAAAAATGATTATCTATAGTTTTCCAGACAAAAGCCTTCTAGGCACAACTAAGATTACATAAATACGATATTTGAATTCTGATGGTCCTTACCTTCTCCATGCAAGATTTAAACTTCAGATTGTCTTCAATGGCTGCTGGGATACATTAAATCTAGTTTGTGGCTAGCTTTCTACTTTGCTTTACTTTGCTATAGCAAACCCTGTGATTCTTGTGAGGTACAGAGCTCTTCCATCAGTCTTTCTTGAGCCTTCAATTTGCCAGAAATTCCCACTGGTCTGTTGTAGAGTTGAGAAAAGTGTCAACTGCTCATCTCTGCTAAAACATTGTTCCATGGCCCAGTAAAGATCCATATGTCCCTCAAGAATCAGAATATCCTAGATTCAATATGCCCAGTTGGTTTCTACTTACCCTCCCTCTTTTTTTTATGTTTTAAAAATGATCTCTTGAGAAAAGTGATGATTTAAGTTGTAATAATCTCTATTACTTTCTCATTTCTTTCTCTCCCCCAAATTCCAGATACCAATCTTCTTCATCTTCCTTTATCTCCAATACCACTCCTGCTCCCTGGTCCACCCACCCACCCACACACACACATACACACACACAAACACCCACACACACCCCTGCCTGCTTCATGTCAACATTGACAAAGGAAAATGTCTCTATTAATTGTCTCCATTAATTTAGATGAATGAGAGAGGTGAGAAAGACTTAGACAAAGGACAATGAGGGCAAGAACAGCAAAGACTACAGAGGGAATTTCAGAGAGACAGAATGAAAGAAAAAAATAAGGCATGGCAGGAAGGGAAGACTAGAAAGCAAGAGAAAATGAGAAAATGAGAAGCACTGAGAGTGAAAGCTCATGACCATGTGTATATAAAAAAGAGGAAAGATGAGACAGAAAGAATGACAGATATATATTTCCAGTAGACTTTTAAAATCTTTCAAAGATTTGTCTTCTTTAATACGTCTTTAAATTTCTGTCTTTCCTGGGGAAAAAATGTAACAATAAGTTAGAATTACTGAGGTTCAACAAAGACTTTCGTTTACCAAAATAAAATACACACACGCAGGGACTCCAAAAATTTTGTGGAGAAATTAATTAATATTTAGTTTATTCAGTGCAAAAAAGTCCTTTGCAATACACCATCATTTTTCCATAATAACAATTTTCATGGAATTTTAAAAGATGGTATTGTGATTGTGTATATGTGTAGGGTCACATAATGGTCAAGGATGTAGTTTCCAAAATTTTTATGAGAACATTATCCTCATGCAGAAAATGTGCTTGTTTTCTGTTAAGTGTGTCTATTAGAACTCGGATCATTTTGCTTTTTACTTGTTAAATTTCTTATTCGGTGATGTATTAAGCCTTTTTATCATAATGTAAATTTAAAATAAGTTATCTCAAAAACTAGCAAAAAGAATAAAGAAGTGTTCAGCATTAAAAAAAGAAAATAGAAGAAAATAGAAGGAAATAGTTTCCCCTAACAAAATGTCTCCAATATAAATCAGAATGCTTTATTTTCCACACTTTATCTTGAGGAATTCAAGATACTAGAATCTTTTCTTTTTGGAGGTAGGAAGCACATGAAGACCCATCACGAAAGAACTGAAAAGCATTTTAGATACATCAAAACATGTTAAGTAGTGTATAATGAAGAGAATATGATGATAGCACAAAAATCCACTAACTGGGGTCGGCGCTGTGGTACAGCGGGTAAAGCCACTGCCTGCAGAGCTGGCATCCCATATAGGCACCTGTTCATGTCCCAGCTGCTCTACTTCCAATCCAGCTGTCTGCTGTGGCCTGGGAAAGCAGTGGAAGATGGCCCAAGCCCTTGGACCCCTGCACCCACTTGGGAGACCTGGAAGAAACTCCTGGCTCCTCGCTTCCAATTTGTGCAGCTCAGGCTGTTGTGGTTATGTGGGGAGTGAATCAGCAGACGGAAGACCAACCTCTCTCTCTTCCTCTGCCTCTCTATAACTCTGCCTTTCAAATAAATAAATAAATCTAAAAAAAAAAAAGAAAAATCCACTAACTGATATTTGTCTGATAGAAACTTTTTGCATTTGTAATAATCAGAAATTTTTTTAGAAAAGAAAAAAGGCATAGTCTAGATTTTAGGAAGATCCTAAAAACACATGTTCCCTGGATAGCTGGATGGGCAGAATTTCCAGTTTATTTTTGTGATATATGTGATATATTTTTGTGTATAACATGTACAAGAGCAAGACTGCTAATGGAGTAGACAATGACAGGAGAAGGTGGATGGAAAGAGAAGAGTTAAGGATATTCCTTAGGCCTTGACTTGAGAAAATTAGTGAAATTAGTGGATAATATCAGAATGTATGAGTTTTCTTAAGTTGAAGGGATAATAAGTTGGAAAGGTAGAAAAATCAATTCAAATTCAGGTTTGAAATTTCTTTCAGATATCTAGGGAGAGCTAAAAAAATAGGGTGTTTAATATATGAGTGAATTTTTAAGCAAAGGTCAACTCTAAAAATTCATATTTGTGACTCACTGACATATAATTACCATATAATATCAATGGCTGTATGTAGTTACTTAGGTCAAAGTACTGGGTGAAAAAGAGCGAGGTCTAAAGCACTCCAAAACACATAGGAGAGAAAAGTGTGGGGTCACAAGCCCAACAAGGCATTTCAAAAGAAAGCAGGGTCAGTCAGTTATATACAAAGTTACTACACAAAGATCAAGTAAGATATATATGGAAAATTGAGATCCCTGCATTTAGCTGTGAAGCTCAAGGGTGACATTGATATAGGGCATCTCAATGGACCTCAATAAAAACATACCAAGATGAGGCCGGCGCTGTGGCGCAGCGGGTTAATGCCCTGGCCTAAAGCACTGGCATCCCATATGGGCACTACTTCCAATCCAGCTCTCTGCTATGGCCTGAGAAAGCAGTACAAGATGGCCTAAGTGCTTGGGCCCCTGCACCCGCATGGGAGACCTGGAAGAAGCTCCTGGCTCCTGGCTTCGGATCAGCACAGCTCCGGCTGTTGCGGCCATCTGGGGAGTGAACCAATGGATGGAAGATGTCTCTCTCTGTCTCTACCTCTCTCTGTAACTCTTTTAAATAAATAAAATAACTCTTTAAAAAATACCAAGATATATAGCTTAAAAAATATTTTGACAGTCACTTACCTTGCCATGATGTTCAATCTATGTTATGTCATTTTATTTAGGAAATACTTTGCAGTATGTATCTAATTCAAACCCATCTTTTCACAGGTACAAATAACATCATTGTCAACCTCCTTGTGCATGTAAGGTTATAACCATGATACTTGGCTAAGATAAATGTATAGTTGAGATATTTTTAAATTACAGAACATAAACACTGGAAATGTTTTGAATATTTATTTCTAAATTTCTTCCTCCTGCAGGTTAATTTAGAGTGTATTCTAGTTATTGATCTAGAGATAATATATGAATGAACAAAATATGTATCTTTAATTTTAAGTTAAAGGAAAGGTCTCCAACATCTAACCAACCTAACTCATTTCTCTACTCTTACACTGAGGCCATAATTCCTATTTAAAACATTTATTCATGAGGCCAGCACTGTGCCATAGAATGTAAAGCCATCGCCTTTGACATAGGCATCACATATGGATTCCAGTTCGAGCAATGGCTGCTCCACTTCCTATCCAGTTCCCTACCAATGTGCCTGGGAAAGCAGCGGAAGATGGCCCAAGTACTGCAAGAAGTTCCTGGCTCCTCCTGAATTCAGCCTGTCCTAACCCTTACCACTGCAGCCATCTGGGGAGTGAACCAGCAGATGGACGATATTCTCTCTCTCTCTCTCTCTCTCTCTCTCTCTCTGTATGTATTCATATATACACACATATATATGAATACATATATATGCCTTTCAAATAAAAAAATCTTAACAGTACATTTATCCTTGTATATACTGGAATAAAACCAGGTCTGTTCAGTTTGGGAGAAAAATAACCATTTAAATCCCTTTGTTTCCATTACTTTAATTGAATCCATAGTCTTTGCATACCTTGTTGAATGAAGGTGAACTCCAAATAAAGTGTATATATTCTGCATTACTGAGCTCTAGGTAAACTTACAATTAAAGCTATTCAAATAACATTGTGGCTAGAAAGCATATAATATGGAATATAATCTGGGTGAAATATCCATCATTTATATTTAAACCTCATAGAACAATAAAATCAGTTATTGAAGTACCCTTGTTGCTTAACACATTGCCTGGCAATTGGTGGACTCTCAGTAAATATTTTGGAATGAATTAAAACTCATCTCAGGAGGAGATAACATATAGCAACATCACATTTTCTTCTGTGGATGGAGAACCTGTTCTGTGAGGCAGTCCAGGAATCAACAGTAACATATTACTTTATGATTTCTGATGAATTTGAAAACAAAATTTAGAAGTCTAATTTAGGTTATTCTTTGGCTTCTCTATTTTAAAGTGCTACACCTCATTTTCTAAATCAAACCTGTATAAGCAGTTTTTCTCCAAAGGAATCTAAACACCAAATTAAATATCATGGTTTATTTTTAATGCATAATAATCTAATAAACATTCCTTCCCAGTAATCACCACAATTTTATCTCTTCTATTACAAATGCTCATCCAACATGAGCATATTGTAGGTTGGTCAAAATCAACACCTCTATTAAACAGTATTTTCCTCTAGTCAATATTTTTCTCATTCAAACATTTACTTTCAGCAGTCCTAAAACTCCAGAGATCTAAATATAGGCAATCTCAACTTGAAAGAATTCACAGCTAAAACTAACATATACTCTCTGCCAATCTGTGCACCAGCTGTGGATTAAAATGTGCTGAAAAGCAGAACATTTTGTCTCCCTTCAATGATCAAATAGTCTCTTGCAACATATACAGCTCTCCACTTAACAGGAACGGGGGCACATGGCAGGAGGAAGACAAAGATCTGGGTAGTTCTGTTTTGAGGTGTCCAGCAGGTGCTGAAATCCATGTAATTTATAGCTGTCACCTGGTTGGTTCTACAAACAAAATCCTGTGTGAGCATTAAACAGGGGCAGAGAGAATGGCAGTAAATGAGTCAGATTCTTGGAAGGAGAGTATCTTTCTGACTTTTCCAAATTACTTTCAGACTTGCTTCCTGTTTACTTTCTGGCAAACATTAAAAGTATCTGTCCAAATGAGGTTGCATTTGCAGAGACTGTAAAAATTCCATGTGACTGCATAGTTCCAGGGGAAAATAAAAGATTTATTATAGGGACAAGCATTAGCCAAAGAGATCATTTAATTACTCTAAGTATCTTGAAAAATATGAATGCCTTTTTACATTAATGTAGTATCTGCCACATGCATTCTTCTATTATTGTGGCATAAAATTGCTCAGACACTTTCTAGAATCTCATAGATTGCAAATTTTTTACCTATTCATTCATTTTAAATGGCCTAAAAACTGCACAGGGATTATCTAGCCCAGGATGTTATACTTAAAGAAACCAGATGCCAACCTGACTAGCATAATAGATCAACTGAAGCAGAAAGTCACAAGCAAAATAACTCTTACAATTGTTGACTGCACATGCATGTTGCATATTTTCCTAGTATTTTCAAGAAAGGTCAGGTTTTAACAGAGACTTTTGTCTAGAGGCAGAATAATTTGTTTTACTAATTTAGCTCCCTAAAGTATAAGTTCTGTCATCGTCTAACCATATGGTAAAACAGAATAGTTGCTAGTATTATTTCATTTTAATAAGCTACAACTTAAATTCTTTGCCATAATTTTATAAACACAGAGTGCATGTATGTTAATCAGATTGCTAAATTTGGAATTATTATCCACTGAGAAGCAAAATGAAAATCTTATAGTAAGTGAAAAAATACTAAGGAAAAAATATCTGTATGTGTATGTGTGTATCACTATAGGTAGATAATTAATCTTTATATATTGTCTCAATGAAAATAAAGGGGAGTGGACAGTTTGAATAACATACCTACTTTTAAAATGTGCAATTAAAAAGTAGAAATTTGAAAAATCAAGCAACATAAGTAAACATTACTTGATTTAAATAAATTTTGGAGGCTAATGTTTGGCTTGGAAGTTATGATATTTGGAGGGCTGGCGCTGTAGTGCAATAGGTTAATCCTCCACCTATAGTGCTGGCATCCCTTGCGGGCGCCGGTTTAAATCCCAGCTCCTCTTCTGATCCAGCTCTCTGCTATGGCCTGGGAAAGCAGTAGAAGGTGGCCCAAGTCCTGGGGTCCCTGCACCTACATGGGAGACACAAAGAAGCTCCTGGCTCCTGGCTTCAGATGGGCCCTGCTCCAGCTGTTGTGGCCTTTTGGTGAGTGAACCAGCGGATAGACTACCTTTTTTTCTCGGTCTCTCCCTCTCAGTGTCTGTAACTCTACCTCTCAAATAAATAAATAAAAATCTTTAAAAAAAAAAAAAAGGATGATATTTGGGATGTCTGCATTCCATATCAGAACACCAGGGCTCCAGTCCTGGCTCTGCTTCTGATCCAGCTTCCTATTAATGTACACCCTGGGATTGATGGCTCATATGAGAAAGCTGGTTGGAGTCTAGGAGTCCTAGTTGAAAGCAAATCAGTAGATGGCAGATTCATT
The DNA here is from genome assembly GCF_033115175.1 of Lepus europaeus. Taxonomy (NCBI): domain Eukaryota; kingdom Metazoa; phylum Chordata; class Mammalia; order Lagomorpha; family Leporidae; genus Lepus; species Lepus europaeus. Next base: position 88,578,476 of record NC_084827.1, read on the forward strand.
CTACCTCTTTCTTTCTCACTCAGATAAATAAAGAGGGTTTTATACTTTCTAAACACTTTCACTTGTATCATCTTACTGTGAAATTTACAACTGTGTTTTGAGATTCCAAAACACATATATTGTTTTTCTTAATACTTAGATAAGAAGATATAGGTAGAAGTTAATTGATTATCAGTGTTAAAATTGATTCCAGCCTTTTATTTCCTAATTTTTCAAACTCACAGAAAAACATAAACACATGTATCATTTGAATTACAGAGAGTGAAATCAAAAGCAAAACTCTTAGCTGTAATAGAGCTTATGAAGACAAAAAAGCAAAAACAGATATGTACATTAAAACAACACAGGCAATCAGTTCAAGTAAAGGCAAAGCAAAGACAAAAGCATAAATTATTGGGAAAAGAAATGACATCTTTCTGCCTTCCTAATATGTAAAAATAGAAAAATCTAATCAGAATTCTAAATGTGAATTTCACCAAAACAAATCCACACAAAGAAGTTAAGAGCAGTACAGTATAGGTTAAGTACCACTTAATCACAAACTATAATCAGCCCATTTCAATTGACCTTTTAGAAATTACCAGAGGTTTTGTCACTGAGTATTATGGTTATTTTATTTCCATCCAACTTAAATTTGCTATCCTAACCTGCAGAAGGAAACAGCATTAAATATTCCTTGTTATAGACACCATTTATACTTCCGTCCTTTGAGCAAAAGAGCATGTGATAGTCATCTTAATGGAACTATTCAAAAAAATTCAAATTGCCATTTTTTGAAATTCAACATCAAATATTCTCTGAAATACCTAGTCACATTTTAATTTAAATTTTGAATATTAGTTATTGCACAAGAATCAGAGGCAAACAATATTGATTCTAGAGTATTTACTCTTAAAAGAACTGGCCAAATGATAAACTCTATTAGATAGTTGTCTGTTTTCTACAGATGCTAAAGCCCCTTTTGCTCTCACTATTTTTTTTGTCTTGTTGCCCACTGTGGTGTATTTAATCTCTACTAAACCTGAAATTCTGAAAGTCGCTGGTCAATGTTACCTACATACACATTAACACCTCTCACATGTCAACACCCCAACTGCAATGCATACAACAAAAGAGCCCAATCAGCTATCTGCCAGGAAATAAACTGCAGGAATTGTATCTTTATAATATTTTAAAATTTTTAATCAACACATAAAAGTTGTATGTTTTTGAAGCATCATGTGATGCTTCAACCCATGTTTACATGGTATTATGAAAGCATTTATATCCTTTCAAATGTTTATTTCATATCCTTTCAAATATCCTCTGTGGTGAACACTTGTAGATTTTATTGGAGGGGAAAGTGTTACAGTTACAGTAGGTATAATCAGGAAAATAAGAGTGAAAGCCGAGAGGTTTAACCATGGGAGAAATGGGCTACTCTGTCTAAAACTGCAGGAATAGGCCCATCCTTACATAGTAGCCATTGCAATTTTTAGAGTAAATCAACAGAGTCAGTATATGCTTTCTCACATTTTTACCAAGTCCCAGCATCCTTTCTACCACACATGTAGGACCAATGGAGCTGCCAAAGGGTCTATTAGTTAAAGGGTTTCTACTGTAAGGTCTCTAACACTTGCAGTGGCATAGCTTATGAGGACATTTCCAAAGTGTGGTACCTGCCTCGGCTGACCTGCTTGGAGCTCTTTCACTGAAACCCAGGTCTGTCATTTCCACCGCAACTGAATTGTGAGTAAAGAGGAAAACAGAGAGGAATATCGTCAACATCATATATTCTGAGAAGAAAGAGGTTAGACATGCAAGTGGAGTGTCAGGGTTTTGACAGAGCAGAGGAAAATTAGAAGATGACAAGAGCCAGCTGGGAGAGGCACCACAGTTTGTAGTACAGACAGACCCAGGAAGTTCACTCCAGTGGACAAGAAACAGAACCATGACAAAACTTAATAACATGATCTACTTTGATGGATTCTGTCCAGTGGAGTCTTTTTCTCTTTGTGTGTGTGTGTGCATGTGTTTAATATTTACTTTTTCTTTTTGTGAGTAATTCATGCTAACTAGAGAAGACTTGGAAAACATACAATGAAACCATACATCACCTGAAATTTTTACCACCTGGAGATAATCACTAATAACATTTTCATATATTTCTTCCCAATCTGTCTTTTCCTCTGCATATATCATTGTAGATAAAAATATAGAGAGCTGTTTTTACCTCATATGCTGCATATGGTTGTGTAACCCTTTTATCACTCGCTGGATGGTTGTGACTGTTTTCTGAGTCACCCAAATTCTGTACCATGATGCAAAGGACACGAGGTCAAGTAGAGCAGATGATATGCCACCTATTGATTCTGTTAACCCAGAGGAACTCAAAAGCCATAAGACTGTCTGATTCTTATCATGCCCCTCCACTGAATGCTAGATCTCTCTCAGTCTTGGCTCTTTGCTTGGCTGAGTCACCACTATTACAACACCACCCATCAGACTTTGAGCACCACACAGTTATGCTCATCTACACCTCTAGAAAAAAAAGAAACATCTGCTGAACTGTCCACGACCTTTGAAATACACCTTGGATGTCTGGCCACTGTGCCAGAAAGTCAACTTCCACATCTGTTTCCACAGCCACACCTAATCCAGCCTTCCTCCCTGCTCATTTGTGTGTGGGATGCCAGCATACCTTACTTCCAAGCCATCTTCATGATGAAAAGTGCTCATGCAGGTTTTTATCTTGCCCATCGACACCTAGATGGGAAAATATGGCAGTATCTGAGGTCAGATAGGATAGCGATCTTCTTTGGACTTCTGTCATATTCATTCAAAAACTATTTATTGGGCAGTTATGCACCAGTCATTATGTGACATGATCCTGGTTTTCAGGGAGTCTTTAGGAGATAAACTTGATAATAAAACAGACAAATATACTATTTATAAATATAAAACATTCTATTAAGGAATCAAAAAAAAGTTGAGATAAATAATATTTGGTGAACCAAATGTGAAGAAGACAGTCAGAAAACGCTTCCCTGAAATTTTCTGCATATTAGGGAGATTTCCTTTTCCCAGAATCTTTAAAGAATTACATTTGCCTTATCGCTATTTTCTGAAGTACATAATACCTTACAGAGTAGGATCCCTAAGTCTTTGTCATCCTCTCTGCACACCCCTCACCCCATCAATATCTACTTAATAAATGTCTGTTCACCTCACCCAAACTGCTTCAAAACACGTACTGAATGAGTTAAAGAATTAAACATGATAAAATGTATTTTCTTTCCAGCTTGCAGCAGTTCAATACATAAATTATGCCTTTGATCTTGGCAACTCTTCAGCACTAAAAAGATGTTTGAAATAGGAAAACAGGAAATGCCACAGAGAAATGTGCCTCTTTGTTTCTTTGGAGGAAAACCTTTCCAATCAGAGGTGCCCAGCGGAATGCAGTGAAATATTCCAGAGTGTAAGAGTCAGCCAAACCATGGAATTAAATCCCAGCTCTGCCTCTTGCTTACTGTGGTGACTACAATAAATTATTTGACTATATTGAGCTTTAATTTACTTATCTATAAAATGATTGCAATATATCTTGCAATAATCTCTAAGAGTTAGAAATAATATTTATACACAAAATTAGGCATTTGAGATGTAGTATATGTCAATTAGTTTGATGTAAGTACTCAAAATCATAGACATAAATCATGACATCATTCTCTGCCCCATAAATATGTATACTTATAAGTTGTCAACTTATAAGAAGACAAAATTTTAAAATATTTAATATCCATAGCACTTATCACAGTGTCCTTAAACAGTAGCACATGATAAATAGTTATTATTAGTTCATACAACCTTCAGATGTATGAATTATAATCCTCATTTTGTCTATACATTATCTGCATATTATGCCAACTCTGCTTAGGAAGGTTAGATAAATTGCCCTGAATTAGAATCAAGAAGAGGCTTTAACTCCAAAACTTTGTTCTTAATCATGTTTGGAGCACTACAAGGGAATTTGATGTAGAATATTAACCTAAAATGCTAATCCCACAAGCAGCATCTCAGGTGCAAGTCCATTTAAAGTAACACTTGGCAGATGGAATCTTAAGTGGTGCCAGAATGTGACTAAACATCCAGAAACATGGCTGAGTGGAATTGGGAGTGTTGACTTGTCTACAAATGCAAGACTAGGTTTGAGGGATGGTGGGAGAGCAAAAAAGAGTAAGGAAGGTGCAACCCAGCACACTAAGGATTGTTGAAAGGAATCTATTACACAGGATCCCAAAGAGTACATGTATGTGCCAAACACCAGTGCAGGAACTTCATGCAAAAAGCAAAAGAACATTTTACTCTTCCATAATGTCAAAGTTTTATTTGAAAAGATTTGTCCAGAGATGGCAGTGCCCTAGCTACCAATCTAGATTAAATATAGATCAGAAATCTTTTCTTGGGTGGAAAGGATGGCACTAGATAGAAAATTATAGTGCTCACACTATGAGATTAAGATCCATCAGGAGCAAAGTGCCAAAACTTCAGCCAAAATTCAAGCCTTTGGGTGGAGCCAACATAAGTGCTGGAACAGAACAGAAGAGAAGGGAAACAAGGATGCACAGCCCCCCAGGGAATGTCCCTGCAGCTTTGGTCAGAAGGTTATTGCTAGCAAAGGTGTTGGGGAAGCAATGCAAAAGCTCAGCACTCATGTCTACATCAATCATTTGCCTGAGAGTCTTAATTTCAAGCTCCATCAGATGGAGAGACAGAGGCATTTGGTTTATTTCCTGATTTAGTCAAAACTATTTCAGGAATAGTAGGAGCTTGAGCCCATTTCAAAAGATGTTGCTAAGAATACTCAGGGGTGATGCAGACAATGGGGGAAATGTGACCTAAGTTAGATCACCATTTATTCAGCCTAGGTATAGACACTTACAAATGAAATTTCAACCCAGGATCTGGACTCTACGGTCTCTCAGTTGATCTAGCACTAAGTAGGCAGACGATTTCTAGAAAGGTCTTTTGGCCTAATACTATACACAAGTCAATTGACTGAAAGTAAATCTCCTGCGGCATGACAAAATATACTTTAGAGAAAATAGGAGATACTCTACGTTAGTGCTCATACCCTAGGTAAGAAGTTCTCAGGAATAGAAATCTATCTTTGGGGTTGATAATTTAGATATTAGAATTATACTAGAACATCAATAATGGCAAGAAAAGAGAGAATCCTGCACTAACCTATTATGAGACTCCAAAGTAGTCAACTGACTTTAGCATTGATCCATCTTTTTAAATTTGTAATACTCTAAAACAAAGAACCAGCTATGGGAAATAGGAGTGCTTACAGAACAGCAAGAATTACACATCTGTGTGCTCCAGAGTGGGGTCGGGGAGCCAGGAGTGGAACCATGTGTTTCTATCATGTTTAGAAAGACAGTGGAAGCCCAGGAAGGAAATATCAAGAATTCTTTGGAGGCATTAAATTACCTTTGACGGGGAAGATGTATTCCATCCACATCAATGTTCTTTCCCCACTCTCTTGTTTGCCACTTATTTTCCATAAAGACTTGATTATCCAACAGCAACTCAGGACAATCATCCAAAATTATCCCTGATTTTTTTTTCAACGAGTGACCTTTCAAATTGGTTTCTTGATCTTTTTCACAAGGTCCAATCATTCTGTGACTATTTTGTTTGCTTTTTTTAAAAAAAATTCTTCTAGAGTTCTATGTTACCTTCCTCAGTTCCAGAGTGAACCATTTCTCTAAGGAGCCTTAGTTTCCTTCAGTGGAGAATAATATTTGGAAGTCACTGAGGCCTCTGCTGCGGCATAATGGGTTAAGCCACAGCTCGTGACACCAATATCTCATATTGGAGCACTGGATCAAATATAGCTGCTCTGCTTCCAAACCAGCTTCCTCCTATTGAGCTTTGGAAAGCAATGGATGATGACCCAAGTCCTTGAGCCCCTGCCACTAATGTGGGAGAACCAGATGTTGTTCCAGGCTCCTGAATTCTAGCCCAACCCTAGCTTTTGCAGCTGTTTGGTGAGTAAATAAGCAGATAAAAGTCTCTCTCTCTCTCTCTCTCCCTCTCTCTCTCTCTCTCTCTTTGTCCCACTCTACTTTTTGAGTAGGTAAATCTTTAAAAATAAAATTTAATTTTCTTTCCAGTTTTTAATAAAAAAATCTTGATTGTGATATGGTTCAATCACATTTATCTAGTGTAATGCCTGACAAGCAACCACTTGTGGATCAAAATCTGCCTGGGGACTGGTAGTACAAAGATCTGAATACTTAACTATACTCACACACATGCACACACACACACACACACAGAGAGAGAGAGAGAGCGAGAGAGAGAGAAATTTTTGGTATACACAAGCTAAAAATCATTTGTACATTTTTTAGAGTTGCAAAAATCATGGCTTAAAACAACTTGAGATTTTACTATCCATCTCTAAGTTTGACAGCTTTGGTCTGGGGTAACTGCTAACTTAACCAACTCATTCCCAAGAGGTAATGATAAAAAATGAAATAAGTTTCAGAGCTGTATTAAGCCTCAAAGACTAATAAGTTACTAGTAACCATTGACATTGCTACTATATCAGAACAAAAATATTGAGTTATTTGCAAAATCATCAGTGAGAACAGGATAATGTTAAGGACAAAATCTAAGTTACTCCATTCCTTATCATAGATTAAGCATGCCAAGCTTCATTTATGTCTGATTTTTTATGGCCACTAGCAGAAATCTGGCCCCCAATACTATTTGTTTCAATCAATATCCTCTTATGTAAACTCTTAATGCTTGATTATAGGAATTGGTGCACTACAGAATTAATGTAGTATAACTCCAATTCAAACTTAACATTGTCTATTTTTAACTAAAATGTGATTGATTGCAAGAATTGCATAACCTGCCAACTGGAATACTTCAAGAAAGTAGTAATTTCTGAGTTATATACCAAATAAAAACAGAGTTGGAGAATCAAATTGTCACCTTTGGAGTAATATAGCATCCATTTGCTAATAAATGTTACATATTTAATTTACTGCTTTGTTTTGAAAACCCATAGGCCTGGTTTCTTAGAGGCAAAATTATAATCTCTGGATAAAGATAAGGAAATCCCATTTATGTTCATGCAAGGAAAACTGGACTGTACATAAATCATTCCAAAGCTGAGATAACAAAGGCAGGCCCGTCACAGTTTCTTCATCAGTATAAGAGAAAGAAAAGCTAAGCTGGCTGGGCGTTGTTTCAATTTAAGTTCATCAATTGTGTTTTCCCCATCTTGCAATTTCTCTGCCATAATATATCTCTTTTCAAAGAAAGGGTTTTAAGAAGCTGTATTCTATTCTTTTTCCTTTCTTTTCTCACTCAAGCAGTGCCTCAGACAGTTGAAGGCATAGGAAAGAAAGGTAACGTAGAAGGGAAAGAAACAAAACATGAACAATTTTCACATTATGATGAATTCATATTTTGCTATTAGTTTATATTCTCACTTAACAGCTTGGGATGAAATATGAGTTCCAGTACAATGCTCATGCTAGTTGTCTGGAATAATTTAGGCCTTATCACTCTCTTTCCGTAGAAATTATCCTGAGCAATCTGAACTTGACGTAGTTCCTGCAATGATGTTCATAGCATTTGTACCCTCAGAAATGTCAGATTCCTCAGAAGGAATTAAGGCCTCACCAGGATAGTTCAATATGTGCTTACAAAAAATAGCCCCCACCGCGGCTCAACAGGCTAATCCTCCGCCTTGCGGTGCTGGCACACTGGGTTCTAGTCCTGGTCAGGGCACCGGATTCTGTCCTGGTTGTCCCTCTTCCAGGCCAGCTTTCTGCTATGGCCCGGGAGTGCAGTGGACAATGACCCAAGTGCTTGGGCCCTGCACCCCATGGGAGACCAGGAGAAGAACCTGGCTCCTGCCTTTGGATCAGCATGGTGCGCCGGCCGCAGCGTGCCGATCGTGGCGGCCATTGGAGGGTGAACCAACAGCAAAGGAAGACCTTTCTCTCTGTCTCTCTCTCACTGTCCACTCTGTCAAAAAATAAAAAATAAAGATAAAATAAAAAAATAGCCCCCAAACCTTCTGATGAACCAATCCATTAAATATAGTACATACATGGTTAATATAAAACCAATTCCTGTGCCACACTCTGCCTGGAAAGCCGACTCTGTCTTCTTGCAAGCTCCTCACAGGCTCTCCAGTCCAGAAACTATGACTGACATCTCATTTTAAAAAGGGCCTAGCATGCACGTTTAGCCAATCTGGTATTTGATCAGCACTAGAATTTGATGGCTGAGGGACAGGGCTGTTTCTCAAAGTACTTTTTTCTTTGGTACTGATTTTAAAATAAACTGTGCCTATTAATATAATCAAACAAACAAAAAACACATACAGAAAGACTCCTTTTTGGAGCCAAGCTGCTGGAAGCCATCTTTGGAACCTCAGAGCTGGAAAGGTGATGATTCTCTGGCTGCCCACTACACAGTGAGCTGGGTTCTCTTGATTCAGTAAACTGGAAGACTAGAACAGACAACTAGAGAGCAGTCACCAGCTCAAGGATCCAGCTGGTGTTCAGAACCTTGCACACAACACTGGAATTTTACCTGCTTTACTCATCATTGCTACACATTCTCTCCTTAAAGGAAGTTCTAATTGCCGGTTTTTTTTTTCCTTTGGCTCAGAAGAGAAGTTCTGAAGCTACTGATGACTCAAAATAGGTCCTAGAGCAGATAAAGAAAGAAAATTAGCAAAAAAAAAAAAATTTAAATACCTCACTCAACTGCCTTGTCTGCGTAATAACATTGAGCGTGACTGTCACTCTGAAGACATATTAGCTCATTTAGGTAATTAGTGTGAGCAGCATGTTTCCCTACTTATTCCATTCAATTATAGGGTTCTCACTTTGTCATTACTGGAGTGTCTTAATGTGACTTGTAATTAGTGTAATTACAATCCAATGTTAATTATATCTGCCACTTAGACATAATTTTATATAGTAATGGTCTCTAATCTCAATAACCTTATTATGTTGTTTATTCAAACAGGAATTAAGTCTTCTTTCATGCGTCAAATATGGAGATTACAAAAAAGTACTGCTTGTGTCATTTTCATAGTTACGACAAGGGAATCTCTGAAATAGCAAAATCATATTTGAGACAATGTCTGCATGTGCAAACAATTACTGCAGTTCCTCCCTGTTTCCCAAAATATGCCTATGCGTCTCCAAATAACTGCATTCAGAGGCAGGCTGAGCCTTGACTTCCTTGTGAATTCTGGGAAGAACTAATGTGAGAACCTCTAGAAGAAGCCTATTACTTGGGCTCAGCGTATTAGAATACCAAATGCACTCATTGCTGACCATTTAATGGTCCATTGCACTGAGTAACTAACCATCACATCCAATGTAATAGTATCACCTCACATTTGGTGAGCACATTATCTTTTAAAGTCTTTTAAATATATTGTTTCAGTGAATCCTGGTAACAACTTCATGGGAGTAGTCATGGCAGTTATCAGACCATTGGAATAGACTTTAAAAAATAAAGACATTGGCCATGTTCAGTTAGCAAGGGAGAGTGGCAAATCAGAAGACAATTCAACAGAGCCATTAATAGCAGGGGCACCATGGTATGTTTTCTAGATTTGGTGTCCTAGCTCTTCCAGTTAGGAATTCAGCATCCTTGAGTAAATTGTATACCTTCTCTACTCTCCGTGTTCTCATCTGTATAACAGGAATAACAGCAATATCTTCTCCATGGGATGGATACAAGGAATAAATAGTGTATAGAGAAACACCTACAACAGCTCTGGATATAAACTAAACACTAAATAAATACAGGCTGCTATTGTTGTGACTCTCAGTGTCACTCTCTTCTCTTGATTCGAGACCCTATGTTTTTCCCAGAAGCCAGATTTTTTAGATTTCCTTATGCTAGCTACTAACCAAAAGTACACTGTGTATTTTTATGTACATATGATATGTTCACTTAGAAATAGGTAGCCCTGACCAAACTCAATTCGATGAAGTTAAAAAGAAAAAAATCCTTTAGTGAGCTCTGTTGCTCCAAGGATGCAATACCAGGAAATTCTTTTTGAAAATATTCAGTGGTTTAACTACTCAATACAAGAACCAACACTTCACACTTTCTGTTACACTCAGAGTGGTACTTCTTGTTACTAGAGTATCTTATGAATTCTCAAAAACTTAACATAGCCAAATAACATAGCTAATGCAGAGAATGTTTATACTAACATCTACAAAATGTTGGTTGCTGTTTATTTAACATATTTCTGTATCCCTGTTTTTTAACAGAAATATTAAGTCAGGATGTTTTATTTTAGAAATTTTTTCTGTTGAACTTTCTCATTTCCTTTAAGATCAAGTTTTTTTCCTAATTTTCCAGAAACAAAAAGTTCGCATATCCAGTTTTAAAATGGCTTGACCTCTTTTGAAATATTTTATCTTCTTTGATGAAGCTCACAAGAATGATTATCCCCATAATCTATTCATTAATAAACAAGAAGGTAGCAGTGTTTGCTGTTAATTTCTCTAGGCTAACACCACCCACAATATTAATCATGAGCTAATACATTCCTGGCTATGTTCTTTTAGATCACATTCAAATCTCTCAAGGAGAGGATATTGTATCTCTTGGGGTATACCCTCAGCTTGGAACAAAGCTGGGCCTGCTGGAGGTTAGAGCAGTGATCACACACCAGTTGAGAAAACTTCGTGATGTGCACTACAAGAAACTAGTCATTCATTATTAATTAGGAACTCTTCTGACTTTCTGTTTTATTTATAATTATTTACATGCAAAACTGGGACAATTTTGCTGAGCAGACAAGCAAAAATGCTGACGGATATCAATTCCTTCCTCTCAGTGCTTGTAATGACTCCAGTTTAGACATCAGCCCCCAGTGAAATGTGTGAATGAATTCTCACTCCCAGATCAAGCCTTTGCAACGAAGCATCAAGTTTTAGTGTTCTTAGGTGCCTAGCTCTTCAAAGCTGCACTAGAATTAAGAACTGTCAAGCATCAGTGAATGGACACTGATCTGAAGGTCATCATCATGTTAAGTGAAATAAGCCAAATACTAAAATACAAAAATCACTCCTATGTATATATCAAGTCCTTACAAAATAAGGTAATCTCATAGAAGTTAAAAATATATTGATGGTTACCACAGTCTGGGGAGGTAACTAGAAGGGAGAAGGTCAATCAATGGCTATTAAGTTATAGCTCTATAGGATCAAGAAATTCTGGGGTTCCATTGCACAGCGGGGTGGTTATAGGTAATGCTAAGGTACTGTGTATTTTTTTATTAAAAAAAACTAGTAGCTAGAATTTTGGATATTTTTGCTATGAAGGAATGTTAAATATTTGAGATGACAGATACATTTACACTGATTGGACATTATACAATGTATACATGGAGACCTTGGTAGAAAATGTCCTTGGTCATAAGCTGGTGACAATGTCTTTCCTGGTCCCAGAATTAACTAACAAACTTGCCTTGGTGATTCATTGACCACCTTGAATCTTTCTTTTTCCACCTCTACACACAATCGTTTTCCAAATATTCTATGAGGATAAAATACAAATGAAAGCACATTTATTGAATAATTTACATACCAAGAAAAATATGAGTTGCTAATAAATATTACGATTTTATAGGTAAGAAGTTGTCTAAGAAGTCAAGACGATATTTGCCTAAAATGAGAACAACATTTTGGAATTTTTGTATAAATACACTTCTTAATAGCAGGCATGGTAGCACTGTATAGGTCTTTGGAATCATACTGCTGGGTTCAAATTCAGGTTCCACTACTTCCCAGCAATATGACCTTGTGCTAATTGCTTAACCTCCCTGAGACATAGTATCTTCATGTATGCAAAACTTTCAAAAAGTTCATGGGAAACATGCATTATAAAAATATATGCATGGATTTCAAAATTGTTTTATACCAAAACAAGCTTGCCTTTTAATTCCATTTCCATGAACTTTTTGAAGTCTCCTCATAAAAATCATAACAATATTAGTATCTTGAGAAGGTTATTGAAAGGAATATATGAGATAGTGAATGCAATATTCTTAGCAGGTCTTACATTCAAAATTAGAGGTGTTATTATTAAAGTAGGTCATGATAAAGAAGAACAATTTCATGCTGCCTGCAATGGGAAACAATTGAAAGGTTTTAAAATCTGATACATGCTTGATGCTTTCCAATCATTCTGTTATGAAGAAAATGAGGTATTGAAAGGGGTGAAGCTAATGCAGGGAAAATTTTTGAAAGACTGTTCTTCAGGTGAAGGAAATACATAGCAAGCACACAGATTGTTTACAGTGGAGGTGATGACAGATAAACAAATGCAGGTTCTATTTTGGAGAGCTCATCAAGCACGATTTGCTGAACTGGATGTGGGATGTGAGAGAAAGTAGAACCCGGATTTTGAACCTGAGGATTTGGAGGGAAGTTGGTGCAGTGTTGAAAATGGCTTCTTCCCCTGTTGAGGAAAGATGCACTCATTCCCCAACCTCTGGGGGGTTGGCTGCTGATGGCTCATTGGCAAGTCTCCCCCTATCAATCACTCTTGGTTGAAAGTCACTGCCTTGTCCAAAGTTGGACATCTTCCTGCAAGACAGCCTTTATACAGAGACTGGTCAATAATGAACTAAAAGGATCGGCCCATTAAAATGTAGGCAGAATTCAGAACCATTGTAAATGCAGCTCCAGCCCTGGACTTCCTCAGAGAGGCATTTGAGGCCTTTGTTGGAGAACACAGCTCAGGTTCTGTGTCTATTCATTCTTATATCCTACTTGCATATTGTGATTGTTCTCAAAAGCCTTCCCAATAACTTCACTGACACAAATTGGAATCTTTATTCATGGTGTCCAACCTAGATAACTAATGTTAGTTGTGGCCCTCACACTCTGAATCTAAAAGGGGATTTTTATAAATGGATCTCCTGCTGGCAAGCTAGTAATAGGAACCCCTTCACAGACAGACACTGACAGCATGCTATAGGTGGGTCCATTGTTAAAACTGTCATTGTTGGTGAACCGGGATACAATATTAGTAGAAGGAAATAAGTTATTTGGTCCATTAGCTCAAATGTTTGAGATTCAGGTCTATAGTTTTGCATATCTTTTTCAGGAGACTATACCTGGATTTCAAAATTAATTTTTACACCAAAAAACTTATATTTTAATTCACTTTTCTCATAAATGTTTTGAAGTATTTTCTTGCTACATAAAACTGAAAAATCCCAGCTGACTTTATTCCGTAACAGGACCAATAGCTATCTCCTATATCAAAGTAATGCAGAATGTGTTGGTAACTTGGGCTCAGAATTTTGAGAATCACACTTACGGTTGTTCTCAATCAGCACTGACAAAAGGAGCTACTATCACGAAACAGTGAAGCACTGGGGGTGACAGCATAAAATAATAGAGGATCATAAGCAAGAAGCCAGGAATGGGATGTGCAGAGAGATATAGAAATAGTCAACAAGACATGTCCTATTGACTATATAGATGGGCACCTGCCACGAATATTCATCGAGGATGAATAATAAGAAGGTCACTATAATAGAGAGTCATGTTTCCAATTTCCAAACCTGGGCCAGTTTCTCTGATTCAGAACCCAGGAATAAGCAATAGATCCCCAATCAACATTTAAGAGTAAAAAGTCCCCACCCGAAGGGATTATGCTCGTCTGTTTTGGTAACTCTTCAGTGGGAAAATGAGAGTGCCTAGATATTACGAGGATACTTGGATATAGAATACAAACTGACATTAACTCCTAGGACTGCACAGCATCACCATACCCTCCTCCTCACTCCCAGAGTAAAAACATGGGGGACATAGAGTAAGTAGAATTCTGGTTCATTTGCAGGGTATACTAAGTATACTATATTGCTGATATGTTCATTGAACTAGGTGAACAAGAAGTAGCAAATATGTCAGCAGCCTTTCTAAGACACATAAGCTTCAGATAGAGGGAATTAACTACAGAAAGATTGAAATTTTAGGAGTCCAGTGATCTGAGGTATGCTGAGATGTCTTCCCCAAAAACAATTCCTACATCTCTTATAATGAAAAGAGCAGGATGCTTGAAAAGCTTAAAAATTATTCTATTTATTTACTTGAAAGACAGAGAGAGAAAGACAGAAAGAGGTTTCTTATCTGCTGGTTCACTCCCCAAAAGCCCACAACAGCCGAGTCTGGCTCAGGTCAAAGCCAGGAGCCTGGGGTCTCTTAGAAACCACCAGACATAAAGTTGAAATAATCCAACAGCAATTCAGTGTGAAGTAGAAACTGACCACCTTACAGGTTTTGTTCTCAGGCAGACTTTGCAAACCAGCTTTGTTTAAGATGATCTGTTTCCCAGCACTGATATCAGTAGTGGCCCATAGGAGGACACTAAAATGAGATTTGGACACCAGAGAATCTTCTGGCCATCTATTATGAGAACCCTACCACGGATGCTTTGTGGAATACAGGCAGCTGGTGACACACTGTACTGGTGCCATTGTTAAAACCTTCACAAGTTGCTGAATTAGAATGGAATACCAGTGCAAAGTGGATGAACTAGTTGGTGAGAAACTCCAAGAGCCTCAGGCAAGTAATGATTGTAGAAACTGTAAATAAACTTAGACTTCTCCTGCAACTACACTGCACATCTCATTCAGTCTGCTCCTCCTTTCTGGTTAGTCATTTCCTTATAGGGGTTGTATTCAAGAGCACAGGGCAGCAAAGCTTCTCTAAGCAAATCTCCATCTTGGGAAACCTGAGTACCAACAAGGAAATACTGGATGGGAAGAAAATCAAGATTTGGTGCGATGTTGTGGGATGGATATATCAAACACACAAACACAGATTCTCAGTAAAGAAGTAGAAAACAGAGTCCTTAGTACGATGTTACTCTCTTTCATTTCATCAATTTGACTCATTTTCTCAATATCTTTTTCAGACTAAAATCCTGGACTACTTACTAACATAACTTTCCGATCCCTAAGATAAGTTTGTGCTCAAGTTAAGAAAGGAGAAAATTCTTTATTTATGACTAAGAAAAATTGGACTTAGTAATTTATGAGAATAGAAAGACACTCAACCTAGAGTTCAACCTAGAGTTCAGTGATTTTTGGAAATCACAACAGGTTTGACATATCAAAAATATTTTTCTCTTAATTCCACATTTTTTGTTGTCTAGCAGTCTCTCATATTAATTATTTATTAATCCATGAGATTGTTTCTGGGTCATGTGGGAGTAGACAACTTTTGAGGAGAAGCCCAAGAATAAACTCAGGGACAGGTGCAGGCAGAAGGGATTTATCAAACCATGAACTAATGCTATAACTAATTTCCCTGCTATGCTCAAGACTTTCTGAAGCTTCCTGCTTTCTGGCTACTCATCCAAAACGGTTTTCTAATTCTAGGTGTGATAAGGAGCTATTGAGAAATAGGGTGTTTCTGGAACCTTCTAAAATCTCATCATTTAAACAGTTGCAACTTCTTTCAACCACAAAACTGCCCACAAAAGCATGCATTCCATTCCAGACAGGCCCCAGAATAATCTGGCATCACTAGAACCAATTAAGAATCCTGCATTCCTCTTTCTACATGCCCAGAATCAACCCTTTGGTGGCCCAAGGCACAATTAAGTGTATAAGCATTTCACAAATCTCTTTTATAGGTTAAATAATATTGAGATGAATATCAGAGGTATCCCAGAAGGGGAAAAAAATTATGTTTCTTTCTTTCTTTTTTTTTTTTTTTTTTTTTTTTTGACAGTCAGAGTGGATAGTGAGAGAGAGAGAGACAGAGAGAAAGGTCTTCCTTTTTGCCGTTGGTTCACCCTCCAATGGCCGCTGCAGCTGGCGCATTGTTCTGATCCGAAGCCAGGAGCCAGGAACTTCTCCTGGTCTCCCATGCGGGTGCAGGGCCCAAGCACTTGGGCCATCCTCCACTGCCTTCCCGGGCCACAGCATAGAGCTGGCCTGGAAGAGGGGCAACCGGGATAGAATCCGGTGCCCCAACTGGGACTAGAACCCGGTGTGCCGGTGCCGTAGGCGGAGGATTAGCCTGTTAAGCCACGGAGCCGGCCAAATTATGTTTCTTAAAAATAGCATAGTAGTACCTAGGAGGTGAGCCATCACCCAAACTATCATGATTTCCTAATGAGAAAGTTTATAGCTGGAGTGTGGCAGGTATGTATATAAAAGTACTTGCAGATGGGCCTGGCATTGTGGCACATGTATCCCTATCAGAGCATAGGCTCTAGTCCCAGCTGCTCTGTTTCCACTCTAGTTTCCTCCTACTGTACCAGGGAAGGCAGCAGAAGATTGCCCAAGTACTTGTGTCCCTGTAACCCACATGGGAGACATGGATGGAATTGCTGGCTTCAGCATCAACCTGACCCAGGCCCAACCGTTATGGTCGTTTGGGGAATGGACCAGTGAATGGAAGATCTAGTTCTCCTTTTGTCTCTCCCATTTTCTCTGTCAATGTTTCCTTTAAAATAAATAAAATAAATCTTTTAAAAAGAAGGATGCATGCAAATTTATAAGTGCAGGAACGTGTGGACAGTCTAGCCTCTTTTTCACACTGTCTCTGCCTGTTGTAGTCAATGTTAGTTTAATTTCCACAGCAATCTAATAAGTACATATCACTTCCTCATCCCTAAAAGTGAGAAGTCAGCAAAAATATTCCAATTTACCATACTAAAGAAGCTCAAACACTTACAAAAGAAGATGGTGTTAAACATGATGACAGCTTGGTGTTCTAATTGCACTGTGCTAAGTATTTAACAGACATTATCTCTTATAATCCTCTCAACAACTATGAGGTAGGTAATATTATCATCACCCTTATTTTACACATGGAGAGACAGGGATCAGATCATTTTAGTAATGTGGAGAAGGTCACAAAGCTAGAAGTGGTAGAACTAAGATTCAAATTCAGGAGTTTCCAAGCCACATTCTGCATGGCTACACAGATTTATCTCTGATGGAAAGAAAAGGTACACAAATTTCTATTATGAACCATCTCTGAGCAATGTAGATGATCTCCACCTAAATTAATTTTTAAATTTGAAAAACGAAAACTACCTCTGATGTTAGGGTAAATACTACATTTTGCTCAAGAAAGTATTTATTTATTTCATTGGCTAAATTCAAGTCTTAAGAGAGATACATATGAAGTATGCTAACTAATTAGATCTTCAAATATGTTTTAATCAGTGATTTTCAAACTCAAAACCTTAAGGGGGTTGGACATTTGGCTTAACAGTTTGGATGATCACATCCCATACTAAAGGGCATAGGTTTGAGTCCTGGCTCCATTCTCAATTCCAACTTCTTGCTATTGCACAGCCAAGGAATCAGAGGCAGAGGATGGCTCAAGTACTTGGATACCTGCAACTCAGGTGGGAGACCTAGATTAATGCCCTGGTTCCTGTTGCCAGGATTGAATTCCAGATCCTGGTTGTTGCAGACATTTGGAAAGTGAATCATTGAATGGGAGTTATCTATCTTTCTCTTTCTCTGCTTCTGTCTCTGACTTTCAAATGAATAATAAATAAATAAATAATAATTGTCACAAAAACCTTAAGGCATATGATTCATTGTAAACCTTTTCTTTTTCTCTCCTTCATTCATGTAGCCAAATTAAAAACTTATATTGGGGGGTACTTTTCAATATTAGACTTAAATAATCACCTGGGCTTCTTCAATTTAAAAAAAAAAAAAAAAAAAAAAAAAAAAAAAAAAAAAAACAAGGTCCCTGCAATCAAATGTTGTTGATTCTGCCTTTTGGTGAGAATGATCTTCTCAAAAGAATGTATGTTAGAATCATTTATAACCTGAGACTGCGTATAACAAGTTAACATTCAGGAGTGCAAGAAGGCAAAGCCAATGAAAATTATAAATGATAAATGAAGGCACCCTGAAACCTCATTCCTAATAAATAATGTGTCATTGAGATATAGGAATTCACATACATGTTCAAAAATGTTCATTAAAACATGTTTATAGAAGTTTAAGGTGAAAATACTGAAAGTATGCATTTATAATATTCTTAGTGTTAGCAATTCCACTAGATAGGGGGCTTCATTGTATTCCAAATCTTCACCCCCAAATCACACATTCAAGTTTTAACTCACCAGTATGAGTACTACCTTCAAAAATGTGCTTAGGTTAAAACGAAGTAATTAGCTTGAGCCCTAATGCAAATTATTGAAGTCCTCATAAAAAGCAGAAATTAGCACTCAGACAGCAAAAGGGGGTGACTATCTGAGGACACAGCAAGAAGGTCACTATCTATAATACAAGAAGAGAAGCCTCAGAAAACAGCAAACCTACTAACAGAGGTTGAATTACTAAAGCAATTTCAAAGAAGGGCACCCATGGAGTTGAGGCTCAAAGCTGTGAGGAGGAGCTTCTTGACTGATACTGGTCAAGTTACAAGATTCCTATATTTTCATATAAACAATACCCAAACTATAATATGATGTATAAAATTTAGATGCAGAATAGTCTTTAATAGAGTAGAAAAATACCTAGAAGTAAATAAATAGTAAATAAATAAAATTTAAACTGGTAAATATTCCAATATCATACTTTGGAAGAAACAGCATAGTTTAAAATGATGGTTAAATGTAAGCAGTTTGATCATATTGATTGATAGAAATGTTCAATTCATTTGATCCTTCCCAGCATCATGTAAAAGTTTCTATATTTTTACATGTAGCTTTGTTCTTTTATTTTATTATCAACAGATGTTATTTGGATTGTTGAGTTATATCCCTTTTGATTAATTAACTGCATTAAAATTTTTTCTCACTTCTTTTTTTATAAGTTTTATAAAAAAATAAAAATAAATAAATAAATAAATATAAATTTTCAAAGTACAGCTTTTGGATTACAATGTCTTTACCTGCCCCCATAACTTCCCTCCCACCCACAACCCTCCCATCTCCAGCTCCCTCTCCCATCCCATTCACATCAAGATTCATTTTCAATTATCTTTATATACAGAAGATCAATTTAGTATATACTAAGTAAAGATTTCAACAGTTTGCACCACACTGAAACACAAAGTGTAAAGTACTGTGTGAATACTAGTTATAGCATTAATTCACATTGTACAACACATTAAGGACAGAGATCCTACATGGGGAGTAAGTGCACAGTGACTCCTGTTGTTGACTTAACAATTCGACACTCTTATTTATGGCGTCAGTAATCTTCCTAGGCTCTAATTATGAGTTGCCAAGGCTATGGAAGCCTTTTGAGTTTGCTGACTTTGATCTTATTCTGACAGGGTCATAGTCAAAGTGGAAGTTCTCTCCTCCCTTCAGAGAAAGATACCTCCTTCTTTGATGGCCTCATTCTTTCCACTGGGATCTCACTAGCAGAGATCTTTCATTTAGGTTTTTGTGTTATTTTTTTTTTTCCCAGAGTGTCTTGGCTTTCCATGCCTAAAATACTCTCATGGGCTCTTCAGCCAGATTCAAATGCCTTAAGGGCTGATTTTGAGGCCAGAGTCCTGTTTAGGACATCTGCCATTCTATGAGTCTGCTGTGTATCCTGCTTCCCATGTTGGATCTTTCTCTCCCCTTTTGATTCTATCAGTTAGTATTAGCAGACACTAGTCTTGTTTATGTGATCCCTTTGACTCTTAATCCTATCATTATGATCAATTGTGAACTGAAACTGATCACTTTGACTAGTGGGATGGCATTGGTACATGCCACCTTGATGGGATTGAATTGGAATCCCCCAGCACGTTTCTAGCTCTACCATTAGGGGCAAATCCGATTGAGCATGTCCCAAACTGTATATCTCCTTCCTCTCTTATTCCCACTCTTATATTTAACAGGGAACACTTTTCAGTTAAATTTAAACACCTAAGAATAATTGTGTGTTAATTAAAGAGTTCAATCAATAGTATTAAGCAGAACCAAAAAAATATTAAAAGGGATAAAGTATTAAGTTGTTCATCTACAGTCAGGACAAGGGCTGATCAAGTCACTATTTCTCATAGTGTCCATTTCACTTGAACAGGTTTCCTTTTTGGTGCTCGGTTAGTCGTCAACGATCAGGGAGAACATATGATATTTGTCCCTTTGGGACTGGCTTATTTCACTCAGCATGGTGTGTTCCAGATTCCTCCATTTTGTTGCAAATGACCAGATTTCATTGTTTTTTACTGCTGTATAGTATTCTATAGAGTACATATCCCATAACTGCATTAAAATTGATAATTACTATTTAAACACAATGGCGAAGTGGAAAAAAAATCTGTAGTATTCTTCTGCTTCTCCATTTGGTGTTCTCTCTACTTTGTTTCTTACCACTTTCTTTCTTGTATTCCACTACAAAAAAAATAAAAATAAACTCGTACTCCTTTTTAATTCCTGAAATGTATCTCTGCCACCTACTTCAGTTTTCTGCAACTCACCCTCTAATTTACCACCATTGTTGCATAAATACCCTCCATGTTTCCAGTTTAGATCGTTTGCCTAATATATGTTTCCAAAGTCCCTCAACACTTTTTTTCTTGTAAGTCACCTCATTTCTTTCTTATTCTGTTTCATGGTGTATTTCTCAAGTAGAACATAAACTCTGACAGGAGGGACTGCAGTTCTCCATTTTTTTAAAAGTTTGCCTGGATCTCAATCAAAACTGTTTTGGAGGCCGGCGCCGTGGCTCAACAGGCTAATTCTCCGCCTTGCGGCGCCGGCACACCGGGTTCTAGTCCCGGTCGGGGCACCGATCCTGTCCCGGTTGCCCCTCTTCCAGGCCAGCTCTCTGCTGTGGCCAGGGAGTGCAGTGGAGGATGGCCCAAGTCCTTGGGCCCTGCACCCCATGGGAGACCAGGAGAAGCACCTGGCTCCTGCCATCGGAACAGCGCGGTGCGCCGGCCGCAGCGCGCCTACTGCGGCGGCCATTGGAGGGTGAACCAACGGCAAAAGGAAGACCTTTCTCTCTGTCTCTCTCTCACTGTCCACTCTGCCTGTCAAAAATTAAAAAAAAAAAAAAAAAAAAAAAAAACTGTTTTGGGCAAATGGATGGATAGATGGATGAATGAACATACCCTTATGTTATTTATCACTTAGTTAAGAGCCTATGTATAGTTACTTGAAAGCTGAATGGAAATAGTCCCAGAACTATCAAATAATGTCAATTTTAGGACTAAACTAATTGTAATGAATTAAGTACAAATGTATCTAGATAATTATCTATCTTGAAATAAATCTAGGGAAAGGGAAACTCTGTAGAGCCAAGAAAGTGACTATGGTATAAAGACAGAAATATATTAAAAATACAATGTAGACCTTTTTCAAATATGTGAACTATCTGAGGAAAGAGTGAATATACATGAAAAAAATGGTCCCCAAGGGTTTTAGGGTGAAAATATGAGTGCATATTAAAAAGCACATCTGCATTTATCCAGAATTGTCAAAGGAAAAATTTTTGGAAGGAGAGCAGACTGTGTTCAAGTCACACCCTATCAAAGAGTAAGGATGGTTTACAAGGCTCTTCAACTTAAATGGATTGTTCTTTAATAAAACTCATTTATTTTATAATACTAAACAATATTTTGATTACTGAGTTTATTTTCCAGAACATATAACACTAAAATATTAATAATTAAAAAGGAATATTTAACAGTTACTTAATCAATAACAACTCAATACTGAATTTCACTTTATTTTGGACAGTGTAAATCAATTCCTAAAATTAACCTACCAACTTTAGCTCCACTAACCAAATTTTGCTTCTGCCCTATAAGACTAAGACTCAAACACCCGTTCTTGTATTTCTGTAAGCTACAGTATGAAAAATGTCTTTCTGAACTCAGGATAATTAACCAAGTTATACTGAATGTTTATTACTTTATAAAATATTTACAATGCTGGCCATGGGAAGGAACCTAGACTAAAGAGATTTGGTTCTTCACCACATTGAAAAGTGTACAATCTGATAACACAGGCATGTAAGTAGATTATTTTTATTTAATGCAATTAGTAATACAAAAGAGGTATGTCCTGAACTCTTGTAGAGCAAAGGGGAACCTAAGCAAGTCCATTTGGGCTTAAGGAATGCTTCCTGAAGAATAGAACAATTGTGTTAACCCTACTATGAAGCAATTACAATGATACTCAATGAAATGAAGAAAAAGATTCTTGTAATGTTTAAACAAATAGGAAATTTCCACAAAGAACTAGAAAATATGAAAAAGAGCCAAATAAAAAAATGTAGAGCTGAGAAATACAAAACCAGAAATAAAATTCAGTCAATAGACCTAGTAATTGCTATTATTTGAATGCCTCCTATGAAAAGTTTAGGTTGGAAACTTATTCACAATTCAACAGTGTTAAGCAGTCAGACATTTGACAGGCTATTAGGTTATCAATGTATTAATGCCAGTTATAAAATAGTTTGCAGCTGTGAGTTTAACCTCTTCTTCTCCCATATATGTGTTCTTTTGCCCTTCTGCTTTCTGCTATATGATGATCAAGCTTGAAGTCCCTTGTGAGATGCAGGACCCTTGAACTTGGATTTCTCGGTCCCCATAATTGTAAGAAGACATTTTCATTCTTTATAAATCATCCAAACTCCAGTATTCTGTGATAGCAGCACAGAACAGAATCAGACAATTACAGATTGACAATAATCGAGGGTAGTCAGTAAACTTGAAGACAGATCAATAGATATCAGACCTGAAGAATGAGGAAAATATAAAATTTTAAAAAATGCACAAGAGCTTGGAATCTATGGTACAAAATCAAAGACCTGACTTATAGATAATTGGCACTCTGAAAATGATGTGAAAGAAAATGAAGCAGAAAAGTATTTCAAAAAAAAAAAAAATAAAGGCAATACATTACCCAAATTTTGTGCAAAAGTAAAACTTACATATTCTAAAGACAAATTGGATAAATTTGAAGAACATCTTCTAGGTATATATTTCAATTTCTGAAATCCAGTGTTAAAAACGTGGAAATTACATAAGAGGAAAAATGATTAAAATAATCGACAGCTAATCTTAAGAGAGAAAAGGCATAATTGAGGTAAGGATAAGATGTTTCCTTTAAAGCCAACATCACTGACTTCCAAAGAGGTTTTAATCACAGAAATTTTCATGGCATAGTAGGAGTAAGAAGCTGAGTTACAGTGAATTAAGCATCGCATTGTTTCTGAAATGATGTACACAACAGCAAGTGAAAGCAGAATTGCAGAAGCTCCATAATAGAGGCTAAAACAAGTGGAGAAGATTTAGAAAATAGATTACAGAAGTGTGAGGTTCCCTTAGCACACTGCTCTGTGTACTTCCTACATACACAGAATATTGCTCAAGTGCAACAGCCACAACTGTCACATAAATGTGACTTCCATTATCTCAAGGCTCCAACAAACGAACGCTGATCTTACTTCTCAGCTGCTGGAAAGCGATGCTTAGACAAAGTAATTCCTTGGGATACTTTACCAAAACAATTTAATTTAAAAAAGTAGACAAAATTCCTTTTATACATTGATATCATAAATCTGTAGCATAGAAAAGGTACCTCTCATTGTCTCTTATCACTATGTTAATGACCTGGGATTTTCCCCACCCAACAACTGTGGAGGAATTCACATTGTACAAGATTGGTTTTGGAGATAAGATCGTCAGAAATTTAAGCTTTACATTACTGTAGCTGATGGTTTTATTTGTGCTATAAGGAAAGTTCTATTTAGTGATTTAAGCAGAAAATATATAATTCTACCATTTCTTTTTTTTTTTTTGTATATCACAAGATGATGGCACATAAGAGCTATTTCAAGAGACAAAACATTTAGTTTAAAATATCTCAGTTATGGAATAAGATTAGGCTAGTTGTTTAGCTAAAGAATGAAATGCTATGGAAGACAATTACAGGAATAAAATAATATTTTAACAAATGTCTACTATATACCATGTTGATTATCTGTAAAAAGTAGAAGCAAAATGAACAGAAGTACTAAGCTTATATTAAAAATGTCAAATTGGCAAAACTTTCACTGGCTCAGTAAGTTCATTGTATACATTGATAATATTTAGAACAGATGATTTTTGTTACTATTAACAACATTTCAGCTAGACCAATATTTACCTCTTTCCTTTGTCATTTAAAGATTTTTCACTCCTATATTCACTGACCAGTATTATTCATGAGTTCACCATATGCTTTCAATTTATTATCATTATTTGTTTCAAAGATAAACAAATTGAAGTATAACAAGGTCAAAGAAATTGTCTCTAGTCCAAAAGTAAATAGACAAATAAGAAACAAAAATGAATTAAAGCACCAACATAAGTGATTAAATCTAGCCACAATATTGTGGAGCTACACACTAATAAACTAAAATCACTTTGTTAAAAGTGTGGACCAGGGGCTGGTGCTGTGGTGTAGTGGGTAAAGCCACCACCTGCTGTGCTGGCATCCCATATGGGCACTGGTTCCATCCCGGCTGCTCCACTTCTGATCCAGTTCTTCGCTATGGCCTGGGAAAGCATTGGAAGATGGTCCAAGTCCTTAGGCCCCTGTACCCACATGGGAGACCCAGAAGTTCCTGGTCCTGGATTCAGATCAACTCAGCTCTGGCCATATGGCCACCTGAGGAGTGAACCAGCAGATTCACTCTGCCTCTGCATCTGACTTTCAAATAAATAAAGAAATCTTTAAAAAAAAAAAAAAAAGAATGGACCAAACATAGAATAGTTTTCTCTAGAAAAGTAGAATAAGTGAATAACATGATACATTTTATGACTCATTTTGTTTACTAAGCAGCTCATACTTTGGAACTCACATAAGAGAACACAAATTTTTAAATCCATGTAATTGTTTTCTACAATTAGTGGTGATTTATTATCATAGGTAAACTGCAACTCTTAAAAATACAACAGATTAATTCATTTAATCACCCTAAGCACTTTGAAAGAGGATCTATAGAGCAATATAAAAGCTCTGGAAAATAATAACTTTAATGGTTATGCTACCTCTTAAGATTTAGGTGCCTTTACTGCAAGGGTGCCCAAATTAGCTCTAAACTGTTTTGATAATTATCAATAAACAAAAACATAAAATTTTATGGGCTTCTTTTTTGTATTTCATGATCAACCTAAGATTTCAGGAAATCTGCTGGTATCCAGTAATGGTTAGAATAAAAGACAAGGAAAAGCAGGAGGTTTACTACATAAGTCTGAGCCTGGACAGAAAAAAAAAATCACACAGCATTCTGGACAGGAAAAAATTTAATATAAAGAATTATTAACAGGAGACTAGAAAAATAAACAATTAATTAATTAGGAAGAAAATCAAGGAGCAGAGGAATCGCAGATATAGGGAACTGTTTCTACACTTTACAGCTGAGATAGAATGCCCAAGTATCAATCACACCTGCTTATCCAACCAAAGTAAGATTGGGTTCCCATTTAATGGGCAGAGCCAGGGCTCTCTGGATACTGGGAAACTTGATGAATAGCCCTGCTGGTGGGAATCTACCCTCTGAGTGATGGTCAAAGTCACACTTTGGGGGCACAGAGGGTAGGGGGTGTTGTGAGAACTTGTTTGTAAGTGACATCAGAGGTGCCAGGAGAGGTCACTCCAGGGAGGTACAGCAACATCCTTCAAGAAGGCACTGGAATGGAGTTAGCTGCTGGCCTCTGGGTTTTGTGGATCACATTACATTGCAGGGACCAGAACCACAGACATGGTGCCCTACATGGGCTGAATGTTAGAGAAAACCACACATTGCAGGACTCCATTTCCAGAACCACTGTGGTCTGAGAGGCAGAACATTGGATAAAGTCACACACGTCAGGATGCTGGCCAGCAAAGAACACTGAAACCAGGAAGAAAAGGAAGCCTTTCTCCTCCAGTGCCTCCCAAGTCCCTCAGATTGACAAGCCTTAATATCATCCCAGCTGGCAAAAGAGAAATATTAAGAAAGTCTACTTCCATTATCACACAGCAGGCAAAGAAGGGGAGTTTCAGATTAAGAGACAGCATATTAAAATCTGGCATATTTATAGCCCTATCCTAATCAGATGTTTCCATTCTATGCTTTCATACCAAAACCAGGAATAATTTTATTATCTGTGTAATGATCAAATCTATAAAAAGTGATTTTTTTTTATTTCAGATATTTCTTTTTTCCTGAATGACGGCTAGGACTTGATGAATTAATGTAGCCTAAGCTACCTGGTGTGACACAATATGCAACCAATTTCCAAAGAATGGACCCCATGACAGTGTTCAATTCCCATATCTACATGATCTGAGATATTCCATCAAGTTTATTTGCCTGCCTTCTTCCAGGTTTACAAATACCAGATAATCAATATCCAATTGAATTACTGTTTAGGGGATTCAAAATATTTTCAAATGAGAACATTATTAGTACCACCTTCCCAAATAGAAATACCAAGACTTAATGCCTTGTAGGAGTGCCAAAGTTAATCAGAGTCAGAGTTAAAATTCAAACCAAAATTGTGTATTTTCAAATTAGTACTATTTGGGCTCGGGACACCAACGGTGGAATAAATGCACCAGTGCTGGAACGCGAGGTAAGTTGAACCTCAATAGCCCGAGACACCAGTGGGAAAGCAGAAAGAAGAGACTAGAGGGAACGAGGCTTGAAACCTCATGGGGAAAAGTTCACCAGGCTAACTAGAAGAGAGAGGGGAAAAAAAAAGTGACCAGTACGGACATGAGTTTCTCTCACCTCTCAAAGGCGAGCAAGACAAAGAGCAGGCACCATTTTGATATATGTCATAAGCGGTGTGACCTCAGGGCTGCACCCGCCCTCAGCCAAGCAGAAAAACCTGACTCTGGGCGCAGGGGGAGGGTGAAATAACAGAAGATTAGGAACTAGTGAATGTGTGGTGCTAATGAACTGAGACTGTGAAAAAGAGACAGAGGGTGTGAGAACTCATGGAATTCACATGAGAACTCTCCAGAGACACTACAATTCAGTAACCTTGGCAACCCAGTGGGAGACTGCAGGAGAATTTGAGCCCACACTGAGGGCAGCACAGATTCCCTTTGTGCTCCTAGGGAAAGAGCTTCCGATCTCTGGCTCCTGTGGGTAAATCATAAATCATTCACCTTTTTTTTTTTTTTTTTTTTTGACAGGCAGAGTGGACTGTGAGAGAGAGAGACAGAGAGAAAGGTTTTCCTTTTTGCCGTTGGTTCACCCTCCAATGGCCGCCGCGGCCGGCGCACAGCGCTGATCCGATGGCAGGAGCCAGGTGCTTCTTGTGGCCTCCCATGGGGTGCAGGGCCCAAGCACTTGGGCCATCCTCCACTGCACTCCCGGGCCACAGCAGAGAGCTGGCCTGGAAGAGGGGCAACCTTGGACAGAATCGATGCCCCGACTGGGACTAGAACCCGGTGTGCCGGCGCCACTAGGCGGAGGATTAGCCTGTTGGGCCACAGCGCTGGCCTATTCACCTGTTAATTACCTTCAATTCCACTCAGCTGTGCAGAATTACTTCCCTTCTGAATCAAAAAAAAAAAAAAAAAAAAAAAAAGAAAAGAAAAAGAAAGAAAGGAAGAAAAAGAAAAAGAGAGAGAGATTTACCACACCTAACCTGGGAGTGTCACCTTTGGCACACCTTAACCCTGAGGAACCAAACAGAGCTCCCAGGCCACACCCATCTCAAGCCTCTAAGGCTCCATCAAAAGCAGACAGTCCACTTAATACTGTCATAGTATAACAAGAAAAAAACACCACAGTGAGAGAAGAAGAATCCAAAGAATATATCCACAGTGCCAAGCAACAAATGCAGAAACTGAGGAAACAAGAACAAGGAAGACATTATGACACCCCCAAATGAACAAGACACCCCAAGCCAAGATTATGAAGATGATGAGATGGAAGAAATACAAGATATGATTTCAAAAAATTTATGATAAGAACATTTAGAAGTTTTCATAAACAAATGCTTGAGCTACAGAAACCCTTACTGGACAGGATAGAAAATCTCCTTCGAGAAAATGAAATCTTAAGGAGGAATCAAAATGAAACGCAGAAACTAGTAGAACAGGCAAGTGTGATAGTGAAGAGAAATCAAA
Organism: Lepus europaeus; assembly: GCF_033115175.1. Taxonomy (NCBI): domain Eukaryota; kingdom Metazoa; phylum Chordata; class Mammalia; order Lagomorpha; family Leporidae; genus Lepus; species Lepus europaeus. Next base: position 88,606,592 of record NC_084827.1, read on the forward strand.
ATGAAATGAAGAACTCAATAGATCAAATGACAAACACATTAGAGAGCCTTAAAAACAGAGTCAGTGAAACAGCAGAGAGAATGTCAGACTTAGAAGACAGAACACAGGAAAGTATACAGTCAAACCTAAGAAAAGAAGAGGAAATTAGAAATCTAAAAAATATTGTTAGGAATCTACAGGATACTATTAAAAAACCCAACATTTGGGTTCTAGGAATTCCTGAAGGCATGGAGAGGGAGAAAGGATTAGAAGGCCTTTTTAGTGAGGTGCTTGCAGAGAACTTCCTGGGTCTGGAGAAGGACAGAGACATCCTAGTACAGGAAGCTCATAGAAACCCTACTAAACATGATCAAAAGAGATCCTCACCACGACATGTTGTAATCAAACTCACCACAGTGAAACATAAAGAAAAGATTCTTAAATGTGCAAGAGAGAAACGCCAGATTACTCTCAGAGGATCTCCAATTAGACTCACAGCTGACTTCTCATCAGAAACCCTACTGGCTAGAAGGGAATGGTAAGATATAGCCCAGGTACTAAGAGAGAAAAACTGCCAGCCCAGAATATTATATCCTGCAAAACTCTCATTTGTGAATGGTGAAATAAAGACCTTTCATAGCAAACAGAAATTGAAAGAATTTGTTGCCACTCATCCAGCCCTGCAAAAGATGCTTAAAGATGTATTACACACAGAAACACAGAAACACAGTCATCAATATGAAAGAAGGTAAAGGAGAAAACCTCACAGCAAAAGATCACAGGAAGTTCAAAGCATATATTAGAAAATATTTTTGGCAAATGGCAGAACAAAGTTACTACTTATCAATAGTCACATTGAACGTTAATGGCCTGAACTGTCCAGTTAAAAGACACAGATTGGCTGATTGGGTTAAGGAACAAAACCCATCTAATTGCTGCTTACCAGAAACACATCTTTCCAACAAAGATGCATACAGACTGAAAGTGAAAGGCTGGAAAAAGATATACCATGCCAACAGAAATGAAAAAAGAGCGGGCATAGCCATCTTAATATCGGACAACATAAACTTTACCACAAAAACTGTTAAGAGAGACAAAGAGGGCCACTATATAATGATTAAGGGACCCATTCAACAGGAAGATATAACGATTATCAATGTATATGCACCTAATTACAGGGCACTGGTTTATTTAAAAGATTTGTTAAGGGACATAAAGGGAGACTTAGAATACAATACAATAGTACTGGGTGATCCAACATGGGAAGTGGGATACACAGCAGACTCATAGAATGGCAGATGTCCTAAACAGCACTCTGGTCTCAGAATCAGCCCTTAAGGCATTTGCATCTGGCTGAAGAGCCCATGAGAGTATTTTAGGCATGGAAAGCCAAGTCACTCTGGGAAAAAAAAAAAAAAAACTAAATGAAAGATCTCTGCAAGTGAGATCCCAGTGGAAAGAATGGGGCCGTCAAAGAAGGAGGTACCTTTCTCTGAAGGGAGGAGAGAACTTCCACTTTGGCTATGACCCTGTCAGAATAAGATCAAAGTCAGCAAACTCAAAAGGCTTCCGTAGCCTTGGCAACTCATGATTAGAGCCTAGGGAGATTACTGACGCCATAAACAAGAGTGTCAAATTGTTAAGTCAACAACAGGAGTCACTGTGTACTTACCCCTCATGTGGGATCTGTCCTTAATGTGTTGTCCAATGTGAAGTAATGATATAGCTAGTACTGAAACAGTATTTTATACTTTGTGTTTCTGTTTGGGTGCAAACTGATGAAATCTTTACTTAATATGTACTAAATCAATCTTCTGTATATAAAGATAATTGAAAATGAATCTTGATGTGAATGGAATGGGAGAGGGAGCGGGAGATGGGAGGGGTGCGAGTGGGAGGAAAGTTATGGGGGAGAAGCCATTGTAATCCATAAACTCTACTTTGGAAATTTATATTTACTAAGTAAAAGTTAAAAAAAATTAAAAAATAGAAAAAAATAAATTAGTACTATTTGTAGGACACTCATTTGCTCTCAAATTATTACTGCCACTTAAAAGAAACAAAAATGTTGAAATTTTTTTGCAAAATAAGGTCTATCAGAAATGGTAACATAAATTGTAATTTCCTCTGTGGAAGAGAAGCACTTGAGGTGATGATCAACACCTTCCAATTTTGTTTTGAACAAAAAGAAAGAAAATCAGGAGGAAAGTTTTCACAGTGTTTCTGGTTACACAGAAGGATGGATCTGATCAGTATATTTGATTTAAGTTGAATTCAGGAGTTCAACAGAAAATTTGAATTCACAGAAAATGGTAAGTTTATAATATATTTTGGTTTATGTAGATCTGTACTGAAGAGTTTTTAAAATATCCTTTTTCTTAAAGTGAATTAGTTGAAATTAGCCTAATGAACACCATCAAGAAGCAACTTTCATCTTGTTGCTATAAACATGAACAAGATGAAGCTGGGGAAAGGACACGAGAACAGTAGATAAAGGTGCTTTTAGATAATTTTTCAATTATATGATAAAAAGTATGTATAAAGATGAAAAATCAAATTTCAGTCAATCCATGAGTGGATACCTATGAACAATCTTCTGGTGATTTAAATGGAAAAAGAGAATGAGTGTGTCAGTAATCATATTTAAAAGTGTGCTACATTTACTAAGCATCAACATGACTTTGCGTGTGTACCATGTAGTAATTGACCTAATTCGTCATCTCATTTTGATTTGACACCCAGGTCCTAACCTCAGTAAATTTTCACTCTAAGCAGAAGTGGCACAGCCAGATTTGCAGAGTGATGTCACAGTTCACACTCCAGGGCTTCTCAGCCTTGTTCAATCAGCATTTACCCTGGACCTAGCCTGACACCACTCAAATCATCATATAAGGTTATATTCCATCAGTGCCCCCTTAATCCCAGGGCAAGAGCACCCCTGTTAAAACTAGGAACAAATGCTCAGTGTATTTGTGTTGATGAGAGACCAGTCTTTAGCTTGTGACAGTTGACTATCATAATGTACCCATGTGAGAGCCCAGAGTCAGTTTGAGAGAAAGCTAAGATAAATTGGATTCTTAATAGCATATTTAACAGAAGTCAGTCAATAGAGGTTAACATAATTCTCGCTATGCACTTGTAGATTGCCAACAGTTTTAAAGTGACCATTTTTATGACAGCCTGGACCATAGGCCACACAATGGGCTTTTGGCCTTCCTACCAGATGGGCCTCCTTTAGGACTGGTCCTGAATGCAGCCTTAGTTGAAAATGCATTCAGTTCAGAATAGAATGGCATGTTCTGTGGAAGAGCTGGCTTATTGTTTAATTCAAAGAACCCTTTATCTGGTGAGTGGCTTGTCATCTTATGTCGATGTAAGCTATGTAAAGAATGACTTTTCATTAAAGCAAGTTTAGCATAGTTGCAATTGTCTTTGGTCAGATGGGAAAGTTTCTGGATGAAATAGTGGAATTGCATATTGTGGTTTATGCAATCCACAACAAGTTGATTCTATGTGGGAAAGCAAAAATCATATGAAGAAAAGAGTTTTAATTTTTGTTTTCTGGGTTTTTTCTCTCTTGACTCCACAGGATAACTGTGCCAAGCAGCAGCTTTAGAATACAGTGAGGAAAATTCACTACTTGTGCAGGTGGCAGAATTCACCCAGTTACTGGAGCACATGTATCCCCTTCTCCAGACCAGATTAGAGTTTCAAATTGCACAATATGGTTCACTATGGATTAAATATACTTTATTTCCTTACCCAGCTTCTGGCTTTTTCCTGTGAGCTGTTATATGTGAGGGGTTTTCAAAAGATTTAAAAAAAAAAAAAAAACAGTGTTTACTTTGGTGCAAAAATTTCTAGTATCTGTGCGTAACTTTTTCATAAAATGCGTTTCCATGAAGGGGAGGGTTGTGGGTGGGAGGGAAATTTTGGAAGGGGGAAGCCATTGTAACCCATAAGCTGTACTTTGGAAATTTATATTCATTAAATAAAAGTTTAATTAAAAAAATGCATTTCCATGAATTTTATACCCTCCAGTGCTGCTTCTGACCTGCCACCCTGAATCTATTGCTTACAAATAAACTTTATGCTGTTCTGCCATGCTCCAAACAGTCTTATATGCAGAATTTCTGTGTTGTCAAACCCTCTCCTTTTCACTACAAAACAATACAATATTCTCCCATAGGCCAAGAACTTTTAAAGTTGAATAAATAAGCTGGAAAGTATTTGACAAATGGTGCTACAGCACTGTGGATGAAAACCATAACTTCCCCAGGCACCCTTCTTTTGAAAAGCCTACCAAATTTTCTGTATTCTTTGTCCTAAATATGTTCCCTCATTGGAAAGATACTAAGAAACCCAGTTTGATTTGAGCCAATCTGATCATCCCACAATTCTACCTTGTCAAATAGCACCATAAAGGGCCATGGGAAGGACAAAACCCAAGACCACCTCAAAAGTGCACCCCTTTATCTTTGACTTAGAAGGGCCTAGGGGCCTAGAGATGATCTCCACTGTTTCCAGCATCCTTCAGCACCTCTCCCCACTCATGCAGCCCAGCCTGCTGTGGGTAATGTGAATTTCACATTGTCACAGGTTTGAACATGGAATGACAGAAGTCATTGGCAGAGAGAGAGAGAAAAAGAACATGCTGGCAGAATATGAGCTATCCTGATGTGATTTCACCGTGAAATTGCCTTCATAGTTCATTTTGGAGTGCTGAGTTTAGTAAATTTGCAGTTCCACACTGCCACAGGAAAACCAAATGTTGCACGTTTAACTAATGAGCTTCCTGTTCTTTTCTGTTCCTTCTTTGATATTGTCTCAGTTCTCCCTTTCTTCCCCTTTCCTGATGTTTAATACTGTTTTCAATTTAGGTTGAGAGACACAGAATAGCATAGGGATCATGCATTACAGAATAGTCACCTTCTCTATGTCTCCCTGTAGTGCTCATAACTAAGCTACCAGTCAGACAGATGTCCTTCTCCAGAAATAGAAAGAGGACCTGACAAAAAAAGTTCTAGATTTTTCTCTGCTCCATTCATTCAGTATTTACCTGTGGTACTGATAATATTCCATTCTCATGTTGTGATCACCAGGTCAATACACCAACTTATCCCTCCAACATATTTTTCCCACCTAAAAATGCCTTAATGTAGTTAAAATATACCTGTCTCCAACAATAACAGAAAAGACCTCAAAAAAGGTTGTCTTTAAAATAATCACTTCAAATCAGTGACTGCTACTATAGATGGATACAGCACTACAAAGAGGTGTGATTAAGTTGCTTCTTAGGACTCCAGAATATACAAGAATCTGCTAATCACTACTCTAATATATAACTGGCACATATTTGGAGTCTTTTTATTGTTTTCCAGAAAATTTTCCCATCTTCTCGCGATAATAACTACTTCCTGTATTGTTCCATTAGAATAAATTTGAAACACAATCTACTCATTTCAGACATCATTTTTTAGCAAAGACTTTAAATTTCTACAGGTACTTTAAACTCTAGCTTCCTTAGTTCAATGGTTTAGTGGCCATCAGAATCACCCACAGAGCTTGCTAGAACATAGATTGCTGGTGCTTATTTCCATAGTTTCTGCTTCAGTAAGTCTGAGGTGGGATCACAGAATTTATAATTTTAGCAAGCTCCCAGATAAGGATGATACTGATCCAATAAAAGCAAAAAGCAATTGAGAACAATTAAATAATTGATAGTCTACTTAGTATGTGCAAATTCCAACATCAACCATGCTAAGTTTTGCATAAGCTTAGTAATTTAATGACTGACAAATATAAACCACATAAAAGATTTGTATGTCATTGCTAACTGAAATTATAAATTTTTCTGGGTAGTCTTAGATCTAAGTACACAAGTTCACAGGTAAATCACCGGATATTTCTTCATAGGGTACCCTCTGTAAGGTGAATAATGTGTGTTTCAAATACCTTGTGTTCTATTTGAATTTGCCAACATAAGCCTCTCTTTTCCATTATAAAGGATTCTGGTTATAAGGGTGATTGTGAAATCACTTGGAAATGATGACTTGTTTTCATCTTAGCTGTCAGCTATAATACTCTTAAGATAACACAGGCCCCTAAAAGGGAAAGAGACCAAAGGCAAACGGGCAACTGGTAACTCATCTATGCATACCCCCACCCCGCTCTGAAACTGTATAACCTGGGCATTTCCCTGTCATGCATCTCTCAAAAGACAGTTCTGCCTTATACTTATCAATTGAATTCCTTCTTGATGGTTTATAAAATTTTTATACCAGTGTTCATCCCAAATGTGATCCTGAGACCTCATGAGGCTCTTCCCTTCCTCAAACCCAAAAACAGAATGAGACTACAACTCTGATGATAGTAGTCACTTGCAAAGATTTCTATAACACTTTTAATTCTGCCATAAATAAATGAAGGAGAAGTCTTATTCTATTGCCTGGCTACTAATACTAAAAATTTTTAAAATATCATTGATCAAATAACATACCAAGTTGGGATTATGTTAAAACATTCAAAACAACAACACTGCAAAATTCACATAACTGTGGTGAATGAACAGGTGAAATGATCACATATCATGTAAATGAGTAACTACTGTTATCTGCTTTTTTTTAAAGATTCATTTATTTACTTGAAAGTCAGAGTTACAGAGAGAGAGAAGGAGAAGCAGAGAGAGGGAGAGGTCTTCTACCTGCTGATTCACTCCCAATTCGCCGCAAACTGCTGGAGCTACGCTGATCCGAAGCCAGGAGCCAGGAGCTTCCTTAGGTCTCCCACATGGGTGCATGGGCCCAAGGACTTGAGACATCTTCTACTGCTTTCCCAGGCCATAGCAGAGAGCTGGATCAGAAGTGGAGCAGGTAGGACTTGAACCGGTGCCCATTTGGGATGCCAGCACCACAGGCAGAGTTTTTAACCGGTATGCCGCAGTGCAGGCCTCTGTTATCTACATTTGTGTGGATGAATGTTTAATCAATATTTATTTTGGGAACATTTAAAAATAGGTGGTTTATTTGAGAAAACTTGGAAAATATGGAAAGTCATAGGAAGGAAAAAATATAAATTATCTTCAGAATCTGCATTCAGATATTCAGTTTACACAAATATGAAAGAATGATAGGTAATAGAGACCAGAGGAGAGTATTTCATGAAAGAAAGTTGCTGAATTCGAGTTTCCTTTTGGGTTAAAGCAAAAGAAATACTTCCCTCTGTAACGAGTGAGGGGTCTTTGAGAGGACCTGGTAGCATTTGATACACATTTTTCTGGAATGGAAGAGCACACAGGGATTGAGGCTCAACACTCACCTGAGAAAACTAAATGCAGAAGTCAGTGGCAACAGACAATAGGATAGTGGTGGGAGAGCTGCACTCCTCCATTTAGTATGTTGAGGATGCATGGGGGCCACTGTGGCCCATGTGGACACTGCTCTGTGAGATCTCTTGAAGGCACCTCAGTAATAAAAGGCTAGGGGTTGGATCATTAAGGGCAGGAGATGGGGGAGAGTGCTGTGCCCAATGTCAATCTACACTGCCCAGCAATACCCATGGTGAACATCCCAAGAGCAGCAAATAGTTCCAAGAAAGAGGCTATTCTGTATATACACTTACTCCAGAACATGCCAATGCCAAGTCATAAAAATATCCATAAGTTGACAACTTCCTACCCGTTTCTTACCTCCCCACTTTTCTGGAAGAAACTAAGAATTTGACCAAGTAGCTGGGAGAAAAGGATAACAATGGTGAGGCAGGAAGGACCAAGCCTGTTTCCCAGTAGACGTTTCTAGACTGAGTTTTGACTGTGTAAGTGGTCATCTTGGTCATCAAAATTAGATTGCTACTAAAACTAACAAGAGGGCTTTCATTATTCAAATGTGACCAGAAAAATCATGCACCTCTCCTGGATTTCATCCAAGGAATGGGGTAACCAGCTTTCTCTTGATCCCCATGTAATTGTGCTTTTTTAGTATAATGATAATATATAATATTCCAATATAGGGCTGCCCAAAATATAGTCAACTAACTTCATGCATTATTTCTAGTTTTTCATCCTTTCTTGCAAATCCCTGTAATTTCAGTACTTTTTCCTTTGTCATCTTAATTCTAATGTTTTATTACATTGATAGCAGCTGAAATTTTTCCTTGTTTAAAGATTAAAAATATTATTAAAACAATGCCTGAAACATAAGCATAGTGGATGACCAATAAAGATATGTATGAATGGATGAATGAACAAAAAGCCCATTTATTCTTGCTTTGTCTCCACATAAAACATAACAAAAGGAAACAAAATATTTTCAATATTACCTTATTTTTATAAAAGATTAATTTTTTATTTGAAATTAATTTTTTATTTGAAAGGTAAAGTGCCAGAAAGAGAGGGAGAGACAGAGAAAGAGACCTTTGATCCACTGGTTCACTCTGCAAATGGTTGCAATGGCCTGGGCTGATCCAGGCTAAGGTTAAAACCAGGATCCAGGAATTCCATCCAGATCTCCCTTGTGGGTGGCAGGGGTCCAAGCACTTGGATGGTCCAAGCACAATCTTTTGCTACTTTCCTAGGTACATTAACAGGGAGCTGGACTGTGACTGGAACCAGCACTCCAATATGGGATGCTAGTGTCACAAATGGCAGTTTAAATTGTGTGCCACAACTCCAGCCCTGGTATTACCTTATTTCATAATAAGCTAATTCATTCTTATTTTGAAATTTGTTTGTTTGTTTGCCTCTTTATTTATTCAGGGAGGCAGAGGAAGAGAGGAAGAGAGCTCTCCCATCCACTAGTTCACTCCCCAAATGCCCCTAACAGCAGAGGCTGGACCACACCAAAGTGGGGAGCCGGAAATTCTATCTGTATCTCCTCCATGGGTTGTAAGGACCCAATATTGAAACAACATCTGCCGCCCCAAGGATATGTGTCAGCAGGAAGCTGGATTTGGGAGTGGAGCCAAAGCTGAAACCCAGGCACTCTGGTTATGGGATGTAGGCATCCTAAGTGGTGTCTTAACTGGTAAGCCAAACACCTGTCTACTTCTTCATTTTTAAAGCCCTTTGTTTTAATTAACCAACAAAATTGTAATTAAGGCGTAAACTATTCTCCAAGGAGTCCAGAAATATAATCATTTTTTTTTGCCATAGCTGTGTAAAAATATAGAATGGGTAAAAGCGTTCTGCAGTAAAAGATAACCAAGAAACCCAAAATAGGAATAGAGCAAGGGGTCAGCTACACTGGTAAAAGAGGCAGCTCACGTCAAGAGCCATGGGTGGGACCGGCGCTGTGGTGCAGCAGGTTAAAGCCCTGGCCTTAAGCACCGGCATTTCATATGGGCGCTGGTTCTAGTTCCAGCTGCTCCTCTTTGGATTCAGCTCTCTGCTGTGGCCCAGGAAAGCAGTGGAAGACCGCCCAAGTTTTTGGGCCCCTGCACCCACGTGGGAGACCCGGAATAATCTGGTTCCTGGCTTTGGATTGATGCAGCTTCGGCCATTGCGGCCATCTGGGGAGTGAACCAGGGGATGGAAGACCTCGCTCTCTGTCTCTACCTCTCTCTAACTCTGACTTTCATATAAATAAATAAATCTTAAAAAAAAAAAAAAAGAGCCATGGGTGATCACTGATATCATACGTGAGAGTGGTATTTGTTAAATGAACAAGAGTCACTGTGCACTAACTTCCCATGCAGAACCTCTGTCCCCAAAGATTTGAATCACGAGACCTAATAGTAAAACTTGTTCTCAAAAATCGCTTCCTTTTAGTGTATTAATGGAGGATATTGCTATGTCTTATAAGTTAAAGGTATGTCAGATTTTTTATTCCATTCTTTCTTTTTTCTTTCTTTCTTTCTGGGACTAAACAGGAGAGGGAGGAGGAAGATGGGGGGAGTGGGTGGGAGGGCAGGTACAGTGGGAAGAATTACTTTGTTCCTAATATTGCATTTATGAGATACAAACAAATAAAAAATTTTAAAAAGAGCTAAAACAAACAAACAAAAAGAGTAGGTCAGCACCACCAGTTCAAGTGAATAAGGAGTCAGAGACAGAGAATAACCATGACAAAGTGTAGCTGGAGCCACACAAGCGCTTATAGTCTTAGATACCTCAGAGTCACAGAGCTAGTAGGCATGAAGTTGGAGACGAGGCGTGAGAAGCAGAGGGAGACCTCATGATGGCCAGGGATGCAGGCACCAGTTCTCTTGGAGAACCCAGAACTGCACTTCCTTGACAGTGACTCTGTACACCTCAGTGTTACTTTACAAGAATGATTGTCTGATACTCAAGGCTTTTCTAAGTGCACTAAGTAGCTCAGATAGTATGTGGGGATTTTATCTCCCTTCATCTTTAGGGCTGTGTGAAATCTGTTTAAAAATAAGTGTAGCAGTGGAGAGCAAAAAAGGAATGACACAGAGGGAGGGAGCTGTGGGCAACCGCCTTGGCACCATTTTTTCTTCCAGGCCAGACCACCCTCATATTCTAATACCCATCTGACTTTGTTAAAGACACCCACAGTAACGAGTTAACCTAATGGCTTAGTTCAGGGGTGATTAATCTATGATTCCTAAAGGAGAAAAAATCTACTATAAAGTCATTCAAATTTAAAGAGCCACAGATAACTCTTCAAAATGTGTGAATAGAAAGTTATTGCTACCATTTTTTGGATCATTTCCAACAGTATAACTCTTTTCTTGAATTACAAAGAGAATTTTATGACACTGGCAGACACATAGCTTTCTCCAGCATTCTAAGAGTCTTCCTGTCTTTCTTGTTCCCACACGTTAAATCAGCAGTGCATGACTTACGATTTGACTTGCTTCCTTTTTTGCAAAGTAGTCAGAACTTGATTCCATTCATGAGTGACCTTTCTCCTCCCTCTCAGATGCTGATTTCTGCAACATTCAGATCACTTACATTTTATCTTGAGAGATTAGAAATTTGGTTGCCTCAAGTGTGGGAGAACTTAATGACTGTTTCAGTAAAGCATTTACCAAGTCAGAATTCAAAGCCATCTGAAATAGTTGGCAGAGTCAAACAATAAATGGCATTACTTTATTAAGTTGGGAAAGAATAAGACTGTCCCATTGTGCCTAGCAACTGTTAAACATTATGTTCTCTCTTGGAATCTAACAATGCAATATTTGTTTCATTCAGTCCTCAGCATTGTTTCTTAAAAAACAAATCTTGAAATAAATATGAGTAAATTGGGAATACATATATATAGACACGTGAAAAATTATATGAGAACAAATGAATGCTACTTTATAGTTATAATCATCTGACCAACCCACAGATAGATAACCAAGTTTTGAAATACCCAGTTTCCATATATCTTCCAAGTAGTTTACAAAACAAAAACAATGCAAGAGAACAAAAAACAGACAAGGAGAAAAAGAATAACAAATTGTGGCAGACGCTGTGAGATAATGGGTAAAGCCACCGCCTAGAGTGCCAGCATCCCATATGAGCCTGGGTTCCAGTCCTGGCTGCTCCACTTCCAATCCAGCTTTCTGCTATGGTCTGGGAAAGCAGTGGAAGATGGCTCAAGTGCTTGGGCCCCTGTACCCATGTGGGAGACCCAGAAGAACCTCCTGGTTCCTAGCTTCAGATTGGTGTAGCTCTGTGGAGGCCTTTGTGGGAGAGAATCAGTGGATGAAAGACCTCTCTCTTTTCTCTCTCTCTCTCTCCCTCTCTCTCTCTTTCTATCTCTGCCTCTGCCTCTCCGTAACTCTGCCTTTCAAATAAGTAAATCATTAAAAAAAAAAAAAGAATAATAACTGCTAAGCGTTTCAGCTCTGAAAACTCTGGCATGCACAATAAGTGTTTAACTTTTCTATATAAATTCTTTAGATGTAAAATAGGGGTGATACTAGCAAGTTCTTCCAACTGCTACTATAAAATTAAATGAAGAAATTCAAAATGCTTAACAAGGAACTAACTACCAGTAAATATTCAATAAATGTTAGCTTTAGCAGTGTCCCAATAAATATTATAACTCAATTTGGGTTTGCTGTTGAATATGCTAAATTAAGCACTTTGTCAAAGATAAAAAAGTAAAATACCACTGGGATATTTATTCGATATAAATATTTATTAAGTCTATTTTAGCGTAATATTACTTTTCTTTTAGGCTGTGTTTCATGGGTAGCAGATAGAGAATTTCCATGAACTTTGACAGTTCAGATAGCATTCTAGCATACCCAATACACACTGAATAAAAGAAATAGCCTTATGTAGAAATTATTTTCTTTGCTTTGTGAGCATGTATATGTGAGTAAGCATGCAGACATACATATGTGTACGCACCCCCAAGAAATAATATAAAAGGCAGTGCACAGGGAATCAGGCCCATGCTTAGATTTTGGTGTGCTGCTGGAATCCTGCAATGATGTTTGGCAATTAACATTGGCTTCATATATTTAATGACTCACTATATCCCAATTAGTTGGTTTCTTGTACTAAAAAAGATGCATAAAAAAATAATATAAAAGACTAAGGTTGAGGCCGGCACTGTGGTACAGCGTGTTAACACCCTGGCCTGAAGCGCCAGCATCCCATATGGGCACCAGTTCGAGACCCAGCTGCTCCACTTCTGATCCAGCTCTCTGCTATGGCCTGGGAAAGCAGTAGAAGATGGCCCAAGTCCTTGGACCCCTGCATCCTCGGGGGAGAGAAGCTCCTGGCTCCTGGCTTCGGATCAGCGCAGCTCCAGCCATTGCGGCCAATTGGGAAGTAAACCATCGGATGGAAGACCTCTCTCTCTCTCTCTCTGCCTCTTCTCTTTCTGTGTAACTCTGACTTTCAAATAAATAAATAAATCTTTGAAAATAAAACTGGGGTGGGGAGAAATGGCTATTAGCCAAAGGAAGTGATAAAGTAGAGCAGCTGCTCTTCCCTGGGCATCCCTTCTTCTGAGACTAAAGAGCGGGGTTGATTCTTCTCGAATATTCTGCTTGACAATGTAAAACTTAAGCTCATCACACTGGGAACAGCCCATTTCCATGGCTTTGCTTATATATTACATCAGAATTTTCAAAGACTCTTAGTTATCTACAAAAGCAAGTAACGACAAAGATTTTCCCCTAAATCTACTATTAATTTAAGAACCATATTAAGTAAAGAAGGGGAAGTTCCTCCGTGCAGGAACAAGAATCCACCATGCTTCTATCCAGGAATGCTTCTACCCCAGGAATACCAGATAATCTGATTGGTAGACACTTGAGGTATTCATCAGTCTACATTTCAACACTATAGTAAGACTACTGAGGCCCCGGTGGTAACAGCCCTTGTTCTGTCTAATTCCTGTATCACTGGCAGCAGTAAGTACATACAAGTGGGCAGTTCTAGAGGCAGGAAATCTGTTTTCTTCTTTCTTCATTCAGCTGGTGGGTAAATGAATTCAAAAGGGCCCAATCATAGTTTGTTCTTTTATAGGCATTCTTAAATAGAATTCCAGAACTCAGAGTAAGGAAGAATCTCCATTGGAATATCATTCATGCTATCCTATGTTAAATTGTCCAGAAATTCTTGCTCTCAGGGAAGCAAGGTTGGGGTTAGGGTGAAGTACTTCCCTAGCCATGACTGAAGCACTAATATGTTTTCCATGTGACTATAGAATTTTTTTTTATTATTTCACAGGTAGAGTTGTAGACAGTGAGAGAGAGACAGAGAGAGAAAGGTCTTCCTTCCCTTGGTTCACTCCCCAAATGGCCAGTACGTCCAGCACTGCGCCAATCCGAAGCCAGGAGCCAGGTGCCTCTTCCTGGTCCCCCATGTGGGCGCAGGGGCCCAAGCACTTGGGCCATCCTCACTGCCCTCTCGGGCCACAGCAGAGAGCTGGACTGGAAGTGGAGCAACCGGGACTAGAACCTGACGTCATATGGGATGCTGACGCCACAGGAGGAGGATTAACCAAGTGAGCCACAGTACCAGCCTGTGACTATGGAATTAACTTTACAAAAACTTCTGGAAGAAAGAAGGGATAAATAGTAGGGCCATCTGGGAAATGAACTAGCAGATGGAATACTTTTCTCTCTCTCTCTCTCTCTCTCTCTCTCTCTCTCTCTCTCTGCCTCTGCCTCTGCCTCTGCCTCTGCCTCTCTATAACTCTGTCTTTCAAATAAATAATACATCTTTTTTAAAAAAGTATATATAGAAATTAGGGACAATCAAGCTAAAACAGCCAAAATATTAAGTGATGGTTATCTTATATGATTCCCTACTGGATTTTAAGCATTGCCTTTAACTTGTGACCATCATAAACATTTCAGGAATCAAAACCAGTTCTGGATAACACAGTGTTAAAAGCTTAGAAAATCTGGATGTTCCAAAATTTCTGTTCAGCTTTTGTGAATTTTCTGGCTCTAGGTGGATACAATCATTGATTCATGGGAAGTTTCTTCAAGAACCATGATTTTTCATGTATTCATTTATTCACCACTTACCTTACTCTAAAAAGATCTGAGGCAACAACATACCACGACTAACTACCTTAGAGGAAGTTCTGGTCCTGAGATTAATTTGCTTTTCTATTTTTAAAAAATATGTATTTTAGAAGATCAGTATTTTTTAAAGTCCATCTGCTAAAATGAGGAGAAGGAATTGGAATTGCAGATTAATATTTTCCCATAACCATTTAATAATAATCCAGTTAATTTATTTAATTCTTGCTATGTAAGTAGGTGAATTTATAATACTTCTTACATTGATATGATACCTGATGTATTTTAACGTTCAATATCTCATTTGCTCCTCTAAATATGGAGTAGGATACCTGAGGAAAATGATCATCCATACCCTATAACATTAGCAAAAAGCAAGCCTCAATAACATTGAGTAAATCATGAAATCAGAGTCTCCTGACTGACAGTCTAGTTATCTTTCCATTGCCCTGTCATGTGCTCTCTAAGGTACAGGAATTAACTCCATTCTGCTAGCTTTCTTCAGTAGGACTTCTTTATAAGAATACATATAGGCCAGCGCCACGGCTCACTAGGCTAATCCTCCACCTGCAGCGCTGGCACACACTAGTCCCAGTCAGGGTGCCGGATTCTGTCCCGGTTGCCCCTCTTCCAGGACAGCTCTCTGCTGTGGCCAGGGAGTGCAGTGGAGGATGGCCCAAGTGCTTGGGCCCTGCATCCCATGGGAGACCAGGAGAAGCACCTGGCTCCTGGCTTCGGATCAGCGCGGTGTGCCAGCCACAGCACGCCAGCCATGGCAGCCATTGGAGGGTGAACCAATGGAAAAGGAAGACCTTTCTCTCTGTCTCTCTCTCTCACTGTCCACTCTGCCTGTCAAAAAAAAAAAAAAAGAATACATATTTATCCTATCATACTAGATCAACGGTGGAAAAACATTCAAAAATCATTGAATAAGACACTATATACGTGTTCAATTTTCCATCACCTACGCTTCCAGGTTGCTAGGACACTGCCATCTGCCAAGAACATTTTCGTAAATTGCTCATGATCCCCTTCCTTTTCAAGATGTCTCTACTATCACCAGATTTGGTAGAATGGAATCATCTCCAGGAAGCAAAATAGCTCACCATGTAGTTATTACAGCAGTCTGGGTTTTTGCCTATTGCAGCAGTAAGCTTTTCCTGGAAGTTAGGATTCTTTTTCCCAGGCTGGCAACATGCAGACATGATAAAAGAAAGTAACTGACAGAAGTAGAGAAAAGAAACAATGCATGAGGTTGCTTAAGGATGGGAAAGCATATCTCAATTTCTCTTTCTCTCTCCCCCCACCTCCTTTTCTTTCTCTCTCCCGCTGCTTCCTTCCCATCTCTTGTTCCCAGAGAAACAGACACATAAATCAGAATCAAAATAAGTCCATATCTTAACTCAGACAATCCAGAAGGATTATTTGGAAAAAGCAACTTGATAACTAATAATTAAACAATGGATACAAACAAATAACATTCTTTTTGGAAATTCTAGAGAATATCTCACTGATGAAAACTGTGAACCTTTGATAGAAAAAAGAAACCCAGGATGAGTCATGTAAACTTATCAATGGAAGGAAAAAAGATTGGAATTACCACAGTTAGGATAATCACACGTCACAGCTGCCCTGTAACAGTCCTGGTTCAAACTTCCAAAGGAGCATAATTAATAATTGCACCCCAGTTACTCTTAAAGGAGTATTTGGACAAAACATTATATATATGGTCACTCTAGCTATAAAGATTGAAGCCATCTTATTCCTATGCATTTCAAAAAGAGAAACAGAGGTAGTGTGTCAGAAAGCTGGGAACATGCCTTTCCCTTTATGACAGCTCACGACAAAAAGGCAAATGCAGTGGCCTCAACTGATATGTTTATTTATAAAATTGGGTAACAACCCACAAAATCATTCTGCATTACTTAGAGGAAATCAAGATCTTTCATCACAGAAATGAAGAAAAGCATAGAAGGGGAGATAGAATTGGCAACATCCACTGAAACTCAGTTTCAGCAAAGTTAACACAGAATCCTCAACCAACGCCATGGCACGTGAGAGCCTTTCCACATGCCAGACAAACCATGCTAGCAGGAATCCTGGTCCAAACTGGGATTGTGAGTATATTTGTATTTTCCCTGCTTTAAGAGAAGACTAGCAGAATTTTTCTTGTAAATGTAGGGATGCATAATCACACGTTGTTTTACATAAACATGTATTCCAATTTACATAAATTTGCATAACATTTTCCCCAAAAAACTAGCTCTGAATATGTAAAACAAATTAATCTGTGTTCTCTAATATAATTGTATTCAAATATGAAATCCAGGGCTACCATAAGAGGTAGGCTTACCAGATATAGCAATGGCTTCCCTCCAACATTTTACTGAAAATAGATAATAGTTATAGATTAGATAAAACTTGGATATTTCCAGAAACTAATTAGAAGCATTCCAAAAAAACTGCTGATGAAATAATCCTCAGTTGGAATAAGTAGATGCAGTACTTGTCACAATTCACTAAGGATTAATATTATGGAGTCTGTTTGCCAAGTTCTTTATAGCCTTGTTCAACTCTGGTTTTTCAAGTTTCTTTGCTTTAGAATGCGAGACTTTAAAGTTAAAAAAAAAAAAAGAATGGTTTTCAATATGTATTTTTAACAAAAATATATAGGAAATTTTTATAATTATTATAACTGAAAGAAGCAATGGCATTATTTACTTACTGATCGCCAACAAAAAGTTGGTCCTTTCCTCTTACAAATGTAAACACAGGAGGGAGAATTAGTCTTTTCCTTCTTTTCTTTCATAAATAAACTTCCACTTGATAAATAAGTATTTCTGTGCTGTAAAATAGCCTAAGTATTCTGGCTTGTTTTATGTGTTTTCTTTTTGAAAGGAGGATTCCCATAAATGAATATGAAAAGCACAATGAAGTCTTAACTAAAACCCTTTTATGGTCCACACAGATGTGGGCTTTCTAACTACTTAGGTTAGATCCTTAGCTGGCAACTCTTAGTATCTTAACGCGCAATGAAATTTTTTGCAGAAAAGAAAATGGTGAGAAAATGGGAAAGATAATGATTTTGAACCACTCAAAAAAGGAGCATAGATTAAAGTAATCCCATTAACACAAAAAGTCAGATCATGCCACTTGCTTGCTCAAATAGTTTCAAAAAGTTTCCCATCATCCTGTGAATAAAATCTAACTTTACCAAGGCCCAGAAACTCTACACGAGTCAGCTTCTAGCTTTGACTCTGGTCTCAGTGAATCCTCACTTCACTCCATTCCCTCAATACAACTTTGTTTCTAAGCTTTAAACATGCCAAGGAAGTTTCTACCTCAGGGTCTTGTTGCCAATACTGCCGTGGATGTAAGGCGAGGGAGATTGGAAAAGGTCAAGCGAAATATAAAGCTCTCTGTTTCCAGGATTCAGCCACTTTCCTTGAGTGAACAACCCTTAGATTTTTATGTATATTTGATTAATTTCCAGAATTCTAAAAGAAGCTGATTTTGATTATGTATGCATGGTTCTTGCTGCTTTTGTTAAAAGGAAGTTTATTAGATATCTTGCTTCATCATTCTGGAAATGCTTTTCTGTACACTCTTATCTAAAAGTCACAAAAGCTTGATAAATGGTAGTTTGCTAATAACTAGTTGAATGTGGTTGCAGAAACTGAAGTAGACATTTTTTGTACTCTATTTAACATTTAACCATGAAATTTAAATTTTCCTAGATATATTAGACTGAATTTTATTCATTCAACAAATGTGGGTTGAACCACTATCTTGTATCAATCATTGTTCTTGGCACTGGGGATATGGCCTAGATGGCAAAGTGACATTTGTGCAGAAGCCCTAATGAATTGAGTGAATGGGCTATGGGTTCACCTGAAGGACAATAATTCCAGGTTGTCTATAACAGACAAAGTTTAGATTCAGTGACAGAATCACATCAAAAGTAAAAACATGAAGACAATACATTATATTGTCTAACTCAACAGAGTTAGAGTGGTTATAGTGATAGCATATGAAATAGACTTTTAAAATACTATTACCAGAGACATTTATAATTATAGAAGGGTCAATTCATCAGCAATAGAACAATTTCTACAATATATGCTCTTAACAACAGAGAGAAAAATTCTGGAGGCAAAATTGCCAGTAATTATGGGAATAACAGATAACTCGGTGATGATAGCTGGAAATTCATTACTCACTTTTAATAATTAATATAAACATTGGGAGAAAAATCAATAAGGAAGTGAATCTTGAGCAATACTATTAGCAAGCTAGACTTAACCGACTATGAAGTAATATAGACAATCTACTCAACAGCAGCAGCAAACAAAGTTATTCAAGCACACACAGAGCATTCTTGAGGATAGACCAAAAACAAGGCCGTAAGACGTGCTTTAAGCCACTTAAAGAGAATAGAGTGATACAATCTATAATAGCAGAATGAAATCTGGAAAGTTGTCATTGGAGAAAAAATGGTCATTTTTGTATTGGAATACTTATTTGCCATAATATGTTATTTGTGTTAATATGTAATGGATTTATTTCTGTTAGTTTTAAATCATTTAATTAAGATTTTATTCTCAGTTTTATTTCCTATTATGGTAAAAATTGGTTGATGTAGTCAGATAAAGAAAAGTCCTTTGGGAGAATTCAATAATTTTAAAGAGGATTCTGTTGATAGGAAGTTTGAGAACCACTGATTTTGGCCAATAATTCGATATATTTGAGAGTATGCCATAATTGTCATTAAACTACAAGCAACTATTTGCAGTGGTCCCTTTGGGAAAAGAAACTTAATAATTTTCAATATTTCATATTGCTTTAAAGCCTCAGGAATGAGATATAAGTTATGTTTGAAGAAGTGAATGGAGCACAATGTGAATGGAGCATGAAAAGACTGTCTGCGTAGCAGAGGAGAAATATAGAGAGATATGCCAAGAACACCCATGTTGTTGGAGAGAGGACATGTGAGAGTAACAAATGCATGAAAACGTTATCACCGAAGGTCTAATCGGTGAGGGACATTTTCTTGTACTCTGGAAGTCAGACTCTGTACAACATTCCCTCTTGACATGCAGAATCAACCCCACTGCAATGTTTTTAACAATTTCAGCAATTTCAAAATATGTACCTGCTCTTGCAATCGATGGATATTATTCAGCTTCTTGAAAATGAAAACTGTAAGGCTTCAGGTATTTTCATTCTAAGCAAGTGAAGGGAATTTATGAATGTGCAGTTCTATACCCAGAAAGCAATCACCACTAGTTAGACAAGGAAAAATAAAATCCACTTCAAATAAAGCAACACGATTCCTCATTGCCACCTCCAACTTTCTGGGCTTAGGAAGACCTAACCCCTACCATTTTCTAATCTTCAGCAGGGATTTCATACCTAACAGCTGCTATTTAGGTAGCCCCTTATGCTATGAAATTCAAACCCTCATTTTATCTCCTTTCCCTACAGCAAAAATTGCAATATCTCACACCCAAGCTCCAGCTGTCAGATTCACACATCATTTCTATTTCAATGGCTAGAATAATCCCTTGCTCCCTTGTTTTCACTGAAAAAGAATGTGCCAGCTTTACAAAAAAAAAAAAAAAAAAAAAAAAAAAAAAAAAAAAAGAGGAACAGGGAAAAGGCATTTGCCTAAACTCCAATACTCAAAGGGGTACAAACAGCTTGAAGAACTGTGATGCATTGTTGAAGGCATTTTGAATGCAAAGCATAGTTTTCTTTTTTGAAGTGTGTCTAAACACTCAGATCTGTATAAATATATATAGATGGACATGAGACTTTACAGACCTTTCTTTTTCAGAAAGCACTACATAAGTCAGAGAAGAGAAACACACATATCATTGCCAATATAGACTTGTGTCCATATCTAGGGCATACATTATCAGGAAAATATTTATTTTTAACAAATATGAGATACAATTTTAATTTTCCTCATCCATTACTGTAATGGCAACCTTTAGCATGGTAGTTTTATTTCTTACAGTTAAAAAGCCAAATTCCAAAGCAGCCCAGGGAGCGGGGTGCCCCTAGTGATAGTTAAAATAAGCAATCCCTGAAGCCATCATTGTAAATGGCTACACAGATGCACCCTCAGCTGTCCCTAGCTTGAATGGGAAGAGTCAAATGATCTTTGTTGGGAGAGCAGAGGCTCTTAACGAGTTCGGTGTCTGAGTCTGCAAGAAGGAATACATGACGAAAGGCGCCCCAGGAAATCTCTGAAGTGCTCCTGAACGCTGGCACTGACGTACCCGCCGGAAACCAAAACTGCCCTTCCAGGGTGCAGAGGACTGAGCTTTGCAGGAGAAAATAAAGACTCCTCAGTCTTAAACATGAGCCTGAGGATTCTTTGAAAGAAATGATAAGCATTTGTAAGGGTCGAATTCCAAAAACATGAAAATAAGTTAGAATTATCCAGTACATTCTTCTCTCAAGATTTCTTTTTAACCAACCTTGCTTTTCGATTCCTAAAGCCTGTGGAATAATTGATGCATTCTGGCTGATCTCCTCTCCATAGTCCATAGAATGGCCTTTCGTTTTCTCTTTGCACCTCTCCTTTGTTCTAAAACTTGCACTGGTTTCTCTAACTTCAGCTTGGCATACTGTATCATTCATAACAGTGTTCAGTTTAGCTGACCCAGACTCACCTCTTTGAGCCCTTGATGAGCAACCCAGGATGATTCCTCACTGTTTCTCTCCAGACTACATTCTGACTGCCTTCCTATGACACTAGCTATAGCCTCAGCTGAGTAGGTGCAGAAGACAGGACCATTTTCCCTTTACCGAATGCTGTCTCCTCTCCATGCAGCCAAGTCATACCAAAATTCCAAGTTCCTGCAGAGGTCCATGAGGCACATCCTAGAACCACCAACTTTTACTAATCTTCCTGACATCAAGAGGTTACTTTGCTATATAAGTTTTTTTTTTTTTTTTTTTTTTTTTGACAGGCAGAGTGGACAGTGAGAGAGAGAGAGAGACAGAGAGAAAGGTCTTCCTTTGCCGTTGGTTCACCCTCTAATGGCCGCCGCGGTAGCGCGCTGCGGCCGGCGCACCGCGCTGATCCGATGGCAAGAGCCAGGTGCTTCTCCTGGTCTCCCATGGGGTGCAGAGCCCAAACACTTGGGCCATCCTCCACTGCACTCCCTGGCCACAGCAGAGAGCTGGCCTGGAAGAGGGGCAACCGGGACAGGATCGGTGCCCCGACCGGGACTAGAACCCGGTGTGCCGGCGCCGCAAGGCGGAGGATTAGCCTGTTGAGCCACGGCGCCGGCCTATATAAGTTTTATAGATAAGAAAAATAAGCATAGGTACAAAACAAATAAGTTAATAACAAGAGATTTTTTTCCTACATATAATAACTTAGATACTCAATTAAGAAATGAAGGTGTGTTAGATCATTTAGAAAGTAATTATCAAATTACTCTTAAAAATAAAATAGCAACAATCACAAAAACCAAGGTATCTAAAGGATAAAACTCTTTACCTTTGAAAATACACATAACTTAATCTCTTTAAAAGCAGAAGTTGCCTTCCTGTAATAAATGTTTATGGATGAGAATCTTTTTAAAAATTTTTGAGGGTCAAAACTATAATAGGCCTTGTAATAATCTTTACCTTTTTTAGAGCACAGATACAATCTTTACTTATAAAACTTGAAACTTTATGCTAAATGAAAAACAGCAACTGTTTTTGCTTTAAGGTAGTTTGCCAACTTCAGAAAAATATCTCCAATTCTCTGAACAGATGGCAAGGCCACCTTTAAAAAATATTAAGCATGCTAAAATAGATACAAACTGATAGTTCTACTCCTGATAAACGCTGCTATGGACAACTGAATGCCTCCCATTCTGTTTCAGTAATAAATCACTTCCCTGACTTGAGTCGGTAATGAGATTTTTAATCATGTGGATTGAACATATCCTCCAGTTAATAAAAAACGTATCACCTCCTTTTTATCTTTAATAAAAGATTTGTACACTGCTCAAATGATTGGTATTACATTTTTAAAGAACCTGAGATTGATGTTTTTCAATTCTCCTTTCCATTTTTCTGGGCTTTTATAATTCAAAGGTAATATGCCCTGCAATTAATAATTCATAAGGTAATTTTAAGGCTTTTATTCAGAAACCTCTTTCCTATTGACTTTAGAATGTGTCATAAAAATGCAGGTATTAATAACTTGCCGATTCCCAGTCTATACAGATGAGGTCCTTGAATTTAAACAACTCAAGATGGGTGCTTCAAAAATCAAAAGTCATTTTGAACTTTAAGGTACATAAAAAACAAATATTTTTTTCAAGTGCAATTTATATCATTATATTTCTCTCAACTGACAATTAACCACAGGCAGATTTCTCTTATTATTCAGGTGATGCTCAGAATTTATTTTTTTTTCAGTGTGAGAATTATTTTGAGCAGTAAATCAAGGGCAAACAGTTCTATTTGAAAACCATTTTTTTAAACTACTTCTGTAAAAGTGTATTTAAGCATCTGAAATCTCTGAAAGATTCATTCAAAGACTCTTTTACTTGAAGGTAAAGCTTTACTTCTCTCATTATTTTTTTCAGGCACAACAGACAGTATGTATGAGGAGAGGAGCAAAGGAAAATAATTCACATTTTTTTCTCTTTTAAACATATTCTTGCATACTTTTCTGGAACCATCTTTGATCAGAGTGTATAAAGGTATCACTTAGCCATGTTTGTTAAGAAGTGCTCCTTCCAAGGGCACTAAGAAAATCTGTTAGCATTTAATGGCTGGTAACTTTCATTCTATTCTCATAAAACTGCCAGGCATCAAATAAGAATGATTATGCATGGCAAAATGCATTGTTAATATAAATGATGTCAGAGATTTGAGGACTTATCATCATCTGCCAAATACCCCACATTTGTCTTATGGAAGTTTGGTTGAGTGCAGATGGGAAAATACAAACCTGTCTCTGATGGTTGAAGAACAATTTAAAGTGCATTAGGATGCTGAATAAGCAATGACACTCTAGTTTCAAAAATAAATCATGGTGGGGCCTGCGTTGTGGCAAGTAGGTAAAGCTGCCACCTGTGATGCCAGCATCCCCTATGGGAGCCAGTTTGAGTTCTGGCTGCTCCACTTCTGATCCAGCTCCCTGTTAATGGCCAGGGAAAAGCGGTGGAAGATGACCCAAATATTTGGCCCATGGTCAACCTTGTAGGAGACCCTGAAGAAGTTCCTGGCTCATGGCTTCAGCCTGGCTAATGCTCACCATTGCACCCATCTGGGATGGAAGATTCTCTCTCCCCCCATCCCTCCCTCCCTCCCTCCCTCCCTCTTTTTCTCTCTTTCTCTATAACTCTTTCAAATAAATAAATAAATAAATAAATCTTTAAAAAATAAATCATGGCAACAAATAAGGAATACATTGCTATAACTCCACAGTACTTTGTGAACAAGAACAGTTGTGGACCCACCCTGCATTTCACAGGACTTGGAATTCATGATAAGGATCATTAAGTACTGAAAAATAATATCTGAGATGTAGAGAGCAATAACTGACCTATTCAGGCATCTGAAGTCTCTGTCCCTCTAATTCTTCACCTATAAAAGAAAGCAGCCACTACTCCTTCCTAATCTAGATATCATGAAAATGGTTTAGATAAAATCAATACAACTGAGTTATGTTTCTGCTATTACAAAATATGGCTAACGATCAGTTTCTTTCCTTACATATAAACAAAGCTTAAAACCATTTTAATCAAAATTATATGCCAGGGGAATCCAAGGTGCTTAAAGAGTCTTTTTCTGCCCCAAAGCTAAAATCTTAGCTCTATCACGCTTAGACCAAGTATCTAGTGAGGAATACAGTCTGAGTCTTAACTGCAGAAGATGGATGTGCAGCCTATTATCCAGCTAAAGGAAGCATCATATTTTACTTACCTTGGATTAAGACATGGCACAAAAAGCAGAGAAAAATTTGCTAGAGCAAATATAAGACATGAAAAAATAATGTCACAAAACTTGATTTCATACTTTTTGAAAAATAACTATTTTTGTTCATTCATTCACTCAGGACTGGGCATACACATAACAGTTCCATATAGAAACAAGATTAGCTCCCTGTGCTTTAGAGGGTTGTACACAGACACCAGTGAGACACACAAATGAAGAAATTTGTGTTCTATAAGATTGCATATGCTATATCAGAAGCATATGAAAACATAGACCCACAAAGAAGAATCAGTTCTGTTGGAGTGGCAAGGTATGGAGAGGTATTCAAAAATCTTGTAATGCAGTGAATGCTGAAAGACAAATGGGCTTTCATCAGGTTAACAGAGATATAAAGAAAGCCACTCCAGGCACATGTGAAAACAACAGCAAAGTCAGCACAGACTGAAAATTATGCTGAAGTAATGACTGACTTGTAGGATGTTGAAAGGTTGAAGGAGATTCTTGCAAAAGGAAAATGCTTGAGAGACCATCAGAACATGAATTAGCTTAACCTTTCCACCAAATTTGGATTCGGGACCACTATTGTAGTATAGCAGGTTAAGCTGCTGCTGCCTACCCTGGTTTCTTGCTCTGCTTCCAATCTAGATCCCTGCTAATGCACCTAAGAAAGCACTGGAAAATCTTGCTATCCATGTGGGATATTGGAGTGGAGTGGAATTCCTATCTCCTACCTTCAGCCTGGCCCAGTATCAGCCGTTACTGCCATTTGAGTGACTGAATCAGTGGATGAAAGCTTGCTGCCTGCCTCCCCAGCCTTTGCAAATATATAAATAAATGTTTTTAAATAATCCCTTAGAATTTGCTCAGTGGGCAAGTTTGAGTCACTGAAGGGCTATAAGCATGGGTAATTATATGACTGATGCTTCATTTTAGGATGGCCACACTGGAAACAGCATGAAGAATAGACTAGAAAAGCAAAATGTAGAGATTTGGAGGAGAATTAGGAAGAGCTTCTGGAAATAGTCGAGATGGTGGCTAATTGGGCTGACTGTAGGTGGAAGAAACAGAGAAGGATTTACTAAATAGTAAGATAGTGGTACCCGAGCATGTGATGACTGTCTGGATTCATGGGAGGGAGGAAGGAAGGAAAAGGCGGTGATTTCAGGATGACTTTCCAACGTCTTATTTGCTAACTAGACAGAGATGCTTCCCATGGAAGTGGGAAGTTAAAAGAGGTGTAAATTTGTACTCACAGTAAGTTCAGTTATTTAGCGTGTGGCATTTGATTTCCTAAAGCCACGGTTGCAAAATTTCAGGAGACAGTTTGAATGTACAGGTCTGGAACTACCAGGAAAGCGCCAAGCTGGGAAGGTAGAATCAGGATTTCTACTAGGAATAGTTATGCTTTGAGACTGAGTGAGACCACATAAAGGGAATATATCTTTGTATCAGAAACACTCAAATGTATATTTTAGAAGAACCTATTCCCAAGCTCTTTCACAAATCTATTGGGTCAGAATCTTGCATTTGTACTCAAGAATCTACATATCAACATCTTAAAGGTATTGTTATAGTTACTCAAATTTGGCAGAAGAAATTTTTTTTTTTATTTCCTGTTCATGGCTTAATCCTGTGTTTCTTGAAGAATACCTGACACATAGCAGGTTCTCATGAATATTTGCATTGGCCAAATGAATGACTGAATGAAAGAATAAAGAGCTAAGAATATTTCAAATACATCTTATCTCCTATGTATTCCTTAAATAAATATTTTTTTGAAATACTAGAAATATATCTTTATGGATTTATACTATCTCATGTACTGTACTCATAACAAAACTAAACATATTTTCCTCTTTTTCTAACATTACATGAGATTGCTAAGGGAAATGTGGAAACCTCCCTCCATAAAGCCATTTAATATATACTGTTTTTCACTTTTTAAAGAATAAGTATTTAGAGATATTAACCCATAAAAATTATTTTTAGGGCTATGGGTATCATCTGCATAGCTTTTCGTTTTCTGTATCTTTCTATTCATTCTAAATCCCCTCCACTATACATTAAAACAACACAAAAAAAGTCCCATACAATATTCTTGAAACTTCAGTTACTAACCTCATTGCCCCTGACTACAGTCTCCAAATTCCAACTCCATCTTCCTTTGTTCCAGCATTGCTTTTTATCTGTTTCCTTTTCTCTGGCTGATTTTTTTGCCTTCTCATTTCAAATGCCCACCTGCTTTCTCTGCTCTTGAAATCAAATGGGTTGTTAGCAAGCACAGAGATAAGAGACCTTGTTAGCTGCTGGAGAGGAGTTCTGAAGTGACGTGCATTGTCTGCCTTCAGTCTACAGGTCACCTCAGACCAGCAGGAAGAGAAATGAAACTCTCCATTCCCCGTATGAAGGCATTTTGTCTGTGAGTCAGCACCCCAGCGACAGCCCAAGCTCAGATTGGGTACACGCTGAAAACTCTCCACATCCCCTTTTTCTGATATGATGGGCACAAAGAGAAAAGAGACTCACTTTTGAAAGTAACTGAACCTTCTTGAAAAGTATATCAAACTCAGAATCCTCCCAGGCACCAGGTACCTCATTTTTCCAGCTTCATCCCGGCCAGGCTATTTGACCCTGCTTATTTGGTGGGAGTCTTCAGGGAGCCTCTGCTCTGATTGAATGCAGCTGCAGCCTAATGGCCAGCTGTCCTCTCAACCTCTGATCAAGACCTTCCAAAGATCCCATCAGAAACTCCCCGTGAGTGGTGTATGCTATCAGAGACCTGAGTGTGCTCCAATTTGTCACGGCACTGATTAAGTGGATACATAACAGATGGTGTCCTGCTTTAGATGGAGATGAATAGGTGAGAAATTGTCTGGCTATGTTGAATTTTTTTTTAATTAAAAAAAAAAAGAATGGGAAAATAATCTGCAGCTGGTATGTCATTTTTACCCCATAGGCACAGTTTTGTTTCATTCAATTACAAAAGCCAGGGGGAGAAAATCCAAACTCTCAATTTGGGACAAATCCAAGAATGCATTTGCTCTGTTATATTACTATAGGAATAGAAAATAATTTATTTTTGTAACAATATTTATTTATTTGAAAAGGAGAGAGACAGGGAGAGAGAGGGGGAGAGACAGAGAGAAGAAGAGACAAATCTATATGTTGGTTCACTCCCCAGATGACTGCCACACCTTGGCTGGGCCTTCAGAAGCCAGGAGCCTAGAATTCCATTTGAGCTCCCACGTGGGTGGCAGGGATGCAAGTAACTTGGGCCATCCTCCACTGCCTTCTCAGGAGCGTTATCATGGAGCTGATACTGAAGCAGGGCAGCCAGGACTCAAACAGGGATGCCCTGGTTTGCTGGTAGTGGCTTAACTAGTTCTGCCACCAACAGAACTAGAAGGTAATTTCTTTAGAAATAGTCACATGTGCTTAGTTTTAGTTTTTGTCCTTCAAAATGGACAGCAGCAGAATAAGGGAATTTTATATTCAAAGGTTCTCAAAGTGAAGTTGCTAGAAAACCATCATCATCATCATTACTTGGGAACATGTAGAGACACAAATTTCAGGCTCCAACAAAACCTACTGAATTAAAAAGTCTGGGATGTGGAGGCAGGAATTTCCCAGCGACATGTATTTTAGTAAGCCCTCTAGGCAATTCTGGAGTATATTAAAATTAAAAAACAATGACTACTTTAGAATGTTGAAACTTCATGCCAGCCTGTGGTGCAGTGGGTTAAATCCCTGGCCAGAAGCACCGGCATCTCATATGGGCACCGTTTCTAGTACCCGCTGCTCCTCTTCCAATCCAGCTCTCTGCTGTGGCCTGGCAAAGCAGTACAAGACAGCCCAAGTCCTTGGGCCCCTGCACCCACATAGGAACCCAGAAGAAGCTCCTGGCTCCTGGCTTCGGATCAGCTCAGCTCTGGCCATTGTGGCCATTTGAGGAGTGAACCAGTGAATGGAAGATATCGCTGTCTCTCTTTCTCTCTCTCTCTTTCTCTCTTTCTCTCTCTCTCTCCCAGAAGAATCTCCTGGTTCCTGCCGTTGGATCAGCTCAGCTCTGGCCATTGTGGCCATCTCTGTCTCTCCCTCTCTCTCTCTCTCTCTCCCTCTGTAATTCTGTTTTTCAAATAAATAAAAATAAATCTTAAAAAAAAGAAACTTCACTTGCTATCCTGATAAGAAGGCTGTTAATTTTTATGAACATTCTGCATCAATTTCCATGTCCACATTTTTCCCCAAGATTTGTGAAATACCTATATATCATGAAATTTGTAGCACAGAGAGGCTAAGTAACATGCCCAAGTTCTCACACAGCAAATAAATGTCAAACTTAAGATTCAGACCCAGGAAATCTCATTCCAGAGTGCTTGCTTGTAAGCATCTCTTGAGGTTTCTCTGTTTTCCCACGCACTGTTCAGTAAGTCAACTCAATCCCCAGACCAGGGTGAGAAAATATGGTTTATATACAACATGGACTATATCGCCCTCTCAGGATTTTTAACTCCTTCTTTCCAAATTCTTATCCTATTATCCTCAAACTTGTAATGTTTCTCTTCTATTATTCTTTTTATAATCTAGCTAGCTAGCTAGCTAGCTACTTAATTATTGTTTCCTTCTCCTCCATTAAAACTAAGTCCCTTGGGGGGAAAAAAAAAAGATGTTTAAATTTATCTTACTATGAAAAATTTTCCAACTTACACAAAAGTGGAGAGACTAGTATAATTAACCCAATTTACTGATCACTATGTTCAACAAATACAAATATATAGCCAATCTTATTTCATCTGTACTTCTGCCTACACCTATCCTCTGGATTGTTCTGGTGGAAATTCCAGACATCAACTCATTTCTTTAAACACTTCTTAATATACTTCTAAAAGATAAAAGCTTTTAAAGACATAGTTGTAACATACCTTTTAAAAAAAACAATTTCCCAATATCTTTAATGTCCAAGCAATATTTTAACTTCTCTAATTTCCATAAAAGTGGATTTACAATCTTTGATCCAAATAAACTCCATTTACTGAGATGGGTTTGCAAGACTTTGAGTGGCATTTGGTGTATAGGTTTCCTTGTAACTCTGTACATATCTCTCTTTTTTTTTCTTTTCCTTGAAGTATTCTGTGTTGTGATTGTTGACAAATCGGGAAATTTTGCACTGTTACACAGAGATTATGAAACTTTTTCTGTACAAGGCCAGATAGTAAATATTTTATGCTTTGAGATCTGTGTCATCTCTGTTGCAACTATTCAACTTTGCTCTTCAAACACAGAAGCAGCATAACCTACAGCCAAATAAATGGGAAAGGCTGTGTTTCAATCAAACATCATTAGCAAAAACAGGAGAGGAATCTAATTTGGCATACAGGCCATTGTTTGCTAATCCTCCATGTTATTCCACAGCCTGATTTCATTAACTGCACACCCAATGGATTCTTTAGCAGCTCTTCTGTTCTCTTGGTTTCTATAAATTTGTTGTGAGACCTAATATTTGATTAGATTCTGCTTTGAGTGTGTGTGTGTTATCATTTCTGTGTGTGTGAATCTATTTGTCTATACACATACAGATGATTTCCATCAGGAGGTATTGCACTAAAGAAAACAAGACCAAAAACATAGTGTACTTCTATCATCTTTTTGAGATATTATTATCCATTAGTGATCATTGCCTAGATACATTACCACATCTTGGGTTAAAATTTAGAGATGCTATAATTTTACCATGACGTCTTAATTTATTATTTAAAAGAATGTTAAAAGGTAAGCTTTTTTCATTAAATGAAGTGTAGTACATACAAAAAAGACAAAATAAATGCCAGCTTATTCAGCTTTTCAAAATACTGAGTTTATTCTCTAGCATTCTTCAAAAATATGAGCCTTTATGGTACTGATATAAACCTATGATACAAACATGTGAACTTTTTGCTACATTTCAATTGCTATTCACACTGGAGCACATATATTTCCATTGTTGGTGAGTAAAATCTTTTCAGATTGGCTCAGTCCTTTTGACACAATCATATTAGTTTTTTAAACCATCCCTTTGAATCATCCATTTGTCCAAAGAGTCTGTTCCTTTTAGTGGGAAAAGGCATTTAGGGACCATAATCTGAGGGTTGGTAATTGTTTCTAGGCCTTTTCAGTGGACAGAATTGGGAACAATTTTCTTAAGAAAACATGCATGAAGAGTTCATGTAAATGCTTAAAAAATCTGTAACTTAACCTTATCAGTCTTTAATCTGAATCATCTTCCAATCATGCAAAAAATCTGGGTTCTCAACGATACCAATATGATTACTCATTTGATTTATTTCACTATATATAGCTCTGAATAATAACATTAATAGTAAAACATTATATACATAATATTAATTTTTAATTTATTTAATAATATATTTGTCTTTAGGGTTTTATTCCATTAGAAATATACAACCAAACTGCTCAATTTCAAAATGGTCATTTTTTTCTCTGCATGATTGTTCTGTTTCTATGATGCCTAGTTTGCCAACTACTAACCATATTTGGCTATTGAAAGTTTAATTTAAATTAATTAAATATGATTTAACACTTAGTTTCTCAGTACCTCTAACTGCATTTAGTGGTTGTTTAAATTTTTTAGCACTTAAATTAAAAAAAAAAATATCTGCAAGACAGCAAGACACGGACAGGCAGAAAGAAAAAGAGAGATCTTCTATCCTCTGGGTCACTCCCCAAATGCCTACAACAGGCCGGGCTGGATAAGGTTGAAACTAGAAGTACTGAAACTCAATCCGGGACTCCCATGTGGGTGGCAGAGACCCTAGAATCAAACCATCATCTATTGCTTCCCAAGGTGCACATCAGCAAGAAGCTGGAATTAGAAGCTGAACCAGGACTGGAACTTAGGTATTCCAATATGGAATGTGGACATCCCAAGGAGTATCTTAATTGCCATCCTCAAAACTCACCCAATTCAGTGCTTTAAAGGGTTCAGTAATTGTATGTGGCTACCAGCTACTATATATTCAACCACAGGAAACTAAAACACTTTCATCATCACAAAAAGTTCTACTAGGAAGGACAGATTATTAGGTATATGGATAAAGTCTTTTTTATCTTTTAAAAATTTTCATTTATTAGCATTTCATTTTGCTTTGTTTGGTGAATACTTACAAAATTCCAAGAAGAAATCAATAAATAAGACACATTGGAAGTTGAGTTTCTGTGTCTATCCTCTTATCCTGTTCTCTCCGCCCCATATGTAAGCTTTTTAAAATTTTATGGTTTATTTTTCCATTGGTTTTATTTTTAATATAAACAAATATATACTTGCCACATACCACATATATATTCCCCTATTTTCTTAAATTGTAGCATATCAATTATGTCTAATTGAATAGTATTTTTCTAATTGTTTAGAAATAAATTGCTGACTTCTCATAGTAGTCTTTTTTTAAAAAAATGTACCTGGAGAAGTGGAGAGATCAATGAGACCCCAAATCCCAGAAAAATACAGTTACAGAGTTGTTATTAATAGAGTAACTTAAAGCTTAAGTTCATAATCAAAAGTAAATTCTGTATATCTCAAGTGGTGAATGAAGGGTGCCATTTGTGTTGGAACACATCAAGGACCAGTTCAGTTCTAAAGGATGCCAGAGAGTGGTACTAACTTGCTCTCCAATAAGGAAATTTCAAATCCATCTCGTTGGTTGCCAGCAAGCAGAGTTTTTTTGAAAGGGTGGAACATGTTCATATTTCCTTAGTTTTTGTCAACAACTTAACAGCTGTGTTCCAAATGGACTGAAGTTGAGCCAAAATATTGTCTGGCAGCCCTGAAAACAGAATCTGACAATAATTGATTTTCAGAGCATTCACAGTATGAATCCCAACATTCCACAGTCTGGGGACATTGGGGAGACAGGGGGATGAGAACATAGATTTTTATTTATTTCTGTAGATAGCACATGACCAAAGAGAATCTGAACAAGAGATTAGTCCATTGCCATGCTTTATTTATTAAGACAGAATGAAATATCTGTAAGATAAGTAAAAAAAAAAAAGTCTTTCTACCTGAATTTTCTATAGTCTAAGAGAATCTTTTATCTCTAGGCTATAATTATGTCACTGCCTTTAGGTATGGGTCAAAATAGTACATATATACCTATGGCTTCCCTCATTTTTGAACAAGAAAAACCTCAAGTGTTACATTCAATACTGAGGAAGATAAGAAATGCAACTATCTTGAGGTTTTGTTAACTTGTTATTCTTAAAAGAAGAAATAAATGAAACATAAAGTACTGAACATATATATCTCCTTTACTTGCTCCCCAGCACTTGTGAATGGTGTTGTAGGAATGTAAATTATTCCAATAGTTTTGCTTATCAAATTAGTTGAGGTAGAATTGGCTAAGAAATACAGCTAGGACCAACCTGGGAACACCCCATAAACCATATCTATGCCTACTTTCCAGTGTATATTTTGTTTTAAATTGAGTCAGTTGACTGAATATACAGAGATTTCCACTCTAAGTATTTTCTCAGCTCTCAATGAAAACAATTAAAAAAAAAAAAGCATTTGTCTATCAAAGAATAAAGGATCTCATTTCCTCAACAAATAATGTAGGACAAAAGTAATTATCACTGTGGCCTCTGGTTTCTAAATTTTAAACATTCTCCAGCTATCCAAAGATAGCCATGTATAGATATTTTCACTCAGGCTCTCTCATTGAAATATCTTCCTTCTTGGAAAATATCTCCAATATAAATGTAATGAAATTTATAGGTTTTGACTCTGTACATTCATATCAACTTTTTAAGCAACATTCAGTTAATTTGGGAAACTGTATGGTGAATCTTCTATTCATACTTTAAACACTCATCTGAATGAACCAATGGAAAAGACCAACAGAATGGGGCTGACTCTCTGGCATAGCAGATTAAGATGCCTTCTGCAGTGCCAGCATCCCATATGGCCATTGGTTCGAGACCCGGCCGCTCCACTTCCGATCCAGCTCTCTGCTATGGCCTGGGAAAACAGTGGAAGATGGTCCAAGTCCTTGGGCCCCTGCACCCACATGGGAGACCCGGAAGAAGCTCCTGGTTCCTTTCTTCAGATGGGTGCAGCTCTGGCCATTGTGGCTAATTGAGGAGTGAACCAGCAGATAGAAGACCTCTCTCTCTCTCTCTCTCTGCCTCTCCTTCCCTCTGTGTGTAACTCTGACTTTCAAATAAATACATAAATCTTGAAAAAAAAAGACCAACAGAAAAAGGGAGGGAGGATAGTTCCTTTGCCTTTAGCACAGTAGACATCTTCAGTAAAAAATGTATGAATTGTGAGGGCCAGTGCTAAGGCACAGCAGGTTAAAGCCCTGGCCTGAAATGCTGGCATCCCATATGGGTACTGGTTCAAGTCCTGGCTGCTCCTCTTCTGATCCATCTCTCTACTATGGCCTGGGATAGCAGTAGAAGATGGCCCAAGTCCTTGGGCCCCTGCACATGGGAGACCCAGAAGAAGCTCCTGGCTTCGGATCAGCACAACTCTGGCCATTATGGCCACCTGGGGAGTGAACCAGCGGATGGAAGTCCTCTCTCTCTGTCTCTACCTCTCCCTGTAACTCTCTTTCAAATAAATAAAATAAATCTTTAAAAAATATGAATTGCAAATAGGAAATCAGAGAGAGAAGCCAATAAGTTGCAACCTCAAAGATAATCTTATTCGGTCATTTGATCAGCTGAGGGAACTGGCTCCAAGAGTTTGTGAGAGTTTCCCTATTTTGTCATGCTTTTCTGTAACATCAGTGGCAAAACAAAGGTAGATCTGGGATCTCCTGGCTACGTGTCCAGAACTATTCTTTCTCACAGCTTTGGATTATACATTGTCATCTAGAAGCATGTACCAGGCTTCTTGTTCAGAACAAACACCATAAATGATAATTTTAATGAAAATGCTCCCCATCAGGATCACATCCTCTTTCTGATTCATATTTCCTGACTTAGACAGCACCTGTTCTTTCTGCTGGCATCTCACAGATCCAGACTCATTTAGATGACCTGGGCAGGAGATGGTTGATTCCCAAATCTTTGGCTCTGTAAATGTGTTGAAGGACTCTTGATCTTGGGGCATGTTTACTTTGCTGGTTGCAGCCAAATATGTGCTTCTGTCTGGTTGGCATTCTGAAAAGGCTTGTCACTGAAACACTTTTCTCCTGAACTTTGTGTTCAAACTCTGTATCCTTAATGATATTTAGCACTAATTTAATGCTTTTAGTGTTTCATATCATCACATACCACTCGGACATGTCACAGAATAATGATTTTACTTGAATACTCAGAAACAATAGCAATGAATACAGTAGCAACTACAATATTTTGAACATTTACTATCAGGCAACTTGCACATTTTAGATAATTTAATCCTTAGAAACTTCCTTTAAGATATATTATAGTGTGGATATTATTAAAAAATTTTCACTGACTGATAAAATGTTTCAAAGATCATAAACCAATTTTTCAGGGAAGGTGAAAGAGTCAGGACTCTCTGACTCTGAAGATTCTCCTCCAGGAATAGGTGTTGTGATGCAGTGAGTTAATCTGCAGTTCCGCATGCCCACATACCATATTGGAGAGCCTGGTTCAAGTCTCTGCTACTCTATGCTTCCAATCCAGTGTCTGGATAATGCACCTGGGAAGCAGCAGATGATGGATCAACTATGTGGTCTCCTGCCATCCATGTGGGAGACCTGGATGGAGTTCCTGGTTCCTGGCTATGGTGTACCCAGCTCCAGCTGTTGCAGTCATTTGAGGAGTGTAACAGCAGATGGAAAGTCTCTGTCTTGGTCTCTCCCTCACCCTCTCTGTCACTCTGTATTTCAAGTAAGATAAATATCTTTAATAAAAATAAAAACTTTTCTTCTAACTCTATTGTCTTGAGATTGAGAGTACCATCTTTTCCTTTTCAGGTCCTACAGCTGAATCCATTTATTAGCAGAAGGGTGGGAAACCAAAGCTGTGATGAAACATGTTCAATATTGGGAAATTAATCATCAGTATGATAGTTTTTCCTCATTCTTTAACAAACTCATTCTCCTGACAACTTAACTACTTTAGCTATTCCTCCAGAAAATCTCAGTTCTTTTATACCCCATAGATTATTTCCCTTCTAACAACACCTCTTTCAACCTGGACTTTCTAAAACGGCCCTACCCCAGTTTTATTAACTTTTTCATGTTTCATTTTGCTCAAGTTTGCTTCTCTTTAAGCAAACTTCTAAAACTAGAAATCTAAGTTGTTGTCCACTATTGACAGAAACTTTCAGATTATATGTTACATTTTACTAAAAATGAAAAGCTAAAAGCTGGCTGTTTAAACCAGTTAGGAAGAGTTTTACTGAGCCAGAAAACTTCAAGCCAGCATCTTGTTGATCACTATACTAAGACATTTTCTTCTTTTGTACTTCCCCTCCCATTGTCTCTGTTTCCCAAAAAGAAGATACAAACCCAAATGTTTCACCACTCATTAAGAAATTGAGGGGGCTGGCACTGTGGCATAGCAAGTTAAGCTGTTGCCTACATTGCCTGCTTCCCATATGGCAACTGTTGGAGACTTGGCTGCTCCACTTCCCAACCAGTTCCCTGCTACTGCACCTGGGAAAGCAGCAGAAGATGGCCCAAGTGCTTGGCTTTTGCACCCACATGGGAGACCCAGAAGAAGCTCTGGGATCCTACCTTCAACCTGGAACAGCCCTGGCTGTTGAAGCCATTAGGGGAGTAAAACAATGGATGGAAAATCAATCTCTCTCTCTCTCTCTCTCTCTCTCTCTCTCTGCAACTCTTTCAAATAAATAAAAATTAAAATAAAAAAAGGTAAAAATTCAACAGATGATAATAAATACCTCCTAGAAAATTTAGATGCCCTAAAACTGCCATTAGAGTTAGCTAAATGAGTAACTAGCTAAATATTACTTGCTAGGTCATTATTTCAGTATCATATTGAGTGTGGATGAACTTTGTTCCAAGTAAACATACCTCAAGTTGTTTAAAGAGTATCTGTTTTCTCATAGCCATGCCATTATTATTCATAGCTTTAAAGATATCAAGCAGAACTCTGGCCTCAGAATCAGCCGGGTCCAGCTAAAAAGCCAGTGAGAGTATTTCAGGAATGGAAAGCCAAGACACTGTGGCAATAAAAAAAAAAAAATGACCTAAATGAAAGATTTCTGTGAGTGAGATCCCAGTGGAAAGAACGGGTCATCAAAGAAGGAGGTATCTTTCTCTCAAGGAAGGAGAGAACTTCCACTTTGACTATGACCTTGTCTAAATAAGATTGGAGTTGGCGAACTCAAAAGGCTTCCATAGCCTTGGCAACTCATGACAAGAGCCTTGGGTGATTACTGACGCCATAAACAAGACTGTGAATTGTTAAATCAACAACAGGAGTCACTGTGTACTTATTCCCCATGTAGGATCTCTGTCCTTAATGTGTAGTACTATGTGAATTAACGGTATAACTAGTACTCAAACAGTACTTTACACTTTGTGTTTCTGTGTGAGTGCAAACTGTTGAAATCTTACTTAGTATATACTAAACTGATCTTCTGTATATAAAGAGAATTGAAAATGAATCTTGATGTGAATGGGATGGGAGAGGGAGTGGGAGATGGGATGGTTGCAGGTGGGAGGGAAGTTATGGGGGGGGGGAAGCCACTGTAATCCAAAAGCTGTACTTTGGAAATTTATATTTATTAAATAAAAGTTAAAAAAAGATATTAAGCTGAAATATAGTCCTTTCATCAGTGAATTAAGATCATTGGACTTGAGAAATTTGGAAAGTGATGCAGAACATTTCCATCCTCTCTTCAGATGCATATGTTGTATCAGGCTGATAGGACTCAAACACATTATGAAAAAAAGGTAGTTTTCAACCGACCTCTCTCAGCAGCACACCCTAGGACTCAGAAACCTTACGGGGATGCAATCTGACTCTGAATTCCTTCCATCTTGTCTCCTTCTCAAGGGAGTTGGACCAGAAAGTGTAATTGTTCTCAGGAATGGGTAATCCTCAACCCCTTATCATCTTTCTTGAGTATTTTTCCAGTTAAAATTACCTCAGGCTCTATAGCTTTTATTGGAAAGTCCACTTATCACCTCTGTGAAGATTTGTGTATCATGATTAATTCCATGCACTACTTCCAAAGCCCTGCACTCTAGAAAAGATCCACAATTATTAATCTTCAGAGTAGTTATGAGGGCCACAAGGTCAGAAGACACAGTAAAATAGGGTGATTCTCAGTATCATCCTTTAATAGAAAACCACAGATCTAATTTCCACATTCTGAGTCAAATGTAGCTTTCTCTCTTCAAATAAACAGGACAAACTCTCAAGAAGAAATGAATAATAATGAAAAATAAGGCTCAGAGAATGTCAATGATCTCTTGATCCAATGACACAAAATTATAAACAATTGAAACTGAAAATGATCTTCAGGTACTATGTGTATTTGATGCTATGCAAATGAATGCAATCACACTAACAGATGTGGTAGAGACAAAACCAGCTAAGCCAAATGGACAAGGTGCCAAAAGCCTTAAAGAAACCAGTAAAATGAATTCAAGAATCAATCCTGGCAACATAACACAGAGCTGATATGAAGATTGCAAATGTGATGAATATGCCATGACCACCTGTAAGAACACATGCTGCTGTGTTGTGGGGAGAACAAAAGTAGGATTTTGTCATTTTATGGCAAAGAGAGACTCTTGAAAGAGTACCTTTAAAGTAGAGGGTTGGATTCTCAAAACAAGGAGAAGACATGAATTTAGATCTGATTCACCCTGAGGCCAAAGGAAAAGAAGTGAATGCATCATTAACTAGGTCCTGATACCAACACTCAATGTAGGATACTTTCCCTGGGCTGTTTCTTCCACTTACCTTCAATGTAGGTCAGGGACATTATATCCAAAAAAACACAGTTCAAGTAATTCTTCAGGAAAGCAAAGGGTCAAGTAAGTTCATTTATGCAATCCTCTCTACTAAACTGCTTAATCTTAGGAATGAATTTAAACTAACTGGAGGAATATATGAATTGGTAATCCTCTTGGAATTCCCTCCATGAAATTTGTTTCTTTCAGCTAAGTTCCTGAAAATGATTGAGCAACAAAAAGTGTGAGGTTTTACTCAGAAGAACTTACCTGGAAGAAAATAATTATATGATGTCTACAAATGGAAGACAGAAACATGATCTTAACAACAAACACATGAGAATGGATATCACTAGCTGAATTGGCAAGAGAGTAGGAAGAATGGACTTTCTGTCCTGGATTACCTGGCCTACAGATGTTTTTTTTAAAACATTTTAATTGTTATTTAAAAATAATGTTCTAAAACAATCTTTCAGATTGTTACTTATGATGAAAATTAACAAGAGTGTAATAGTGAGATGATTATATATTGAGAAATACTTTAAGCAATGATGTAGGTAATTTGTGTTGCCTTCTGTATGCCTTAAGAATTAGAAATTTCTTTTTTTTAAAGAGTTATTTATTTATTTGAAAGTCAGAGTTACACACATAGAGAAGGAGAGGCAGAGAGAGAGAGAGAGAGAGGGAGAGAGAGAGGTCTTCCATCTGCTGATTTACTCCCCAATTGGCCGCAATGGCCAGAGCTGTGCCTATCTTTAGAAAGGAACCAGGAGCTTCTTCCAGGTCTCCCATGCTGGTGCGGGGGCCCAAGGACTTGGACCATTTTCCACTGTTTTCCCAAGCCATAGCAGAGAGTTGGATCAGAAGTAGAGTAGCTAGGACTCGAACTGGCGCCCATATGGGATGCCAGCATTGCAGGTGGTGGCTTTACTGGCTATGCCACAGTGCCAGCCTCCAGAATTAGAAATTTCATACAACTCCTACCTAAAATCTCCAAACATGTGGATCTTGACACTTTCCTCCAAGGCAATCTTTCAACAGATCAACTTTAACCAAAATAGGACATTCCAATTAGGGGATAAAGCTAAAGCTTAGTTGCCGCACAGCAGAGAGGACAAGGGAGTTTTGGTGTCATGGGCAAAGTGATAGTCTTTAGGGATATACAGATCCTATTCCTGGGACTTGTGGATGCCACCTTCCATGACAACAGAGTCATTGGAAGGGGGATTAAACTACGGATCTGGAATTGGGGGGATTAACCTGGATTGTTAGGTTGGGCCCTAACTGAAGTCACAGATGTCCTAAAAGATGGAGACACAAGCTTCACTCACAGGAGAAGAAGGTGTGAAGCTGGAGGTGAGGTGCACTACAGGCTCAGGATGGAGGAAGGGGCTATAAACAAAGGAAACCAGGTGAGGCAAGGAAGAGACTGCCATGGAGCCTTCAAGAGGGAACCAGCTCTGCCACATCTTGATTTGAACTCCTTGAAGTTGATTTGAGATTTCTGAAATTTAAAATTGTGAGACAATAAACATGCGGTGTTGAAGCCACCAAATCTGTGGTAATTAGTTATAGAAGCAACAGGATGTAAACACACATGCTGATCAAGAACATGGTCTTCAGCATCAGGGACATCTAATTTAGAGAATTGTCTCTGACACTCACAGTCCTGGTGACCTGAGACTTAATTTAATTTCCAGAAGCTTCAACTTCCTCGTATTTTGAGTAATTAGTGAGATGATTCATGTAACAAGTTAAAGCACAAATTATGACACAGAACGTGTGCAACTAATGGGAGCTAATATCATTAGGAAGGAGTAACTGATGAATGTTGAGTCCAGCTAAGACCCCAGTGCTTTAAGGCTTCTCTCTTTTAAGTTCCATAAACACTGCAGAAGGTAAGGATTCTTGTTTGAGAAGTTGTACAAATCAGGAAACTGAGATTTGGACAGAATAAATAACTTGTGCTGCTGATTGTTACTCTACATTTGTCCCAGAACATTCCCTGTCAGTCCGATACTCTGACCATACAAATCCTCCAAGGAAGTTTCTTCAAACCAAAGCAAGTTCAGGATGAACGTACCAAATGTGGTAGGTGCAAAGAGAGCAGTATCAGGAATCTAAGAAAGCAAGGTCTTACAAACCTAGGCCTTCACCTCCTCACTGATGACCACTTAGGGATTTGACTGTGCCTCCATTTCTTCATAGGTAAAAACAATTGGTTGGAAGAATAATAATGAAATAAATAGTGAACTTTTTAGTTCCTAAACAAGTCTAATAGTGGAATTTTTAATCGATTACTTTTAAGGTCTTTAGATTGATCAGCCAATTTTTGTTAATTTGATCTTGCAGAAGAAAAGTTGTAATATTCTCATTGAAATCTAACTATATCATTTCTGAAATAATTTCAACTGCATCACTTTTAATTGAAATGTAATCATATAAATTTAGTATGAAAACATAGAATTTCTCTCCTACTTTAAAAATTATAGTCTTGTAACTTTTAAAAAGACACATTAATAGGGGTGAGCATTTGACTTAGTGGTTAAGGTACCTGAATCCGACATCAGTGCCTGGGTTTGCTACCTGCCTCCAACTCCTGACTCTAGTTTGCTGTTAATGTGGACCCTGGTAGGTAGCAATGATGGCTCAAGTAATCTGGGGTCTGGCCTCACCACTCCCACCCACCCACCACACACACACATACCCATACACATAAGAAATCTGGATTGATTTCCTAGCTCCTGGCAACAGTCTCAGCCAAGCTTGGCTATTGCTGTCATTTGAGTAGCAAAGCAGAAGATCTCTCTCTGTTTCTCTCTCTCTCTCTCTCTCTCTCTCTCTCTCTCTCTCTCTCTCTCTTACTGTCACACTTGCTTTGCTCTCTCAAATAAATAATTTTTTTCAAAAAATATGTTAGTAAAAGCTGGGTGATATTAAAAGAATACTATTCCCTTGTCTTTATACTAAATGAAATAAAAGCCTTTATGATGACCAGAAAAAAATATTGCTAGATACTAAGTTGATTGGTTATAAACGATTATTCACAGACTCACCAACCTGTGTCTCTCTGTATGGCAGTACAGAGGGAGTTGCAGTATATGAACCCTGTTCTGTTCATAGTTAGACCTCACTATGGAAACATTCACATCTTCAGAATATTTTCTACTATGACAACAGAGACTAGGCAGACTCTACTCACTCTCTAGCGATATTGAAGGCTTTAACCTCTCCAAACAGTAGAGTGGCTTAAGACCAGGAACTTAGACTCATCAGACCATATCTAAAGGAGATTGGTAGTTCATGTCTAATTCCAAATGCTGTTTTCTACATCTTCCTACTCACCAAAAAGTTAGGCTTTATACTACGTTGTTGGAAACTTAGTAGCTACATGATGTTCCAGAAACCCATTTTGTAGATGAAAAAATAAAATTTGGAAAGGTGAAGTGTTTTATTTCAAGTCATACAGTAGAACAACTATGAGACCACAACCATTCCAAATTGTATGCCCACTCTTTTCTTTCTATACCATCTGCAAACTTCAGCAACCCTTACAGAAGACAGCAAGATGTAGCTGTTTTGATAATATGCTGCTTGTAACTTAAACATGTCATGCTTATAAGCAAATCTCATGACTGGTTACCAAGAAGTAGTACTTGTCTTTCAGTTTAATTAAAGAAGTTAGCCCAGTGTATTTTTAATATAGATTTAAAAATGATTTTCAAATTATTCTATAATTTGTAGGTCCTGCAAGGTATCATAAGATCAATGAAAGGGGACTATCATAGGAACTAATCATGACTCTGATATTATTTAAGCTGTATTTACTATTCCTGGATATTTAACTTCTCTGAATTGTATCTGCTTCATAAGATTGTATTTTTCCGCCGGCGCCGTGGCTCAATAGGCTAATCTCCGCCTGCGGCGCCGGCACCCCGGGTTCTAGTCCTGGTCGAGGCGCCGGATTCTGTCCTGGTTGCCCCTCTTCCAGGCCAGCTCTCTGCTGTGGCCCGGGAGTGCAGTGGAGGATGGCCCAAGTGCTTGGGCCCTGCACCCCATGCGAGACCAGGAGAAGCACCTGGCTCCTGCCTTTGGATCAGCGCAGTGCGCCGGCCGCGGTGGCCATTGGAGGGTGAACCAATGGAAAAGGAAGACCTTTCTCTCTCTCTCTCTCTCTCTTACTGTCCACTCTTCCTGTCCAAAAAAAAAAAAAAAAAAAAAAAGATTGTATTTTCCTGTAACAATGCTTCCTCACTGGGATTCCTGTAGTAAGCAATGATCAACAAGTGAAGAAATTATTTCCATGTAGGCTAATAAATTAAAAGTTATTGGCCATGATAAAACTTATCCTTCCTGGTAGAGCAGATGGGACCTACATCTTTGTAAAACTATGCCCTGCTTAAAGACAAAGAGTGAAAAGGCAGAGAATTGATCCTCATTTCAAAAAGTCCTTACATCAAGGTAGCTTAAGGAAGACATTCTGACACCCTTCAATTTTTAAAAGAATGTTTGTTTATCCATATCCTTATTTATTGGGGGTGAGAGGAATTGGGCAGGGAGAGAGAGAGAGAGAGAGAGAGGGAGAGACAGAGAGACAGGTCTTCCACCTACTGACTCATTCCCAAATGTCCACAACAGCCAGCACAAGGCCAGGTCAAAGCCAAGAGCCTGGAACCCTATCCAGTCTCCCAAGTGGATGGCAGAGACCCAACTACTTGCTCAATCATTTGCTGTCTTCTGGGCATATTAGCAGGAAGTTAGATCAGATGGCAGAGACAATACTCAAACCCAAGTACATGGAAATGGAATGTACGCATCCCAAGAGGCAGCTTAACCTATTGCACCACAATGCCCACTCCTGCTACTCTTCATTTTTAAAGTCAAATCATAATCACAATATTAGTTACTACTACTTCTTTGTTATGGGTTAGGCATTCTGCTACCCATCTTAAAATTTTTATTTCATTTTATTTTACAATCTTCTTAATATACTTGTTCTTTTTAAAATATACTTTATATATATTAGCTTTCACAAATAAAAGAAAATTTGTGAAATTTGTCTTTCTGGAACTAGCCTATTTTGCTTTGCATAATGATCTCCAGTTCCAAGATTCTAGTATTACTTCCATTTTATAGATCAGGATGTAACTTTGAATATTTAAGTTGCTTGCTGAAAGTCAAACAGATCATTTCAAAATCTCTTCATCAATATGGGTAAAAAGTTTTAAAATACAAGCACTATAAAATGTACATTCATATTCTTCTGGTTTGTCCCTAAAATATCTGTAATGGATGTCAATATGTGTGCCTGTTGATGAAGCCACCACTGGGATAGTAAGTAAGGGCAATCATTTGTACTTCCTTATGTATTGTTTTGTACAGCAGCTTAGGTTTGAATTAAGAAAGTTGACAGTAAAGAAGATCAATGTGTCAAGTAGTATGAGACTATAAACTGCTGAAGGGAGGAACTGTATCATTGCTCTGTGTTTTATTTTCTGCTTGGTATTTTTTACTGTCTTGCCCAATGTCCAGCTCATAGTAGATATTCAATAGTATTTGTTTATGGAGTAAACAAAATTTTGAATAGATACCTACCAAGATAGATTATTTTTACAGAATATAAACTACTCATAATTCTGATAACTATCACAAAGAACATATTGATAAATGTGGCCAACACTATGTAATGTGCTCACCTGTTTTCTCTAGGGCATACAACTAGACCATATATACCAACTTCTTATGCAGTTAGCTGTGGCTATACAAATTAGATCCAAAAAAAGGAATAGGAGCATGAACCAAGTAAACCACACCATATCCATGGCAGGCCTCCAAAATCCTGCAAGCAATTCTCCAACTCCCTTCCTTCTCTTGAGAGCTGACGGTGGAGAATCCAGTGGTGGCATCCGGAGCCCTAGGATATTGTGAGGCCATCAGATAGTAGGACCATAGGTCCCCTGGTACGTGCATCAGGACACTACCAGAACCTCCATCACTACTACCAACTCACATTGGACTCTGGCATATGTAAGAAGTAAACTTAATTTTTAAGTATCTTTGTACATTTGAGCAGCTGTAAAAACAAAATATCAAAAACTAGGTAGCTTGCAAACAAAATAAATTTGAAGAAAAGAAAATATATGGAGGCTGGGAAGGCCAAGGCCAAAGTGCTGACAGATTAGGTGTCTGGTATGGGCTTGCTTTCTGGTCATAGAAGGCCTTCTAACTGTGTTCTCATGTGGTATAAAAAAGGCAAGGCAGCTCTCTACGGCCTCTTTCAGAAGGGCACTTACTTATTCATGTCAAATCAGTTCTCCAAGACCTCCTCTCCCAATACTGTCACACATTAATTAGGTTTCAACACATGAATCTGGAGGGGGCCGTAAAAATTCAGACAGCATCATTAAGCCACTGAGATTTTTGGAGCTATTTTGTTAAAGCAGTCTACCTACCTTTTCTCTCCTTTTCATGTACTCTTTCATATATCCTAAGACTTCCTTCCTTATCTCCTGCTTTCCCTGTTTCCTATGGTGACTGTTTATTAAA
The DNA here is from genome assembly GCF_033115175.1 of Lepus europaeus. Taxonomy (NCBI): domain Eukaryota; kingdom Metazoa; phylum Chordata; class Mammalia; order Lagomorpha; family Leporidae; genus Lepus; species Lepus europaeus. The sequence continues at coordinate 88,651,417 of NC_084827.1, forward strand.
TAAAACTTCACCTGTACAAAAAGATCCATAAAAGGGAAAAGAACAAAGAGACCATTCTAGGTCTTAGTGAACCATAGATGGGAATTCAAGAAAACAGAACTTTTTGTTACAATTTCTGAATTCTCACCACCAAAAAGGTGGTGTGACACACAACTTGGAAATGTCTTGACTGCTTACCAGTTTATAAAGAGAGAGAATACAGAAACTAAAACCTCCACTTAGGTGCCAAATACTGAGGAGTTTCATGAAATTGAATATGATCTCAGTGTTAACATCCATTCATTTTTTTGGCACATAAATAGGACCTATCTACAAGAGCATATAGTCCCATAACCCAGGGCTTTAGTTGAAAAGAGTTCTCAGATTGAAGTTTGATAACCTGAGAGGGTGATATGAAAAGATCTTTAAATATTTGAAGTAATTATGTGTAAATCCCTGGCACAGGGAAGACTGTATTTGTTTTTATCCTTTACTATATTTTATGATTGCTCTTCTAATAATTTGTGTGATATTTCCCAGTTGTGAAATGTCCCTGATTGTCAGTGATTAAGATTAAATGGGAAGATTGCACTCCTCCCCCAGGTGGTTGTTAGGAAACATCTGAATCACAGGGATTTGTTGAGTGAACTGAGACAGTGCCTCTAACTAGCAATCATGGGTTTGCATAAACAAACATTCAATACACACCACACTGATGCATTTATTTTCACTGCAGGCTTCTGATCATTTTCTTTATGGTTTAGCAGCTCATAAGCATATTAGTAAAAACAAGCATGCAGAATTCAAAACCCACGATTTTACAGATATTAAACAAACCAGATCCTACTTGAGAATGTGGGTATTTGAGATTCGTAGATGTGAGGAGAGTGAAAGTCCTAATCAACGCTGAAGTTAATCACAGTTCTACTCTATCCAGGAAAATATTCAGATTTCTTATGTTTTGGTAATATTAAAAACACAAGAACATAAACAAAAGAAAATGATGTTCCAAGAAATAATAAACATGTAGCTACCAAGAAGAAACAAATAGGGGTCACTATATAAGACTGTCTGCCAGTGTAGCTGGCACAAGGGAAGGGTAGCATCCATGGTCAGTGATATTGTTTGATAACACAGACATTAATGTTCTAGGAAAATGTACAATTAAAGAGTTCTGTAAATTTGGTAATTCTTTTAAAACTATTTTCTATTTTACTCATGTCTTTTTTTTGAAAAATTGTACTGTTTATTTGAAAAGCAAAGTGACAGAGAGGGACAGAGAGAGAAAGAGATCATCCATCCTCTGGCTCGCTCCCCAGGTAGCCCCAGGAATTCCATTCTGGTCTCTCACGTGAGTGGCAGGGGCCAAACCACTTGGGCCAACTTCTGAGACTTTCCCAGGTGTGTTAACAGAAGCAGAGCAACCAGGACTTGCACTGGTTCTCCAACCAGACATGCCAGCACTGCAAGTAGGGTGGCTTAACTCACTCTGCCACAACACTATGTCATGTCTTTATATCTTCTTATGTCACTCTCTCCCTAAAATACCTCCCCCCTTTATTTTTTGCACAAGTCCTTTCTCTGTCTTCAAATTTTGCCTCAAGAATCATCTCCCTGAGGTTGACTCCCCTGAGACTTAGAGACAGAAACAAAGTATCTTTTCTCTAAGAACTCATAGCACATTCCACTAACTCTGATCTGTTTGTCTAATGACCCCTCTTCCCACCATCTCCTTTAGAAAGGCAGATGACTTTGCGCTCTCCTGCAGCAAGTTCTACAAAGATGCAGCCTATTTACCGGGTGTGTAATAGATGTTTGATATCTCCACACAATGGTTCTCAAAGTGAACCCCTGGGGATTTCTAAGACCTTCAAATGGTGTGAAAAGTAAAAACTATACTAGGAAGTTTCTTATCGTTTTCACTTGTGTTGACTTTTGCACTGATGGTGTAAAAGCAAAGGTGGGTGAAACAACTAGGAACAGGACATTAATTTGGTCTATGGCAGTAAACACTGCTTGTAGTCATCATACTCTTCACTTCTCTGTATTTGCAGGAAATATGGTGCCTATTCTCCTTAGGAATGCCCTTAAAAGTACCAAAAATGCTTTCATTTTAGTAAATCTTGACCCCTGATTGTATGTCTTTTTTAATAATCTATGTGACGAAAGGAAGTGGATGGATTAACAATACATCTGCTGCGTTCTGCAATACAGTGATTTTTCCCAAGGAAAAGTCTGTATTTTATTGTTTGAGTTGCTAGCTGAATTAACTGCTTTTTACGTGGAGCATAATTTTCACTTGAAAAATACACCAACAGGTAAACTGTGTTTATTCATACTCGCAACTTGACAAAACTGTTCACATTATTGAATGGAATATTTCAGCCATTTCAAATAAAATAACTGATAGTTATGTCGCGAATGTTAACATTACAGTTTTAGAGTGAAAAGTAGAATTCTGGAAAACTGGCTTCCTCCACCCTGTGTTAGACAAATCCCCAATACTGAATGACTTTTCTGACGGATATCTTGCGGTATTTTAAAAGCTGCGTTTTTGATACCTTATAATGAACTGTGTCAAAGTTTGGAGATCTGTGTATTAGTTCCAGTCCTCTGAAAAGCAGGTGTAAAGATAAGAATAGACATTCAAGAGAGCTATTGTTGGAAACACCAGTGAAGAATAAGACAGCCAGAGGTGTCAGAGAGAAATCCTCAGACCACAGTGCAGTTCTGAGACATTGAAGGAAAGAGAAGGGAAATGGGTTGGAGAAGGAAGAGGTTCAGGCAGTTGTAGTTACGAAAAGCTTTCGCCAGACCACTGGCACATGTAAGGAGGTCTGTATCCCAGGGGGACAGACCTGCATGCGTCCTTCTGCCATAGCTGGGAGAGGCCATGGGAAGCCTGATCTTGATACAAATGTGGTGGCACACCCAGAATGGCAGCAGCACACCCAGAATGGCAGCAGCAGGTGCTGTCAGTTATGCTCCTGCAGTAGAAGATGTAGGCAGTGAATGTTCACGCCCATCATAATCTGTGCACACTCAGTGAACTGATATTTTCCAAAGGAACAATGCATATCATTCAACAATCATGGGTAAAACATTCATTTAAACAAAAGTTCATTGACATTAACCAAGAATTCAGATTCCACATCAGAACCAACATATAAGTAACATTTAATATTAAGCAATGGCCATTTGTTGGGTGTCAATGTAGTATCAAAGAAAAGACTCTTTAAATGCTTCTCCTTTTCCTAAGCACATGCTCATGTGAAACCAGATTTTCTTCATATACTGTATTTCAACAAAGGAACATGCCTCAACATGTTGAATAGAAAAGATATGAGGATATAAGTTTTCATATATTAGGCCAGATAATAGATTACAAAAATATAAAAGAATGCCACCCTTCTCATAAATTATTTTTCTGGAAAATAGAGTGATTTTTCACAAAATATTTTATTTATATTAACAGGCAATGGATTCATTACTGTTATTATTTTTATTTTTTAAGGATTTATTTATTTATTTGAAAGAGTCGCACAGAGAAAGGAGAGGCAGAGAGAGAGAGAGAGAGAGAGAGAGAGAAAGAGAGGGGGGGGGGGGTTTCCATCAGTTGCTTCACTCTGTAGGTGGCTGCAACAGCCAGAGCTGTGCTGATCCAAAGCCAGGAGCCAGGAGCTTCTTTAGGGTCTCCCATATGGCTGCAGGGGCCCAAGAACTTGGGCCGTCTTCTACTGCTTTCCCAGGCCATAGCAGAGAGCTTGATTGAAAATGGAGCAGCCAGGACTTGAACCAGTGCCCATATAGGATGCTGGCACTTCAGGTGGAGCCTTTACCTGCTATGCCACACTGCCAATCCCAAGAGAACGACATTTATGATTCATTGTATTAAAGAATTACTACATTCAAGTATGAGCTGTGAAATAAAAGTGCCAGTACCCCATAGAAGGAGACTGAAACATTAAGTAAGAAAGTGGTCTTGGTGGGGGAGAGGTGGGAGCAGGTATGTAGTGCAGGGATTAAGTTACCACTTGGGACATGAGACACCCATATCCTGTATCAGAGTGCCTGCTTCAAATTCTGGTCACTCTGCTTCCAATCCAACTTCCTGCTAATACCCACCTAGGAAGGCTAGGCAGGCAGCAGATGATGCTCAAGTACTTGGGTCCCTGCCACCGATAAAGGACACCTGTACGAAATTTCAGGCTCCTGTCTTCAATCTGTCCATGCCCACCCCCCACAGGCAATCTGAAGAGTGAACCAGCAGATGGAAGTTCTCTCTACGTCTTTCTGTATGTCTCTCTAGCTTTAAAAAACTCAAAACAAAACAAATAAATAAATAAATAAAATAAATAAAAAATAAACAAATAATTTGGGCCAGCACCGTGGCTCAATTGGCTAATCCTCCACCTGCGGTGCCGGTACCCCGGATTCTAGTCCCGGTTACTCCTCTTCCAGTCCAGCTCTCTGCTTAAGCCTGGGAGGGCAGCGGAGCATGGCCCAAGTGCTTGGGTCTCTGCACCCACATGGGAGACCAGAGGAAGCACCCAGCTCCTGGCTTCAGATCGGCGCAGCGCGCCGGCCATGGCAGCCATTGGGGGAGTAAACCAACAGAAAGGAAGACCTTTCTCTCTCTTTCTCTTGCTGTCAAATAAAAATAAATAAATAAATAAATAAATAAGTGCGTGGCTCTGGAGACAGAAAACTAGTTTGGATTTGGCTTTAATATTCACTAAGGCACCGGCGCTGTGGCGTAGCAGGTAAAGCTGCCGCCTGCAGTGTCGGCATCCGACATGGGTGTTAGCTCAAGTCCCAGCTGCTCCATTTCTGATCCTATTAGTGCTCTTTTATGGCCTAAGAAAACAGTAAAGGATGACCCAAGTCCTTGGGCCCCAGCACCTGCGAGGAAAGACCCAGAAGAAACTCCTCTCTTTGAATCGTAACAGCTCCAGCCATTGCAGCCAATTGGGGAGTGAACCAGAGGATGGAAGACCTCTCTCTCTGCCTCTTTCTCTCTCTGTGTAACTCTGAGTTTCAAATACATAAATAAATCTTTAAAAAATATTCAATAAAAAAGTCTTTGGAGATAAGAATTAGGCTATCTGAACCTCTTTATCCTCTTATGTAAATAATAAGATCTACTCCATAAGACTTTCGTAAAAATCAAATCAGATATAAAATATGCATTATAATTGAAGTATCAAAAGCTTGATAGCGTCGTTTCCCTTGTGATTGTTGATAATATCATTCCATTGGTAGCAATTTTCTCCCAGAGGAAAGAAAAATAAACACCCACTCCCCTGTTCCCTGCAGTGGAATAGAGTAAATAATCCCTGAAAGCTCCGCATCAGCACCACATCAAGTGCTTGTTGAAAACCAAGGTGTCAGGTTAATCCAGGTGCTTCTCGTCAATGGGAAAATTAAATACATGCAAAAGAATAGACTCTCAATTCCTACTTCATTACACACACAGAAATTGACATCTTGTGATTTGATTACTGTTTATAGTGCTTGTCTATACTCTTGCTGAATATTCTTTTTTTAAAAAAAAGGTTTATTTATTTATTTGAAAGGCAGAGTTATAGAGAGGCAGAGGCAGAGAAAGAAAGAGGGAAAGAGAGAGAGAGTTAGAGAGAGAGAGAGAGAGGTCTTCCATCTGCTGGTTCACTCCCCAAATGGCCGCAATGGTCAGAGCTGGGCTGATCCGAAGCCAGGAGCCAGGAGTTTCTTTTGGGTCTCCCATATGCATATAGGGGTCCAAGGACTTAGACCATCTTCTACTGCTTTCCCAGGCCATAGCAGAGAGTTGGATAGGAAATGAAGCATCCAGGACTCAAACTGGTACCCATATGGGATGCTGGCACTGCAGGCAGCGATTCTACCAGCTACACCACAGCACCAGCCCTGTTGAACTCTTTATTTAGTGTAGCATTAAGCCTTTGACTAAAAAGTAAATTAAAAATGTGCTATCTGAAAAATTAAATAAAGAAAGAGAGAAGGAGGGAGGGAAGTATCATTATATTCTTAGAATTGTATCTATGAACTACATAAATATATTACCTGTATATTAATAAAAATGTAAAAAAATGCACATTTAAAATGATAAGGCACTTGAACTGGAAAAAAATTATGAAATTATCTTGGCAATTTGGTGGAAGTAAAGGTTTCTTGAAACACACTCGAGAAAGCCTTAGCCATAAAAAAAATTAACAAACTTTATCAAGATTAAAAATGTCTGCTTGTCAAATGTGATCTTTAAAAACTACAAGGTACAAACAAGGTAAAAATTGATAATACATATATCTGACCACAATAAAAATACCATATTCAAAATATTTAAAGTACTCATAAAAATTAATGGTAAAAAGGCAATTCTATTTAAAATGCTCAAACGGAACCAGACATTTAGGCTATAAGTTATGACTCTGATTAAAACACCTACATTTCACATTGGAGTTCTTTTGCTTGATACACAACTCTGGCTCCTGATTTCAATTTTTTAAAATATTTATTTTTATTTTTATTTGAAAGACAGTGTGGTATAGAGAGAGTAGAGACAGAGAGAGAGAGAGAGAGAGGTCTTCCATCTGTTGGTTCACTCCCTACATGGCCACAAGGGCCAGAGCTGAGCCAATCCAAAGCCAGGAGCCAGGAGATTTTCTAATTCTCCCACATGGGTGCAAGGGCCCAAGGACTGGAGCCATCCTCTGCTGCTCTCCCAGGCACATCAGCAGGGAGTTGGATTGGAAGTAGAGCAGCCGAGACTTGAACCAGCACCCTTGTGGGATGCTGGCATCACAGGTTAGGGCTTTAACCTGCTGTGCCACACAGATTCTAGTTTCTAATTAATGCAGACCCTGGGAGGCAATGGTAATGGCTCAAGTAATTGAGTCCCTGTCATCCATGTGACAGAACTGAATTGACTTCCCCAGTACTGACTTTAGCCCCAGCCCTGACTGTTGCAGTCATTTGGAGAATGAACCAGTAATAGGAGTGTTTCTCTCTCTCTCTCTCTAATAAAATAAGTACATGAATGAATGAATGAGTAATTAACAGTTTTCAAGTGAATAAGAATTTTTATAGCAGATTTATTCATAACAGTCCCAAATGGGAAGCAATCCAAATCCCCATCAAAATGAAAATAGTAAATAATATGTGGTTTATCCAAGCAATGGAATATTAATCAGCAATAAAAAAGAACAAATTGGGGCTAGCACAGTGGCATAGTGGGCAAAGCCTCCACCTGCCAGCATCCCATATGGGCAATGTTTCTAGTCCCGGCTGCTCCACTTCCAATCTAGCCCTCTGCTATGACCTGGGAAAGGAGTAGAAGATGGCCCAAGTCCTTGGACCCCTGCACACATGTGGTAGACCTGGAAGAAGCTCCTGGCACCTGGCTTCGGATCATCTCAACTCCAGCTGTAGCAGCCATCTGAGGAGTGAACTGGTGGCTGGAAGACCTTTCTCTCTGCCTCTTCCTCTCTCTGTCTGTAACTCTCTCAAATAAATAAAAGTCTATAAAAAAAGTACAAATTACCAGAGCTGCAGGCATTGTGGCTCAGTGAGCATCCCAATTTGGAGTGCTAATTTGAGTCCTAGATGCTTAGCTATGATCTACCTTCCTGCTAAAGCACCTGAGAAGGCAGCAGAGATGTTCTAAGTATATGAGACTGTGCCACCCAAGTTAGAGACTAGGGTGGAGTTCCTGACTCCTGACTTTGACCTGATCCAGACTTGGCAGTAGCAGTCATTTGGGAAGTAAACCAAGAGATGGAAGTTTATACGTGTGTGTGTGTGTGTGTCACTCTGCTTTTAAAATAAGTAAATAAATCATTAAGGAAAAAGCAAATTACCAATACACATAATAATGTGGACAAATCTCAAAAAATATGTTGAACAAAGGAAGCAGACACAAACTATGCATGGTACATAGATCCACTGATATAAAATTCAAGAACAGACTAAGGTCATTGTGGCTGGAATTCAAAAATTGAGAAGGGAGTGCAAAGGAGTTCAGAAGGAGTGGAAATTTTAGAAAGCAGCACAAGGGAACGCCCTGTGGTAATGGAAATGTTCTACGTATTGTTCTGAAGTGGTTTTATGAATGTGAGCAATTGTTAAAACTCAGTGTGTGCATTAATTGATTGTTAGCAAAATATGTGAAGAAGGAGGAGTAAGAGAAGGAAAAGGTAAGAACATGACAGCAAGTGTCTGTCCCTCTTGCAGATCTATTAAGCAAAACGTTCTGAGGAGTGTTACAAAGAACTCTCAAAGCTGGGCTCTGGGGTCTTGACAAGCATTGTCCTCATTGTAGTTCCTGCAGCTGGAGAAACCAGAAGCTTCAAGTGGGGGTGGGACAACCAAGACCTCCTCTGCCTCAGACCTTTCCTTAAGGGGTTCTCGCAGCCTGGGGGCTCTGGAATCACTTTTGTCACATCATTTATCACAGCCTCACAACTTTTTACCCTGCCCTGTAGATGATCAGTTCAAAGGTATATCCTATCTCCTCTACGGATATAAACCCTCCTGCTCCAGTCTGCTTCTATGTATTTTTACTGATTCCCCACAACTAGCATTGTGATGAAGTTTCTGGGAAGTTTTTCGGGTGTTAACTCCCTCTTCCATGAAGCTTCTACTGTAGCACTGCCCTAGGTGCACCACCTGTGGGAAAGGCCCTTTCCATCAGAGGGAAAGCCCAGGCAGAGAGCAGCTAGAACCACCCAGCCCAAGCCTCAGAAAAGAGTTGGTAGGAGAGGGCTGTCCAGGGTCAGGCCTAGGTCACAGAGTGTGGGGTGATCCAGGGCTCTTCTAACAAAACTCATAACAGCAGGTGCTTAGGAAAGCAAATGTGACCATTGTCTCCCTCCTGACAAGCTTAATGCCCAGGATCAGCACCTCACTCAAGCAAATGGATGTAATCCCACTTCTGCAAAAAAAACAACATTTTCACAAGAATCTAACTCAAGGTCCTCCTGGCACCAGGTTCTAATTTAGTTGAAATGTAGGCTTCAGAAACCTCTAGCTAGGCCTTGGAAAGGAGTCATATTATTGCCAATGGCAGTGAAGACAAAGGCATCCTATAAAACCTTAACATGCTTTTGTCACATTTTCTATTAGAAACAATTGTGCAATTTCCAAACATTGAGATCCAAGATTCTGTCCAACTTGAATTAAGAGCTGAGTCATTCGTTCCGTTGATTGCATGTTCTAAATGGATGGGCACAGTTCCACTGAGAATAACATGATGGTGTTTGTTCAAATATTTTATCCATGCATAGCAGAGTCAATAGTTTTCAAAAAATTTAAAGAGCTCATTATGTGTCAGGCACCTGTGAAGCTAGCTATGTCAATAAACTCACTTAATCTTCACATAAAATTAAAAATGAGGCTTAAACTATAATAATTGGCATTTTACCAATATGAAAACTGAGAATAAGACAAGTTAAATACGTGACCCAGTGTCATCTAAGAAGCAGCCCAACCATAACAAGACCCAAGTGGTCTTACTGCATGAGTTGTTCATTTCTTCAGCACATTCATCCCCTGAATAAATCTTTATTAAACACTCATTGTCTGCCATACAACGTTGTAAGCACTGGAAATATATTTACAAACAATATAAATTGGCTATCCTCATGCAGTTTACATTCCAACAGAAAAAGCATGAATGAATAAAAAAGTTTATACTGTAATACACAATAAGGGATAAATATTGATGGTGTATATTAGAGTGCAGCTTAACTAATAGGATGATTCCAAAGACTCCTTTGCAGAGATGCCTTTGTAGTGAAACCAGTCCATTTAAGGTAGAAAGGCATCCAGGCACACATTTGGAAGTAAATTATAGCAGGTGGTAACAAATGCTTATAGTGAATCTTGTCATGTTAAAGGGATTGAAAGGAAGCAAGTCAGCTAAAGTTGGTAAATTAGGGAAGGAATGGTGGAAAATGTGCTAAAAAAGGATCCTCGAAGCATATATTGCTGGAAATTCTGGAATAGCTTATTGTGAGGGGGTTGGGCGATGGAGGGCTTTGAGCAGAAGAAGTGCATGATCTGCTGACTGTGGGAAGGTGAAGCTTGGGAGGAGATGAAACAAGAAAGGAGCTGAGGAGATCAGCCAGAAGACTCCTGCGAGAATGCAAACCAGAAATGATGGGCATGGCACAAGTGGTGAGAAATTTGTATTTAGGACATGCTTTGGATGTGTGTCCTTGGGATTTGATTAAGGATTGCATATAAGATGGGAGTCGAGGATGATAATGATGCTTTTGAACTGTTATGATGGTTATGTGGTATCTTCCAGCTAAAAGGAATGAGAAAACCAAGCCCCATCTTACAGACGAGCAAGCAAAATCTAGAAAAAACAAAAATCAGTTCTTAGCTTGCTGAGAAAGAAAGGCCAGGCTGTTAAAGCACAAGGAAAACTCAGTGAGTGTCAGGAGAACTGAGCCCTGTTTCTGACTACCTAAGAAGAGTGCTATTTCAGCAAGACTCTAAGGCCTCTGCTTTCATTTGCCTTAAAAAGAAAATAAGGTGCTTGGTGTTGTGGCAAGCATATAGCTCAGAACATGAAGGTCTTATTTTGGGATGCTTGGGTCTGGGTCACAGCTGCACTTTCAATTCCACCTCCCTGCTAATGTACAGTCTGGGAAGTAGCAGGTGATAGATCAGGTAGTTGGATCCCTGTCACCCATGTGAAAGATAGAGACTGAGTTCCCTGCTCCTAGATTCAGCCCAGGTTAGCCCCAGCTGTTGCAGGCATTTTGAAAATGAATCAGTTGGTGGAAGATCTCTCTATTTCTTTTTCTCTGACTCCCAAACTTGCTCTCCCTCTCACCAACACACATATACACACTTTGAAATAAATTATTCTTTTAAAATAAATGAAACAGGCATAAAAACACACATACTCCATATTCATGAGGTTGTGAAGATCAAATAAGTAGATGAAAGTGTCCTAAAAACTCTCAAGTGAAGCATACCCGCAATACATAAGAATTCCATCTTCTGACATTTCATGTGTCTTTGTAATGTTATTAATGGATTTATTCTTCTTATATATACTTCATACTATGAGTTTTAATATATCTAAGTTAGATTTCTGTGGAAGCCAGCAGATAATCGCTTTCAGCTACAGAAACAAAAGCAACATCTTAGTGTTTCCCCATGCATGTGTAACTCCTCTTCCAAGCCAGGCCAATTGCTCTGTGTTCTATCAGGCCTGCTGTCTACATTTTCTTTGCAGCGCACAGCATTTTTTGCTAATATGAAAAAGATGGTTGGAAAACCAAAAATAAATAAAATTTCCATGAAAAGAAAGATTACATAAACAAAAGGCACAAAATGTTCGTGTTTTAGAAGTGAATTTAGTAGTTCTAAACCAATTTACAGAACATCAGTCTCAAAATTCAAATATTATTGGGGCTGGGAAAATCCACAGGGAAGACACACCAGATACTTTGGGATGATCACTCAAGAAGGAATCTGAGTGTTTCTTGATGTACAAAGCTAAACTGGGAAGTTACTGTGTAAATCCATTAAAGGATCATAGACTATTCCCACCCCATTTCTCAAATAACTGATGCTCAATGAAATTCCGGGAAGTCTGCACCACCATATGCTGGAAGTTAAGTGGGATGCTTCCTTCTTCCTAATTTTCAATGATGTGTATACTTCATAGTAGGACTTGGACCATCTTAACAGTGGCCTTGTATTTGGGGTGTGTTTTCTTGTGACTAAAATTCAAAAGACTGAAGATAATAATCTTGGGTCTTGAGCCTTTAGATTTACTCTTGGTATTCAGAGAATTTGGTGAAAAAAATGTCCAGTGGAGAAGAAGGAAGTGGTTTTTAACAAGCTGCTATTAAAACAGATAAGAACTCTATAGAGTGAGCTCCTGACTTGTCCCAAAATTTGCAAAATAATTTTCCAATGTCTTCTTTCCTGCTTCTATTTCTGTTGTGCATTTCTTCCCATTATCCTTATTACACTGCTAGCATCCTCTACCTGTTTTTTTTTTTTTTTGTCATTTCACTGCCATAAGAAATACCGTACTGTAACCAAGTGAACACCCGAACACACACACACACACACACATACACCAAACACACACTACCTACATAGCAAATCTGAGTCTTGGGTTGGGGGAGAAAATGTAGAGCTTCAAATAAGTTCTGGTTTCAGGTAAGAAAAAAAAACATGAGAAAGAGGAAAAGGTCATTCCTGAACAAATTCCACTGGTAAGGCTGTAGCAGAGAAGATTAATGCTCACCTTATCCACGTATCCATCAATAATGCTGTACTCCCTTGCAGATGTATTGGACCATGTGACAGAATTGTGGCTCATATAAATGGTCAGAGAAGCTGTGTGTCATGTGTCCAGCATGTACATAGAGCTTCATGCTCAGGCTCCCATGTGGTTGGTTTCTTTATTTTAATATTTATTTATTTGAAAGAGTTATGGGTGGGCAATGGTGGGGGGAGATATCTTCCATCCACAGGTTCATTCCCCAAATGGCCACAATAGCCAATGCTGGCCCAGGCCGAAGTCAGGAGCAAAGAACTTCTTCCAGGTCTCCCATGTGGGTAGCAAGGGACCTAGAACTTGTGCTACCTTTGGCTGCTTTTTGTAGACTACTAGCAAGTAGTTGGATTGGAAGTGGGACAGCCAGTACACGAACCAGCACCCATATGGGATGCTGGTGTGTAGGCTGTGGCTTTACCAGGTGTGCCACAGTGCCAGATGCAGCTGAAATTGATGGACACTGAGATACAGTGCAACCAACAAAAGCTCCGAACTTTTTTTTTTTTAAGGGAAAGGGTTTACTGGGGGGAACCATACAGACCGGAGGGAAAGGTCAAAGAAGGAAAAGAGGGAGAAGGAGAGTGTAAGAGAAAGATCAAGAGATAGAGAGAGACAGAGAGAGCCACATGTTCAACACGTCCTTTTAAAACTTTGCAGGGGTTGGAGGGAAGTAGAAGCAGCAAATCCTATTAGGATGGAGGTGGAGCTGACAGGAGTGGTTGAGCCATGGGTCACCTGGATTCCAGCTGTGGCAGCAGGGCTAGAGCCTAGGATGGTATCTGGGGTGTAGATCGTGCAGTAGATAAGGCTGCACCATTATACTAGCATTCCCCCCTTTTGTTTTTTGTAAAGCAGGAGTTTTGTGGGATTACATCGGCCTAAAAGTCCAGGAGTGATAGAGGGACAACGATCTATCTTTAGAGCTACCTCACGCTGGCATGGGGTGATGCATGTCTTAAAACGCAGTTTTGTGAGTGGGGAGCTCCCAACTTCTATGGGACTTTGTGTGAACAGACAAAAAACTTTATATTGGATGTCCATGAAGATTTTGGAGTCCCTTGTTTTAGTAAGCAGTGTTAATTACCCCAAGACAAAATGTGACAAATCATGTATGTTCTTGAAATGTTAGAGACAGAGGTCAGTGCCATGGCATAGCAGGTTAAGCTGCTGCCTGCAACACCGAATTTCCATATTGGCCCTGGTTCAAGTCCTAGCTGCTTTGGTTCCCGTTCAGCTCCCTGCTAATGGGCCTGGGAAAGCATCTGAGGATGGCCCAAGTGCTTGGGACCCTGTACCCACATGGGAGAACCTGAAGAAACTCCTGGTTCCAGTGTTTGGTCTGGTCCAGCTCTGGCCATTGTGACCATTTGGGGTAGTGAACCAGTGGATGGAATATCCATCTCTCTCTGTCTCTCTCTGTCTCTCTCTCTCTCTGTGATTCTGCCTTTCAAATAAAATAAATCTTTTAAAAAGAAAAGAAATGTTAGAGTCAAAATCAAGTAGAAGCATATGCAGGAAGAAAGTAGAGCTGTAAATATATGATGGAAATGGTGGATGAACTGTTTGAATATGAGTGCCTTAGGGAGAATTAGGGTGTGTCAGCACCCACATAGAGGCACAGACTGAAGGAAGACAGGACAGAGAGGAGATCTAAGGCAAACTGCACAGGTTTACAATTTTTGCCCAGGGCTGTTGCTAGGAAATGGTAAAGGTCATTGTTCCACCTAATTCTCAAGACTGCTTGATTCCTATTCCCAGTGGTCTGAAAATATGTACTGCAGTTTGAAAACACAGACTGCAATTCTATTATACTAATTGAGTGAGCTTTTGTGGATCAGAATGACAGCCTGATCCTAAATCAATACACTGAAAGAATACATATCAAATTCCAAACAAATGGCTCAATACAACCTTTTCAGAAAGTTCGAGACTGCTTGTGCAAAGAATCAGCTCGTAAACTCCCTGCCACCACCAAGACTAATGAGCATGTCCTCACTGTACTTTTTTTGAGAGACAGAGAAAGATCTCCCATCCATTGGTTCACTCCCCAGAGGTCCACATCTAAAACTGGAATGGACTGAAGCTGAGAGCCAAGAATTCAATTCAGTTCATTCACATGGGAGGCAGGAACCCAATTATTTGAACTATCACTGCTGCCTTCCAGGGTCAACAGTAACAGGAAACTGAAGACAAGAGCCAAAACTGGAGGCAGGCATCAAATCCAAGCACTTCAATGTGTGACTAGGGCCGTATTAATCCATGTGTGACCTGCTTGGTTAAATGCCCACCTTCATCACACATCTTCTTAAATGGCTTTTTTTCAATTTTTAAAGATTGATTTATTTATTTGAAAGTCAGAGTTACACAGAGAGAGGGAAAGAGAGAGATCTACCTGCTGGTTCACTCCCCAGATGGTCATAACAGCCAGCACTGGGTCAGGCCGAAGCCAGGAGTCAAGAGCTTCATCCAGGTCTCCCATGTGGATGGCAGGGACCCAAACACCTGGGCCATCCTTCTCTGCCCCTCTCAGGCCATCAGCAGGGAGCTGAATGGGGAGTGGAGCAGTCAGGACATGAACCAGTGCCCATTTGGGATGCTGGGCTGCAGGCAGCAGCTTTAACACAATGCTATGTCATGCCAGTAGCCTTAAATGCCTTTTTAAAAGTTGAATGAGTTTTTTCCTTCCTTGGGCTTTAATATTTACTTTACTTTGATTTTGTCTAGTTTTTTTTTAAACTTTTATTTAATAAATATAAATTTCCAAAGTACAGCTTTTGAATTACAGTGGCTTTTTCCCCCCATAACCTCCCTCCCACCCACAACCATCCCATCTCCTGTTCCCTCTCCCATCAAATGGGATCATCAAGATTCATTTTTAATTATCTTTTTTTTATATATATTTTATATATATATATATATTTTTTTTTTGACAGGCAGAGTGGACAGTGAGAGAGAGACAGAGAGAAAGGTCTTCCTTTGCCGTTGGTTCACCCTCTAATGGCCGCCACGGTAGCGCGCTGCGGCCGGCGCACCGCGCTGATCCGATGGCAGGAGCCAGGTGCTTCTCCTGGTCTCCCATGGGGTGCAGGGCCCAAGGGCTTGGGCCATCCTCCACTGCACTCCCTGGCCACAGCAGAGAGCTGGCCTGGAAGAGGGGCAACC
Source organism: Lepus europaeus (assembly GCF_033115175.1). Classification (NCBI taxonomy): domain Eukaryota; kingdom Metazoa; phylum Chordata; class Mammalia; order Lagomorpha; family Leporidae; genus Lepus; species Lepus europaeus. The sequence continues at coordinate 88,666,865 of NC_084827.1, forward strand.
GGGCATTTTCAATTATCTTTATATACAGAAGATCAACTTAGTATATACTAAGTAAAGATTTCAACAGTTTGCACCCACACAGAAACACTAAGTGTGAAGTACTGTTTGAAGACGAGTTTTACCATTAATTCGCATAGTACAACACATTAAGGAAAGAGATCCTACATGGGGAGGGAAAAAGAGTGGGCCAGGCCACACCGTGTCCCGGCTTATAACCCACTTCTAAAGGGGAGTGGTTAATTAACCTGTTTATGGCGTCAGTACTCACCCAAGGCTCTTGTCATGAGTTGCCAAGGCAATGTCTAGTTTTAAAACTTCTAGAAAAAGGCATTTTGGAGATCATAAAGTTACATAAGTGAAAAAGAAAAGATCAATTGGTGATGCCCAGGAAATAACTGATGAAGAATGAAGAGTTTATTCATAAAGAGAGGAAAATCCATACCAAAACCTCTTAAGGCAAGCTATTAACAGAGGTAGGGCATAGTGTAAGTTCTTTGGGAGTTTCTGGCTAGAGTGGGGGGGTTTGCATACTGAGATGGCAAGTGGACAACTGGGTGTTGATAAGCGAGAAGCTTACACACTAAACAACAGGAAAAACGTCCACTTGTATGACTCTTTCACTAGGAACACTAGCAAGACCTACTTTCGTTGCCTGGAGTCAAATGTACACAAAAAGAGAAATATTGTAGGCAATGGCAAGGTTGACATAGGAATTCCCCTTTTCCAAAGCTTTCAATCACAACCCTGTGCTACAATGTCTTTACAACAGCAAGAAGGGCCTCATCTAATTGGCAGGAGCTCAATCAAGCCTTGTGATGGGGAACACACACTTTTAAGAGATTCCCCCAAACCAAGCGTTTGTGGCATTTCTAAGCACTAGGTTCATTTGTGCAAAAGCACTTGTCCCTATCAGCGAAGTCTGTAGATTCTGCTTCTCCAACCTCTCTCTGCTACCCTTGTATCTCTGTTGAGCCTGACACAGCACTGCTACTTCTCTCCTACCAGTGAAGTACTGAGAGGCCTCCACATTTGCCACATGTAGTCAAACATGCGCCATGCACTAAAGAGCCAACCAAGGAAGGTCACCAAACAGTTTTACAATCACTCCTGGCGTGATCTTTCCTGAAACCCGACACTTGGCTGAGCTCTCAATTACAAGTTTCAGCTTCTTCCCTGGATTATGGTTTTAAGGAACAACCAAGAAAGACTCTGGGCTTCCTTTTGTGCCTTTTTACTCCTCAAAATCAGCCTTTCTTTCAAGCGCAATATCGATGTGGCAACTGTTCTGTTATTGCCTTTGGAATGAAAACTTTCCCATCCCGGATCTCATTTATCTAAGTCCTACTCCTGGACAAGTTATTCTAAAAATCAGCTATTATAATTTTTGCAACTGTCCAGTTGAAATCTGTATCTTCTGCATGTTATTCTAATTAAAGTCAATTAATTAAGCAGAAATTAATTTCTAATGGTGAAATCTGAAAAGACCCCCTAAAATTTACCCTGAAATGTGGCCCCTTAATGTTCCCTAGAAATGCTATCCAGGGTGCCACATGTGCTACCGGAATTTGGGGTGCCTTACGATTTCACCACGGGCTTATTACTAAAACCCCAATATTAAAAAGCCCGAGAGGGTTTTTGCCTAATATTTAGAGAAGAATTCTAAATACCGGCATAGATAAATGAGGCAGCTTTTATTTAGTGAGAAAGATGCATAGGAGAGTGAGAGCTTTATTTAAGAGAGAGAGGTGAATAGGGCTTCATACCAAACACCAGGAACCAGCCACATGGATGAGCATCTAGTCCAGGAAGCCTAGAGCACATGGCACAAAGGCCATGTGCCCTGGCAGTGCGGGGCTACAGCAAGCCCCTTCCTAGCAAGAGGCCAGGGAAAAAGGGGAGTGGTTAATTAACCTGATTGGCTGGTGGGGCCCAGGTGTGACCAGGTAGGGGAATGAGGCCACTCAGGGGCGTGGCGAAGGCGTGGTCTTCCAGTTCACAAATCTAACAATTTTAACCTGTATGCCTGCCTACTTCAATGGCATGCCAAGAACTGATTTGAAAAAGTAGGAGGATATAAACAACAGGTATAAGCTCACCAGTTCCCTGGAAGAGTTTGTATTTGTAACGATCACACACTAAGCAACTAACCTACTAATACAGACTAGCCAAAATTTGTCAATAGACTCCAAAAATATTTGTTGAATGAGTGAATAAAGAACAAATAATCACTCTAGTGAACAAGTCTGGCAACACAGATAGCAAAGAAATATCTTAGATCTTGTTATCATGAGATGGCTTAATAAAATTATCTCAAATTAAGAAAGTATGTTCCACTGGCGTGATATATCTTTCTACCCCAGGAACTTATGGTGAATCCTTCACGGCTGCCTCTGTATTTATAAGGACTTAAAATTGAACACAGAAAAGTCACACTTGCCCCTTCTACGGCACAATTATCCTCTGTCCTAGACCTATGCTATCCACTGAGCAATGTCTTTGGAATCCCTGCTGCCCCCAATCACTTTGGGGTCCAGAGAAGACTTTGATAGTGCATTAGAGAACTGTGGCTACAATTTGAAGACTAGGCAAAATGGTTAAAAATACAGTTTACATGGACATTAGAAGAATTCAATGTCCCTACATTGCTAAGAAAATATGGAGAAGTTGTCTGCTGTGCTCATGGTGACTTGAGTTCAATATACTCTTCAAATAATATAAAGCTCTTCCTTTTTTTTCAACTTTTATTTAATAAATATAAATTTCCAAAGTACAACTTTTGAATTATAGTAGCTTTTCCCCCATAACCTCCCTCCCACCTACAACCATCCCATCTCCCACTCCCTCTCCCATCCCATTCTTCAACAAGATTCATTTTCAATTATCTTTATATACAGAAGATCAACTTAGTATATACTAAGAAAAGATTCCAACAGACTGCACCCACAGAGATACACAAATTATAGAGTACTGTTTGAGTACTAGTTTTACCGTTAATTTGCATAGTACAACACATTAAGGACAGAGGTCCTACATGGGGAGCAGACGCACAGTGACTACTGTTGTTGATTTAACAATTGACACTCTTATTTATGATGTCAGTAATCACCCCAGGCTCTTGTCATGAGCTGCCAAGACTATGGAAGCCTCTTGAGTGCCTGCCTGCCCACTCCTTGAAAGATTCCAGTCTTATCATGAGATTAGCAAGGCAGTGGCAATTCCTTCTGAGCTCCCAGTTTATTCTAAAGTAAATTAGGTCTTCCACCTTTCCTCCAGACAGGACAAAGGATTGTAAATTGTGCTTAAAACCCCAGTACCACCAGCCCCTTTGGGTTTTTTCCTTTCTTGGAGTCCCCCTCCATGCCACTCTGGCTGCAGGGCTTTGACTCTAATCAATCTTACTTTTAAATCTCAAAAAAAGAAAAGGCTCTTCCTTATTCCCAAAGAGGCATGAGTGAGAATATGTGAGCCTATTTGATTATATTAAATCATGTGAAGTTCAAATCGAACCAATTGCTCAGAACTTGACTATAATAAACACACAATTTGGGATGCGATCAGCTAATTTGGAGACTCTGACTAAGTGCAGTAAGTTAGAGCGTCACAAAACACACGAAACACTGGAGTAAGGGAAAGGATTTATTGGGGGAAACCCAGCAGGCTAGAGGGAAGGGGCAAGAAAGGAAGGAAGAAAAAGGAGAGTGTGAGAGAGACAGAGGTCAGGAGATGAAGAGGAAGAAAGAGAGAGAGAGAAAAGAGAGAGGAGAAGAGCGAGGAGAGAAGAGAGCACAAGCAAGGGGAGTGAGAGAGGGGAAGCAAGAGAGAAGAGAGAGTGAGCAGGAGATAGAGGAGAGAAGAGAAAGGAGCAGAGATGAGAGGGAAGAGAGGAGACCAGAGGAAGAGGCTAGAGAGAGCCACGTGTTCAGGAACAGGTCCTTTTAAAACTTTGCTGGAGGGCAGGCAGGGAAGTAGGAGCAGGGTATCCCATTAGGATGGGGGTGGAGCTTGACACCAGTGGTTGGGCCACGTGGCCACCTGGCTTCCAGCAATGGTGGTGGGGGCTAGAGGCTAGGATGGTGTCAGGGTGTAGATTGCGCCATAGATAAAACTGAGCTGGACTGGAAGAGGAGCAACCGGGACGGAACCGGTGCCTCAACTGGGACTAGAACTCCGGGTTCCAGCGCCACAGGCAGAGGATTAGCCTATTGAGCCGCGGTGCCGGCCTGAGAGGGTTTTTTTAACACTACATTTTTTTTCACCACTTCCTTAACATGTTATTCATTTAGTTTTTCTATGTTGCCTTTTCTTCAAAATAGGATTTTCCTAAATGCATCCTCTTATCTCTTCATGCTTTTTCTGTCATTGAGATGCTCTGCATTATTTCTTTACCTAAGTTTTAATTTGTAGTTCTCTTTGTACGGCTCCCATACTTTTATTTTCTTCAAACAAGTAATAGGTTTCATTCTTCAGTTCCTTTCTGATATTTATTCCACAATTGATTAGCTCTGTTTCTAAAGCAAAATCAGCAAATGCATATTGGAGTTTCCCCAAGCCCCTGGGATCAACATTTCTGCAAAGTAATCCATCAGAGTGTTTTCCTGCATTTTCTGTTTATAAATTACCATGATAGTTGTGTGATCCTCTATAATGTTTTGTAGCTCTTTTCTTCCAGATTTTCTCATTTTTGTGGAAGACCTTAGGAAAATCATTTTAAGTATTCAAGATATCAAGGTAAGGTTTCCCACCTGATATAAAATTCCCCAAATCAGGAAATGACTGCTAAACTTTAGAGGAATACAAATAAAAACTTACCCTTTTGATCTGTAAAAATATCAAGTGATCACATACTTCTTGGAGTCTTCAACAAGTAAGGAATGTTGATTCAAATTGTGCCCCCAAGGGAAAGAGGATTAGCCTGTGTATGGCAAGGGCCACCTGGGCAAACTACTAAGGAATACTTAATGAATTTGGTATATCTCAGGACCTTGAACCCTCCCCTCCTTCTCTCTCTCTCTTTCTCTGGGTCCTAAACAATGAGACGAAGGGAGAAATGGTATTTTTGGCATCAAAAAACACCATTTTGTTGGCAAGCTAATTAATGACCTGACTGTCTTCTTAAGTCTTCATCCTACTCTGAAGAAAATAAAGAATTTAAGGATGAGGAAAGTTAAGATAAGTTTATCATTCTCTTATTTCCTAATCTGTAGACTAAAAGGTGACTAATCAGGTTACAAACTCAATTCTTGAGCTTCTATGTTTATTAGAATCATGATTTTAAGAATTGTTGGGGATGTTGTGATTATCTAAAGAGAAGTGTAAATATTTTTAAAATTTGGCTCTTCTTTTTTCTTTTTTTAAGATTTATTTACTTATTTGCAAGTCAGAGAGTTACACACACACACACACACACACAGAATCTTTCACACACACACAGAATCTGTTGGTTCACCCCGAGATGGCTGCAATGGCCAGGCCAAAGCCAGGAGCCAGGAGTTTCATCTGGGTTTCCCATGAATGTGGCAGGGACCCAAGCATTTGTGCTATATTCTGCTGTTGGGCCATCTTCTGTTGCTTTCCCAGGCCATTAGCAGGGAGCTATATCAGAAGTGGAGCAGCCAGGACACAAACTATAGCAAAATGGGATGCTGGTGTCACAGCCAGCGGTTTTACTCATTATGTCACAACATTGGCCACCCCAAAAGAGAAATATTAATATAAGATATAAATAAATCTGTAGATGAAAATATCATTTTACAAATGTTACTATGAGCACAGTATTTGTATTTTAAGATATTCTTAGGAGAAAGGACAAATAGAAATAATCTAAGGTCATCAGGAATTTCTTTTTCTTCCTTGTTTTTCAGTGGGAAATAAGGTTGGAGGGAAGCAGAGATATATTACTAGTGTGCACAAACCTGTTTTACAATATGCAGAAAGTAACTGAATTTATCAAACGGATTTTACTCTGACAGTGCTGGGAATGGATGCTATCATACTTATGTGTTGTCTCAAAATTCGCAAAAAATTCTACCACACTAAGCAACACACTTTAGAAAATGTGACAAAACAAACAATATAATTTACTTTCTTTGTGTTCATACTATACTGGCTACCTTATTCTGTTTCTTACTCTTTACCACTTAGATAAAATTTTAGACTGATTCAGCTGACAGTAATCATAAGCAAAAGTAGCAAGTTTTTAAAAACATATAGTCTTCTGGCTGGCACCGTGGTGTAGTGGATAAAGACAACTCCTGCTGTGCTGGCAGCCCATATGATCACCGGTTCAAGACCTGGCTGCTCCACTTTGGATCCAGTTCTTTGCTATAGCCTTGGAAAGCAGCAGAGGATGGCCCAAGCCCTTGGGCCCCTGCATCCATATGGGAAGCCTGGAGGAGGCTCCTGGCTCCTGGCTTTGGATAGGCTCAGCTCTGGCCACTGCAGGTTTTTGGGGAGTGAACCTGTGGCTGGAAGGCTCTCTCTCTCTCTGTGTGCCTCTGCCTCTCTGTAGCACTGCCTTTTAGATAAATACATAAATCTTTATATATAAAAAAAGGTCTTGTTTCACAGGTTTGCAGTTGCTTAGTAGAGACATTCCTTTTTTTTGTTTGTTTGTTTTATTCCTGGGGGAGAAAAGAATAATTAGAAAGAAATATAATATTTTAGAAGAAGTATGATTTTTGATTTCTGAAAAGCCAGAACTGTACAGCCCAACCAAACATACAATGGGGAGAATTGTACTGATGCAATAGGAAATTTTACAGGAACATTTATAGAGAAGTCAAATAGCAGTGCGGTAGGATCAAACTCCATACTAGGAAGGAGAAACACAGTGTCTATTTCTAGCAGAATATTCTGCACCGACACATGCAGGACATACACTGTCAAATTCAAAAGAAAGCATCTTAATTTTAAAATCCCAGACATTCAATGGTTAATTTCTGGATTGTGTTTCCATACCTATTGTACACAATAGGAGTATTTGAGACAAACAGGAATTTGTCTGTGTCCGGTTTATCCAGTGCCCTGCAAAGTTATATCTCCTTATAGCCTGAATAACTATGAAAAAACATAATTAATACATGAGTTGAAGTCATCTTCCATCAATATCCAATCAACCTGATCCACATTTTCTTAATTTTTTTAACTTTTATTTAATAAATATTAATTTCCAAAGTACAGCTTTTGAATTATAGCAGCTTTTCCCCCCATAACTTCCCTCCCATCTGCAACCATCCCCTCTCCCACTCCCTTTCCCATCCCATTCTTAATCAAGATTCATTTTCAATTGAATGATCAACTTAGTATAAACTAAGTAAAGATCAACTTAGTATATATTAATTAAAGATTTCAACAGACTGCACCCACACAGACACACAAAGTATAGGGTTCTGTTTGAGTAGTAGTTTATGGTTAATTCGTGTAGTACAACACATTTAGGACAGAGATTCTACATGGGGAGCAGGTGCACAGTGACTACTGTTGTTGATTTAACAATTGACACTCTTATTTGTGACGTCAGTAATCACCCGAGGCTCTTGTCATGAGCTGTCAAGTCTATGGAAGTCTCTTGAGTTCAAAAACTCTGATCATATTTAGACAAGTCCATATTCAAATTGGAAGTTCTCGCCTCCCTTCAGAGAAAGGTACCTTCTTCTTTAATGGCCCATTCTTTCTGCTGGGATCTAACTCACAGAGATCTTTCATTTAGGTCATTTTTTTTATTGCCACAGTGTCTTGGCTTTCCATGCCTGAAATACTCTCATGGGCTTTTTAGTCAAATAAGAATGACCGAAGTGCTGATTCTGAGGCCAGAGCACTGTTTAGGGCATTTGCCATTCTATCAGTCTGCTGTGTATCCTGCTTCCCATGTAGGATCATTCTCTCCTTTTTAATTCTATTAATTATTATTCGCAGACACTGGTCTTATTTATGCAATCCCATTGACACTTAATCCTATCTTTTTGATCAATTATGAACTTAAACTGATTACTTTAACAAGTAAGATGGCATTGGTACATACCACCTTGGTGGGATTGAATTGGAAGCCCCTTGCACATTTCTAGCTCTACCACTAGGGGTAAGTCCAAGTGAGCATGTGCCAAACTGTATATCTCCTCCCTCTCTTATTCCCACTCTTATATTTAACAGGGATCACTTTTCAGTTAAAGAACAATTGTGTGTTAATTAAAGAGTTCAACCAATGGTATTAAGTAGAACAAAAAAATACTAAAAGGAATAAAATAGTAAGTTGTTCCTCGACAGTCAGGACAAGGGCTGATCAAGTCACTGTTTCTCATAGTGTCCATTTCACTTCAACAGGTTTCCTTTTAGGTGCTTAGTTAGTTGTCACCAATCAGGGAGAACATATGATATTAGTCCCTTTGGGACTGGCTTATTTCACTCAGCATGGTGTGTTCCAGATTCCTCCATTTTGTTGCAAATGACCGGATTTCATTGTTTTTTACTGCTGTATAGTATTCTATAGAGTACATATCCCATAATTTCTTTATTCTGTCTTCTGTTGATGGGCATTTAGGTTGATTCCAGGTGTTAGCTATTGTGAATTGAGTTGCAATAAACATTAAGGTGCAGACAGCTCTTTTATTGCTAATTTAATTTCCTTTGGGTAAATTCCAAGGAGTGGGATGGCTGGGTTGTATGTAAGGGCTATATTCAGGTTTCTGAGCAATCTCCAAAGTAACTACCAATAGTGGCTTTACCAGTTTGCATTCCCACCAACAGTGGATTAGTGTCTCTTTTTCCCCACATCCTTGCTAGCATCTGTTGTTAGCTGATTTCTGAATGTAAGCCATTCTAACTGGGGTGAGGTGAAACCTCATTGTGGTTTTGATATGCCTTTCCCTGATGATCCTGAACATTTTTTCATGTGTCTGTTGACCATTTGGATTTCCTCTTCTGAAAAATGTTTATTTAGTTCCCTGGCTCATCTCCTAAGTGGGTTGTTTCTTTTGTTGTTGTGGAGTTTCTTGATCTCTTTGTAGATTCTGGTTACTAATCTTTTATTGGTTGCATAGTTTGCAAATAGTTTTTCCCGTTCTGTTGGTTGCTTCTTAACTTTCCTGACTGCCTGACTGTTTCTTTTGCAGTACAGAAACTTCTCAATTTGATGTAATCCCAACTGTCAATTTTGGCTTTGACTGCTTGTGGCTCTGGGGTCTTTTCCAGGAAGTCTTTGCCTGTGCCTATGTCTTGCAGGGTTTCTCCAATGTTCTCTAATAATTTGATGGTGTCGAGTCATAGATTTAGATCTTTAATCCATGTTGAGTGGATTTTTGTGTAAGGTGTAAGGTTGGGGTCTTGCTTCATGCCTCTGCATGTGGAAATCCAGTTTTTCCAGAATCATTTGTTGAATAGACTGTCCTTGCTCGAGAAATTGGTTTTAGATCCTTAATCAAATATAAGTTGGCTGTAGATGTTTAGATTGATTTCTGGTGTTTCTATTCTGTTCCATTGGTCTATCCATCTGTTTCTGTACCAGTACGATGCTGTTTTGAATATAACTGCCCTGTAGTATGTCTTGAAATCTGGTATTATGATGCCCCCGGCTTTTTTTGTTGTATAAGATTGCTTTAGCTATTTGAGGTCTCCTGTGCCTCCATATGAATTTCAGCATCATTTTTTCCAGATCTGAGAAGAATATATTTGGTATTTTGATTTGTATCGCATTGAATCTATAAATTGCCTTTGGGAGAATGGACATTTTGATGGTATTGATTCTTCCAATCCATGAGCATGAAAGATTTTTCCATTTTTTGGTATCCTCTTCTATTTCTTTCTTTAAGGTTTTGTAATTCTCATCGTAGAGATCTTTAATGTCCTTGGTTAAGTTTATTCCAAGGTATTTGATTGTTTTTGTAGCTATTGTGAATGGAATTGACCTTAGAAGTTCTTCCTCAGCCATGGCATTGCCTGCATATACAAAGGCTGTTGATTTTTGTGCATTGATTTAATATCCTGCTACTTTGCCAAACTCTTCTATGAGTTCCAATAGTCTCTTAGTAGAGTTCTTTGGGTCCCCTAAATAAAGAATCATATCATCTGCAAAGAGGGATAGTTTGAGTTCTTCCTTCCCAATTTGTATCCCTTTAATTTCTTTTTTTTGCCTAATGGCTCTGGCTAAAACTTCCAGAACTATATTGAATAGCAGTGGTGAGAGTGGGCATCCCTGTCTGGTACCAGATCTCAGCGGAAATGCTTTCAACTTTTCCCCACTCAATAGGATGTTGACCGTGGGTTTTTCATAAATTTCTTTGATTGTATTGAGGAATGTTCCTTCTATACCCAATTTGCTTAGAGTTTTCATCATGAAAGGGTGTTGTATTTTTATCAAATGCTTTCTCTGCATCTATTGAGATGATCATATGGTTTTTCTTCTGCAGTTTGTTAATGTGGTGTATCACATTGATTGATTTGCGAACATTGAACCATCCATGCATACCAAGGATAAATCCCACTTGGTCTGGGTGGATGATCTTTCTGATGTGTTGTTGCATTCTGTTGGCCAGAATTTTATTGAGGATTTTTGTGTCTATGTTCATCAGGGAAATTGATCTGCAATTCTCTTTCTCTGCTGTCTTTTTCACATTTAGGAATTAAGATGATGCCGGCTTCATGGAAAGAATTTGGGAGGATTCCCTCTTTTTCGATTGTTCTAAATAGTTTGAGAAAAATTGGAGTTAGTTCTTCTTTAAATGTCTGGTAGAATTCAGCAGTGAATGCATCCGGTCCTGGGCTTTTCTTTATTGGGAGGGCCTTTATTACTGATTCAATTTCTGTCTTGTTTATGGGTCTGTTTAAGTTTTCTATGTCTTCATGGTTCAATTTCGGTAGGTTGTATGTGTCCAGGATTCTATCCATTTCTGAAAGATTTCCCTGTTTCCTGGCATACAACTCTTTGTAGTAATTTCTGATGACTCTTATTTCTATGGTGAACTTGATCCACATTTAAAGTAAGTTGATTGAGAGGGTTTTTTTTTTTTAATCAGTATAGAAATGGCTGTCAAAGATCTTTCTCTCTGTCTGTCTGTCTGTCTGTCTCTCTCTCTCTCTAACTCTGCCTGTCAAAAAACAAACAAAAAAAGAAATGGCTGTGGATACTTTTTATCACGACAAATATGTTGTCATGTTTACTATGTGACCCTACTTAAAATGTTACCAAATTTTGTTAAAGAAAGTACAGTTAGGTACAGTTAGGTATTAAAAAAAAAAACTATAGAATAAACTGGTAAATGCCTGAAACAAAATCAAGTGGACATGCAGAAAAACACATTATAAAAATATTGAATTATCCTTGGAACAAAGTCATTAAATCATCCCCTCCTGTATTGTGTTGATGTTAACCATCATCTCATACACATCTTTCTCTACCTTCTGGAAAGTGGACTCTTAACTCAAAATCAGAATATTTTGGTTCTATGTTCCTGAAAGACATTTAGAGTACAGAAATTTTTGAATCTTTCCCTCTAGCTAATAACTTAAAAAGCAGGGCTAGTTATGCTTTCAAAGAAGAGGAAATGTGTGTTTATATCCCAAAGCAAACTCAGTGTTTGACAATATTGTTGTGAGAATGGAAAGATGGTTAAACCAAAGAATGGTTGATAATGTCAAATTAAAAAAGACAAGAGCAAATCTCTGATGTTGAGAATGGTGATATTTTATTAAGGTATTTACAGAGTAAAGATACATTTACATAAAAAGTACAAAAAATTGACAAGTGGAAAAATCTAAAGTTGAACATATGTTAGTATAGGGAAATACACTTCATTTTATTATTTATTTTTATTTTTTTCTTGACAGGCAGAGTGATCAGTGAGAGAGAGAGAGAGACAGAGAGAAAGGTCTTCCTTTTACCGTTGGTTCACCCTCCAATGGCTGTTGCGGCTGGCGCGCTGTGGCCAGTGCACCATGCCGATCTGAAGCCAGGAGCCAGGTGCTTCTCCTGGTCTCCTGTGCGGGTGCAGGGCCCAAGCACTTGGGCCATCCTCTACTGCACATCCCCGGCCACAGCAGAGAGCTGGACTGGAAGAGGAGCAACTGGGACAGAATCCGGCGCCCCTACCGGGACTAAACCCAGTGTGCCGGCACCATAGGCGGAGGATTTGCCTATTGAGCTACGGTGCCATGCAATACACTTCATTTTATTATGGTTCTTTACTCAACCAGCAATATGACCTTGAATGATTTACTTAAACATGTGATGACTCAGTTTCCCAGTTTGAAAAATAGGAGAATGTGTATCTCACAGCATTATTAGGAAGATTAAATGAGTTAGTATATGTAGAGCCTTAGTGCACTATAGAAAGTCAGCTTATTTTTATTGGATTGATACCATGGGGGAGAAGCTTAAGTACCCCAGTACTTCAGTTTCGAAAAACAAAAAAAAAAGAGTTAAAACATGAAGTCTAGGTCAAAGACTCACAAAAAGACTAGGAGTAGAGGTAGAAAGCTGGGTCAGAAAGTGTATCACAGACACTGAGAACAGCTCTTGTCAGGTGCAAAAGTGATAGTTGTAAACTCCTGATAAACTTGATTTCTAGAGCTGAAATGTGGAGGAAGAGAAGAATTGATAAAATATTAGACCAAAAAGGTTATGGTCTCATCATGGAAGTCCTTGTATGTCAACTAAGGCACTTGTATTTTATCTTACATGGATGATGGAGAGATACTAAATAGCTCTAATCAGGGAAATGACGTGATCACATTGGATTTATTTCTGGAAATGAAAAGATTGATTTTAGAATATCTTAACTGGAAGGTATTGAAAGACCATATGTCTATGACTATTTCTGAAGTTAAATGACTATTAAAGGTTAATGTATAAATAAAAAATTAATTCTCCAAGTTTAGCTTCTTATCAATAAATGATAATTTAATGCCTTTATCTAAGTGCTTTGTATAGCAAGATTCTATGGTGAAAGATACTGTAGAGAAAAGAAACTACTGTAGCCATAATTTTGTTCAAATCTAATGAAAAGCTTTAGCAAATAAAATCTATATGAAAAATAGCAATGTGGACCAAATACTAAGCAGAGTGCTCAATCACTCAATAGAATTTATAGGCCATCCACAAAATGTACATCTAAACTCTTTTCATGGAAAGTAAATCATAAGTAATGTCATCTTATATTGGCATAATGCTGTATAAGCTACTTTCCCAGCTATTCTTCCTTTGTCTATTAATGTTAAAAATCTCCATTTTATTGGAAAGGGTTGAACATTTCATTTATTCAGAAAACACTATGTGCTATATGGAAAATAACATTCTAGTTGCTTTTCAAATATTTTTTCTTGTAATCTGCATAGTAATCTTACAATTTATGTGGTATTATATATAATACATAAATATAATTTCTGTTCAGTTTTAATTAACCTAAATACATAGAGTACAGTCACTCCAAAGTTGTGTCTCTTTGAGACCAAAACAACCAGGAAATAACAATACAATAAATACATGATTTTTAGTCATCTGTCAATAACCAATTATGTATGTTTGTAAATTTATATATTAGGAAATGGAGCCATGGATAGGTTAATAAGTTGGCCCACAGTCACAATATAGAGGCAAACTTTAACCTAATCTAGTCTGTCTTCCAAGTCCATGCTCTTGATCACTATACTATGCCCTGAAGAAAACCTGGATATCTTTGACAACTCAAAAAACATAACATATTACCCAGGCTGAGGTGGAAATCATTGTTTAAATCTTTAAAACTGAATGAGATAATCTCTCAACTGGCTCTTACATTTCCTACTCTAAAACGGAAAAGTCAACTTACTGACTTGAAAGGAACACTACTACTCCTATTTACTCTTCCCTCCTCTTTGAGTTCCTTCCAACACCAAGCTGCCCTGGCCTCAACATCAATTCCAAAGTCCAAGTTTCTACTGCAGGAAAAAGCTCTGCCTCTTCTTCTGTAGATAAGACTTAATGGTAAACCTGTCCATATAGTGATCATCATTGTTCTTGCTTTCTTAAGACTCCAATGATCTCTCTGTATTAATATCTAAAGGAAACACAGGAGGTTTAATCATGACCGAAACAACATCCATCTTCAGCTAAGAAAAGATCTACATATAATTAAATATGACAAAGGAAGAAAGGAGAAAATATCCACCTACCCATAGAAAGTGTTCAAAAATGACTAACTGTTCAATAAATTGAGATAGAAACAGAAAAGTAGAAAGACCAAAATTAGATGCTACTTTCATAGAAAGATCTTATAAGAAAAATAATGTCCCAAGGCATAAAAATGATTACAAGAATCCCAAGAAGACGATTTTCAGCCAGCCTATTGCAGGGGATGAATGATTAATCTTGGTAACTGTCCTTCCCACTGTAGGAGTAGTAGTTGGCCCACCAAGTCAATTTTAAGTCTAATTAGAATATGCTAACTGCCTAGAAGTGGCAGCAGCATGACTGGCCTGGGAGAGCGCTGTGTAAATGAGAAAAGAACAAAGTTTTTAAGCAGTTTTATAAACATCACAAAAACTAATGGCATAGGAAGTGTTGAAGCTTGACATCCTTAGCACACTTTTTCCTTTACAACCTTTTAGGTGCAAAGATTGCAAAAAGAAAAAGAAAAAATAGGCTCATTAAACTCTACTTAATAGGCCCCAGGTATATTGCTTATTGCCAACAGTAATTACTAGAACTGCTGTAATCCGAGATCAGAGAAATGGCAGGAGCATTTTTAATTACTTTATTAATGATTTCTGAGAATTCAGTCCAAGGCAGAGACACCAGATTCAATAGAGAGGAAGCTCCCATGTTAGCCAGATCTGCAAAATTCAGCAATGTCTAATATAGCTGTCCAAAATTATCCTCCTGTGCAGCCATGTTTAATAGGAGAGATGTAGCCCAGAGAGTCAATGACATCATTGCCTATCAAGCTAATAACTGTGACTTCACCCAATTTAAACATACTGAAGACACTAAGAGTAGAAATGTGTTTTGTAGCACATCTAATTGTCTATTGACAGGTTGAAGATCTCGTAGTACTAGTTCCAACACACCTTTAAACAAAATAGTTGACAAGAATACCTCCTCAAATTGTTGTAATCATGCAGGATTCTGAAGCTATCTAATGCTTTATTTAGGGGAAGCCAAAAGTCTACCTAAGTTTTTTACCCTAACTTGCAATAGCTTTCTTTACAAAGAGAGCAAAGAGTGTTACGTTTATCATTAAAAAGATGTAATGGACATAAAGGCAACTCTCTTATTGAGAATTGTGTTTGTAACAGAGGTCATGTTTCTCAAATTTATTTTAGTCAAGGAATTCTGTGTGTATTTACACTTCAAAGGGTGGGGATATCAGGAGAAGAGAGGGGAGGTTTGGGAGAGAAAGACTATGCTTCTGTGTATAACAGAACAATTCTATAGCATTGCATAACTAAAAAGGATAATGTGTGTGTGTGTGTGTGTGTTTACTGGAATAATCTGAATCTGCCTAAGTACTTGCTTGATTTACTTCTTTTTTTAAAAAAATTATTTACTTATTTGAAAGGCAAGTTACAGAGAGGCAGAGGCAGAAAGAGAGAGAGAGAGAAAGTGAGGTCTTTCATCTGCTGGTTTACTTCCCAAATGGCGGCAATGGCTAGGACAGGGCCAGGATGAACCCAGGAGCCAGGAGCTTCATCCTGGTCTCTCATGTAGGTGCAGGGGCCCAAGTACGTGGGGCATCCTCTACTGCTTTCCCAGGCACATTACCCGGGTGCTGGATCAGAAATGGAGCAGCCAGGACTTGAACTGGTGCTCTTATGGGATGCCAACATTGCAGGCAGTGGCTTTACCCAGTAAACCACACCACTAAACCTGATTGATTTCATCTGAAAATATTATCTGAACACTTCTGAAATTGCAAGTATTCCAGTATAATCAAAGTATAAAGGGGAAGTTACATAACAACCCAATGTGCTCAATGATTTAATTAGCTTTCATATATAGATTTTAATTTTTTTTTTTTTGGACAGTCAGAGTGGATAGTGAGAGAGAGAGACAGAGAGAAAGGTCTTCCTTTTTGCCATTGGTTCACCCTCCAATGGCCGCCGTGGCTGGCGCATCTCACTGATCCGAAGCCAGGAGCCAGGTGCTTCTCCTGGTCTCCCATGGGGTGCAGGGCCCAAGCACTTGGGCCATCCTCCACTGTACTCCTGGGCCACAGCAGAGAGCTGGCCTGGAAGAGGGGCAACCGGGATAGAATCCGGCGCCACGACCGGGACTAGAACCCGGTGTGCCGGCGCTGCAAGGCGGAGGATTAGCCTGTTAAGCTACGGCGCCAGCCCATATATAGATTTTATAAAAGTACAGTCTTACCATATTCACCATTCTCCATCATGACCAAGAAGAAAACAGGCAGAGAATTATATGGAATTCCAACATTAAACATAACTTTTAGCTATTATCCTGAAAATATCTTAGAAAGAATGGAAAGGAAAAAAAAAAAAAAGAAAAAGTGGTAACACAAATAGCATTTTTAAAGGGAATTACAAAGCTATTTCGGGGAGACATTTTATATAATACAGAGTGAACATTTCATTTTTGACATTTTGCCCTAAAGGGAATATTATACCAAATTGTTTTTAGCAACACTTATAAGATTTGAGAATGTTGGATAAAGAACTGAAATATAATACCATATTTTTATCTTTAATCTCAGTTATCATTGGAGTCTCTCATGGTAATTCTTTAATAATTGCTGGGATACACACACACAAAAATCCTTGTTCACCTTCTATAAAATATCCCTGACCAGGAAATAGTAACCAGAGCAGCAATGCATCCAGAGGTATTAGGCGTAAAGTCAGACAAATAGAAGTCTCGTTGTGGTATTCTTTCTTATAAGGTCATATCCACTTAAAATTTAAGAAAATAGGGCTAGATATTGAGTAGTCACAGAGCATAGCACATTCTAAATTTCTTGAACTGGAATGAAGTATAATTAGGAAAATTCAATTTATCTACTATCCCTAATGAAATAATTATTTGCTAAATATGTTAAGAGGATATCTCTGCATTTGTCATCCCAAGAAAAAAATGTTAAAAGAAAATTCTTTTAAAAGCATGCTCTTCAAGACGTGCCACAGACAGAGAAAATATTTGCAAAAGATTTATGTGACAAAGGACTGTCTTAGCAGAACTTTTAACACTTAGAAATAAGAAAATGATCAATAAAATTTTTAAAAACGAGCAGAAGATTTGAATATACATTGTATCAAAGAAGATACATGGCTGGCAAGTAAGCATATGAGATATTCAACATCAGATGTATTTGGAAATTGGAAGTTATAACAAAGAGATTCCACTATACAACCATTACAGTTGCCCAAATCCAAAATATCAAATGCTGGTAAGGATGTGGAGAAAAAGAATGCTCATTCATTTCTGGTGGAAAAACAAAATTGTACAGCTACTTTGGAGGACAATTTGGCAGTTTCTTAACAAACTAAATGTACTCTTACCCTAGGATTCAGCAATTGTGTTCTTCAATTCATACTCAAATGAATTGAAAATATATGTCCACACAAAAACATACACGCAAATGTTTATAGCTGCTTTATTCATAATGCCAAAACTTTGAAGCAACAAGATTTCCTTCAGTAAGTGAGTGGAAAAATAGTCCTGGTCCATCCAGACAATGGAATGTTAATGTTACTCTTTGTTGCAAAGAAATGAGTTGTCACAAAATGGAACAATATAGAGAAATAAATGCATTAGTGATAGAGGCTAATATGAAAAGGCTGCATATTGTAGGATTTCCCTATAAGATATTCTAGAAGGCAAAACTGGAAACAAATGATGAGCAGTTTGTTGGGGGGGGGTGGGAATTAGGCAGAATAGTGAGGATTTTTAAGGCAATTAAACTATTTTGTATGATAATACGATGGTGACTATATGTCATTCTACATTTATCACAACACATAGAATGTACAAAACCATGAGTGAACCATATTGTAAATTAAAGACTTTGGGTGACAGTGTTGTGTTAGTGTGAGCTCAGTGGTTATAATGAGTGCACTATTTATTGTGGAATGTTGATAGCAGGGAAAATTGTGCATGTATGGGACTGGGGT
Organism: Lepus europaeus; assembly: GCF_033115175.1. Lineage (NCBI taxonomy): Eukaryota > Metazoa > Chordata > Mammalia > Lagomorpha > Leporidae > Lepus > Lepus europaeus. The sequence goes on from NC_084827.1 coordinate 88,684,955, forward strand.
ATATAAAAACTGTTTTAGCTCAATTTCTGCTGTAAATTTAAAACTTCTCTAAAATAAAGTTTATTAATTTTTAAAAAGCATATTTATGTCTCTTGCTCTTTAAATGTGTAAAAGCTCATGTAAATATTGAAATGTGGATGATGTAAGTTAAGTGCTTCCTTCAATCCAATCTTGGTGGCATTTTATATTCTGTTTCTTGTTTGTAACTACTAAGAGAGCAAAGGAGACCCCATCCACATCAAGGATGACCCCTATGACAACTACAGTCAGATCTGTCCATGGATTTCTATTGAGGCTTTCAGATATCATGCTATCTGAAACCGTTAACTTCAACAGCTTCTGAAAGTTAGAAGAATTCACAAGAAATACACCATCAGGGTTGATTTTGAGAACTGCTTTGGGATTTGGCTCTGATTTTTGAGCTTATTTATTACTTTCTAGCTCTATAGCCAGAAAGGACACAAGACAGATGAATTGTTAACAATAGGATATCCAGGGTGAAACACTCCCCCAAATGCTGTTTATATTAGAAGATTTTTCTAAGTTTGGCTACTTTCCAAAACTACCTTCTTAACATATGATGTATTTATCTCATATTCTCATTAGTTGTAAGATAATTCAGTCATGATGTGGATAATTTGGAAACATATGGGATAAAAGTGTCTGGAGAGAAATTCAGAGGTTATTGTGACTTAGTGAAAATTCATGATCAAATAGTTTTGATCATCAAAAAGACAATTTATCATGTCCTGGTACTAGGAATTTAGTAGCTGAGAATAACGTAACACTTCATTACCATTTTTATTGCCACTTTGGAAAACACATCATGAACTCAAAACAGCCAGTCAACCACATTTATTAAGCATCAGAGCAATATTCCACTGTGTTGAGGGTATAGAGAGAAGTTTCTATTCGTGTATCTAAACTTTGCTTCCCAAAGGTTATAATATGATGATGATGTGAGACCCCAACAAAGTTGTGGGTGTGATCACTTACAAAAAGAGGCTCTGTCAGCATTTTAAAGGACCAAAATAACTAGTCACACATTTGTAAAGGGAAGAAAAGGCTACAAACTGTGACTACAGGTCATGCAAATAGCCTGCACAAGTAACACCATGGCATTAATGGTTATTATTCATTGTAGTTGAGTTACAGATGATGGTTCTTGATTCTATGCCTTTCAGTGCTTGCAGAATTTTGATCATGCAGCATGAACACTGCATTAATAAGGAACATCAGGTTTTATGTCCACAAAGAAACCAGAAATCAGAGTTCTTGTTATTATGAATCTAAAAGAGTATAATATCAGCATTAGTGCTTTATGAGCTCCAGAAAAATGCATATTTGTAAACAAAAGAATAAAGAAATAAGGAAAAAATGGAAAGATGTAGGTTCACAAATATGGAGGATTAGGATATAGGGGAGATGAGAGAGAAGCAGCATCTTTTCTTCCTTCCAAATGGAAAAAAAAACTATGGGATCAACAGAGTTATTTAACGCCAGGATTTGGCGTCATCGCTTGGTCTGCAAAAGGAAGGCTTAATTACAGTTTGAGCCAGGAGGGGGCAGCAAGGAGCTGTTCATGGAAAACAAAAAACCCAAACACCAACCCTACTCCAGAGGGCTGGAGACTGGAAAAATGGAAGATAGGGGAGCCATGTCCAGAGGGAGGTGATACCGCAAAACCCAGGGTGGAGCACAGAAGGGAGACAAACCAAGCACAGTGCAGGGAAGGGAACGGAGAAGGAAGGGCATCGCATCGCTGCAGCAGCTGAGGACTGAAAGCAGTCACCACTGCACAGGCCAATGCTGAATGCTTCAGCAGGCTTGGGTATCAAGAGAGAAAAATGAATGCATAAAAAGAAAAGCAAGCAGCTCCAAGATTGCTAAAGGGGTGGAATCTGGAACAAGGAGCCAAATGCTCTTCCTTGGTTGAAGTGGTACAAACAGAGCTGTAAATAAAGCCTTCCAAACTCAGATGAAAAACTCTGGTTCTTCCCGTGTGCTCAGGAAACCATGTGATTCACAGAACAATAACAGAAATTAGCATATGTAGGTACAGTCTCTGACTCATGATGGTTGGGCCTAGGATTTTTCCACTTTATGGTGGTGCAAAAGTGATATACCTTGAGTAGACACTGCACTTGAAATTTCTTTTATTTGAAGGTCAGAGTTACAGGAGAGGTGGGGTGGGAGGGTCCTCCTTCCACTGGTTCACTCCCCAGATGACCGAAACCGCCAGAGCTGCGCCCATCCGAAGCCAGGAGCCAGGAGCTTCTTCCAGGTCTCCCATGCAGGTGCAGGAGCCCAAGGACTTGGGCCATCTTCTACTGCTTATCCTGGCCATAGAAGAGAGCTGGATCAGAAGTGGAGCAGCCGGATCTCGAACTGGTGCCCATATGGGATGCCAGTACTGCAGGAGGCGGCTTTACCCACTACACCACAGCACTGACTCCAAAATTTCTAAACTGATTCTTTTGCCCAGCTTCTGATGTTCAGCACAAGGCTCTCTCCCAGTGGTGGGAAGCAGTAGCTTCCTGTCAGTGTCCCAGTGCCAAGGCTAAACAACCAATACTCTACAGTTTAATCTACCGCTACATTATATTTCAGCAGTTTATATGAATTAAATGGATTTTCATCTTAACAGTATTTTCAATTTACCATGGGTTCATTGGACATAACCCCATAGTAAACTAAAGAGCACCTGTGTACAGGGTGGATCAGATGTAATTTAGAGACACTACACACATCCAGTCTTACCCAGGTACATTTATAAGTTAATTCTGTACCCACCAACTGCCAACTATGGGACACATTTTGTACTTGATTTAAGTTTAATCCATTTTTTAGTACCTAAACTTTTTTTTTTTGAGAACTAGCGAACAAGCAGGTTCACATTACACAGACTTAGAATATATACATTTTACTGCCCATGGCTGGTGAGAATCTAACACATTCTCTTCCTTCGCTGTCTTCATGGTGGTAAGGTTCAAATCAAAAGGCATCCAATTGCAAAGCCTGTCCTTACTGTTGCATAACCTCTCCCCAGCTCAATGGCCCTGTCTTACAAACAATCCAAGTGTCATAGAGTTGTGAAGAATAGATTATATAATTAACTTACATAAAGCACTTTGTGCCCAGAATAATCTAGGCACTAAATGCATGCCAGCTAAAATTGTCATCCATTGCTACTGTTCCTAGTAAACCTAACAAAACCCTAAACATGGTTTTGGGTTCCTGGGGCTCATTGGAAGACCAGCTCTCACCATCCTCCTAACCCATTTATCCTTCCAAGGACATATTTTAAGTATTTATAATTGCTTTTCAGATTGATAACAATTTCCATTTCACAAATTGACTTTTCTTACAGCTATGTCTAAAGTCCTCTCTAAATGGTTCTTAAATATATTAATTATGCAAAATTTCTCACCTGACATATGAAAAGGCTAAGTTTCCAAGGGACTTCAGAGTAAACGGAGTGCCAGCTATTGACTATCAGCCACCTCCCATCCAGTATTAACACTGTGGTTATTTGAAACTGGGTCAGGAGCCTGCCTCCAGAAGTGAGGCCCCCAAACACTTTCTGAGGTAAATGGGCAGGCGTTTCTGCAAGCAAAAAGGTAACGTGCCCCGTGGGACGTAGGGTGAAATGAAGGATTGATAGGGCACTCTCGCAACTATCTTTCACTGGCTTTAGAAAGCCACTTAACCCTTGCAGCCCTTTGATGGTGCTGACAGGAATACGAAGCCAATCTCTGAAGGTATTATGAGATGAGGATAGTGGTTGAATAGCACTGTGGAAATAAAAAGTTAACTCCTTCCAGTAGGTTTCAGTCAAGAATAAAAACAGCTTTAAAAGGATCAAATAAGTGATCCCCTGTGGTGGTGGTGGGGAAGCCTGTAGGTCAAGTTAATATTACCAACAAAACTGCAACTATAATATGAGTACTTGAAAGAACAATTTGAGTTTACTCAAATTTTTGTCCTTAGAAGGCAATAAATAAGTTGATCATTTTGACAGGTAAGACAGCCTGAGGTGCTCTGAACAGAAATAGGACACTGTCTGACTGAATGCTTTCATCTGAAGATTTTTTTTCTTTAATCCACAACACGGCTTTGAATTCAAATGACATTTTTTTATATAAGTAAAGACATTTAAAAAATCCCCCATTTTGTTGCATTTGTTTGCACTGGTGTCCAAGGAGTTTTCCTTGAAATAGCAGGATCCAAAAGCCCCACTAAATTGTCACAGCTGTGTCATAGGCAAATACAAGATCAAGGTCCATCCAAAGCTATAGTAATGCATTAATGGCTCTTCTAAGAAACCAACAGAGCTTTTCTCTTCACTCCATTCCTCCTTCCTTCTCTACTAAAATTTGTCCAAGGAACACAGTGCCATAGACTCTGTGAGGACTCCAGGGACAAAATAATTGAACACAGAATGGAACTGCTTACATTTGTGGACTGCTTTGTAATTTTTCCAAAGCATTTTCACATATTGCCCATGAAAGAATATAGAGCATGTATTTTATAGCCAAGGAAACTGACATATAAAGAGTTGAATGTGTAGTTTTCATTCATGATAATATGATATTATGTTTACCCTTGTAAATCCATAAACAGAACCATCCAACCAATGGCAATAGACATCCAAATATTGGTGGGCAGTGGAGGCAGTTTTAAAGACACCACTTGGTGACTGGAATTGAGTCCTTCTATTTGAGCTTCCCGCTAATGTGTCCCCTGGGAGACAACAGCTGATGGCCCAATGGCCCAAGTACTAGAATTCCTGCCGTCTGCTTTTTTTTTTTTTTTTTTTTTGTAAATTAAAAATGTATTGGCACCTGAGCTGTGGTGCAGTGGGTTAAAGCCCCAGCCTACAGGGCCAGTATCCCATATGGGCACCAGTTCGAGCCCTGGCTGCTCCACTTCTGATCCAGCTCTCAGCTATGGCATAGGAAAGCGGTAGAAGATGGCTCAGGTCCTTGGGCCCCTGAATCCACATGGGAGAACTGGAAGAGGCTCCTCGCTCCTGGCTTTGGATCAGCTCAGCTCTAGCCATTGCAGTCATTCGGTGAATGAACCAGCAGATGGAAGACCTCAATCTCTCTCTCTCTCTGACTCTCTCTCTCTCACTGTCTTTCAAATAAATAAATCTTAAAAATATTTGTTTATCATTTGAAAGGCAGCATGATAGAAGATACACACACGCACACACACACACATAGAGAGAGAGAGAGGGAGAGAGAGAGAGATCTTAAATCTGCTTATTCACTTCCCAAATGGCTACAACAGTCAGGGCTGGGTCAGTGAAAACAGGAGCCAGGACCTCCATCTGGATCTCCCAGGTGGGTGGCAGGAACTCAAGTTCTTGAGCAATCATCTGCTGCTTCCCAGGCACATTACCAGGGAGCTGGATCAAAAATGAAGTAGAGGTAGCCAGGACATGAATTAGCAGTCTAATGGATCTCCCACTCACATAGGAAATCTATATTAAGTTCTCATTTTGTAGTTGCAAACTGGCCTGGTCCTAGCTCTTGTGGTTGTTTGGGGAGTGATCTTTCTCTGTCTCTCCGACTTTGAAATAAATAAAAATTAACAAAAAATAACAAAATTATCTGCAGATTGAAAATAGAAAATTTGAAAATATTGATGTTCCGTGCTTTATGATGGGGTTATATCCCACTATCAGTGGAAAATGTCATTAGTAAAAAATGTGTTAATAGTCTTCACCTCCAAACATCCTAGCACAGCACCACAGCCATGGCAGAGCGTCGGTTAGGTTGTGTCCCTTCATGACGGCATGGCTGTCTGGGAGTTGTGCTTGCTGCCACATCCCAGGATCTAGACAGAGGATCACATCACACAAGGCTAACCCAGGAAAAGATCAACATTCAAAATTTGAAACAAGCTTTCTACAGAATGTGTATTATACCTTTAGCACCACTGTAGAGTTGAACCATCATCATAAGTTGTGGGTCATCTGTAAGGGTAATGGGATCATATTCTCTTAAGATTTCAGAGAGCTGGCGCCACCGTAGCTCAATAGGCTAATCCTCTGCCTGCGGCGCTGGCACACCGGGTTCTAGTCCCGGTCGGGGCACCGGATTTTGTCCCGGTTGCTCCTCTTCCAGTCCAGCCCTCTGCTATGGCCCAGGAGTGCAGTGGAGGATGGCCCAAGTGCTTGGGCCCAGCACCCCATCTGAAACCAGGAGAAGCACCTGGCTCCTGGCTTCGGATCAGCGCGGTGCTCTGGCTGCAGCAGCCATTGGGGTGTGAACCAACGGAAAAGGAAAAGGAAGACTTTTCTCTCTGTCTCTCTCTCTCACTGTCCACTCTGCCTGTCAAAAAAAAGATTTCAGAGAAACTTATTTCTAACATCAAGGGCTACAGATAGGATGATATTACACTGAGCAACAATGTGCTTGTGAAAATTTGACTGAATTTCTGGATTTTCCATGCTTCAAAACCATCTCCATTTTTTTCTGAGAATTCTTCCTTTAGTAATGTGAGTGTGTCTGATGACAGTGTCATTGATGATATAGGAGATATGAAGTTCATTTGTTATGTTTAAAAATATTTGTATCATTTTTATTGGAACCAGAAATTACCCATGTCTTTTACACAAGAACTTTAAATCTTATGTAGAATACATTTGACAAAAACAAGCAAAAGAGGCCAGTTCCAGGAGAACTCTATGCACCTAAAAACACAGGAACATTATCTGCCAGTGACCACAGTTGTGCCAAAATCAGGATTTTAAGTGTTCATACACCCTCAGATATGCCAAACATCTAACATGATCTACATGTATGTGATTCTAGCTACTGAAGTCACAATTTCAAAAGCATTATGACAAGAACAGAGAAGAGGCTTTGTGAGGAATAATATCGTCTATTTGTAACCTTGTTGTACAGACAGCTTGCTTATGAATCTGCTATGCTAGGAGCCATGTTGATCATAATCTATCCATATAATAAAAAAAAAATTAAGTGAGGATGAAAACCCTCCACAAAATGTTCACATTGTTCTCAGCATTTTCTTAGAAATTGTATATCCATATTGTGCTAAAATATTCTCTCAGAAAATTCATTCATAGTGTTTTTGTATACAACAAATAGGATCTCTATCACATACATGGAAGTGATTCTACAAGGTTACTGCATTTGTGAAAAATGGAATTAAAAATAAACTTACTTTAATACCAAAAAGTTTTGAAGTCCCTTCATAGTCTTTTCATAATGCTCATTGATTTTCCATGAACTCTTTGAAAATCCCATGTGACTCAATACACCTAAGTACTATTTAGATTCTATTTGGTATTTAAGGTATGGAAATCCAAGGGTGTGATTTGATATAATCCATAATGAATCAATGACAGACTCAAACAAATGGCATAGGGAATCATTTTAGACTTCTCAATGTGATGTGCAACATGCTTCTTGAACAAATAAATCATAGACACTAAAGTATCTCAACTTAGAATGAATTTTTGAAAAGTTCTGCCTTCTCTGTCTTCATGTTTTATTGAACTTATCTCTTGTGAAGTAAGGGTATTTCTGGAGAAGATTCCTCCTCCTTTATCCACCCAGTAAACACCAATTTCACCAAGTTACTGCTTTTGGGTACCTAATTATTTTAATGCTACTTACTCCTCTAGGCCACCCCCATCAAACCAGATCTCAGCCATCATCCATAGGGTACTCCCAACCCTCCCTTTCCAACACAGAACTCTCCTTTGACCTTGAGTCTCCATGTCTAACCCCTAGACACCACAACCTGAATGTCTTCATGTGTACCTCTACACCACTTGCACCACAGAGAAGTCACAGAGCCCTCCCCCAATATTTCAACTTCCCCGGTATTCTCTAACTCAGTAAATGGTACCACCAACTACCCTGTTGTGTTAGGAAACTGGGGGCTCCCTTAACCTTCTCTGTGGTATAATCTCTCTTGGCAGCTAGTGAGACCCTCATCATTTTCCCCTTGGAGTGCTACAGCAGCCTCTAAATGACTTTCTTTACCGCTAACATTTTGCCCCTGAAATGTGCCTTTCACACAACCAACAGCATATTTCATTCAGAACAGACACATTACCAGATTAATCCTCTTCCTTATACTGTCAGTGGCTCATCAATAACTCCACAGTGCTGATTCTCCGCATTGATCAAGATCTCCTGAAGAGAACCCTGGTGTCCAACCCACTACCCCAATTATCTTCTGTGCAAGTGTCAGAGCACAGGAGACCTTTGTGATGCTTACAAATCTTTGAGGGGTCTCTCTGCTTTTGCTTCATCTATTCTTTTTCCCAAAAATAACCTTTTCACTGATATACCTCTGTAGCAGAAGAGAAAGGCCATGGCAAATACCTTCATAACAAAAGACAGGTTAGCAAGAGAAAAACATAGCAAATTTAATTACAAAGTTTTGTATAATATGAAATAAAGACCCAGGAAATACTATATTTTTATGCTTAGGTTTGATGAAGTATGAAAAGCCATGTACAAATGTGACTGGACAAAAAGCATGTAATGTAGTGGCAATACACCAGGGGGAACTTAGCAAGATTCTTTTATCCACATTCTTCTTGGCCTCTTTGTATAACATCCCTCCCCATTGGGTATGGGGCAGGATTCCTTAAGAATGAGGGGCTTATGATTTGTTTTCAGGGGAAGTGGGTCAGAGATTGACCTTTCTAGGTCTTAAGTCTTGCTTTGGGTAAGAGGAGTTCTAATTTCTATGACCTGCTTCAGAGAGGAAAAATGAAGAAGAAAGGATAATGAGAGAAGGTAAGACTTGTTGCTTCTGAGATCCTTCCACTATCCTTCAGTTTAAAGTACATCATAGGCCAATGTGTAATAGTTTGAAGTATCACGTTTCGAGTCTCAACAAAGTTTATTGGGAAGTACCCTCAGAATAAATATCTGTTGGAGGGATGTCTGAACAGCAGTTAAGATACTGCTTTGTACACCCTCATTCTAATCAGAATACCTGAGTTGGAGTCCTAACTCTACTGTTGATTCCAGCTTGTTGGTAATGCACATACAGGGAGATGACAGGTAATGTTTCAACTACTTGGATCCCGACCACTCATGTACCTGCCTCCTGGTTTCAGCCAGTTGCTATTGTGAGCATTTGGGGAGTGAAGCAGCAGGTGGAAGATGTCTTTCTATCTGTCTCTATTTATATCTCTGCCTGGGTATCTCTCTGTCTTTCTACAAAAAAAAAGAATGAATCTATAAGCAAGTTAAACAGTAGGACTGAGCAGAGGGGAATGGAACTGCAGATGATTCCAAATTGAGACCTGGAGCTTGAATGAACCTCTAACACTTTCCCTTCTTGAGGCAGGAGGACTGGGCTTTTAATTACTCACTTTCCTGTTTTAAGTCATTGGATGCCAGTGTGTCCATCTTCAAGTGCTATAGCAAATTATCACAGATTAGGAGACTTACACTGAAACCTTTGTTTCTCTCAGTTTTTGTGGCTAGAAGCTCAAGAACCCATAGTTCCAGCATGTTAGGGTTTTGAGGCATGCTCTCTTTTGGGTTGCAGGATGTGGATTTTTTTTTCAGTTTATTTTTTATTTCTTGAAAGCAGACGGAGAGAGTGAGAGAGAAGCAGAGAGAGAGATCTGCTATAAGTTGGTTCACTCCCCCAAATGCCTGCATAAATGCCTGATGAAGAAAGGGACTCAGTTTGCATCAGCTGTGAACACTCCCAGCATCTAAGGGAAAAGATTTCTCAGTTCTGAAAGGAAGTCTACATGATTTGCCACAGGACCCACTACCCTTGGCCATTTGCTACTCATTATTTAAGGACCTCAAACATCACATTGCCTCCTCCAAAAAGTCCAGAACGTTTGCAGACATCCCCTGGGTCACAGGTAAATGGTCTCACTGAATTGTCCCATAAGTCTGTGCCCATCTCCATCATTGTGTCACTCTGTCATATTGTAATTATCCACACAAATATATTCTGTCACTCTCACAATATTGTGAACTTTCAGTACAGGACCTTTTCTTTCCCAACACAGAGCCTACCACACATCAGGAGCTCCATATAGGTGGTTGAATAAGTGAATGAGAATGTGCTTGACCTTGCTTTATGAAGTCTTTGGCCATTAGTGAGTGTGTAGTTTTGAGACACAAATGGCTTTTCTAGTGCATTGTGAGAGGCATTAAAATTAAATGTTAAGCATATTCTAAATGTTCTAACAGTTTACTTTAACAACAACAAATATTCAAGGTAGCCCTTGTAATAACATGATTCAAGTATTTATGTGTTAATATGTCCACTCTAGTGGGAAGAAAAGTGGGAAGTGATATCTATGGAAGTGAAACACACACACAACCAAATCTCAGTGTGTCCATGCTGCAACCCATCATGACAACTTTCAATGCTTATAAAGATTACAATTTATTCTTGATATTTCCATTTCCCTCTTAACAAAGTGAAGAATTCAAAAGTGTGAAGTATTCTGTAGAACTTTAATTCAAATCCTTCATAAAAATACAGAAGAGGTCAACATTGTGGCATAGCAGGTAGGGCCACCGCTTGCAAAGATGGCATCCTGTGTGGGTGCCAGTTCATATACTTTATGCTTCATTTCTGATCTAGCTTCCTGCTAATGTGTCTGGGAAGATCTGGGAATGCAATGGAGGATGGCCTAACTGCTTGGGCCCCTGCCGCCCATGTGGGAGACCAGAAAGAAGCTACTGGCTCCTGGCTTTGGCTTCGCCCAGCCCTAGACACTGCAGCCATCTGGGGAGTGAACCAGTGGATGGAAGATTCTCTCTCTCTCTCTCTCTCTGCCTTTCAAGCAAATAAAATATGTCTTTAAAAAGTGTAAAAGAAGTTTGACATCCTCTTCATATTTTTTGCCCCTTTCTGATGAAGAGGTTCTCAGATTAAAAAAAAAAAAAAGTGAGACAGTGCCATGATGGGAAGAAAAATAAGTTATTCTTGGATGCAGGATCTTAGTCCACCCGTACAGGATGGACTGGGTCCGAGGAAAGGTGAGTGTGCCGCTTGCCCATTCCCCAGCCTCCCGATCCCCAGAGATAGTCAGATGCAGCGGGGAGCCAAGTCTAGTAGCAAGGACTCATTTACTTCATATGAAACAGAACCTTTTATAGCACAAAACTGCAGAGTCATTGGGGCAGGGCTAAGGACCAACCAATCACTTAAAAAATCACCTTATGGGGGGATTTCTATAGGACTAGCCATATGTCTATACACTTGTTACTAGTTTTGTTACCTCCCCTGATGTTGCACAGCCAATTAGTTTTAGTGGTAAACAACTTTGGGTTCTTTATTTTATTTGATTTTATTTTTTGACAGGCAGAGTGGACAGTGAGAGAGAGACAGAGAGAAAGGCCTTCCTTTGCTGTTGGCTCACCCTCCAATGGCCGCCGCGGTAGGCGCGCTGCGGCCGGCGCACCGCGCTGATCCGATGGCAGGAGCCAGGTGGTTCTCCTGGTCTCCCATGGGGTGCAGGGCCCAAGGACTTGGGCCATCCTCCACTGCACTCCCTGGCCACAGCAGAGAGCTGGCCTGGAAGAGGGGCAACCGGTACAGGATCGGTGCCCCGACCGGGACTAGGACCCGGTGTGCCAGCGCCGCAAGGCGGAGGATTAGCCTAGTGAGCTGCAGCGCCGGCCCAAACAACTTTGGATTCTGCCCACCTTACTTCCTTTGGGCACCATCATGTAACTAATTTCCCCACACTTGGAGCTCAGCAATTGAGAGCTTTTCCATTTTCCCACAAACATACTGAGATGGAGAGTAAATGACAAAGTGAAGCCATGCTCTTTATTCCAAAACAAAGAATTCAAGGCATAGTTCTTGGAGGAAATTTAGTCTGGAGCAATGGATCTTGAGGAAGGGAATGTTTTGCTTGTGATATATTACAAGCTTTCTCCTTGGGTAGGCTTCCTGCTGCTTCTTGGTATATACCTCATCTCCTGCTATGTGGGCAATAACAGCTCTAGTTAGTTTTTATTCAACTGACTAACTGTATTTAGAAGAAGAAATCACCTAATTATAAATGTTTAAAGGCATTACTAGCTACTTTGCTTTTCCAAGAAAAACTTGGAGTTGAGCGTTCTCAATTGGGACCCATGAAATCAGGGTATTGTTCCTGGATCAGCTGATAATTTACCTACAGTATGTGGACATTTTTCAGCCTTCTAAGCTAGAGGTTTTGTTTTGTTTTGTTTTTTTTTTCTCTATGAAATTAGAAAGCTTGAAAAGGGGACTTATTTTCCCTTTATTTGAAAAGCATATACAGTGAGAGAGATAGAGACACACAGAGATTTCTCATCCACTGGTTATTCCACCAAATGCCCAAGCCAACAAGGCCTGGACCACGCCAAAAGCTGGAGCCTAGAACTCAATTTTTCACCTGGATGCCAGGGACATCATCTGCTGCCTCCCAGAGTCCGCATTAGCAAGAAGCTGGATCGGAAGCAGAGGAGCTGGAACTCAAATCAAGTAGTCCCATGGGGGAGGCAGGTGACCGAAGAGCTTCTAAACAGCTGCCAAATGCCCTCCCCTTGAATATATGACTTTTTTTAAAGATTTATTTATTTATTTGAAAATCAGAGTTACACAGAGAGAGGAGAGGCAGAGAGAGAGAGAGGTCTTCCATCTGCTGGTTCACTCTCCAAATGGCCTCAATGGCCGGAGCTGTACCAATCTGAAGCCAAGAGCCAGGAGCTTCCTCTGGATCTCCCACATGGGTGCAGAGGCCCAAGGACTTGGGCCATTGTCCACTGCTTTCCCAGGCCATAGCAGAGAGCTGGATCAGAAGTGGAACAGCTGGGTCTCAAACCAGCACCCATATGGGATGCCGGCGCTTCAGGCCAGGGCGTTAACCTGCTGCACCACAGCGCCAGCCCCGAATACATGACTTTTAATGTGTTTTTCAGGTTCAGATTCAAGAAGGGTTATGTTAACTGTTGAGACCCTGAAACCAAATTGCCTGGCCCAGATTCTAACATATCCAGCCCCTCCATCTGTGTAATCTTGAGCAAGCAACTCTTGCTGTACAGTTTCTTCATTGTAAAATATGGTACCATTAATCCCTATCTTATTCTTATCAGTGTGCTGTATTAAATATGTTATTATAGTAATGAATGTAATACTCATTAGCCTATAATAACTGCTGGGTAGTTTTTCTATTATTATTAGCCTGTAATCTATAAAGAGCATTGTAATACCCTAGTTTTGTTTCCAGCACAGATCAAATCATGAGGGATTTTCTTCACTACCATATAAAAAAGTCAATATACTTTATCCCTGCTCATGTGTACATGGGTTGTGAAAGAGAATTCACCAAATGTGGATTCTCCTTGCACCATCTCTGGGGAGTCTTATAACCACCTACAATTCTGTTACTCGATTACCTTTAAAAGATATGTGTGTACATATATGTGTGTACGTGTGTATCTTTTTTTTTTTACCTAGTTATCAAATAAATACAGGTAATAGTGAAAACTTACCAGAATGTCTAAAGTTCCTGGATTATGTCCTTCAACTGCAATAGGTCCAGCATCTATAGAAATCATATTACTGGAAGAATTGCACAGCCCACAGTAGCCAAATGTTAGCAGGAGTGCCAGAAAGCAGTGTGTTCCATTCTGAAATTACACGCTTCTTGCTCATGTTGTTTTATTTGTTTTAAAGGTTAAACTTTTTGCTGCCCTTAAAATGCCATGTGTCATTCTTTGAAAATAATATTTGAAAAATGCTGAATTTAGGATTTTATTTCTATACAACTTACAGTGGAAAATGAAAGACAGTCATTCTTTACATTCTGTTCTTTTAGTGAAAGGGATCATTTAGAAACAATAGCATCTACTTTTCTGAAACAAGGGAGTTATTTCCAACCTTGGGCTCTGATGTTTGAGAATAAGCCAAAAACTTAATGGGGTTTCCTAGAGCCAAGAACTATTTGAAGAGAGGTCTGAAATCAAAAGACAAGAGACAGGGGTAAAAGAGAACTTCTGCAATTGACTTTTGCTGGAAGAAAAAATAAAAAGGTGCTCAAACTGTGGCCTGTTGGGAGTTATTTCTAATCTATCCAAACAACAAGTGTTATTCTGGTAACATGTGAGAACCTGTTGAATTCCGAATGTATCCAAACAGCCCTCTGGGCCGAAAGAAACAGGTAAACCCGTTTCAACTCGTCCTTGTAAGCATTTCTGAAAACATACCTCCAGAAATAATGACATATTTTAGCAAGTACTATCCTTCCTTTTTCTGAAATTATTAAGTTATAATAAGCTAAGTGCATATACTCTGGATTAATAATATGCTATTTTCAAAGTCAACAGGCTTCTTCATTTGCACGAATTTCTGTTTTCCCTTGGAATAAACATATTCTGGATGTTTCCCAGCACTGTCCTGCAAACACATCTCCTTCTAATTATACTTCTGAAAGAAATGGTGGCTCCACAAGTTCAATGCAAAGAAAAGAAAGCTGCTATTATTCCAGGGGTGGGGTGGTAGGATTCTATTGGAGCACGCCTTCAGATATTTCTGCTTTTGTGAATACTAATTTTCAGCTGGGGCACAGCTCATTAATTTTCTTTCCCCCTGGACAATTGAGAATTATAATATTTTATATCAAGACTATCTATGCAATGCCATTATATTATAGAATCATGGAATGTTAATGCTTGAGGGAGTGTCTCATCCTCTAGTCCATATGTCTAATTTTACAGAGAAGAAAGCTAAGTTATAAATAGATTAAATTTTTTATGGCTTAATAAAGAATAAAATGTGGAATTCAGATTTCCTAACTTTCTCTTCTATGGTCTTTTCATTACTGTTTTCCAACTTGCCATTCATACATTGATAATTTGTTATAGGGTTCAATTATATGTAAAACCTGTTTTTCTCTTTTCCCTTAATTAAACCTAACATAATTAACTCATTATCTATGGTGACTCTTTTCCACTAATGAACAGGATTACTAAGGGAGCAGTTGTATGATTTCTATCACTCTTTTAAAAGAAGTATAACCCTACCAATTTATATTATGATCTGGCAGCTCAAAATATCAGTGGAGGATGGTCATCATTTTGGACAATGTTTTCTTTAGGATTTCATCAAATGTACATGACGCAGATGAGTGGAGTAAAGGGGAGTCTCCAGCAACCATTAATGTCATGCCAATTGAGTGGCCATGGAGATCATAAAAAAGAAAGCCAGATGTGAGTGTGGAAGCATGAAACAAGCACCTAAAGAATGAGACAGACAAAATGAAAGAGATGTGTTTCTCATTTCTCCTTGTGAACAAAGTGCTGGTCGGTCCCCAGAGCTGTGTGTCAGTTCCTGCCTCTTGTCCAAATTTCATGATAGCTATTTCCAATAAACATCACATGGTTATATATAGGTACCCGTCCAACCTCAAATTCAGAAAGGGTATGTGGAATTCCGTGGATCAATTCCTAGTCTGTAATGGAGGCAAAGTAAATACGTTGTCTTAATAAAAACCTCAGAGAGTGAAATTGGAGGAATAGACCTTGTAGAGAGGAAGAAGAACTCTACCATCTGTCTCTTCTCTTATGACCAATGTTAACAGAAACCCATAGTACTTATTGCCATCCCTGTGCCTGATACTTAGCAGCTGGGATGGAGAAGAGCCCTGTCTTCTTTTCTACACATACATCTGAGAGTGGCTCTCTCCCTGGCTCATTTTCAATGTGCTATTCATGTTTCCATTCCTCCTTGTTGCCAGGTACACTGGAGACTCCAATAGTTATGATGGATTCTCGTGTTACACACTCTTATTGTCCAGCCACTACCTATTGTTGAATTGAACCAAGGTGGTAATTCATTTGCCTGGAATTGAGTTCTAAATTTTTTAATTACCTTAAGATTTTTGTTCCCATGCTCATGTTGACCCCCAAATTCATCCCTTCTTCACTATCTTTTACAGCATGCGGTAGAGCCATTAGGGTAGCACCTGGTGAGGATATGGAAACAGAAAACTGACTTAGCTTAAAGCTCACCCACATGTGTCTTATACACTTCACAGTCAAAGAGTGCTCTTTGTTTGAGATAATGGCCTCCCTTGGAAGTGCTGACCACTGTCCAGATCCCATGAGCCTTATATGACCCACAGGCCAGACATTCCTTACCTCTGCTAAACCAGTCATCTTCAAGATGGAATGCAATCATCACAGGATGTGACCAAGATAAACCATTGGGCCAGATGTGAAAGGAAGATATATATCTTTATCTCTTACTTTTTTCTGTCTACTTTGGAAACACTGAACAACACACAGAGCATGGTAATATAGTGCTATCTATGTATAATATATAAATAAAAAGAATATTGCTATAGTTTGGATATGATTTTTCTATCACAATTTCATGTGTTGGGAGAGATGGTAGACTTCCCAAAGTTTGAACCAGGTAGGAGGCCAGTAGGTATTGTAGCTTTATGCTCAGATGGAATTGTGTTTTATGCTCACTGGCTTGCTATTTTGTGATTTCACCTTCCACACTCACTCTTGCCATTGTGACACACCATGAAGTCTTCACCAAAAGCAAGCCAATGTCCCTTGAGCCTGTGAACTGTGAGCTAAATAAAATTCTTTACAAAGTAGCCTGCCTTGGATATTTTGTTATAGTAATGGAAAACTAATACACTTAGATAAGGCCAGAAGGCAGAAGTATTTTATTGACAGAGCATGACAAAAAAAAAAAAACCTTATAGATCTCTATTGTATTGCAACAGCACTATATCAGAGCAAATAATAAATCATTTTGAGTCAGTGTAAAACAAGGCAGAAGAAATACTGCTATATGATATGACGCACACTAAAAATCTTCATTATCATCCCACTTTCCATCTACTCTGTTTTTAGTATCACCCATTCCTACAGATTTCCAAGAAAGAGATATTTTGTCATCAAGAGCAAGGTATGTGGGTAGATTGGCAATTTCATGGTATCATAAAGTAAGTAGGTGAAACTAATTCAAAAAGTTCAAATTTAGAGGGGAGGATCTCAACTATGAGTCTCAGAATATATTTTCCTTGATCCTACAAGCTTTCAATTTCTCATCTCAGTATTACTAAGGAACTTAGCACCCCAACACTAAGTCAAACTACTTAGTAAAGGAGAAATCTCATTAGAACAGCTTATTCTTCTTCTGGGTATGTGATGTACAGCATGGTGATTATATGTAGCGATACTATATTAGCTACTTGAAATTTCCTGTTAGAGTAGATCTTAAATGTTCTCATCTCTCTCTCTTTCTCATTCTTAAAAAAGAATGACTTTTTGTCATGATATTTTGGAGTGTTCAACTTAGCTTACAAATATCCAAATGCATTCAGGGTAAATAATGAAATCTTGAGTCTAGAATTTAAATAAAGCCTAAAATGACAGAATACTTGTCTAGGGTAGCTGTAGGTTAAAGTGTTTGAAGTTATATTTCACATGTTCTTTACCCAATGCATACAATATTCATTGAACTAAAATATTTAAGTGAAATATTTTTTTTAATTTATAACAAACCAAGGGCACTTAATGTAAAACAGTTTGGAATTTGACTGGGGCTTATATTTGAACTACAACCAATGAGTAAAATTGACTGAACTCTTTATAGCCAGCCAATTCCTTTATTTATTTATTTATTTATTTGACAGGCAGAGTGGACAATGAGAGAGAGAGACAGAGAGAAAGGTCTTCCTTTTCCTTGGTTCACCCCCAGTGGCCCCTGTGGCCAGCGCACCACGCTGATCCGAAGCCAGGAGCCAGGTGCTTCTCCTGGTCTCCCATGCGGGTGCAGGGCCCAAGGATCTGGGCCATCCTCCACTGCACTCCCGGGCCACAGCAGAGAGCTGGACTGGAAGAGGAGCAACCGGGACAGAATCCAGTGCCCTGACTGGGACTGGAACCCGGTGTGCCGGCGCCACAGGTGGAGGATTAGCCTAGTGAGCTGCAGCACTGGCCCAGCCAATTCCTTTAAACTGGATATTTCTACTTTCTATTTATAATTTCATTCAAACCAACTGTAATTTTATTGTGAAAAACAATCATCACATAATATATAAACCTTCCATGATAAATATCTGCAGAAAATATGTAGAAACACAAACACCTGAGAAAATGTTCCCCCCTTTTAACTTAGCATTTAATCCCACTAGATAGATTTCTTTTTTTCTTTTTTTTTTTTGGATTTTTAAAAAGAATTTATTAATATAAAAAATATATTTCATGTATTTCATAGGTACAATTCTAAGAAGATAATCATACTTCCCTCCCTCTTCATTTCCTTCCCTTGATTCCCTTCTTAATATTAAGATTTGACAACTTTTTTTTTTAAAGATGTATTTATTTATTTGAAAGTCAGAGTTACACAGAGAGAGGAGAAGAGGCAGAGAGAGAGAGAGAGGTCTTCCATCCACTGGTTCACTTCCCAGATGACTGCAATGGCCCGAGCTGCGCCGATCCAAAGCCAGCAGCCAGGAGCTTCTTCTGGGTTTCTCATGCAGGTGCAAGGGCCCAAGGACTTGGTCCATCTTCTACTGCTTTCCCAGGCCACAGAAGAGAGCTGGATTGGAAGTGGAGCAGCCAGGATTCCAACTGGCAACTACATGAGATGCCAGCATGGCAGGCGGCAGCTTTACCTGCTACAACACAGCGCTGGCCCCAAGATTTGAGAACTTTTTTTTTTTTAAAGTTGACAGGAATTTTACTGTATGTTGCTAGTCAATTGAGCACAATTTTCTTGCAGGAAAATGGTATATGCTTTTTAAACTCCAGAGAATTTATCAAAAACAAATGTCAATTTGATACTTGAATATTTATTTTTTATTTTATTTTTTATTGTGTTTAAGGAATTAGAACTTCATATATATATCTACATATGTATATGTATTTGTATATATATTTGTATATATATATAAATTTGAGAATATTAAGTCTAAAGAAATTACCTCACTCTTTGAACTAATAGTGATAATTCTACTTATGGGCCACCTATGATATGCTAGGCTTTGTGATACATAATTTTTTTCATTAAATCCTAACATTAATCCAAGGAGATTGGAAGTAGAGATTTTGAGAGTAAGGGCTTGTTCAAGATCACAAAGCTTGGGACTGATAGGGCCAAGGTTTAAATATTGGTTTATCTGATTCTGAATTCTCTGCTTTTTCAAATTGTATCTCCTTTTTTGACATCTTTTTACTCATTACAAACCCAAACACTATCACAATAATATTTCATCTCATAGATCTTTCATGAATATAGTCATTTCCAGAAAAAAACGGAAGATTAGTAGGGGCATATGAAGAGATGTTAAATTGCACTAGCATTCTTCTTCCATCTGTGGCATGAATTTGTTTCTCTGTCTACAGAACATACAAAATAAAGCTTGTAAATAAGTTCATGATAGGTGAGAAGTAAGGACAGCCCCTCCTTTCTCTGCTAGAATGTAGCACATGACCTCAGATCTTTAGAGTGACAAAAATTGGGCCAGCACCGCAGCTCACTAGGCTAATCCTCCGCCTGTGGCGCCAGCACACCGGGTTCTAGTCCCGGTCGGGGCGCCGGATTCTGTCCCAATTGCTCCTCTTCCAGTCCAGCTCTCTGCTGTGGCCCAGGATTGCAGTGGAGGATGGCCCAGATCCTTGGGCCCTGCACCCGCATGGGAGACCAGGAGGAAGCACCTGGCTCCTGGCTTTGGATCAGTGCAGTGCGTCAGCCGCAGCGCGCTGGCCGTAGAGGCAACTGGGGGTTGAGCCAATGGAAAAAGGAAGACCTTTCTCTCTGTCTCTCTCTTTCACTGTCTAATTCTGCCTGTCAAATAAATAAATAAAGTGACAAATAAAGAGTCAAATAAAAGAACTCTCAATTGTGATAAGGGAATTCATTTTTCAAGGTTAATGGAAGCATGCGTGGCATCATGAAATACATCACTTTTCTTGTATATGCCTCCTTTACATCTTATCTGTCCTGGCTCTATGGTTTTCCTGCTGATATCCTTCCAACTGATTCTTTATCCAGAATTCATTTCTGTTGCTGGAAGCAAAAAACTATGATTTTCACATACTGGAATGAATGATCCTATTAAAAGTGATGCCTGGGAGATATAAAATCAAAGTTTATACTGAAAAATATTTGAAGTAACTTGAATGAAGAATTAATTGCATCTCCCAAAGCACTATTTGACCAAAGGCCATCAAGGGTGTATAGAGTGGAAGGTAAATGAGCAGACTCCTAATAAGTATCCTAATGAAATTAAGAAAATATGTATTATTATGTGTTATAAGAAGTCTATACTGATCACAGAGATGTGGGAAACAGGGGAGCCCCTTCTCTCTGTGCCTCATATTGACTTCCCTGGGGTCATGACTGTTAGCTCATCCAATATTTTATCATGGTCTCACTTCACTACTCTATATATGAATAATCTCTCTATGTATGAATTGTCTTGAGCTCCACAATGTGACTGAAATATACACAGATCCAAAGAGATAAAGACTGAGATAGACCTAAGGTTAAGTCACCTACTTTCTAAGTACCATTCATAACATGCTAGAGTAACAACTGCCTTGGGAATGTAGCATAGACACAATAACGCTGTAGAAATCCATATCTCAGATCTTCAAGATAAGAACTGTGGGTGATCTCTTGAGACTGCATTCCCTGCCCATGTAGTTAGCTTGACTGCTGGCAGGTAGCAGGAGCCCCAGGCACATTTCCCCTACCCCTACCTTCTTCCAATCAGGGAAACTGCTCCTGGGTGTGGCCAAGGCCCACCTGGAAAGTTACTGTGGCCTACGTAGCCTACGTGACCTTCAAGCTAATTGGAGAAGCATAGAGGTGCCAATATCGGCTCTATCATATAGAATAGCATTGCCCTGAATTAACTATGCCCCTTCTGCCTGCCCTTTGCTGCCTCTGTCTGCCCTTTTAAAAGTGTGCATGGCCATTAATAAAGCAGATATGTTCACCAAAACTTTTCTCCAGTGCTTATTGCCAAAGAGTGCTGCGACCCCACCCAGGCCGAGAGCGAATAATCCTCACAGGATGAACCTGCAAAGAACATACAAGTGAATTCTATAATTAACACATTGCTGCAGTTTGTGAAGCATAAGTTATAAAGTCAAAATTGTGTACAGTAGTCCTACTATTCATTTTTTTAGAGATTTATTTATTTGAAAGACAGAGTTAGAGAGAGAGAGAGAGTGAGGGAGAGAGAGAGGTCTTCCATCTGCTGGGTCACTCCGCAGATTGCCACAATGGCCAGAGCTGCACCATCTGAAACCAGGAGCCAGGAGCTTCTTCTGGGTCTTTCACACGGGTACAGAGGCCCAAGGACTTGGGCCATCTTCTACTGCTTTCCCAGGCCACAGCACAGAGCTGGATTGGAAGAGGAGCAGCCAGGACTAGAACTGGCGCCCATATGGGGTTCTGGCGCTTCAGGCCAGGGCATTAATCTGCTGAGCCACAGCACTGGCCCCAGTAGTCCTACTATTCTCAGAGCATTGGTTTCCATGGCTCAATCTCTGTAACAACCTTTCCATTTGCTGAATGCCTGGATTCTTCCCAATCAAGACTTGTTTAAGAGTGTAAAACTTGGTAAGCCACTATTTCAGTTGAGTCTTAGAATAACTATGTAGGGTAAAAATGATTCTTGCTTGAAAATCAGGAAATGAGTTCAGGGTGACCAAGTCCCTCATTCAATATAACACAATTAGTAAATGCCAGTTTCAGGAAAGAAAGTCAATGCTTCTAAACAGAGGTTAGTGATGTATTTAGGGGATAGTTGTGGATATCTGCATCATGATAATTGTCTCCCCTCCTCCTCTCTCAACATTCTTTAAAAAAAAAAAAAAACCCTAGAGGAATAATACTGCATCAACAATATTTATCCAAGTGTGCTACCAAATTAGTCAACAACAAAGCTGAGGCTTCTAAGAGGATGCTTAAAGGGTGAACATGTGAAGAAGAAATTAGACAAGCATCTGCCATTCATCATGAGGGGCTCCTCAGCCTCAATTTCCTGCCCTAAATGTTCCTTGACCTCTGGCGGTCACAGAACACTTTGGCTGGGGTAGTTCTTTGCATACGCAAGTAGCTGCTGCCATCTGCGCCATGCTCCCTCTGCTTGGTTGTGCCCCACACACTGGGCTTTGTCGTCCTGGGCATAGGGTGATGCAGCTGCTGCAGCCCCAGCCCCGGCAGTGCACCCAGCCCTTTGTGTGTGGTGGCAGCCCCTCCTGCACCCTCATGGGCCCTGAGTTGCCATGATTGCTGTTGCTGCGCGCTGCACAGAGGAGGATACAAAGCTCTTAAGGATGTCATTACCAATGAGATTAAGGAGGAGGAGAAAATCCAGGAGCACAAATCTCTCCCCAAAGTGTCTGGAGAATGGGAGCCGGAAGTGAACGGGACAGAAGCTAAACTCATGTGGGAAGTGGCTGGGGGAAAGATCACTGTTACTTTCAACATTAACAACAGCATCTCACCAATCTTTGATGGTGGGGAGGAGCCCTCACAAGGACAGAAGGCTGAGGGACAGAAGGCTGAGGAACAGAAGCCTGAATTGACGTCAGCTCTGAATTTCATGGTTGAAGTTACCAAGAGTGACAGCGAGAAGGCCCTCAGACTGGACTGTCACTATCCAGAGGATGAGGTTGGACAAGAAGACACTGAGAGCGACATTTTCTCTCTGTCAGGGAAGTTAGTTTGCAGGCCATGTTGAATCTGAGTGGAAGAACCCCAAGTACACACTCAACATAGATTCCCTGGACTGGACCTCATACAACCACCTAATGGATTTCCTCAGAGACCGAGGAGAGGACAACACTTTTGCGGATAAATTGGTGCAGCTTAGCCCTGCGCATGAGCACCAGCAGTGCATTACTTTCCTTGAGGAGTTCAAAAGTCAAGAGCCGGTAAAGGAGGGCACTGAAACTTCACTTGTATGGCAGGCTGTGGCCAGTGAACAAAACCTGCTCTGACACCTAGAGACCCGTGCACTGCAATGGTGACCATCCTTATACCATGAAAAATAGTGAATTCAAATAATTACCATTGCACTCTCATTTATCACTTTTTTCTGTACTAATTTATCATTTCCAGATTTTTGTACAACATAATGATGGACAATAAATTGCTTTTACCTCCTCAAAAAAAAAAAATGTTCTCAGAACTTGCGCTAGGTCTCATGCCTAGAAACAGAGAAAGTTTCAAAACTCATCTTCACCCATAACACTGTGGCTCATAATCCTGGAGCAGATACTATGGGGAGCAGGCGACAAAGACAACAAGCCTTCCTTAATGTTTGTTGAATAAAAGCGTGAAGTGACAGCTTTGTTAATCTTCAGAACTCACTGTATATCCTAAGACCACCACAGAAAATCAGATGCACCTGATTTTCATGTACTAGTCTCAGAAAATCCTACTTAAATAACCTACCAAGATATACTTTGCTATTTTCCCAGCAGCATGTGTACAGAACCTATACAAGTCCTTAATTTTTAAGCTAGAACCCAGAGGTGAGGCTATGTTTCACTGTAAGATTTCAGCCTTTCTTAATGGGCCCTTACACATCAGCATCCCTGAGTCCCACAATATCCGCTGCTATCACCAGTGAACATCTTAGATATCCAAATATATTCTCCCTGTGAGCAACTTCACTACATTCACTCACTGAAATAGCAAGATTTATGTGCTGTTAGGTATGTTTTCTGACATCAAAATCTCTGCTATTAGTTCATTAAAATATTAGATATTAGGCCACTTATAAGTTTTGTATATTTATTTAATTTTCCCTTTGTCCCTTATGTTAAGATGAATAAAGATTGTTTTGTTGTTTTTTTTCATGAAAATAGAAATTGTGATATATATAAAGAAATAAAAAATCTGGATCTTGACTAAATTTATTAAAAAGTATAAGCTTTATTTAAATGTTCAAATAAAATTTTGAGTGCATTTCTTAAATACAAATATAAATGATAAAAGTATAAAACAGCCTAACAGACTGAGAAGCCAACAAGCAGAATACACCTGGTAATTTTGTTAATTAAAAAAGAATAAATGTTGTTACCATTTATGGGAATGCTTTTGTAAAATTTCCTAAGCAGGAGGCTGATACAGGAGGACTGTTGGCTCAGGGAATTTGGGTGCTCCTCTAGCTTCCATTTGTACTGCAACTTGGATCCTTAGCTAATCCTGCTTAGTGTTGATTTCCAGCCACTGCTTTACCCAGGAAACTTGGAAGTAAAGCTACTTTGAATTCCTTCTCTCAGTGCTCTTAGGTCTATAGGGATGGGGAATGATGGAATGCAGGCCATAGATAACCTGCAAAATCACTGGTCTGGCCCTGCCAAGGTAACGGCAGGTGGGACTCAAAATACAGTAAGTAGATCACAGGCTAATATTTAAAATTATAATTTTGTATGGCCTATGAATGATGTCATAAATATCCAAATAGCCCTTGACAGAAAAAAGTGGTTCCCTGTCCTTGTGAGAAAGCATGGGTCCAGACTCCTTGGCAAGCCTTGCGTATATAGAAATACATGTGTAATGGAAGGCTCATCTGATGGGGATTTGATTGCAAGAAAAGAATAATGGGCTCCAGAGAAAGGGCACCCTTTACAGCAGCAAAGAATGGGGACCAATGAATTTAAAATATCCATAGGATGAAGGAGGTAGAGGAAAAAGTTTGTGGGAAAACTGAATTAAAAGTATTAGCTTGTTTCAGTGCACATTTTTTTCATAATAATATGAAAATATGTATTATGAAAAAGAAAACTGCATGGATTTCAAACATTTTGCAAAAAAATAAACTCATATTTTAATTATATTTTTCTGCAAACTTTTTTTTTTTAAATTCATCTTTATCCTTTCAATAATTTCCAGGAGACATGTTCATTTCTTTTTTTAAAGATTCTATTTACTTATTTGAGAGGTAGAGTTACAGACAGAGAGAGGGAGAAACAGAGATAAAGGTTTCCCATCTGCGGTTTACTCTCCAAATGGCCACAAACGCCAGAGCTGAGCCAATCCAAACCCAGGAGCCAGGAGCTTTTTCCAGGTCTCCCATGCAGGCACAGGGTCCCAGGCACTTTTTCCATGTTCCACTGCTTTCCCAGGCCACAAACAGAGAGCTAGATATGAAGAGGAGCAGTCAGGACATTAACCAGTACCCATATGGGATGCTGGCACTGCAGGCAGAGAATTAACCTACAATACCACAATGCCAGTCTCATTTGCAAACTTCTTGAAGTACTCACATACTGGTTCTGGAAACAGAACTAGCAATACTGTCATCCTGGGTCTCAGTTGCATCATTGGAAAAAGGTGTGTATGTGTGTGTGTGTGTGCACAAAGTAGAGAAGAGTCCCACTAAAAAAGCTAGAACAATTTGCACTTCAAGCAAGTTTGTTGGGGTACACTCTTTAATAAAAAGGCAGAAGTAATAATCTCTTTTTAAAAACGTTGCAGAATGAGCAGTGTTGGGCCATCGCTTATGAAATGTGCATTACAATGACACAGTACAGGAACTACTCCACAGGTCTGTCAGAAAGAGGAAGCTTCGCACTGGCAGCAGCAGGCCAGAGCACTCATGACAGAACCAAGGTTAGCAGGCTTTGGCCACTGAGATCCTGAAATCTGCACATGGCTTTCAGAAAGTTCAACGTTGCAGCAGCTCTAGCTTTATAACTACAGCTCAGCTTCCATCTAACTGTAGAAAAAAACAGAGAACCGTTGTGTGGGCATACGTCTCAAACCCTGAACGTTTTGAGAAATTTGAGAGGAAAAGTATCAGAAAAAAATCAGAAATTTTTTTTAAAGATCTTATTTATTTATTTGAGAGGAAGAGTTATAGTGAGAGGGAGACACACAGAGAGAGAGAGAGGTCTTATCAGCTGATTCATTCTCCAAATGGCTGAAACAGCCAGAGCTGCGCTGATCTGAAGCCAAGAGTCAGGTGCTTCTTCCTGGTCTCCCATGCGAGTGCAGGGGCCCAAGGAGTTGGCCATCTTCTACTGCTTTCCCAGGCCACAGCAGAGAGCTAGATTGGAAGAGGAGCAGCCGGGACTAGAACTGGTACCAATATGGGATGCTGGCACCGCAGGCAGAGGATTAACCTACTGCACCATGGTGCCAGCCCCCTGAAATCTTACTAGAAAAGTAGATAAGATTTGGGGCCATTCATTGGCATATACAAGAGGTTTTCAAAATCTTCATGTGAAATAAATATTATGAAAATTGTGCATAGATTTCAACAAAATTTTCACCAAAAATATGTTTATCATTTTAAATTCCATTTTCCACAAACTTTTTGAAATCTCTGCAGATGTGTGAACATGATCTTATTTGCACCCCTATTGTTTGAATGTTACATGTCCCCCAAAAGCTTGTGTGCTACAAGTTTGGTCCCAGGGGTGGCACTACTGGGAAGTGGCGAACCTTTAGCAGGTGGAGACCAGGGTAGGTCCTTGTTTCATGCTCCCAGAGGGTAATTATTCACGAAGGCTATTATAAACACTTTACTTTTGTCCTGTCCTGCCTCTCATTGCTTCCTGACTCGATCCCTCTTCTTCATGAGCCCCAACATCCGCTGTGGAGAAACCCACATCATGCTATTTGTACTTCCAGCCTCCATAGCTGTGAGTTCAATAAAGTTTTTTATTTCTTCATAAATTAGTTGATTCAGATATTTCATTATAGTATGTAAAAACTGATTAACACACATGCACATTCTTGATAGCTTAAGTTTATAATGTAGTAGCTACTCATTAATCTTATTTTCTATTTTGCCCCATTACTCTACAAAAAGCAAGCCAGGAGGGTGAACGATACAGTTCAGGCAGCTAGCCATGTATTATCCAAGACCATTTTTCTTTTCCAATAAAAATGTTCTTCATTACAAATACCCCTTCATTTTTTTATAAGCTGAACATTTCTACATTTGTGCTATAATATCTCTTTGAGCAGGCTGCAGCTCCTAATACTAGTTCTTTGAGATCAGAACACTTTATTATGACTCAGTTCATAGCAATATTCTTAACATTTCTGGATCATTATGTCCTTTTGAAAATGTGATCAAAGATTTGGACATTCTCTCCACAGAAAAGGCAAGTGGTATGTGACCTTAGAGCAGCCCTACTATAAAATCCCTTCAACATTTTCTCTCTCCCAACATCTCTGTCATGTCTGACCTCTCTTACTGGAACCCTACAAAAATCTTCGTGACACCCAACTTACCCAGCTTTCTGTCTCTTACAGGGTAGAAAAGGAAGAATCCAAGGAAGCCATTTTAAAACATTCTCAGGCCAGGGCCAGTGCTGTGGCATAGTGGGCTAAGACTGCGCACTGTGCTGGCATCCCACACAGGTTCCAGTTGAGTCCCGGTTGCTCCACTTCTGATCCAGCTTCCTGCTAATGACGTAGGAAAGCAGTGCAAGATGGCCCAAGTGCTTGGGCCCCTCACCCACATGGGAGATCTGGAAGAGGCTCCTAGCTCCTGGTTCTTGGCTCCTGCCTTCAAATAAGCCCAACTCTGGCTGTTGCCGCCATTGGGGAGTGACCAGCAAATGGAAGACCTCTCTCTCTCTTTCTCTCTCTCTCTCTGTAACTCTGCCTCTCAAATAAATAAATAAATGTTTAAAAAATTCTCAGGCCAAGTTTGAGAGTTTATCTGGTTTTAATTGTTTATTAAGTAAAGGTTAAGATTGTTATTATAAAGTAAATTGAAAGTATGCAATTGTAGACATTAAAAGAAATATAAAAAAGGAAGGAGGAGGAAGTGGGGAAGGTAGGTGGGAAGTATCACTATGCTCTTAAAATTATATATATGAAATACATGAAATTTGTTTCCTTTGTATAAATAAAACAAATTTTAAAAAGATAAAATGAGTGATGATTTATAAAAATATGCATAGTCTAGCATATGCATGTCTTTGAAATTCTAGAATGGTGCAAACATATTTCCTAGGTTTCTGGAATATAATCCATGAATTCTAAGAAAAGTATCAATAATAAAATAATCTCTATCTCAAAGGCAGGAATGGAATCAGAAATATTATTCTTTTTGGATTGACATCACATTCAGAAAACACTAAAGAAGTCAAACAAAGCGTCCTTCTGACAATGGATCCAGTTATTTTTTCTCTTTGTTCTCTTCTTCGTAGTTGAAACTATTTGGCTGAGTTAGGATTTTATAAGAATATTTTTTCTTTGGTGGTCAGAATTACTATTTTACTTAGAAATAGTACGTCCATTTATAATTCCTTTGGTAAAAAAAATATTTATTTATTTTATTTGAAAAAGAGAGGATGGGGAGAGAGACAGAAACAGAGTTCTTCCCTCTGCTAGTTCACTGTCCCAGTGCCCCCAATGGCCATGTCTGGGTGAAGCTCCAGCCAAGAGCCCAGAACTCAATCGAGATCTCCACATGCGTGGTAAGGATCCA
This sequence comes from Lepus europaeus, assembly GCF_033115175.1. Lineage (NCBI taxonomy): Eukaryota > Metazoa > Chordata > Mammalia > Lagomorpha > Leporidae > Lepus > Lepus europaeus. Next base: position 88,713,408 of record NC_084827.1, read on the forward strand.
AGTATTTGAGCCATCATCTGTTGTCTCCCAAGGTATGCATAGCAGGAAGCTGGATCAGAAACTGAGTAGCCAGAAGATGGATCCAGGCACCCTAATATGGGATGTAGAGGTAATTTAACAGTTGTATCAAATGCCCACTCCATTCATTATTTACTTATCCTTTCACTTAACAAATATTTATTAGCAATTGTTAGGTGCCGTGTTAGCTGCAGAGGCCATACTGATAAACATGATGTGGACTCTATCCTCCAGGTTCCATGGTCATCTAAACAGAGATATAACCAGGAAAGAGGCTAGGCTTTGGAAAGGAAGACTCCTGCAAGAAGTGTATTTAAGTTGAGAGCTATAGTATGATTAGGAGTTAGCTGGCTTAAGTTAAGCTAGACTTGTTCACTAGAAAGACGAGTTTGAAGTGGAAAACACTGATGAGACACTTTCGCCTCAAATTCAGCCTATGGAGAAAGACTACAGAGGATGGTGACAGGACAGCAGCTGTGGACCAGATCAGCATGCTTTAATTATGGGCTAATATTTAGCTCCTTGAGTTTAAAGCTTCTTTGGGTCATGAAATCATCTTAAGTATGCAAAACAGATGATAGTGTAGAGTAAGCATCCAGCATATCTTTGTTGGACTGTTAAGAAGAGCTCAAAGAAGACAATCACTTTCTGGATAATTGGTTTCCAAGTAGCTTTGGAAAGAGTTCCATGACGGGAAAATTACCAATACTGATAGATTGTCTTCCTTGCAAGGTTTTATTATTTCTTAAAGTATTATAAATTCTATGATTCACATTGTAAGTGTGAATGTAGGCTCCAAAGTCAAAGGTAAGTTATATCTAAATTATTGACAGTCTTGAAGTATCCATTCTGTTCTTTTAACTTCTATTAATGAGTATAATGATAGTCATCTGTGTGATTCAAATATCTGTTGGCGAAATAGAACCTTTTATTTCCGATGTGCTCTACATATCTGTATTCATCAGATTTTCATTCCTACCACAAATGCCTGAGAGGAGTTACTTAGGAAGGAAGAAGGTCTGTTTTAGCTTACAGTTTTGGGAGATCACTGTCCAAGACTGGGAAGCCCCATTTGTCTGCTGTCTGATTACCAGTGTTGGAATGAGTATGGAAAAACAATCACATGTAAATAATCAATCCTCTCATAAAACCCCCTCTGAGGGCATACCCCAATGACCTTAGGAAAAGGTCTAGAAACCCACAACAGGGCCTATGTCCTAAACACTATAATGGAGACAAGTCTCCACCCTTAATCCATTAAGCATTAATGTTGATCCATTAACAGTTAACACAAGACTTTTGAGACCAAGCCCCAGTACATGGATCTTTGGGGGACACAAAAACTATTAACCTAATTATAATAATCAAACCATACCATCTTCCAGGATGGTCATCAGGAGAATATTTTCTACTGGAGAAGTCAAAGGCTAAGACTGAGAATGCAAGAGTTACACAATTGGCTTACTGCTTAGCCTCCGGAAAACTATCTCAGTCTTCTGGGGTTTTGTTTCCTGAATTAAGAAAATTGTACTCTTTTCTAACAATATTTTTGTCCTGGGCAATACTGGAAGAATTACTTATGTATGTTCCATAACTGGACTCTCTGCCATTGCATTATTTGTCTATGCTGGAATCACAATGGGAAAGCGAAGATGGTACATAAAATGTATTAATTTGTTCCAAAGCTGAGTTCTTTCTAAGCAGGCAGCAGAATGAATGCAAGCTGTTGAATTTTTGTTTCACTACTCTTCTGAGTAAAAATTATCACTTTGCAACAACGTTGGTAAAGTGTATAAGTCCCCTACACCATGACAGGAGCAGTGAATGATGTTTCTGTACTCTCTAAAGATACTGCGTTATCTCACAGCTTGTTATATAAAAATAGTCCCTAAAAAATCCGGAAAACCATGGTTTCTTATATCATGCCCACCACGAAGTCTTTTGCTCTACATTCTGAATGGGAGGGGAGGGGAGAGAGAGAGAGAGAGAGAGAGAGAGAGAGAGAGAGAGAGAGACAGAAATACAGAGACAAGACTGGCCCAGGCTAAAGCTAGGAGCCAGCAATTCAATCCAAGTTTCCCACACAAGTGACAGGGTCCCAACTACTTGAACCATTATCTGCTGCCAACCAAGTTGTGCATTAGCAGGAAGCTGGAATTAGAAGCATAGTCAGGACTTGAATCTAGAACTCTGACATAGAATATAGGCCTACCAAGCAGCATCTTAACCAATGCACCAAGGACCCACTCCACTTGCTCCTTTTATTAAGATTAATACCTCATTAGAAAAAGTTATTGATTTAAAAAAAATAAAACCTAAATTTGGAAAACTATCTGAAGTCTTTGTTCTGCCACTTAATTGTGTGTCTTCTTTAAAAAATGATTTAGCCCAATTCATATGACTTCAATTTCACTGATGAGGAAGCTAACACCTGCCTCACGGGATAGTAAGGTTTAATGAGACAAAACAAAGTGTTTCACTGAGTAGTGCTATCTATATTACTGTTCCATCTCACTATATATGCTATCAGATAGCCCCACAGCCATTACACATTCTGATATGCAAACATACTTTCAAATAAACAATGGGACTGTTGAAACCATTTTATTCACCCTTTTGTTTTCCAACACACATAACATATTTTGCTTATTATTTCATTTCATGAATATGTATTAACTGTGTACTTCTAATTTTCAAACACAAGGGTGAATTTCAAATGCTGGGAATCTTAACCCACTTATTGACATCCTAGTGTGAATTTAAGTGTGACAATCAAACCACACTATCCACATTACTGATGAGGTGGTATGGCTTTTTAGATACAGGTAGTGAGCACAGGATCATTATGACACCAAGGGTTAACTTGCACATAAAACTTTCACGAGTGGAAGCCTTTCAAACCATATTCTGAGCCCAAATTCCAGACTAACAAAACAGCTAGAGATATATGCCATTCCAAGAATGCTTTGTAGAGTAGCACTGTTCTGTAAAAATAACTTTGTCTTATATTTTAAAAAAATTCTGAAAGATCCTGGAATGCCATTTCTTTCCAAAAGAGTAGCCATATTTGAATTTTCCTAGCAGCTTGCAGAGAGAGTGCAAAGCTAACAAGAATCAAAACAGACTCTTTACATAGTTTGTTTGGGTCTAGAGGAAATCTGTCCATGAGCTTTTGTGAAGGGGCCAACATGTCAGCATATGCCTGACTACAGTGAGTTTATCTTTCAATTGATTTAGTCCATTCTGCGGGAATCAAGATGATGCAAGAGTATGGCACATAACCAAGCTCATTCTCTTTTCATTGACAGAAGTGATAAAACTGTCCTAATTGCTGTGTATCACTTGATCATCTGTAATTGCATCGGAGACTATGTTTAAATTCCTATTACAGCTATTTTGTTCATGTTTTAAGATGTTATTAACATAGAGTATAATCTTCTTATGGTAATGGTTGTCAACAGTAAAGAATGAGATGAATCCATAATTCTACTGCCAGGGGTTTCTACACAATTTTGTGGGACATATGTTCTGTTAATAGAGGTATTGGCCTTCTAAGAATCCTTGAAATTCAGCTGCACAGAGGTGGACACCCTTTCCAAGGTATATTAAAAATGATCATCAATATAGATTGTTCCAAGAAAATTTTGTCCTCTATTCAACATTTTTATTTCCTTGAAGTTTAATAGTTCACGTGTAGAGGAGTATGAACTGAGGCTACACTGAGATCAGGCAGCAGAGTTGGGGTACTGCTGGCTTCCATTTCTCTATTTTTTAAAAGAAGATTTATTTGCTTATTTGAAAGGAACTTACAGAGAGAGAGGAAGAGATAGAGAAAGAGAGAGATCTTCTGTCCTCTGGTTCACTCCCTAGATGTCCACAACAGCCAGGGTTGAACCAGTATAAAGCCAGGAGCCAGGAGCGGTAGCCACATCTGGGTTTCCCACATGGAAACCATCTTCCGTTGCTTTTCCCAGGCCATTAGCAAGGAGCTGGATCAGAAGTGGAGCAGCCGGGACTCAAATGGACTCAAATTGCATCTGTATGAGATGCTTGTGCTGTAGGTGGTGGCATTACACACTACCCCACAACACCGGCCCCTATTTCTCCATGATACTATTTCACCAGGTCATTTTTACAGCTGTAGATCAAGAACTCTAGAGAACGTGAGAGCAGGTGCTAAAGAAGTACAGTTCATACCCAACTAGAGATTAGCCATACCCAGCAGGTCTGCCTTTATATAGAAATGTAAGTAAGCACTGTTGGGACCACAGAATCAGATGGACTTAGGGGAAAGGAGGAGGGATCTGAGATTGCACATAAGTAATAAAGGTATATTAAGGCACTGAAATAACAGTGCATGGTACTATAAATGCCACTACAATCGTTCCTTTCCATAGGCTGGTGGTAACTCAAGGCATACAGTTACATATAATATCAACAAACATTATTTGAAAACTTAATGTACCCAAGATACACATATATGTGTATAGCAGACACAAATTTTAAAATGAGGGGGATTAGGATATAAAGTCTTGTCACATGCTAATTTTGCTTCTGTTTGAGCATCTACTGAATGATGTTATGATGTTAGGTCTCTGAGTAAAACACATAAAAATCCTTACATTTTAATTCTGGTTTTTCTTAGTATTTCTCAAACAGGATTGCACTTGCTATTCATATTGGTACATTCATCAGCACAAGATAAAATAACTCAAGAAAACAAAGACTGAAGCAAATGTGCCCATCTTCACTGTGAATATCAGGAAACAAAATGTATCTCAGGCTCATCACGAGCAGAATGATTCCCTCTTCCTTTCTCTTGATCCAGTTGTTTGTCTCCAAATGCAGGCTACGTCTGTTCATGAAGACCAAAGATGTCTACTATCAAGTGGTAAAACCTCCACCAACTGTTTTCCCATTAGGACCCAGAAATTCTTGGCTCTGCCATATCCTCTGCTTACTTAGTCTCAGAAGTGAAGCCCTCATATCTTTTTTATTCCTAAATCACAAATGCTATCATCTTTGGTTGAGATGGCTGTCTGCCTGACCCCTCTCTGCTTTCTGCATCCTACTATTCTAGTGCTATTTGTCTCACACCGAAGTAGAGTCTTGTGTGCCACAATTGCAAGGTAGAAAGTAGCATAACACACTCACAATCTAGAAACTGGATGTAGCTGGTGCCTGGCCATGCAGAGATTTACACAAGATGAATCAGAAAAATGGAATTCACTTAAATAAAATCTTACAGTTAAGGGGCAAATTATCTGAATTTTTATCCCAAGCACAGTCCAATGTCATTGCCTAATGAGAGGCATAGACAATATACGTTGAACACTGATAGAAGAAATAGACCATATGAGTCATCTTCGAGAAGATTTTGAAAAGAAAAGAGACTTTAATGGTGAGCACAATACTCACTGCCAAAAAAGTGACAGGGATGTCATGGTTATAAAAGTCAGGTTTCGATGATACTGAATCAGTAATTCTGGCTGGAAAGGTGTGTCTGGGGGAGATGAATAAAGGCTAGGAGTGGAAAACCAGAGAAGAATCCTACAGTGAAAGACTTGGAGCTTTGCTAGTGAATCTGAACTTACCCTTTAGAACCAGCATTCTTCCTTGCCTTTCACTTCTTTGCCTTCCAGGATCAGCTCTGTGTCCTATTGGATCCCCTTATCTATCTACCTCATGGTGAAGAGGTGCATGTACCTGTTCTGAATCTCTTGTCAATTTATCTATGAGATAGAAAGTCTGTTTCTGTTTCCAGACTCTGTCAGACCTCCTTACCCTGAGTCTTTTATCCTCTGTCCCTGGGGACTTATTGCCAGTGCAGCAGCAGATTCCATGTGGCAGATAGTGTAAACAATAGATTTCAGTAAATATATTCACCAAGGTGCCACTCCTGTACATTAACTCACATCTTTTTCAATAGTTGGCATGTTGTTATCATCAGATGGAATGGTTAAGAGGAAGTTCAACTTAAATCTGATTGGTATTAAAGCACATTTTAAAAAATTCTCCTTGGACTTCTTAATCACACAGTTGAGAAGCCCTAATCTTAAAATACAGATTCTCCAAAATTTGAAACATTTTGGGGGTTATCAAAAGTGAACAAGTGTAAAATTCCACACCTAATCTCAGGTGAGGCGTTGTAGTCAAACGACAGGTATACTAAAAATATTGTACAAAATTAACTTCAAGTAATGTATTTAAGGTATAAAGGAAACATGAATGGATTTTGTGTTTTTAGTCTTAGGTTCCATCCCCAAAAATATACGTGCAAGTATTTCAAAAATAAACTGAGACATCCAAAATACTTCTGGTCTTAATAATTTCAGATAAGGGATACTCAATTGTATTTTTGTTTGTTTCTCCTCATGAAATGATTTCACTATAAGATTCATCCATTTGGATGGAGCAAGAGAGAAAGAAGTTAAGATATTAGATGCATTCACACTGGAAACTTGGGCCAATTATCTTACTCTGTATTCTCATGCATGTCTAAATTTGATATCAGCCTCCAGAAGTTTAGTCTGCCTCTTCAGCAATGAACACACACACATTAGGGTTCTTCCTTGTCGGTAACAAGAGCCAGAACCTGCTCATGACTGCCTGTGTTTTTAGCTTTGGTCAGATTGCTCCTATGCTAGTATGATGACTGTGTCTTCCTGAGAGTATCATATGCTCATCATCTAAACCATTCATGACATAACCTTAAATTTCACAGCAACAATAGCTTGCACGTCTCTAAATGATGAATTTAGACACTAACCAAAAGGAATTGATCCAAATCCTCCACTAGAAAAATGCAAACTTCTTGAATATTGTCCCTAGAGATGATAAACCCGTGTAGGAGAGGGTTGTGGATATATTTAGCTTACACAGCCACATGAATTGAACAATGAGCACAATGTCAATCTTTACTTTGTGTGGTAAAGTCTACAATTACCACAAATAATTTTGTTACAATGCATCCAAACCTGGTCTAAAAGATACTAAAGACACTGACCTCTCATTGATGTGACAGAACAGATTTCCCTCCATGGCGTACAGGAGTTTCAAGATTTGTAGGGGAGCATTGAGAATAACCCATTTCTCGATCATTTTTTCAGGTTATCCCAGGCTTTGTCCTTTTTTTAATTAACAGTTTTAGTTGGATAGTGGACCTAGGAGAGACTAGGAGAAAAGAATGTGATGGAAGGGGAGGAGTGTTAATACTTAGAAATTAAATCTGTGCTCATTCACAACTGAGGGTATTATCTTCAGAAAAAGGTGGACACTTTTTCTTTCTTTTTAAAAGCGTAGAATCTTTCTTCTTTTCAGGTCAATAAAGTATACATCAGTTTCTTCTAAAGCTTTTGAGATCTTTGCTTCAAACGTATCACGAAAGAACTAAATATTCTTCTTTAATATTATAATGCTATTTTTAAAACTAAGAAAAACTTTTCTTTATTGGAAGATAATATTTAAAGCAGATCAGAAGATTGGCCTAAAGCACTGAAGCTCCCTTTTCAGAATGCTCACCTCTCAAGCAGATCTTTGTGTCATTTCATATTCGCTATTAGAATTTCACCATTCCCAAACAGTTTTTGAAATACTGCATGCTTATTTACAGTTATAACACAATGAAAAGGTTTGTTATTTTCATACTTGCTTTACAAGTGATCAGGCAGAGAATCCATACCTGTTGTACACACACATGTGCTTTCCCTTCAGGTCTTTTGCAATCTAAGGAAGTTTCTTAAACATTGTATCAAGCTTAAGAGTTATAAGTTAACTATTTCTTAATATCTGGATTCTACTTAGGAGACCATAAGAAGACAGAATTTAAAAATCAAGAATAGGAAAAGCTAACACCAGACTAATGAAAAACATGTAACTGATAACTTTGAATGAAAATGGTACACATTTTGAGTCCCTAAGCTTACTCAAATTCCTTACTCCAAGAAATCATTCTAACTAGTTCATCATCCAGGACAACATTTATCAGTGTCTAGACAAGCCCTCTCAAGAGAGCAAAATGAGAATTTCTCTTACCAGAAATGGAGAAATTTCTGTCTCACCTTTGCCAGACTCAGGTCTATCTCTCACTGGTGTGATTTTCCAATCTGGCTTTAATCAGAATGTATGAGAAGTGAATTGTGGTTTGATTTTGAGATCTTCTTCATTTTTTTGTGACAGTAGAAATGAAGGAACTAAATTGCTTTAATACTTTCCTGTTTCCAGCAATGACACAATGCCACATGGGAAGAATAGACTGAGACCAGCGTGAACCACCATTGTATTTTGCCCTTGATTTAGTCTTAATATTTATGAGCCCAGGATATATTTGAAATGAAGAGACCCTGTGCAACTGCAGTCTAACATAGTTTACTATACTGTTTCTGCACAATGTCTTGCATTCTATTTTACCTTCAAGAGTACTTAACTTCTGTAGTGTAGATTACCAATACCCAAATATTGAAAGCAAGAGTATCATGGCCTCCCAGAAGCACAACCAGCAGACTGAAAATGTTCTTGCTCCTGTCACAGTGCATTTTTAGAACTAAGCAGCTGATTTTATTATCTAATGAAAAATTCTGTGAGTTTTAATTTGCTGTGAGGGAAAAACATTTACAATTGAATTCAGTTACAACTCATTTGTGATTAAGATTTGGTATTTAATATTGATGGGTTTATATTACTTTCTTATTGCTGTCTTTGGAGAAATCAGTATGAATAATATGCTGAACACAAAATATATAAATGCCTTATTTCTCTACTTTTACAATATGAGATTGGATTTATATTATAAATATAAAATAATCATTTGTTAAGAGTATTTTACATAAAAGCAAATGTGCATAAATGAAGAGCACCGGAGTAGCTGTTTACTGAAATCCCTAAGAAGACATTGCATAGCACTTAACAGAGATTGCAAGTGAAAAACATATAGCAAACCTCTTCAATTCCCAAACTTTTTCTTAGCAGAACATATGAATAAAGACAATTTTCTGTGTGGTAAGTTGAAAGTTAGACTTGACAACAGATATTTGGTTTAATAGCCAAGCATTTCACTGTCCATCTTTGAACTTTTATCAGAGACAAAACTTTTTGTTCCAATCCTTCCTACATTATTTTCACTCCAAGTTAGTGACCTCACAGGATAGGAAAATCTAGTTTTAGTTTTAGAAGTTACACTGAGTTTCTATGAGGGAGAGAAAACAAAATATAATTGCAAACCATTGCAGTCACAATAGGTAACCCAGGGGGGATGGTTAAGTAAGTTGTAGGCCCTTTATACATGCAAGAATACAAAGATACAATATATTCAGAATATACTCAGAAAGCATCTTAAAATGAATGGGAAAATACTTATATTGCATTTTAAGCAATAAAATACAGGATAACATAATAAAACAGGTTGAAACACAGAGAAAGGACTGAAAAGAAATAACCGAAAATTTAACAATCATTTTATTTAATTTTGCAACTGTAATTTTTTTCTTTGTACTTTTGAAATTTCCTAAATTTTTGCATAAAGCACATCTAATATTTTTGAGTTTTTGGTTAACATAATAACTTGCACACCTGCAAGGAGCACAGTGCAACATTTTGACACTCATATATGGTGCAAACTGATTAAAACAGGAATCCACATCTCCACCCACCCACCTTTCCTCCATGTTTGGAGCCTTCCAGCTGTCCTAGGAAAATATGCAATGTTCTTATCAGAATTAATGTGAATTAATAGTTTCTTCTATAAAAAAGAAGGTACCCTCAGTTATAAGGGAGAAAAATGGATTTTAGGTATTAATTAATTTATTTTTAAAACATTTATTTGTTTATTTGAAACACAGAGTTAGAGAGACACAGAGAGAGGGAGGAGAGAGAGAGAGAGAGAGTTCTTCCATCTTCTAATTCACTTTCCAAATGGCCACAATGGTCAAGGCTGGGCCAGGCTGAAGCCAGGAGCCAAGAGCCTTTTCTGGGTCTCCTATGTGGGTGCAGGAGCCCAAGCAATTGGTGCATCCTCTGCTGCTTTCCCAGGCACATTAGCAGGTAGATGGATAGGAAACAGAACAACTGGGACTTGAAATGGCACCCATGTGATTCCAGCACTTCAGGCCGCAGCTTTACCTGCTATGCCACCAGCCACATAGGTGTTAATTTTCATAACCTATTTTCTTGCCAGTGTGATAGTGCAAGCCAAAGGGAGACTCTCAAGATAATTAAGATTTTGCTTCAACAAATCTGAAGCCATAGAAAACACATTTCCTCTGTGCAAAATCATTGTGTTTTCCTGGCCAAGGCTCATTCCATAGAAATTGCTTCACTCCACGTAGCCAATCCCTAGTGCCATGATTCAGCTGAGAGAAATGGCTTTTCCCTGTTCTCTTCCCCGCAATCTCCACCACTTGGGCCTTCAAATCAGCTCAGTCACTCCTGGCAACAATCATCTCATAATATTTTAGCATTTTAGACATATTCAAAGGAACAGATTTCGTAAATCTCAAATTTACTCAATTCCCAACTGTGAACCTCATAGAATACCTTGCACAAAATAAAACAATAGTTTTTCAAGTTCAGAATATGTGTTTTCATCCAATTAACATAGTTCTTTTTGAGTGACTATTTCTTAGGTCAGGCATGGAAACTGAGTTCTCACAGCATTGAAGGTGATAGAATTTAGATTAAATGTTTAAAAATAAACTGGAGACATTTAGAACAGTATAGGAGAGATCACGCCAGGAATGTATATGGAGAAAACTAATATTTCAGAATCAAAATTTGGGGAATTAACAACATGAACAAGGCCCAAACACAGCACCTGAATTGAGGGACAGCAGACCAGAGAGTTGAGAACTAGGTGAAGTTGGCACTGACATAATAATATTTCCTAGTAGAAGCAGTGCTATTGAACAGCCATTCCTTGGTTGTGATTAAAAGTGACATTTGCTGTCTGGAGCCACAGTTATGAGATAGCAAAAGTGAGAAGTCAGATAAGATTAAGAGCCAGAGTGTACAATATATAGCATATACCCCACTTCAAAATCCTGAGTTTATACCTTGAAAATACTCATTTCTAATCATGTGCTTTATAGTCTTTGCAGGCCATCTATATAAGTATTAAAGAGAAAGACTAATGATTTAATTTTATTTAGGTTACTTGATGATTCTTTCAATTTGCTACAAGTAAGCAACACTAGAATGGTCAACACAAGGATTTAAAAAGAATTTTTGGGGTGCAAACATTAAGTCACGGAGATGTCTGCACTGTACTAAATTGTAATGCATTGCCATCAGTGAACCCTAACCTCCATGCAGAGGGATTAACATTAATTTATAAAAACAAAAATACTATACACAGTTGATTTGTTAACATCTGCATTCTAAAGCAAACATTTATAATGAACCTGAAGTGAGTTGCTTATTATTTATTTATCATGCATTTCTGTAAACTTTTTCCTTGTTTAATGTGGCATTAGAGTACAGAAGAAAATTGTAATGCAAAAGAGACATCATTTTCATCTGCAAAAAATCTCAAATTTAATGGGAAAGAAATAAATATAACATACTTTAATAACGGAAGAAGTAATGGCTACACTAAGTCCTTTTCTGTTAGAATGTCCTCATCACCATTGTTCCTTTATCTTCACTGCCTGAAAAAGCATACCCCTCTACCAGCGCTCCAACAAAACATCACATGAATTGTGTAAAACGGAGCATACAGAAATGTAGACCCAATTCCTGCTACTTTCTTTGTCACTATTGAAGCCCTATCAGCTTATTATAAAGTACAAAAGAGTAGCTCGACTGATAGTCCTTAAATGAGAATAATAATTACCTACAATTATTGAAGATTTACTATATACTCAGGGCTATAATAAGTACTTTTTTTATAAAGATTTTATTTATTTATTTGAGAGGTAGAGTTACAGACATTGAGAGGAAGAGACAGAGAGAAAGGTCTTGCTTCTATCGGTTCACTCCCCAAATGGCCACAACAGCTGGAGCTGCATCAATCTGAAGCCAGGAGCGAGGTGCTTCTTCCTGGTCTCCCAAGCAGGTTTAGGGGCCCAAGCACTTGGGCCATCTTCTGTTGCTTTCCCAGGCCACAGCAGAGAGCTGGATTGGAAGAGGAGCATCTGGGACTAGAACCGGTGCTCATATGGGATGCCAGCGCCGCAGGTGGAGGATTAACCTACTGCATCACAGCGCTGGTCCCTAAGATAAGTACTTAATACACATCAAATGAATAAGTGTTTGCTGAACTCAAGATCTAGTTCTTTGAAAGAAAAATTGGCTGATACAGAGGCAAATCAGTTTTGCCTATTATAATGGGACATTCTGATCTGTCAGATGCTAATATGTTCAAAAGTATATGGAGGGGAAGGCTTTTGGCATGGCAGGTAAGACATCTTTTGGGACGCCTACAACCCGTGATGGAATTTGTGGGTTGGAGTCCCAGTTCTGTTCCCAGTTCCAGCTTCCTGTTAATTCAAATCCTAGGAGGCATTAGGTGATGGCCCTAGCCATTCAGGTGGGACATCTTGATCAAGTTTGAGGTTCCTCGCTTTATCTTGATACAGCCCCAGCTATTGTGGGCATTTGGAGTGTGTGTGTGTGTGTGTGTGCCTTTCAATAAATAAATAAACCTTTTTAAAAAATGCTATGTGGATTAGACACTCACCTGCCCCAAGGCTAGTGAAGGACATTCTTCCAGGGTCCCTGAGCCCATAAGAGGGGGAAATTCACTATATCTAGAGAAACTAAATCTAAAGAAATAATTCAAAATTGTGAGGCAGTGATCATCAGAGTCTGAAAAGTACAGGGAAAGCCTGTAAAAACAAACAAAAAACTTGAAGTCCAAAACATTTTAAGGAAAATGTTGAGTTCATTCATATCAAAAATCCCTTAGATCTTTCATTATTTCTTCCATTTATTCAAATTTGAATTCTAACTCCTAGCACGGTCTTCTCCTTATTTGCAAAAAATGTGAAAGTTTCTCAGTAATCACTTAAAAACGCTTTTGCAAATGATATCCATCAAATGTCCATTTCTCAGTCAGTTATGTGAACCTGTCTCAACCTAAGGACTAGGAATAACAGAAGTTGTGATTTTACAAAATTGGACAGCTGACTATACTCCAGGGTCCTACAAGTAACAGTTTGATTATGGATTCAGTGCATTTCAGACTTAGACCTACCTGACCAGGAAAAATAGAGTTGACAATATCCATATGTCTTAGTGCATTTTGTGTAAATAATAACAAAATACCTGAGACTTGATCATTTATGAAAAGTAAATCTGTTTTTTTTTTGTGTGTGTGTGTGTGTGTGTAGTTCTAAAGGCTGGGAAGTTCAAGCTTTAGCTTCTGGCAAGGGCCTTCTTGCTGTGTCATGCCATGGTGGAAAGCAGAAGGGCAAGAGATCTTGCCCAGATGAGGGAGAGGGGAAGGAAGCCGAGTTCATCCTTATGTAAGGAAACTATTCCTACAATAACAAAACCACCCCAACAAAAATTACTTCAATCTCTTCATTAGCTAGCACTTGTGACCTAATTATCTCTTAAGGATACTCTGTCAAACTGTTGAATTAGGGATTAAATTGCCAATATACAATGTTTGGAGGACACATTCAAACCATATCACTGTAACTTAAATATATATATATATATATATATATATATATATATTCATTTATTCATTTGAAAGAGTCGCACAGAGAGAGAAAGAGACGCGGGGGGTGGGGGACAGGTCTTCCATCCACTGGTTCACTTCCCAAATAGCCACAATGGTTGGGACTGGCCAGGCCAAAGCCAGGAGCCAGGAGTCAGGAGCTTCTTCCAGGTCTCCCATGTGGGCTGCAGGAGCCCAAGTACTTGGGCCATCTTCTGCTGCTTTTCCAAGCCATTAGCAATGAGTTGATTCAGAATGGGAGTAGCTGGGACACAAACTGCCATCTATATGGGATACTGGTGTGGCAGGCAGCAACTTTACGCACTATGCTACACTGATACCCCCAAGCATAGTAATTTTATACTCTGTATCCCCAAGTAGAGTGAAAGCAAATTTATGCATATTAACTAAAGTATATGAGTCCTTATTGCTCAGAGGATTTATTTCCCAAATGATTCAAGTGATAATTACTACCGTATTTTCATTGTGTTTCCTTGGATTATAATAAGCCAGCAATCACAAATGGTGTCTCCTTGGTTGCACTCATATCTGCACCATGGTGTGTTCAGGGGTCTGAAAAAATAATTGCAAAATAAGGAAATCTGCATAAAAGTACAGAGTTCAGACTTTTGTCGGATTTTCTTGCTAAACAGCGATTCACTGTTGCTCAGTAGCACACAGTGAGTGTGAATTACACTTTGACAAGACTCCCTACTTAATTGCTCCAAGCCTTCTTCTGCTTAAACTAAAATTACCTCCTTGTTTGAATGTATATTTGAGTTTACAATTTTAGGTAGAGATCCTGACATGAAATTCATGTTTTATGAAAGTGGTAAATTCCTTGAAAATGAAATGACATTGTATTTGCAGCATAGATGTCAGAAAGAAACAAAGCACTAATTTTCCAATAAATACTTAGTTAAAAAAAAAAAAACACCTGTGGCCAGCATTGTGGCCTAGCAGGTTGAGTTGCTGCAGTATCCCATGTGGGTGCCTGTTAAAGTCCCAGCTACTCTGCTTCTGATCCAGTTTCCTGCTAATGCTCCTGGAAAGGCAGTTAAGAAAGTCCAGGTACTTGAGTCCCTGACACTCATACAGGAGACCAGAATGGAGTTCTTGGCTCCTGTCTTCATCCTGGCCCAGCCCTGACTGTTATGACCATTTGGGAAGTGAACCAGCAGGTGGTAGATATCTCTATATCCCTCTGCATTTTAAATAAATAAAAATAGATATTTATAAAACCTGAATGTTCTGAATCTTGGTTTGGCAAAACATGTGAGTTAACTCCATGTCTGCAGCTATGAATGAATATATTGTATTTTAATTCATTTGCATGGTGAAATCATAATACCCTGGGCAGGTTTGAATTGTGTATACTGTAAGACCATGAGCTAATTCTCTCAAGTCATTACATTTAGAGGCTCATTTTGATATATTAAATGCTATAGTTTCCATCTACTCTGCCTTCATCTGTGCTATACTGGAAGCTCCTCTCTCTCAAAGCAAGTTGCAGTTTGCATTGCTTCCATTAGATGGCACAGAAGATTTTTTGAGGTACCAAACAAACAGGAATGTCTGAAAGTTCTGTGTGGGACCAGCCATGATGTAAACAACAGAAATTTCAGATCCACCAGAAACACCTTTTTAGACTATCTGATTTAAGGTATTGCCAGAAAGGAGTTATTTTATAACTTATGAGCCATTTTTCTTAACTACACTATTGAGACCATTTCATTTGTAGCAGAGCTCTATGCCTTGTTTTATAGCCTTTTTCCTTTTCAAAGTTGAAAATAATAGTCATACAAATTATTGCAAAAGATATGGTGGAGAGGGCAGAAGGACACTTTTACACAACAGAGAGCCAGGTCCATAAGAAAAAGTTTTATGTATAAAATTGGTGTATAATTACCAGTTGGTTGTCAGTCCCTTATATGCTTGTTATTTTTGACTATCCTCTTAGTATTTCCATTCATACTAACATTTCTCCTTTGATAACTTAAAATAAGAAATGTTTTTCAATACATTGGCCAAATCTAAATCTTATCATATGTAAGTTGTTCTATTAGTCAAAGTATCAATCATTCTGATATTTAGACATAATTATTTGTGCTTTTTCAGAGAATCTTCAGGCTTTGAAGGACTTTTAGTAATTTATTTTTAAATCTAGGGTAATGTGTCCCACATTAATTTCATTAGAAATTAAAAAAAAATCAACAGAGAGCCCTTTCCTTGGTTTTGGTGGGAGCAGAATTTGTAACAGAACGATGAACATTCTGTTGACCTGACTTAGAAATCCTGAATTCCTCACTTTGCACGTGTTGAAAGACTTAGGGAAGTCCTGCAAGACCTCAGGAACTGGCCCAAATGCAATCCAATGTTTTACATAAATAGGAAGCAACTGTGCTACCAGCACAGAGATCTCCATACACTCAAATCAAATGCTCAGCTGATGGCTAAAGTACATAGTATTTAAAAATTGCATGAATTGTCTAATGTCACTAATTAGCCAAATCTCTTCCCCAAAGTGGTTCATTTCCATTATCCTTCTCTATACAATAGCCTAAACCTTGAAACTTCTGGGTCAGGCCCTTCTTGGAAAACCACAGATGGGAATGACATGGAGCCATAGACATAGTGCTGAGAACTGGACTACTTCAACCATTTTTGAAGGAGAGAGAGTGAGGTCAGGAACAAAAGGGAGTGGTAGAGGCAGATGGGATATATTTACTTCTGGGTCCTTTCTATCTCTGCTTAAATAGCTTGTCAGTGGTAAAGAGTGTATAGTTATTATTTATGTTCCAAACAGTCCCATTTCAATAGAAATGAAATGATTCTTAGGTGAATTGAGGACTCAAGGTAAAACAACTTAGGAAAATAGAACAGTGAACAATGAGTCATTGTTCAAGAAGATGTCTTGGATACAGAACAATTAGAAATAAGAAGAGTGCAAGCTTAACTGAGGCGGCTACCTTGAAAACTGGGAAAACAGAAGGAGCAAACTCCATGAGGTCTTTGTTAGTGTAAACCTGTGGGTACCAAGAACTCTCTTATGATGATGGTAATGACAGATAACCCTTAGCACAATTAATAGACCTTATCTATTTGGAGGAATTAAAAATTTAACATTAAAGAACATAAAATCAGGGCAAGGAAGACTATTATGACATTCATTCTGAGCCCTGGACAGGCATCAGAAGATCCAGGCTCAATCATTACTCTTACTTACATGGAGTTCACATATAGTGACATAGACAGCTTTGAGAACAGGCAGGCAGCAAAGAAACGTTTCTGCCCTTTAGGTGGCTAGCAGTATTTTTTTTTCTCATTTTCATTCCATCACATCTATAACAAATACACACACATGCACTTTTTAAGTCTTAAGCTTCCTAAGAGTCAATTTTTCTTGTATACCATGATAGATACTGTGGGTTCATTTTTCTAAAGTTCTTTGACTAATTTTAAAGATTTATTTATTTATTTATTTATTTGAAAGACAGAGTTACAAAGAGAGATAGAGACACAGAAAGATCTAACTGCTGGTTCACTCAGCAGATGGCCACAATGCCCAGGCCAAGGCCAAGAGCCAGGAACCTCATTTAGTTCTAATATGGGGACAGGGCTCCAAACACTTGGGCCATTTTCCATCACTTTTCCCAGGCCTCAACAGGGAGCTGAATCAGAAGTGGATCAACTGGAACTGAACTGGTGCCCATATGGGATGCCAGAATAGCAGGCGGTTTTACCCATGATGCCACAACCCCAGTCCCCTTTGGCCTTTAAATCTTTGTTTTATAAATGATCACTGCAGTTGCACTTTTGACCACATATTACTCACTCAAATCATAAATTGCACATTCATTTCTTTAAAAAGCTATGTTCTTGATTTAATAATAGCACTAATAGCAATCCAGAAAAACAAGAAAATAATTAAAACATGAAAATACAGAGTTCCAAAGAAATGAGGAAGAAGCCAAAAGGCAGGAGTGCCAATACAATAAGATAAGCAAAGGAAAGTCTGAAATTAAACACTTATCAGGTTACTAAATCAAGCAATCTAATTTTTCCCTTGTAGTAGTTTCATTATTATTCTTTATTCAAATACGGGAAAAAAGTATTTGGTTTGATAATCAAGATGTTACTCTTTGCTTCCACTTAGTCAAAATTCTCTTTTACTCCAAATTTGGCTCTTTCCCCATCCTGTATAGAGAAAATAATTGTAAAGGGAGAAAGCTAATGGTTTCATTGAATGATGACAGTCTTTCAGATGTGAGCAGGCCTGTTAGCAAGAGTCTGATATATGCTTTGGATTATCGTCTCCAAAACTGGAGATCAATTTAGACTGATGTCACAGCACTACGCCCTCTGATCTCATTAGTGAACTGCGGTGGCAGGTGGAAAGGAGCTAGACAAAAGCTCAAGATTTTGGAGAAATTGGTCCACATGAAGACTTAAAATCGGGCCATTGAGTTAATGACAAGAGCCCAATTTTTCCTCCTACTATTAAAGAACATTTCTCTAGATTTTACTTTAGAAACTAGTGTCAGCCCAGACATTTAGCTTAACTGAAGTTGCCATTTGGGA
The DNA here is from genome assembly GCF_033115175.1 of Lepus europaeus. Taxonomy (NCBI): domain Eukaryota; kingdom Metazoa; phylum Chordata; class Mammalia; order Lagomorpha; family Leporidae; genus Lepus; species Lepus europaeus. The sequence continues at coordinate 88,731,664 of NC_084827.1, forward strand.
TGCTCACATTCCCAAATTGGAGTGCCTAGGTCAAGTCCTAGCTACTCCAGCTCTGATTCAACTTCCTGGTAATGTACACCCTGAAGGTCATAGGTGCTTGATTTGCAATACAAAAGTATAAACATGTTCTAAGGGAAAGTCCACCTTCTTTCCATCATTTTCTTTTTAAAAATATTTGTTTGAAAGGCAGAGTGACAGAGAGGGAAATATAGAGAGATTTTTCATCATCTGCTTCACTCCCCAAGCACCAAAACTGTGCCAGGACAAGGTCAGGAGCCAGGAACTCTGTCTAGGTCTCCAACATGTGTGGTAAGAACCTCAGATACTAGGACATTATCCAGCCTTCCAGGTGCACTAGCTGAATCAGAAGCAGAGCAGCCAGTACTTGAATCTGCACTCTGATGTGGAATGTGAACATCCCAACTAGCTGACTAACCCACCAAGACACAAGATCTCCTATTTTCATCATTTACAATCTTCCATTAGGCAGTACCTAGGGGAACATGTAACAGTTGCCACAATATATGAGAAGGATACTCGGCTATCTTTTCAATTCTTTGACAAATGATTTCTCTTGGAAAAATAGTCACAGTTCAATTTGCAGTCTTGGATTAAAGGATATTAAAAATCATCATATGAAAATTTAAATTTATTCCCTATTCTGAAAGACTCATTTTCTGTAGTTTTATATTTCTTTCTGTAGATTTCTGCCACCATACTCATTGCTAACCCTTCTACTTAGAAAGGAATTTTAACTGGAATTAATCCTATGTGCAAAGAGGTGTGTATTTGTGTTTTCATAGGTTCTTGTACTTTTTGTCTTTTATTTATTACAAAATAAAATTTCTCTCCATGGGAAAGGAATTTTAGGTGTTATTAAAAGTGAGATAAGGGTCTTAGAACAGAAAGTTATAATATATATGGGTCTACTATCCATCTGATTTATTTTTATTTTACAATTTCCTTTTAATAGAAAATAACCCACAAAGTATTCCTTACAGTTTATAATTTAAGGGAAATAGACCTACACCATAATTAAGGATTTTTGGCATGGAGTATATACAATTCACTTGAATAAATACACATACTCTCAGGAAGTAATGACAAAAAGTGAGCAAGGGTTTGTTGTAAACAGACTTCACCTAGTGAGAAAACTTGCCGAGACAGGCTTTGGCAGTTGTGTTCAAGAATGTGCATGGGTGACACAGGTTTCTCAATTCACCTCACTGGATTACTGCAGGGCAAATTGTCAGGAGGATGTGCAACTGCAGACCAAGATTGTATTTTGTTTTTATTTTTAGTGAATACTCCTACATTTGAGATTTTTCTTTCACCATTTTGCAAAAGCTCCAGTGAATGTGAGAGAGAAAATGCATCAGGTGAAAAGGTGGATGCAGAACAAATGCAAGAAAGGCAGACGATTGCAATGGTCCATTCCGTGAAGACCACATAGAAGTGCAGCCCCCGGTTGAGTAGTCTGCCCCACAACTCCTTCCCTGTACTGAATCACCCTCATCTCTCATCCACTTTCTCAGAAAAAAACACTAGAGAGTCATTGGGTAAAGGAAAAGTTCTGTGAATGTGAAACAAAAATCATGATCAAAGGGAGAAGGCAGGCAGTCAAAGGAACAAGCACAAGCAACCATTTAAGATTGGGAAGCTGCACTCAGAGAGAGGTTACCACTTGGACCCTGATACTTGGAAGAAGCAAGTTGTTAAAGGGGAAGTACAGTCCTAGGTAGTCCTGGGTAACCTAAGGCAGGAAGAGGTGTGTCTCTTCTACTCTTATCTTTTCCCTTTACTTTCTGTGATTTGAGGATTTTTGCTTGTGAGCAACAGAAAACTCAACCCAGAAAAACTTTATTGAAAGGAAGAAGATGAGGTAAAGGAGAAGGAGGAAGATGAGGAGGAAAAAAGAAAGAAAGCAAAATGAACTGGCTTATGTAACTGAAGCCTAGGACACAAAAGCCTTCACTCCAGGTAGACAAGTGTTCAGGATGGTGCTTCTGCATTTTTTTATTGTCTCTGCTCTACATACTTGATGATGGCCTACGTTGCAAGTGGGTTCTTACTTTGTGACTGCAAGATGGCTGCTGGCAACAGCAGGGCTGTGTGCTTCCTTATTTGTGTTTGACAAGAAGGAGGAGTTGATGTCAAACTCTAAAAAAAAAAAAAAAAAAAAAAAAACCTGTCTAGTTCACTTTTATTAAGCCAGTTTAGAACACAAGCCAATATCCTTGAACCAATTAATACATTCAGGGTAATGTATAACTGGCAGATGTAGCCTGAATTATGTGCACATTCCTAAATCATTAACTGTGGTTACAGAAGGGGGTGCTCAAATTGACCTAACGCCATCAGGTCCATTCCTGGAAGTAATGTGGGTTCTGTCCCAATCCTACCATATGATTAACAATGAGGGCAAGATGTGTGTATAGATTGTGGTAGTTGCTGCTAAGACAAGGACTCAGTACCAGGAAGAAACAGGGACAGCACTACAGCAAACCAATGATGTCCATTGTAGATTGTTTCCCTATATCCTCAGTCCTTGATTCCAAGTATCTAACTAGAATCCCATTGCAAGAGGCCCCAATTATCCTCTTTTTAATTTATTTGACAGGTAGAGTTATAGACAGTGAGAGAGAGAAAGAGAGAAAGGTCTTCCTTCTGTTGGTTCACCCCCCAAATGGCCGCCATGGCCAGCGCTGTGCTGATCGGAAGCCAGGAGCCAGGTGCTTCTTCCTGGTCTCCCATGCGGGTGCAGAGGCCCAAGAATTTGAGCCATTCTCCACTGCCCTCCCGGGCTACAGCAGAGAGCTGGACTGGAAGAGAAGCAGCCAGGGCTAGAACCGGCGCCCATATAGGATGCTGGCACTGCAGGCGGAGGATTAACAAAGGGAGCCACGGTGCTAGCCCCTCAATTATCCTCTTGATTCATGTGAATTGGAAATAAATCAGAACTCACTGGTAAGCCTACCTGAATAAATATTTTTGAGGAAGAAAAATTATTTTTTGGATGCTTGCTTGGCTAAATATGCATGTTTGCGCGCGCGCGCACACACACACACACACACCTATTTCATGCATTATAACCAAGTATGTAGTATTTAGGCAAAAAGGGGGTACAGGACTAGGACAGAAAATCTGAGAGTTTAGTCATCAGAGATTATTTTTCACAGGGTATTCCAAGAAAACTTATGTTGTAACATTTTACTCTGAAGGGGCCAGATCACCAATCAGCCAAAGAAAGCTGTAAGAAAACAGGCGGAGTCAGAGCTTTAAACATGTAATGCATCATGATGGATGTTGCTGAGCAGCAGTGGCCTCTTGCTCCCCTTTTCTGCATCCCAGACACTTTTCTAAGCCTTGCTATGAAAAACCTGGCAGGGCTGGCGCCATGGCTCTCTTGGTAATCCTCAGCCTGCAGTGCTGGCATCCCATGTCAGCGGCACCAGGTTCTAGTCCCAGTTGCTCCTCTTCCAGTCCAGCTCTCTGCTGTGGCCCGGGAGTGCAGTGGAGGATGGCCCAAGTGCTTGGGCCCTGCACCCTCAAGGAAGACCAGGAGAAGCACCTGGCTCCTGGCTTCGGATTGGTGTAGCACCGGCCGTGGTGGCCATTTGGGGAGTGAACCAATGGAAAAAGGAAGACCTTTCTCTCTCTCTCTCTCTCTCTCTCTCTCTCTCTCTCTCTCTCTCTCTCTGTCTATAACTCTACCTGTCAAATAAAAACCTGGCAAACTGCTTTTCACAGAGGCAGTTTCCTTAGGAAATCTTACCTTTGTCCTTTAGTTCTCCCAGTAAACAAAGATTTCCTCTGAAAACTCCCTCTTGAGACTGATTATACCACGATGCCCTAAGTGGATGGATCACTTACGTCTGTTAACAGCATGAATATAAAAAATGTGGTATATACTATTTTTTTTTAAATAAGCAACAATTTATAACAAGATTGAAGTAGGCAGGCATACAGGTTAAAATTGATCAGATTTGTGAACTGGAAGACCACGCCTTCACCACGCCCCTGTGTGGCCTCATTCTCCTACCTGGCCACACCTGGGTGCCCACCAACCAATCAGGTTAATTAACCACTCCCCTTTGGAAGTAGGTTAAAAGCCAGACCACAGTGTGGCCTGGCCTGCTCTTTTTCCCTGGCCTCCTGCTAGGAAGGGGCTTGCTGTAGCCCCGGGCCTCCAGGGCACATGGCCTTCCGGCCCTGTGCTCTAGGCTTCCTGGCCTAGCTGCTCTTCCATGTGGCTGGTTCCTGGTGCTTGATATGAACCCCTATTTACCTGTCTCTTTTAAATAAAGCTCTCACTCTCCTATGCATCTTTCTCACTAAATAAAAGCTTAAAATGTACCATGATGCCTCGTTTATTTGTGCCGGTATTTAGAATTCTTCTCTAAATATTAGGCAAGAACCCTCTTGGGCTTATTAATATCGGGGATTTAGTAATAAGCCCATGGTGAAATCGTAAGGCACCCCAAACTCCAGTAGCATATGTGGGACCCCGGGTAGCATTTTTAGGGAACTTTAAGGGGCCACATTTCAGGGTAAATTTTAGGGGTCTTCTCTGATTTCAAGATCACTTTAAATGTAAGGTAATTACTAGGGTAAAACCTTAACAAACTAGTTTTTTTAATGCTGCTGTAACAAATTCCCGCAATCTTAGCACTTGAAACACCTATTTATTAGCTCATAGTCTCTGTAGGTCAGAATTCTGGCACAGCCTGGCTGGATTCTCTGTTTAGGGTCTCACTGGCATACAATCAGGGCATCTGCCAGCACTGTGGTTTTATGTGGACTTCAGGATCATCTTCCATCGGTAGATGACAGAAGTCAGTTCCCTCAGGTGTAGGACTTAGGTTCTCTTCCTTAGCTATGGTCTCCTTCATTTTGAAGCTAATATTAAGGTTAATCTTGCAGAGACACTGAATCTTTCCTATGCTGTGAATCTCTGTGACTTCCTCCTTTGCTCCTAAGGGCTCCTATGATTATATCCTGGATACTCTGGGATACTTTTCAAGATTTAATTTTCAGTAGGCTTAATTGCATCTGCAAATTTCCATTTGCCTTGTGACATAACCACAGGTTCAACACTAGGGAGTGAAGACTATGGAGGCCAAAGTTTGCATCCCATGCTGGCTAAGTTTCATTTCCCACACTGATAAAATCCAGTGAAAGTGAAGAAAACCCACCACAGGGAAGAACCCAAATGTGGGTTCTTCAGCTTTCACATTTTAGTGAGTAACATTTTTATGTCTATTGATTTATACATATGTAAATTACAGAAAGATAAAGGATGCTGAGACTTTTCATTTGTTCTGATTTAGGCTTTTAAAACCTCTATTCTTGCCGACTGTGAATCAGTTATAAGGATAACTCTAAAAGCATCTCCCTGCATTTGTCTTGTGTTTCTTTTTTGTCAGACAGTACAAAGAAAATTAAGGTTTTTCTCCTTTGCTATACATATAATACTCAGAAGTGAAAGCTTAATTAACTTGTCAGAACCCTGGCATCTCTTTTTTGAACTGCTGTATCCACTTTCCCAAAAGATTTGAGAAAAAAGAATAACTCCTCCCATAACACCTGAGCTGGAAGAACTGCACATCCACAGCAATCTTGCCCTCTAATGTTGCTTCCTGCCATTACTGGTTATGTACCCATCCATCTGGGTGAGTACATGCTTTCTTCATTTGTCAGAAAATGTCTCCAGCACAGAACACCAATTGTTCCATAAGCTGGGGCACATGGAGTTGCAAAGAGGAAGCAAAGCAGAGCAGCTAATTACCATGTACCAAATTCATCTTCTCAAGAAGACAGAAAAAATTAAAAGAAGCAAAGAAGTTGACAATTCCAGTGTCATCTGTATTTTCATTTTCTTGCTATTGACTTCTTAGTATTCTCTGTCTCAGAAAGTGATGTTCCCAGAAGCATCTCAAATATTGGAGCAAATCCTCTCAATGTGTAAGCTTTCCCTTGAGTCTAAATTATTTACTTTTGAAAGCTGCATAACTCCTTCCCGAGGCCAAGAAACTGAGTGTAAATTGCAAATAGCTTCTTTAGCTTACTATGTATAATTCTAGGGATTTTAGGTGCCTCTATCTACTGAAAAATATTTGACAATCTCTTTTCCAGTCTTTTGGCATTCGTTTCCTTAAGATTCCTCCCTACAAACAAACCAGAACTTGGCTTTTCCAACTCAGTTATGCTTCCTAATACAAGGTTATATCTCCCTGATAACTCTTTTATTCTGGAGTCCCATGGATTTCATTTTTCCCAGTGTTTATATGCTTGAGATGCTGAAATACTAGGTAGACTTCCTTACATTGCCTTGTGCCAGTGTTTCCTATCTTCCCAACAGAACCCAAATATTAATCCTAGTTACCACAATTAATGTAATTGATTGATCATAGTTCTACCATCTTTAAAAAATAAAAGATAAAATCATCAACTTCTGAGTTCTCAGGTTCTCCATAAATAATCTGTAAGATAACTAATAAGAAGCGACTTGCTTGTTATGAATGCCTGTGTTTTGAGTGACTACTGGAATTGAGGTACTACTTTAGACTCTCTTGGCTCCTGCTTTTCCAGCTAAATCACTGTCTATACTTGTTTGAGAAGTTACATCCTCTCTCTTCCAGAAAGGTAGATTAGCCCACGTTGCTCCTAAAACAATTATCTCCTGAAAAGCGACCTCCTTGTTTGTTTTTGCACTAGAGGGAATTGGATGGTTTATCAGATTATAATATACATTTTATCAAAGGATAAATACTTCCTTGAGGAAAGTTTATCAAAATTCAACAAGAAGGCAGAGAAAATATTTCTTTAAGACGCAAAGAGAATGAGGGTCAAAAATACTACACAGAAGTTCATGTCTTCTTCTTTCTTAAAAGATTTTATTTATTGATTGATTTATTGATTTAAGAGGTAGAGTTACAGGCAGAGAGAGGAAGAGACAGAGAGAAAGGTCTTCCATCCACTGTTTCACTCCCCAAATGGCCACAACAGCTGGAGCCAGAAGAAAGGAGCTTCTTGTGGGTCTCCCACATGTGTGCCGGGGCCCAAACACTTGGACCATCTTCCACTGCTTTCCCAAGCCATAGCAGAGAGCTGGATCAGAAGAGGAGCAGCTGGGATGTGAATCAGCACCCATATGGGATGCTGTCACTGCAGGTGGAGGCTTAGCCTACTATGCCATGGCACTAGCTCCAGAAGTTCATGTCTTGACCAAAAAGAAACACCAGCTAATCTACAAATTATTTTTTTTCTAAGTCGTGGCTAACGTAAGAAGGGCCACAAACAGGTTAGGTTCTGAAAGTCTATCTGTAAGTTCATGTGTTGGGTATATCATACCACTGGGCATAGCATACCATCTGTCAGTGGAATGCAAAGTTGACACATTTTTTCCTTTGGAATACAACATTTCACTTATCTATGTACATTTTAAAATGAACATTTCATAAGTAGAGGGGCTTCTGTGTCATATTGAAAGTATTGACATATGTAAATATTTATCATTTTTGTCACTTAAATTTTCCACAACAATCATGCATAATGAGTAAACATATATCTCTGGGACACCCACACTATGAAGATTTGTTCAAGAGTCTGTGGATTGACTGAGTAGTTCTAAGTTTTTAATTATTTATTTTATTTGAAAGCTAGAGGGTAGGGAGGGATTAGGGAGAAATGAGGGGGGGGGAGGGAGAGAGACAGACAGATAGACAGAGTGAGAGAATTCCCCATCTGCTGGTTTACTTCCCAAATGTCTGCAACAGCTGGGGCTAGGCCAGGCTGAAGCTGGGGGCCAGGAATTCAAGTTTGGTCTCCCACATGTGTAATATGGACCAAACTACTTGAGCCATCACCTGCTACCTCTTAGAGCGCAAATTAGGAGGAAACTGGAATCAGGAGCAGAGCCACAATTCAAACTCACTCGCTCTAATATGGGATGCAGGTGTCCCAACAGGTGTCTTTAACTACTAGGCCAAATGTCTACCCTGACCGGGTCGTTCTAAATTGGTTGACTTTAACGGGGTATGTTCATGTGTCTGTGATCAGTTACAGGTGGGCTAGTAGCAGCTAGTGTAGGAGGCCTCAATCAGGATAATGAACTTTGTTCCACTTGGTTTGTCATCCTCCAGCAGACCTGCTTAGGTCTCCTCTTGTGGTGGATTAAATACACAAAAGGAAAAGTAGAGACACAGGGTTTTTGAACTTTTGGATCAGAATGGGCACAACATCATTTCGGCTATATCCTACTGGCCACAACAAACCACCGGACCATCCCAGATTCAAGGTTGGGGAAAGTAACTAACTATCTTCTGATGAGAGGAGCTGCAAAAATCACTTTGCAAGAGGTGAATATATGAGACTTAGAGAAATAATTGTGGCCATCTTATAATAGGACTGTCAAACCAATTTTGTGGGTAATATCTAAACATTCTTGGAGCAATTTAGGCACATTTTTTCTTCACTACATTAAAGAAAGTAAAATATATTTAAACCTAACAAGTAATCTGTCATAACTAAAAATAAATTTTCCAGTGCATCTTGTTTGGTTCACAATGGCTAGCCTAATTTTCTCTCTTTTCCAAATATAATTAACTTTTAAAAGCTCACGAAGTTCAACCAAGTAAAACATTTCTTGCATCTTCCTTTAAAAATCTGTCTATGCCTTGATTATTTGTTTTTGAAGCTCATATAATAATACCTTCATGTAAGAAGAAAATAATCTTTTTAAGAGTGTACCTAAAATATACATGTTGGATTTTCCTCCTGAGGAAACACAGTAATTCTTTAGCCCATCTTGGCTTTCACTGAGCCCTGGGACAAACCACATAGTTCTGTCTGCTCATAAACTCTAGGACTACTCTATATAATTGCAGCCTCACAGACCTCTACTCCTTGTACCCTACTGAGAAATTTTATTCCCTATTCTCATTATAAAACTGCACAAAAATCTTAAATTATTGAGTCCCACATTTTTTTCCTGCACGTGTAACTAATTAGATTCAGTATTGTATTTTTTAATGCAGTATGTCAGGGAAATGGGCTGGAAATATTTTATCCAGATATATTCTTAACTATAGAAATATCTGAGATCAAGATAGTTTTGAGAGCATTTTCTGTTGTTAGCAAACATGTCCTCCCTGAAGAAGAAAAGCTTTCACAGGAACTAAGAATAGAGTATACCACTTACACTGTAATTGAGAAAGACATAATCTTTCAAGTCACTGGTATTCTTATTTAGTATACTAAAGAGTAACATGAAACAAGTGTTGCCTTTAAAATGTCCACATGGTGCCATATGGTCTTATGCAGATCCCTGTCCTTATAAACAAGAATGAAATGTGACCTAGCCACATTGGGCATGTTCCTTAAGAATAGTGTTTCATCCCAGATTCCCAATAAAACATTCCTTTAGGGAAAGGATTGCTAACAGCAAATGCTTTCTTTAAAATATGCCATAGTAAAAAGCTTTCTTATAGCCAGCAAGTAGCAATATCAGTTAGACAAAGACTCTGATTGAGAAACAGAGAATTCACAATGCCCTAGGTGGTCTTTTGCTCCTAGATTTCCTACTTTTAATGCCTGTGACATATATGTGAAAGAAAGGATAGTGATAAATTATGCACATTAGTAGAATATTTGTAGAGCTTTGACTTTTTTCCTTCCCACAAAAGGAATAAATAATCATTCAAGCAGTAACTAACATAGCCTGTTATTTTGTTGTTGTTGCTTTGATAACCATGTCAAACAGCCAACAACGTGTTATATATGACAGGGTGGGCTGATAGCAAAACCATAGTGCAAATCAGAGGACCTATCAGTGGTGGGCTTTGAGATAATGAACAATACACTACACATCTTCAGTTCAGTACCCTCTAAAAGAAGGCAATGAAGTTCACTCTGCTTGTGTCAGAGGAATGGTACAAGCATCAAATAAGCAAATCAATATTTAAATGTTCCAATGGTGCTGTGGAATTTAAAAAAAAATCACAACAATCATTATATGGAAAGCAGAACAATGTGGTGGGAACAGTGTTGGATTAGAAATCAGGTGACCTGATTTCTAATTCCAGCTCTGCTCAATCTAGCTGAATATCCTTGGGCAAGTCGTCTTAACATTCTGGGCCGTAGTATTCTCATTGGACAACCACACGAAATTGTGGCAAGAACAAAATGAGGTTCTCAAATAAATAAGGTAGTCTTTGTTCCAACCAGTGAGAGGGATGGAGCTGTAAGAGGTAAAAATGATATAATGTGGTGGATTATAAAGGCTAGCATGAAGTCTGCTGGGTGAGTATGCAGGAGGATGATTCATGTTGCCTAGAGAAGTTAGGTGAGTTCCATAAAGACAATGACATTTCAAATGGGTCTTGAAGGATGAGTAGGTGTTTCTGAGACATCAGGGAAAGAAGAGACAGGAGATGGGGCTGGATAGGCTGAGTTGTGAAGGACTTTTCATGTCATTGTGAGGAGTTTGGACACAAAAGGACAGGTTACAGCACAGCTGTGTGTTGACTGCATGCAGCAACCAGCTACAGAATTGATATTTTTTCATGGATCATTCCCAGATCTTGGCTTTCCATTGATGTACAGGGAAGATCAAAGCAGCTTTTTAAGCCCATGTGACTGTCAACCTTTGAAACCTTCTCTGCTATCTACAATGGACTGATTATTTGCCTTCCACTTGCACTAGGATTTCTAGGACCAAACAAGGCCTCAAATTTTCATGCATGTAGTGGATAATGGAAATGTGAAAAGGATGGGCTCTCAAGAGCTCCAACACAATTTTCAGAATCTTTTTATTCTTGTTACTGAGTTCCAGCTATGTCTTGCAATGAGATATTCATTCATGCCTTATTTTGATTGCTCAGGAATGAAGTTCTCATGCTGACAACCTAAAGTCCTCCCTTTTGGACACTAGGAATTCTTACTGCTTCCTTACTGCTTATCAACCACTCTAATCAAAAAGCTTGTTTTCTGGTGATAAATATTCTTGAAAATAGTCACTGAGTCATCTGATTAAATGCTAAATATCACGCTCTGTAGGGTTTCTACTACTGTTCATTACTATGATCCCTCCATTACCAAGGCAATTTTGTACTTCCTGTTGAATGTCCAAGAGCCGTTTACTGCTCTTTCCAAATATTGTTTTACTTTCTACTTTGGCCCCTCCCCCAATACACAAAGTTGACTTTCTCATCATGACCTGCTTCGCTCCATCAAATAGGTCCGGTACCAGGTCTTAGACTCTGCAGTTCTACTTTCCTCCTTTCTAGTTAGTCATGCCCTGCCAAGCCAAGCCACAAGATATAAAACATTATGAAAACAAACAAAGAAAACAGAAATCTCCTGTAATTGGCAAGAAGTCTTCCAAATTCAGATTCTCAACCCAGAAAATAAAAATGAAAATATTTCCCAGCAGGACAATTGGTATCATTACTACATCTGCCAATACATGCCTAACACTTCAGTGTATCTTTCATAGTTAACCTATCACATACCAAGGGCTTGAAGGAAAGAAACAGAATAACAATATCTATTGGGGCCTACAACAACCTTGTAAGGTAAATGGCATTATAGTAATTTCATATAAATGGAAACTTAAGCAAAATTTAATTTTCTCAAATAAGTAAAACAAGTTAGTAAATGAAAAATCCTTAAATCTATTCATTCTTCTTGCATTCATTCTTTTTCTGTGTGTGCCTAATAACTGTTACTGTTGGATATATGAATCATTACTACAGCACAGAAAGCTAAAGAGCTCAATGTATGACATCATTACTCCAACTACTCATGAGAAATTTCCTCCTGATATTGTCCTTCCAGAGATTTTGGTGCATATTATGTTGCTTAGGCAACTCTACACTCAACCCTAATACCTTCTCCTCCTTCAGATAGCTACTTCCTTGATCCATTGCTATTTTATAAATAATTGGTTTCAAAAGAAGACTCAGAAGACATGGGGAAGAAAGTGAGAAATGAGGCATGCCAAAATCATAGGTCACACATGCATCCTCAGCTGTGAATCAATGTGTGTTGTGGGAGCTGGAGGAGGAGAACAGCTGAGAACAAGAGTAAACCAACTCTACACGTTTCACAATTGTGTTGAGAGTCAGTGCCCAGTTACCTGTGGGTGGTTGGTTAGGTGATTGAAAAACAAAACTGTTGTAAGAGGTTTGTGTAATAGAAAAGACAGGGACCTGGTCCATGTATTGGATTCTTCCTGTAGAATGACCTGGATAGTGTTAGCAAAGGATAGTACCATCTGTGTTTCACTGTATCTGCCTAAATAACTTGACATCACAGAAGGCCATCTTATTTGAGGATGTGAGTCTCATCTTCCATGGTTCCTTTTTTCTCTGCTTAGTCCTTAACTTTCCTGTTAGTCATAATATTCACAAATTTAAGAATGGGATAATAATCATCAAGGTGGTAATTTTAAAAAATACAGATTCTAGTTACTGACCCTGGAGATTCAGAATCTTCACCCCTAACATTCTTTTTTTTTTTTTTTTTTGACAGGCAGAGTTAGATAGTGAGAGAGAGAGAGAGACAGAGAGAAAGGTCTTCCTTTTTCCGTTGATTCATCCCCCAAGTGGCTGCTACGGCCGGCGCGTTGCACCGATCCAAAGCCAGGAGCCAGGTGCTTCCTCCTGGTCTCCCATGCGGGTACAGGGCCCAAGGACCTGGGCCATCCTCCACTGCACTCCCGGGCCACAGCAGAGAGCTGGCCTGGAAGAGGGGCAACAAGGACAGAACTGGCGCCTCAACTGGGACTAGAACCCGGGATGCCAGAGCTGCAGGCGGAGGATTAGCCTAGTGAGCCGCAGCACCAGCCACCCCTAAGATTCTGCATTTTTTTTAACAAACTCCACCATTTGTTTGATGTCAATATATGATGTGAGTTCTTATTTTCTTACACACAGAGCCTAACAAAATCACAGGAGGGGGCCGGCGCCATGGCTCACTTGGTTTATCCTCCTCCTACAGCGCCCACATCCCATATGGGCACCAGGTTCTAGTCCCAGTTGCTCCTCTTCCAGTCCAGCTCTCTGCTGTGACCCAGGAAGGCAGTGGAGGATGGCCCAAGAGCTGGGGCTCCTGCACCCGCATGGGAGACCAGGAGGAAGCACCTGGCTCCTGGCTTCGGATTGGCGTAGTTCTGGCCACAGCGGCCATTTGGGGGGGTGACCAACGGAAGGAAGACGTTTCTCTCTGTCTCTATCTCTCTCTCTCTCACTGTCTAACTCTATCTGTCAAATAATAAAATAAAATAAAAAAAAAGCACAGGAGTAGCTCTCATCTTCATGGTGATTTTGGATCACTGGTCAGATTCCAAGAACAGAATCTTAAGAAGAGCAGGATCCAATTCAGGGGCCAATCAAAAGATTTGGTTGTTAAATTCAAGGAGCAAGCAAAGCATTGCAACTAACACTCTTAGTATATAATGCAAAAGCTACTGACCAGATCCAGAAGGGCAAATTGTCTTTCAGACACTTTCCACACATAGTAGAGGTGCATGAGTCACCAGCACATCAAATGAATAAACAATGGATGACATAAACACAGAAAACAGGTCTTAAGAAATACAGATTTCATAATGACCAGCTATTATGCTTTTATTATGCTCCCACGAATATCAGGAGAAGAAAGAATGAAAAATTCCTGGACTCTTTCCCTGACTAGGTCTGTTTAGAAGCCATTTATACACTGCCATTTGATTATCACATAGGCATTGTAAACCTCAATTTTCCAAACATGAACTTACTACCTCCTCTACAAATCAGGTGTCCACTCTTTTAATCTCTGCCACCAATACAAATATCACTCTTCAACCATTTTTTTTCAAACAGGAAAGCTTCATCATCCTACACGCATTTGATGACTCAATCTTGTCTTCTACTTTCATGGGAAACAGAGTTAGGGTTCATGCTATGCATCAACTTATACAATTGAAAACATCTACATAAGTGCCCAGACTAAATATATATTTTAATAAATGTCGGGAATTCTGAAATAACATCTTAAATGTTAGGTCAAATGTCTACCCTTTTGATATTGCCCAGAAATATCACATCCATTGGTCTATGATATGAGACAATACTGCTTCTCCACCACTACTTCATGAAAATAGATAGCTGTTTTCTTTGTCCATCATTTACCCACTCTTCTGGTAACAAAAACTCTTCTAACAGTTTAGAACCAACCATCTTACCAGTCACAAGGAAATAGTGAGCTTGCAAAGTAAAATTACACCTGAAAGAGGATGTGGGACTCAATAAAATTCCTGGTGGTTTAAATTAGTGGGATTTCTGTTCTGATAGCTAAAAGAATTTCCATAAATTCTGAAATAGAACCCAGGCTGCATGTCCCTTGGGCCAGTGGCATCCATTCATTATCAGGAGTGAGTCCCTGGGATGTTCACCCCTTTCTTCTCATTGCCAGATGTGTCATTTTTCTTCTCCTCTTTCTCACCACCTAAGAATACAAGCTACACCCTCTTGAGTCTTCTCCCTCAATCATCCACCGCAGCCTGGTGCTCTAAAGTTGGTTATTGTTTTTTCTGCTCCTGGAAACTGAAGAAGTTCAAGACTTCGTTTTTCATCATTTTTCAGAGTCCAGTGGTTGGAAAATGAAGGCAAGGGAATATGGTTTATGCTTTGTAAGCCACAACTGTCTGTGTTGCTTCTGTTTATCTCTACCACTGTAGGCATAGATAATGCAGAATGAATGTTACTGTGTCACAAGAAAACTTTATAGACAAACACTGAAATATGATTCTTATCTAATTTTCATGTGTTACAAAATTTCTATAATCCTTTGGCTTTTATAATTATTTTAAAATGAAGACATCATAACTCATAAGCTGTATACAGACTATAGTTAGTCAATTCCCATTCTAAATCACAGAGATCACCCCCCAGTCCCCAAAAACCATTTTCCTCTCATATTAGCCAGTTCTCCTCATCAGAATTCTGTCAATAAATTGAGACAATTTGAAGTTATTCCCAATCTCTCTCAAATATACAATTCATGTCTATCATCTACAAAACTAGTCAACTCAAGTTTGTAGAGTCACTGACTAAAAGCTAGTGGAAGAAGTGTCAAAAATAGAGAGAAAAGAAAAAAATTCTTATCCATTCAAAAATGAAGAAATTTTGTGGTTCTCAACATCAAGTTCTGATGTGAAGCATAATTTCATCAGGAAGTGAAAAGGCCAGGCAGCATGGTGATACTGGAGGGCACCCAAAGCTGTTAACTCAATTGGGAGCAGGATTCTCAGTCAGCTGGTCACAAGAGCCAAAAGTGTTTGCTGAAGTGGAAAGATTGACATGCTGGATCCCTGTAGATTGAATGTAAATTCAGAGAGTTCACTTTGGTAGGTTCTAAACTGGCAGTATATTCATGGTTTAGTGAAGCCAGACACAAGGCTGAAAAATGACTAATTTATCATTTTCAATTAATCCAGAATTTTCTGGTAGTCAAACATTAGCATAGTTACCAAATAAATTTCCCTATGGAGTTTAAGCATTCATGTAGGAAGTGAAGTAATTTCTCATATTTAAGTTCAAATATCTTGTGTTTAAATGTAATAAAGATAAAAGGATAATATGTTTTTGCCGAGAAAGGGAAAGTCATTGGTTCCATCTCAAGTCTCATAGTCCCTGGTTGCCTTTGTGAACAGGCTGCACCTACCAGAACTCCTATCACAAGCACAAATCTGTGCTTGTGTCTGTAGGTACCCGCAAACCTCTAAGGGTATCTGGTTTGTTAAGCAATTACAGCTCTAAGAGCCTGGAAAACCACATCTGGCACACCAGAGTGAGAGTCTTGGGAATGGCAATATTAACAAAGGTGGAAAATCTCTATTTTCAGTTTGTGTGAAATACAAAGTCATAGAAATAGAAAGTCAGTTTGTGTGAAATAGAAAGTTGCCTATGCATATGGCTTCAGACATTCTCTTACCCTCCTTTGACCTTGATCCATCCCTGGCTCTCCTCCCCTCCCCTCCCCTCCCCTCTCTTCTCCTCTCCTCTTCCTTCCCCTCCTGTACCCTCCCCTCCTCTCCTCTACCCTCCCCTCCCCTCCTTTCCTCTTCCCTCTCCTTTTCCCTCCCCTCTCCTCCTTTCCCCTCCCCTCTCCTCCCCTCTCCTTTCCTCTCTCCTACCCTCTCCTCTCCCCTCCCTTCTCCCCTTCCCTCCTCTCCTTTCCTCTCCCCTCCTTTCCTCTCCCCTCTCCTCACCCCTCCCCTCTCCTCTCCCCTCCTCTCGCCTCCTGTCCCCTCCCCTCCATCCCCTTTCCCCTTCCCTCTCCCTTCCTCTCCTCTCCCCTCCTGTCCCCTCCCCTCCATCCCCTCTCCCCTTCCCTCTCCCTTCCTCTCCTCTCCCCTCCTGTCCCCTCCTCTCCACCCCCTCTCCCCTTCCCTCTCCCTTGCTCTCCTCTCCCCTTCTCTCCCCTCTCCTCCCCTCTCTCCTCTCTTCCCCTCTCCCCTCTCCTCTCCTCACCTATCCTCTCCTCTCCCCTCCCCTTCTCTCCTTCCCACTCCTCTCCCCTCCTCTTTTTCCTCTCTTTTCTTCTCTCTTTTCCTCTCTTCTCTCCTCCTCTTTCCTCTTCTTTCCTCATCTCTCCTCTTCTCATCTTCCCTTCCTTCTTTCCCTTCCCTCCTCTCTTCTCTCCCTTCCTGATTCAAGCACTTCTTTGCATTCCAATAGACTCAAATTGAAAGGATTGAGAAACTTTGCAAATGCAATTTGTTAATAGTCAACTTGGTGCAAATGAAACTTCTAGCCCAGTTATCTACTGCAACATGTTCATTCCTGTAAACCATGTTCTGGTAAGGCATAGTTTTGGTGCTTGGAAAGTATAGTAGGTATAATTTGGGGCCTGATGACCTTCCCTCTTTGATGTGATTCTTATTAGTATGTCAATTACATGACAAAAGGGACTTAATGGATGCAATTAAATTTACTATTCAGTTGACCTTTAAATAGGGAGATTATCATTTGTCTGACTCTGAGTCAAACAAATACTTGGAGTAAGAACAGGAAAGTCAGAAGAGACTGCATGAGTTGAAGTGTAGGACAATGTTGGCCAGGTTCTAGAAATAGAAAGGAGGCCACAATCTAGAACAGGCTGGTTACAGGAAGAATAGTAAAAGGTAACAGGGGATGAATCACACAAAGGCTTGCAGGCATCTCTAAATCTTTGAATTTTACTCAGAGAGGTATGAAGGAGCCATTGCAGTGTTTTGAACAGAGATGTGACACAACTTATGTTCTTTATATTTCAAAAAATCACTGATAGACTCAAGGTTAAAAAAAAAAAAAGGTTAAAGCTTGCAAACAAATGGAAGCTAATGCAATTTAGGCAATGATGATGACCTGGACATGGAAGGTAGCAATAAAGGTGATGAGAAATGGTTTGTATACAGGAGGGTACTTCAAAAAATTAACAGAAAATAAAATTGAAAGATGAGTTTATTTTGGTGCCAAAATATTTGCAACTCATACATTTGAAGGTTTTCAAAAAGTTCATGACAATGATTATGAAAAAAACATGTATAAATTCAAAATTTATGTGTCAAAGTACACATTCTTCTAATTCCCCTTCTCCATGAATTTTTTGAAGTCACTTTGTAAATTGCAGAGAGAGCTGTCAGGATTTCACATTGGATTGAATGTGTGGTTCTGACAGAACAGAAGATTCAAAAATAATTCCAAAGGTTTTGGACTCAGCAATTAGGAGGATGAATTGCCATCAACTAGGATGGGAAAGGCTGTACGTAGAGAAAGTTTTTAGGAGGAAGAAGCGAAATTCAGTCTTAGGTATGTTAAATTGGAGGAATCTATTGTACGGAAAGTGGACATTTTGATTAAGCAGTTGCATAAAATAAGTTTATAGCCTATGAGAGAGTTCTGGACTGAAGAGCTAACTGGGGAGTTACTACATATAGATAATATTTAAAAATACTTGGATTACCAAGACCATCTAGACTGTACTTACATAAAAGGAAAGCACCTATAGTGGAACTATGAAGTACCTAAACATTAAGAGGCCCATGAGAAAACAAACTTACAAAGGGGGCCCCTAAAAGACGCTATATTGAAGCCACCAACCTCATATCTTTCCCTTAAATCCTTGGAGTGAATTCCTCCACTCAACTCCATTCCTCCTTCATCCCTTCCTATCATGTAAATGCAATGATAGAAAAGCAACAATTCAAAATGCCTGGTATGCAAATTGCATGATTAAGGGACATCTGGAGAAGGCCATTTTTAATTAGGCCTTCTTGGCTAAACTCATCAGCTTGGTGTCTGCCAGAACATGTTCTACGTTTTCCTATTACTCTGGCCTCACATCGGGCCTGCTCTTTTTAACTATTTTAATTTTCCATTCCATAAGCTTCAAAAGAATGTTTGATTATGTTAACCTTGACACATGCAGAGGAATTCAAAAGTTCCTGGAAAAAATGAAAAGATAAGTTTATTTTGTTGCAAAATTTTTAAATCCATGAATTCAAGGAGTCTTCAAAAAGTCCATGGAAAATGTGTTTTTTTTTAAGTGTATGTGGATTTCAGGTTTTTTGTACACAAAACAAATTTTTAATTTAATTTTCTAGAGAATATTGAGGTGTGTTTGTAGTGTCAAATTCCTTGTTCTCTCCTATTTCATTGAATCTTCTCTTATTTTTAGCTTAAACAGACCTAGAGAACTGAAATTATCTACTTTTTAGAACTTCGTTGTTGGTAACCACAAAAATTGCACAATATTTATTGGATACATAGGTATGAGTCTTTTCTTTATATTTCAACATATCTATTTTGTAGAAATTAATTGACTCAGTTGAAAAAAAGGTGAAAAATGTGATATAATTGTACTACCCCTCACTTGTATCCTATCTAATACATTCTCATCCTTTATTGTGATGCTCATATATTCAGATTTTTTAAAATTTTCGTGTATCACAGACAAATGACATAATCATTCCAATGTAATTCTTCAGTCTTCATGAAATTAATTGCAATGAGTAAATGGTATCCTTAAAATTATGGGACTGATGAGAGGTTATTGTGTTTTGGAGGAGGGAAAGAATCCTGCCCTCTGAGATCAGGAGGTAAGTGAAAGGAATTAATGTGAGAGGTTATCCTAAGGAAAAAGAAGTGGAGCAAGGAAGAGAAAGAAGCCAATAAACGCTGTGCTATCCAGTGGGCTACCACTCTCATAACTGATGTTTAGCATTACTAAAGAATTATAGGATGAAGTGAAAAACATCTAAGATATCCCAAAAGAGAGGAGAGAGGGTTGAGCTGTGAATCCAGCAACACTCCATCCCACTCCCATCATTGGTCAAGGCACATTCAATGTCCCTTAATTCTTGCTTTGCTGCATGTTGTGCAAGAGAAAGCCCTTAGGTGGAAGTAGTAGTATTTTCTGTAGCATGGGATCAGCATCTTACTGGGATGGTGAATGCTAAAGAGTCTGAGTGATGCACTAAGAGCCTCTGCAACAGTAATCCTAGCATGTGATCGTTATGCCTCACTTTTCTCTAGAGAGTGTATGTGTTATTGCACATCCTTTCTCTTCTGGACCTGATAGGAGTCCCAATCAGAGTCTCTTCTACCAAACTCTCTGCCAGTGAGACAAACAGAGTGAGCCAACAAGCTGGACACAGTGATATTCCCAGGGGTAGGCATGTAATTCAATAAAGGCCATTAAGAGTTGATAGAGACTGATACACCTGCCGGTAGATGCTCCTACTTGAGGACATTTTTTTGAAAGATTTAAGTAAACCTAGAATTGTGTATGACCTGATTGTGTGCACTTGGTGACAAACTGCCTAAGAATGACACCAACAGGGAGGGAAGAAAGAGTGAGAGAGAGACAGACAGAACTCTAGAGACATTAGCTGTGTACCCGAGGAACTAAATACCAACCCCTGGGATTTTTAGTGACATAAATTAGTAAAAAATCTCCTCCATTGCCTCTCAATTGTTTTTCTAGTACTAGTTTGAGTTGACATTTTGTCATATGCATCAAAAAATGTCCCAAGTGATATGGTAATTTGGGCAAAAGGATATTTTTATTACATATTATTTCCTTGAGTAGTACACAAATTATATGCAATGGCAACTAACAATCACTAGCAAAGTTTAAATACAATAATATCATTTTGATCAATCTTCACTGTACTTTCTTAAACTATTTAATGGAATTGGAAACCAAAAGTATCTATAGATACTGACTTGTGTTTCTGCTAGGCTCAGGGCCGGTGCAGACCTGAGGTCGCCCTGCTTATGACATATTTCCAAAATGGCGCCTGCTCTGTCTTGCTCGCCTTTGAGAGGTGAGCGGAGAGAGAGAAACTTGTGTCCATATCGGTCACTTTTTTTATTTTTTTCCTCTCTCTCTTCTAGTTAGCCTGGTGAATTTTTCCCCACGGAGTTTCAAGCCTCGTTCCCTCTAGCCTCCTCTTTCCGCTTGCCCGCTGGTGTCTCGGGCTATTGAGGTTCGGCTCACCTCGCGTTCCAGTGCTGGTGTGTTGATTCTGCTGCTGGTGTCCCGAACTTGGGCTCCCACGCTCTCCACGCAGGTCCACTATGAATCACTAGTTCCGGAAGAGTTTCCTCTGCTGTTTCATCCCCTACTCTTCCTTGACCCTGCAGTATCTCCACTTTTATTAACCTGTCTCTCTCCCAGACTAATAGTGTGCTCCCTGCCTATTCCGCCATCTTGCTGCTCTCTACTTTATTTTTTTAAATACACAATACAATAAAATAAAATATAATTACTAAAGTTTTGAAAAGTCAGCATAACCAATCACCTGGAATTACCTAATATGCTGGTTTAGTGGGAAATTCAAGAATGTAGAAGCCAGCCTGACTAGGTTTCTATCTCACCTTTGCCTCTAATACTGCAGTTCGGTACCAAAGCTTTCCAAAGACCCTTTTTCTTATTTGCAGTATTGTGAAGATTAACTGAAATATGCATGTGTGACTCACAATGAAATGATTCCTTGTTTATACCACTACTCCCCATCCCTATCCCCATCCATCATGGACACTGAGGCAGATGCTGTTTTACTGAACCAGAAAAAGAAATGGTAATGCAATGAGAGAAGAGGTAAGGAAGTTGTCTAAGACAAGGAAAGGGCAGGGTCATGACTGGGCAAACAGAAAAGCAGAGATCCTTGAGGGTATGTGGGACAGTTTGACTATAAAGACCCACTCACTTTATGAAACAAAGCTTCAGTGAAATCTCTCTTGTTTACCAATAGTTTTCAAGTCAGGTTATGATGTAAAGGAAATACAAGAGTGCACTGAGACTGGCCCAAGAGACAGGAAAGAATATTGGAGGCTGCTGGTGGTGGTGTTCTTGGAAAAAAACTGGCATGAAAAGGAATAAAATGCAGTGGCAGGAGTAATCTAGTTGGGTAGGAAGAACAAGAATCTGGAGGCAGAGAGAAAACCTACTAATCCAGACACTGTCAACAAAATTTTTTCTATGGATGATGAAATAGATAAAAATGAAGAGAAAAATATGAAAGCAAATAAGAATATACATTTGTTGCCAAGCTTTGTCCTCTTGATCATTTTACTGCAGGCTTAGGTCCAGAAAAGAAGAAAACAAAAAGAAAAAAAAAAAGGAGAGGGTGTAAGAAAAGAGTGGTAATGCTTTCATAAGAGTCATGAAAAATATCAACCAAACAATGTCTGCAAATGGAGATTCTGTACTGTTTTTAAAAGATTTACTTATTTGAAAGTCAGAGTTACACAGAGAGAGGAGAGGCAAGGAGAGAGAGAGAGGTCTTCTATCCGCTGGGTCACTCCCCAATTGGCTGCAACGGCTGGAGCTGTGCCCATCCGAAGCCAGGAACCAAGAGCTTCTTCTGGGCCTCCCACATGGGTTCAGGGGCCCAAGGACTTGGGCCTTCTTCTACTGCTTTCCTAGGCCATAGCAGAGAACTGGATCGGAAGTGCAGCAGCCTGGACTAGAACCTGCACCCATATGGGATGCTGGCGCTTCTGGCCAGGGCATTAACCTGCTGCGCCACAGTGCCGGCACCTCTGTACTTTCTTAAAGAGCTTATTTTATCCAGTGTTTGAAAAGCATACACCAACGGCATAAGACCTTCCATTTCCCTCATCTAAAGTATCACTTACCTAGATTTCCCACTGGGGATGAGGACGTGCCTAAGGGTCAACTGAAAAACAGAAAAAATACTATACAGCAGCTTTCTACTCTTCAGTAATGTTTCTGCTTTGTGCTAAATCCTCTGCTGCTATTAGGATTTCTTTCTGAAAAGCATGTCTTGTTGAAGAGAATTCACTTTGGAATCTCAGGGCTCTATTTGACTTTCTTGTAACAATTATCCAGTCGTAGTTTATTGTAATAGTAGAAATGTAGTGAAAGTGTTGGGAAAACTGGAAAATTGTCCATAAAACCTTGGTGATTACTAAGGAAGCTGAGCTTAGCTAGTTCCCTTGACACAGTGTGACTCATTATGGATAATGATAAAGGAAGGTATGTAATACTGGACCACAAAACAGTTAAGTGCAAGTCTGATTAAGTGATTGTGAGTGATGGCTGCATCTAAGTAACTCGTCTGATTCATAGATGCTAATAGGGGCATGATATCCCACAAACTAGTTATCAGATGCATACTAGTCCTGCAGTTGGGGACAGTGCTAGTGGAGATTCACCAGCTACATAAAACATCTGCAGAGATCAAGCAATTGGAACTAGTCAGAATTGTTGAGGTTTTTGGAACATCATGGATTTAATTCACTATTTGTATTCTCACGTTTTCTATGAAGAAAGGAGAATGATAATAACATGAGATTCTCATAATCACTCAGACGCAGACATCACTTATTAAAACTCAGGAATACATGTAAATGTCCAAAATCAATGTATTTCAACAATCAATGATGATTCCTCCTGTTTCACGGCATTGAAATAAATACTTACATCATAATACCAAATACTGTGTTATATAGTGATAAAAATAAAGATATGGACTTACAGAAAGCCTATGGCATTTCCAGTAGGATCTAGAAATTTTATAAGAAAGACATGCACTGGGGTCTGCATTGTGCCATAGTAGGTAAAGCTACCGCCTGCAACCTCAGCATCCCATATGGGTGCCCCTTTGTGTCCCCACTGCTCCACTTCCAATCCAGCCCCTTGCTCATAGCCTGGGAAAAAAGTCAAAGATGACCCAAGTGTTTAGGGCCCTGCCATCTACGTGGGAGACCCAAATGAAGCTCCTGGCTCAGTCCTGGTCATTGTGGCCATTTGGCAGTGAATCAGCAGATGGAAGATTCTCTCTCTCTCTCTCTCTCTCTCTCTCTCTGTAACTCTGACTTTCAAATAAATAAACAAATCTAACAAAAAAAAAAAAGGAAAGAAAGGCAGGTACAAGGACTGAGAGCATGGCATAAGGTTTTTATTCCCCTTTTCAAAAGAGAAAAACTGAAGTTCAAAAATATTAAATAGTTCACAAAACAAGAATTTAAGTAAAAGTCTGTCTCCAAAAACTCATATTCATTCTGTAATTATCAGGAGAGAATAAAAGAAACAAATCTCACAACAAATAAATAAGATGATGTGGGCTGGTGGGTAAAGTGCTGGCATTTCATATGGGCACTGGTTCTGGTCCCAGCAGCTCCACTTCAGATCTCCACTCTCTGCTATGGCCTGGGAAAGCAGTAGAAGATCACCCAAGTCCTTGGGCCCCTGCACCTGCATGGGAGATCCAGAAGAAGTTCCTGACTCCTGTCCACACGTTAGCCTAGCTCCAGCCATTGCAGTCACTTGGAGAGTGAACCAGCAGCAGATGGAAGACTGTCTCTCTCTCTCTCTCCCTCTGCCTCTCTGTAACTCTTTCAAATAAATAAATCTTAAAAAAAGGATGAATAAAGTTTAGGGACAAAAATATTAAACAAATACTTCATTGCCAGGTAAACTTTAATATACTTGAAGCATCTTACTAATGTGCCTATTTTCCTACATGTATTTTAAAACCACTTTACTTTAAATGTGCAATTAGATATTCAGACCACCAACAAACAAATAATGAGAACTTACAGGTGCATGCACCTACCATTATTAATGTTTATGATATGTCATCAAATGCTACAACCCAGTCTAGAGCATTTTTGTCTAGATTTTGGTTTTATAAATAAGTAGCTTAATTTTATTTAACCTCAGGCTTTACTTAAAAGACAATTAGTCTTTGATAATGTTCCACTCTGTGCTAAGTGGCATTTGTTTTTAATGTCCATTCACAAAGAAACCTGATCTCAGCACAATTCTGTGCAGGAGATAAATAACATTTGCCCTTTGGAAAAGGCAAAAATATATCCCAATAGAGTCCGTGAAAACAGTGATTGGTGCTCCTAACAGCAAACCTGGTTTATTATGCACTTCAGGGGAACAAATTGTACAAAGGCATATGAGAAACAGGTGAAGCCTTTTAAGTTCATTATTTACTATGGGCTCTTAAAGAGACGTGTGGTTCACAAGGGTTATTGGAGCTGGTTTCAGAATTCTGAACGAAGCTCAACCAACAGCTTTCTAATTGAATCTCAAAAGACTGTAATTGTGTTCCACTCTGTAGTCAGCCTCCATTCCATGTGGCTACAGTTGGTTGTAGGTAATCAGATTACTCATGGGTTACTGCCTGCAGCCTGCAGGAGAGTGCCAAGAGTAAGAAGGCAACGTGTTGTAGGGTTAATGAAGCTTAATATGGTGCCAATATCACACTGAGCCATTGCCTACAGAGTGAGAAAGGATTATATCCCATGTTAATATGCCATTTGACCTGTGCCAGAGAAGCAGTCTAAATCACTGAATAAGTATGTAAGTCACCACAGAGAAGTGTTTGCCATGCCAGCTCTCATTGCTGTGAAAACAAGTTGTTCCCTAGCTTGTGAATTTTAACTTTGGTGCTCTTTAAAGTACAGTTTCAACATTGGCTCCTAACATCCCTGGAAAGGCCATACAGGCATGCGATTCTCTTAGTTGGAGCCAATGCAAAGAAACTCACATGCTTTTCTCCAATTTGATCTAAACTTCTCTGGAGAATGTATTTAAAGCCAATGAACTACAATTTTCCAACATCCATCAGTGATTTCAGATCTCCAAATTTGCCTTTAACAGAGATGTTTATGCCTACTTGTGTCTTGAGATTCTTACCACTTTTCAAAATTTTCAACCAAATGAAGTTGCACAGTATGCCTCTGCGAGAAGTGAAGAAAGCTTAAAGAATTGTGAGTAAACAACAAAAGTTGGCCCTATTTGTCTTGCAACTGCTGAACAACAGGGGTATGGGCTTTCTGCAGCTTCTCCTTGGATGGTGGGACCAACACGCTGTAGTCTACTTACCTCCTTTCAACATCACAGGAGGAGGAAGAAGGGACTCCCAGTGTTACTATGAATACATTGAGGAACAGTTCTATTAGTAAACCTTGTTGTGTTTTTAAATTCATAAAAGCTTAGGATTAAAAACCTACGCCAAAGATCAGAAGATTCTATATAACTTTCTACATGTTATATTAGGTGATTTAAGAATAGTTTCTGAACTAGGTTAATCACTAGGGTATTAAAACAAAAGATTAATTAAAATAGCCAGACTCCAGGGTAGGGGTGTACTATTTCACTTCTTTCTTGTCACTCTCCTTTGTTTCTTGTTTACAATAGGAAATACATGTGCAGCATGCAAATTTCAAAAACTGCAAGAGTGTGAATGTGAAAAGCAAGTATAGCTCACATTTCATACTGTAATGAGTTACTTGTTTATTCTTTCAAAATATTCTATTAATGTACTTGCCTGTATCTGTCTACATCTATGAGTCATCTATGTGTGTCTTTGTATATATGTAGGTATGTATTTAAATTCATTATTTTAGAAATTTACATTTGCAGGCCTTTGCTGCGGCTCACTAGGCTAATCTTCCACCTGCGGCGCCTGCACACTGGGTTCTAGTCCCAGTTTGGGCGCTGGATTCTATCCCGGTTGCTCCTCTTCCAGCCCAGCTCTCTGCTGCGGCCCGGGAAGGCAGTGGAGGATGGCCCAAGTGCTTGGCCCTGTACCCACGTGGTTGAATAGAGGGAGGCACCTGGCTCCAAGCTTTGGATCAGCATAGCGCACCAGTCATAGTGGCCATTTTGGGGGGTGAACCAATGGAAGGAAGACCTTTCTCTCTGTTTCTCTCACTGTCCACTCTGTCAAAAAAAAAAAAAAAAGAAGAAGAAGAAAGAAAGGAAGAAAGAAAGAAAGAAAGAAAGAAAGAAAGAAAGAAAGAAAGAAAGAAATTTACATTTACATTTGCAGATTTACACTATTAGGTTTTTTTTTTTTTTCTTTTTAAAATGAGATATTGAGGGGCTGGTGCTTTGTAAAGGGGCCTTGAGGGCTGGTGCTTTGTAAAGGGGCCTTGCAGGTAAAGTCACAGGCTGTAGTGCCGCATCCCATATGGCTGCCGGTTTGAGTCCCAGCTGCTCTACTCCCAATCCAGCTCTCTGCTATGGCCTGGGAAAGCAGTGGAAGATGGTCCAAGTCCTTGGGTCCCTGTACCCGCATGGGAGACTGGGAAGAAGCTCCTGGCTCCTAGCTTCAGATTGGTGCAACTCCAGCCATTACAGCCATCTGGGGAGTGAACCAGTAGATGGAAAACCTCTCTCTATATCTCTTTCTGCCTCAGCCTCTCTGTAACTGCCTTTCAAATTAAACAAATAAATCTTTAAAAAATGAGATAATGAACATGAAATAAAGGGTAAAAATTCCCTAAATGTATGGTTTAGTGATGTTTGTTCATTGTGTACAGTCATGTAAGTAAATCCCATAAAGTTTCATTAATCAATAGTTCTCAAAAGTTTCATTTGAATGAATAATATAGTGCGAACATTTTTGAGTCCTTCTCTTTTATTCAGCACCATGTCTATGAAACTTACCCATACCTGTATGAACTATTGTTCATTCTTTTTTTTATCACTGTATAATAAGTATATCCTAAAGTTAATTGGGCATTTGATTATTTACAGACTAGTGCTGTGATGAATAGAACAACTATGAATATTATTTATATATCTTTAGGTAGATATCAATATTCATTTCTGTTGGTTAATACTTAGACCTGAAATCACTGGGTCATAGTGTATATTCATGTCTAGCTTTAGTAGATCTTGAGAAATAGTTTTCCAAAGTGATTATAACAATAAACATAAAATAACACTATATTAGCATTCCAATTGTCGCACATTCTTGCCAACAATGGGTATTGTCAATTCTTTTATTTTTAGCTGTCTCTATGGACATATCCTTGAAGTTTTAACTCATATTTCACTTATAATTAATAAGGCTGAGCAGCTTGTTACGTTTATTAGAAGCTTGACTATCTTTTTAATAGACCGCATATTTAAATATCTGTAACTTTTGAAACTGGACAGACTGTATTTTTTCTTATGTATTTTTAGGAACACATTATATATTCTACTCACAAGCCTATAGTAAAGTATGTATGAAGAAGATATCTTTACCAAGTCCATAAGTTTCCTTTTACCTCTCTCCATTTTGCCTTTTGATAAGGTCAGTAATTTCAAATTACAAATATATGAAGTACAATAATCTGCATGTTGAAAATCTACAGTTGGTAAGATTTAGCATTACATTCATGAAGCTATAACTTCAGTCAAGATGAAAAGTCATCCGTCACCCACTCAGGTTTATTCATAGGCCTTTATAAATCATCCTTCCTTTCTCTCACCCAAATTCACTGGCAATGACTTACTGTGTTTTCTTTCACTATAGATTAGTTTATGTGTTCTAGAATTTTGTATGAATGGAACTGTAGAGTATGTACTCTTTTGTGTTTGATTTCTTTCACCTGGGGGCGATTACTACGAGATTTACCCACGGCATTCCATTTAACAAAGTAGGTCTTTCATTTTTATCATTGAGAAATACCCCATGGTGTGAATATACCACAATCTGCCTCATCATTCATCTGCTTATGGGCATTTGGGTTGTTGGCAGTTTTTGACTATTAGAAACAAAGATGCTCTGAACATTTACAAACAAGTCTTTGTTTGAGTATACATTCCCATTTATCATGGGTAACACCTAGCAATAGAAGAGCTGGATTGTGTGGCAAATGTAACAAATGCTAACCTTTTACCCAAAGTGATTGTATCATTTTATACATTAGAGGTAGTATATTAGATTTACAATTGCTTCACAATCATGCCTTTTTGAAATTTTAGCCATTCTGATGTTAACTTGGTGGAGATTAATTTGCATTCTCTAATGACAAGTGGTGTTGAGCACATTTTCATGCTTTTATTTGCCATCTGTATACATTCCTTGGTAAAGAGTCTGTTCAAATATTTTGGCTATTTTCCAAAGTAAAAGACCTTCCTTGTTTTCTCACACCATTGGTGGTCATGTCGTTAGAAAAGTTAGCTCTATAAACCATTTGAGCTGTATCAATATTTTGATACATTTTCATTTTCAATTAGGGAAAAAGAGTTTTTAACTTGTTGTTAATTCTGTAGGTTATTTAGAAGTGCCTTATTTCTTTATAAATACTTGGGAGACATTTCAAATATCCTGTTGTTGATTCATAATGTGATTCTAATGTGATCAGAGAGCTCATTTTACACAGCTTAAAAGTTGTTTTACATTTACTAAGATTTGTCTTACAGTTCCAAATATGATCTATCTTGAGAAATGTTATATGTGTACCTGAAAAAGATGTGCGTTCTGCTGATGCTGGTGGGTGTGTTCAATAAATGTCAATTAGATTAAGTTGGTTGATAGTGCTGTTCAGTTTGAATATATTCACACATTTTCTGAATATACTTTCTATCAAATAGAGAGAGAAAAAATTTAAGTATCCAACAGTAACTGTAGATTTATTTATTTCTTTGTAGTTCTACAAAAAATTATTCAGATATTTTCAGTTATTAGATAAACAGTTGAGACTCCTATATTATCCTGATAAATTGACCAATTTATCATCATTAATGATTCTCCTTATCCCTGGAAATATTATTATTCTTTGCAATCTATTTTGTCTGGTACTGATATAGCTATTCTGGCTTTTTTTTTTCACTAGTATTAACACAGTATATCAGTATTTTCAGGTCAGGCATCAACAATGATTTTCTGTAAACAACCAGATGTCAATTTTTTGGTTACTTTACTTTCTCTGGCTTTATTATCTGAGTTCCCTGTATTGCAAATTCATTTGTCTGTGGTTCTTTTGTGGGTACATTTTTAAAAATTTGCATGTGTACACATTCTACAAGCAGGAGTGTCAGCTATTTCATCTCCACTTTCACAGTGTGGATTTGGTGTCAATCTGATTCCTTCCACATTTCCCTTACCAACCACACAGTGTCTCTCCTATTTTCTCACTACTGAAGTTCTGGACTTCAGTGATGGGTCATCAGCAGGATGGCTCAATGTTCCACGTGCCCTTCATCCACATAAGCTATTTACACTCCCTTGCCAGGATAAACACTAGGAAGCTGACTAACTTTCGTCCATTCCCTCTCCGCAATCTTCTGCATCTCTCCAAAACTGTTTTCCAAATAAAATAAAAATGCAGGCCAGAAACTCCATTGCATAAGATTGCTCAATTTATGAAAACCTGCCAATCATTCCTTATTTTGACCACTCGGTGTTTATCAACAGATATCTTTAAGCCCACCTAATGTGGAATCAAAAAGGGATTTGAGAAGAGACCTTGTTCTTTCCTCCCATGAAAAGAAGGATGAAAGTCCATTATTTCTTTTCTAACCTAATGATGCAGATCTTAGGTAATTGTCTATATACCTACCCCAATCCTCCCAACTATCAATGAAATCACTCTGCTATGCTACTCAGCTGCCATTAGATAAACTCTGAGGTGAGAAGAATCCTGTTTTCAGCTATATTCTGAATAAAGACTCATGAAAGTCCTTTCTTCTCAGCTTTAATCTTAGTCACCAGTTCTGAAGAAAAGGAAAATCTCAATTTACACACTTTAAATAGCAACAAAATTATAATTACCTACTATTACCCTCATCTCTGTACCCTTTAAAAAAATACTATATGTTGGAGATTTCTCTTAGTCACTTCATATATATCAGCTCCTGTTCAATTACCTATAGCAATAAAAATGTTTCCTACAAGTCAACAACATAAAACAAAACAAAACAAAAAAAACCGTATAATTTTCATCTCTTACAATTATGGAGATTGATTGCACTCAGCTATACATTTCCTTCTTGGGGCTCTCAAGAAGGTAACTGTGCCTGGAGTCATCTGGAGCGCTTCCTCACATACATGCATTGGTGGCTGTGACCTGAGCTGCAGTGAGCAGCTGAAACACCTGCAGCTGACTTCCTCAAAACACCTATTTTTTCACAGCATGGCAGCTGCATTCCAAAACTAAGAGTCTTAGGAAGCATTTGGGACAAAGGAAAGTCATGCTGCTAGCCCATACCACGTTCTCTTTGTCACTAAGTGTATCCATATCTAAGTACAAGAAATTAGATTACACATTTTGATGGAAGGATTGTCTTCCCACCTCGGGACCCAAATTATTTACATTATTCCCACATGCACACTTCATAAAATCTTACCTGTTAGATCTTTGGTTCAAAATGTTATCCAAACTGGGTCCAGGTGATAGTGACCTGGGATATGATTCTCAAGTGTAGCATCCTGACTATACTTTGTTGGCCTTCCATATATCCAAAGTGTAGTGATAGGAGAGACACAAGATGCTTGCCATTGTATACAGAGAAAAAGGAAAGAAAGGAACAGAAATTTGGGAGATATACAACAGCCAAAGGCCACAATAATTTTGAAATCTTGTCAAGCACACACTCCCAATTCCTTGATTGGGTCTTAGACCTAGTGCCTTGACAGAATTCTCTATGATTCTTGGCTCCATTCTGTGGGTCTAGGTTCTACTATCTGAATTGTCTTTCCTTTTGCCAAGATTGAATCCAGTTGAATACTCTTCTCTGTGTATTTCTATTTTCATTCAAGTTTGGGATACTCTGTTCATGTCATACCATTGCTTTCCCTCTTACCCGACCTGGCACTGCTTCTGCTGGTACCATTATCTTAAATTTTTTATGGATTTTTCATAAGTCTTTGTTACAATTTACTCCTTTAAACAAGTCATTCTCGCAAATAGTACTGAGATAACTTTTCAATATATTTAACTCCCAGTAAATTTTTTGAGACAATGCCCTAATTTTTTTTAAAATCCCTAATTTTTAGTGGAGAGAAAGTGTGACTCATGCTCTTAAGATCCTTCGATAGGCCGGCGCCGCGGCTCACTAGGCTAATCCTCCGCCTTGCGGCGCCGGCACACCGGGTTCTAGTCCCGGTCGGGGCACCGATCCTGTCCCGGTTGCCCCTCTTCCAGGCCAGCTCTCTGCTGTGGCCAGGGAGTGCAGTGGAGGATGGCCCGGGTCCTTGGGCCCTGCACCCCATGGGAGACCAGGATAAGCACCTGGCTCCTGCCATCGGATCAGCGTGGTGCGCCGGCCGCAGCGCGCTACCGCATTGGAGGGTGAACCAACGGCAAAAGGAAGACCTTTCTCTCTGTCTCTCTCTCACTATCCACTCTGCCTGTCAAAAATAAAAAAAAAAAAAAAAAAAATTAAAAAAAAAAAATAAAAATAAAAAAATAAAAAATAAAAAATAAAAAGATCCTTCGATAGCCCAGCCCTCTTGTTTGTGTGCAATGTATATGAGGAATTGTCTTAAATCTTTCTGAAGTCTTTGAAAGTGTTTTAAAATCATTTTTGGACCATGTTTCCCTGACGGTGCCCTGGATTTGATCTTTGCCTGAAAGCTATTTCCTAATTTGAAAATAGTTTACCATCTGGAGAGATTGGGAATAAGAAACTGTTTTATTTCTGAACCTAAGTCCTGGATTCTTTTTATTTAACAGTTTATTTTGAGCTCTTATTTCTGTAGTTCTTCTCTCATTTAAAAATATTTCATTTATTTGTTTATTTGAGATAGGGAGATGAGAGAGAAAGAGAGAGAGAGAGAGAATATTCACCCACTGGTTCATTCCCTGATGCCTACAACAACAGGTGGGGCTGAAGTGGGAAACTGAAAACTGCAGACTCCATCCAGGTCTCCCACATGAATGGCAGGGACTCAACTATCACATCAGCAGGAAGCTGGAATCTGGAGTGTAGTCAAGACTTGAACCCATGTACTCCAATATAAAACAGGCATCATGACCTATGTCTTAACTGTAAGGCCAAATTTCTGCCCCCACTCACTGCATTACAGGAAGCTAGAAGAAATCAAGTGGAATGTTTAGCACTCTGTATAGAAATCTCCTTTGGCAGAACATTTGATTCTTTAGGTATATTTATTTTTCACATTACAAGAAGCGATAGTATTGCACTGCTTAGCAAGTGTCTCCTTTCAATTCCTGAAACAAGAGTTGGAAGAATAAATATCAAAAAGAAAACCAGCCTGCAGTGGCACTGATTTTTTGGACTTTGTCTCAGAATTTATGGAACATTACATTTACTGTATTCTATTTGCCTTTAAAGGGAAAAAATCAGACATTTCTTCAGCTTCTTTTAAAAAAATCTATTCATTTATTTGAAAGGCAAAATGATGCAGAGAAGAGGCGAGGTAGAGAGAGAGAGAATCTTCCATCCACGGGTTCACTTGACAAATGGCTGTGACAGCCCAGGCTGGTCCAGGCCAAAGATAGGAGCCTGGAACTCCATCTGGGTGTTCCATGTGGGTGACAGTGGCCCAAGTACTTGAACCATCATCCACTGCCTTCCCAGGGACACTAGAGGGGAGCTGGGTTGGAAATGGAGCAGTGGGGTCTCTACCTGTGCACAAATGGAATGACAGCTTCATAGGCTGCAGCTTTACCTGCTGCACCCCGTCCAGCTTCTGTCTACTTTCTTTTTTTTTAAGTTTTCAGTGACAATTTCAAGGCTCTTTAAACTTTGCTAACAAATTAGCTATTGCTCATATCTTAGCCCTTGATTTATTCCCCATCCTTTAGCTTTTGTTTTGTTATGCCTCTATGTGACACTAGGATATTTTCTGGTTCTACACAATGCATGGAAACCCACTACAAGGTTAACATCATATCAAAGCAACAATCAGCTGTCAGTGTCATCCCTCAGGGTTCTAAGCATTGACTGGTATCAGCTCTTCAGTTCTCGCTGAGTCTTTCCTAAGGTTCCAGTCAGCTAGTGCTTGGGGCAGGAGCTCTCTCAAAGGCTTCCTCATATGTTTGGTAGTGCTACTGGCTGCTGCCAGGACCTGCACAAGAAGCTTTATCTCAGTACACCTATCTAACATTTCTCCATGTGGCCAGAGATGTCTTCCTCACAGTATGGTGTCAGGATTCCAAGAGTAAGAACCCCAAGAGAGAGCAAGGTTGAAGTGGCACTAGATTTTGGATCCCATCTCAGAATTCACAGAATATCACTATCACTGTATTCTGTTTATATTTGACAGAAAAGAAATTAAACTCTAGCTCTGATGGGAGTGGTTTCAAAGCATTTGGGGAAATGTTTTAGAGCTTCCAAAGTCCCCTTCTCATCAACTGCTATGTGGGTAGATCAGACTTTTAGTAAAGCTACATTTTCTTTTTTTTTTCTTTTTTTTTTTAATTAAACTTTTATTTAATGAATATAAATTTCCAAAGTATAGCTTATGGGTTACAATGGCTTCCCCCCCTCCCATAACTTCCCTCCCACCCGCAACCCTCCCCCCTCCCGCTCCCTTTCCCCTTCCATTCATGTAAAGATTCATTTTCAATTCTCTTTGTATACAGAAGATCAGTTTAGTATATATTAGGTAAAGATTTCAACATTTTGCCCATATACCAACATCAAGTGAAAAAACTACCATTGGATTACTAATTATAGCATTAAATAGCAATGTACAGCACATTAAAGACAGAGATCCTACATAATTTTTTTTCAAATTAATCAATTTTCTATGCCATTTCCATTTTAACACCAGGTTGTTTTTTTTTTTCATTTCCAATTCTCTTTATATACAGAAGATCACTTCAGTATATAATTAGTAAAGACCTCATCAGTTTGTGCCCACACAGAAACGCAAAGTATAAAAATACTGTTTCAGTACTAGTTACAGCATCACTTCGCTTTAGATGACACATTAGGGACAGATCCCACATGGGGTGTAAGTACACAGTGACTCCTGTTGCTGATTTAACAATTTGACACTCCTGTTCATGGCGTCAGTACTCTCCCTAGGCTCTAGTCATGAGTTGCCAGGGCTATGGAAGCCTTTAGAGTTCGCTGACTTTGATCTTATTCCGATAGGGTCATAGTCAAATTGGAAGTTCTCTCCTCCCTTCGGAGAAGGGTACCTCCTTCTTTGATGGCCCCGTTCTTTCCACTGGGATCTCACTCACAGAGATCATTCATTTAGGTCTTTTTTTTTTTTTTTCCATGATATCTTGGCTTTCCATGCCTGCTATACTCTCATGGGCTCTTCAGCCAGATCCGAATGCCTTGAGGGCTGATTCTGAGGCCAGAGTGTTGTTTAGGACATCTGCCATCCTATGAGTCTGCTGTGTATCCCACTTCCCATGTTGGATCTTTCTCTCCCTTTTTGATTCTATCAGTTAGTATTAGCGGATACTTGTCTTGTTTGTGTGATCTCTTTGACTCTTAGAGCTATCAGAGCTATCAATTGTGAGCTGAAATTGATCACTTGGACTAGTGCGATGGCATTGGTACATGCCATCTTGATGGGATTGTGTTGGAATCCCCTGGCACATTTCTAACTCCACCATTTGCGGCCAGTCCGATTGAGCATGTTCCAAATTGTTCGTCTCCTCCCTCTCTTTTTCCACTCTTAGATTTAACAGGGATCACTTTTCAGTTAAAATTTAAACACCTAAGAATAATTGTGTGTTAATTACTGAGTTCAACCAATAGTACTAGAACAACAACAACAACAAATACTAAAAAGGATAAAGTATTACATTGTGCATCTAAAGTCAGGACGGGATCTGATCAGTTCATTGTTGCTTATAGTGTCCATTTCACTTAACAGGTTTCCCCTTTGGCGCTCAGTTGTCACCGATCAGGGAAAACAAATGATATTTTTCTCTTTGGGACTGGCTTAATTCACTCAGCATGATGTTTTCCAGATTGCTCCATCTTGTTGCAAATGACTGGGTTTCGTTGTTTCTTACTGCTGTATAGTATTCTATGGAGTACATGTCCCATAATTTCTTTATCCAGTCTACTGTTGATGGGCATTTGGGTTGGTTCCAGGTCTTAGCTATTGTGAATTGAGCTGCAATAAACATTAATGTGCAGATGGCTTTTTTATTTGCCAAATTAATTTCCTTTGGGTAAATTCCAAGGAGTGGGATGGCTGGGTTGTATGGTAGGGTTATGTTCAGGTTTCTGAGGAATCTCCAGACTGACTTCCATAGTGGCTTAACCAGTTTGCATTCCCACCAACAGTGGATTAGTGTCCCTTTTCCCCCACATCCTCTCCAGCATCTGTTGTTGGTAGATTTCTGAATGTGAGCCATTCTCACCGGGGTGAGATGGAACCTCATTGTGGTTTTGATTTGCATTTCTCTGATTGCTAGTGATCTTGAACATTTTTTCATGTGTCTGTTGGCCATTTGGATTTCCTCTTTCGAAAAATGTCTATTGAGGTCCTTGGCCCATCTCTTAAGTGGGTTGTTTGTTTTCATGTTGTGGATTTTCTTGATTTCTTTGTAGATTCTGGTTATCAATCCTTTATCTGTAGTATAGTTTGCAAATATTTTTCCCCATTCTGTTGGTTGCCTCTTCACTTTCCTGACTGTTTCTTTTGAAGTACAGAAACTTCTCAATTTGATGCAATCCCAAATGTTAATTTTGGTTTTGACTGCCTGTGCTGTTGGAGTATTTTCCAGGAAGTCTTTGCCTGTGCCTATATCTTGCAGGGTTTCTCCAATGCTCTCTAATAATTTGATGGTTTCAGGTCGTAGATTTAAGTCTTTAATCCATGTTGAGTGAATTTTTGTGTAAGGTGATAGGTATGGGTCTTGCTTCAAGCTTCTGCACATGGAAATCCAATTTTCCCAGCACCATTTATTGAATAGACTGTCCTTATTCCAGGGATTAGATTTGGATCTTTGGTCAAATATAAGTTGGCTGTAGATGTTTGGATTGATTTCTGGTGTTTCTATTCTGTTCCATTGGTCTATCCATCTGTTTCTGTACCAGTACCATGCTGTTTTGATAACAACTGCCCTGTAGTATGTCCTGAAATCTGGTATTGTGATGCCTCCGGCTTTGTTTTTGTTGTACAGGATTGCTTTGGCTATTCGAGGTCTTCTTAGACTTGTTGGTAGAAAGAAACTAAAAACATTTTAGATGGTTGTGCTTAAGTTTACTGGCTAAACAATCTACACCATGTTAGATATTTAAGAGGTGTTTTCAAATACATGATTCTTAAAATTTATAGAAGGCATTGGACCTTCTGGTAAATGTTTTCTTAAGTTGTTATCTAATGGTTGAAACGGTTTGCTAAGTATTCATGTGATATTGCTATTGTCAGCAAGCGATCTAGGACTTGCTCCCTCATTTCTCTATTCTCTTCAAGGTAGGAAACTAATTCTATTATGAAGGAATCTGTAGGATGCACAATTTAATCTTTAGACCTTATAAAAGAGATGGCTAACATTTTTCTGCAATAGCATAGCCAAAATAAGAACTTAAATAATAATCTCATAGCTAGATTCACTTCGCCATCAGCGAAGTATACAGTAAGTAGAAAAAACCTCCCTTTCAGACCAAAGGGAAAGAAAGTTTTAAAGTGAGAATATAATTTTCCTCATGGGCATTGTCTACCTTAGAAAAACTACTACAGAACATGCCTGTGACTATAGACTTGTAGTTCAGGCCACCGAAGATTAGAGATGGGACACAGGCACTCCCTTGACTTGCATCCTCTGGTCTGCTTTAACACAAACCAGGAAGAAAAGAAAGCTAGGCATCAGAAGCAATGGGTGGCAGGCCTATTAATGGCTGATCTGTACAGTGATCTGCCCTCAAGCAGACCCAACAGGCCAGTCCACTGCAGTGGCTTTCAATGTGGTAAGCCTGGGCTTCAGCAGAAGTCAGCTTGTGAAGAGCCCTGGCAGCTCTGCCAAGAGTTGGATCACTGGAAATGGACCTGCCCTGGAGTCGAAGGATGCCCAGGTCAGAGCCACAGATCTTATTGGCTCTAAGCTGAAAAGCCCTTCACTCAGCCCAACTTCCAAAGTGACCACTGCAGCTGAGGGGATGGTCAAGTAGGGTCAGCAACATTGCAGGCAGAACTGTAAATTTCTTGTTAGAGATGCCCCCTGCCTTTACCTGGCCAGCTCTCCTCCCAGGCCAGCCAAGTAATGAAAGTCAACAGAGTGCCTTCCCTTAGGAGGTTCACACCTCCCTTAGGATATACCCCATGTGAAGAGATAGATAGGTCTGGGCCTCTTAACTTACAAGGCCTAAAGCCCACCAGATTATTATCAAGCCCCTTCTATCAGGTTCTATTTGCCTCTCAATCAGAAAACTTAATTGTAGCTTAACACCTTTCTTAGCTCCTCTAATAATGACTCTGTCCTTTGTTCTAGGCCCTGTCTAGTGCACTTGGGCCTCATTCCTTTGTAATCATAACCTCTACTCTACCACCAATGGCTCTACTCCCAACCTGTGTGTACTGATGGTCCTCTTCCCCACTTAATGCTGTATAATTGTTCAAACCTGGGAAATGCCACTCTTAGGATCATTGGTTACTATCCTCACTCTGTCTTTTATGACCTTGTCTAAATATGATCAGAGTCGGCAAACTTGGAAGGCTTCCATAGCCTTGGCAACTCATGACGACAGCCTAGGATGGTTACTGGCACCATAAACTAGAGTGTCGATTTGTTGGGTCAACAACAGGAGCCACTGTGCACTTGCTCCTCATGTGGGATCTCTGTCCTTAATGTGCTGTACATTGTGATTTAATGCTATAACTAGTACTCCAACAGTATGTTTCACTTTGTGTTTCTATGTGGGTGCAAACTGTTGAAATCTTTATACTAAATTGATCTTCTGTATATAAAGAGAATTGAAAATGAATCTTGATGCAAATGGAAGGGGAGAGGGAGCAGGAGAGGGGAGGGTTGCAGGTGGGAGGGAAGTTATGAGAGGGGGAAGCCATTGTAATCCATAAGCTGTACACCGGAAATTTATATTCATTAAATAAAAGTTAAAAAAAAAGTAAAGCTACATTTTCAAAAGTAATCTAATGGAAATTCAAAAACAAGAAGACAAAGGAGAAAGCTGGGATGTTTTAAAGATCTTAGGAAGATCCTTGCTAAGTATCAATAAAATATCAAGGGAACACATCTATATTCTTGACACAACTGCAACAGAACACTAATTAGGAAACGGAATGTCATGAATGTCACTGACCTAAAAATTGTGAAACACAAGAAAATGCCGTTTTATGTCATCAGATATGAAAAGGAACTAAGTGGGGTGATGGTATTTTATGAAACTTCAGAGACCAGGAAAACAGTTATCACTTGGCATAC
Organism: Lepus europaeus; assembly: GCF_033115175.1. Classification (NCBI taxonomy): domain Eukaryota; kingdom Metazoa; phylum Chordata; class Mammalia; order Lagomorpha; family Leporidae; genus Lepus; species Lepus europaeus. The sequence continues at coordinate 88,770,285 of NC_084827.1, forward strand.
TGCCATCCTTACTGTAGCAAGCCATACAATATTTTTTTTAAAAAATAGACAATTTTTGTTACACTTGAATGACTTCAGAGTAGAAACCATAGTGTGAAGAGTATAGAGGGACAAATCTGAGCTCCTCAAAGTTTCTATTGGGATGCATTCTTCATCAGTAAAAGTGGTCATTCAGAACATAAGAAAACTCTTTAGATGGGTTCATTCATTAGGGAAACATTGCAATACAGAGGTTTAATGATAATGTGATTACTTAGGGCTAAGGATAAAAGTAGTTATAAATGTTTATGATAAAAAGTTTGTGCTTTATTCTATAGAGACTATTTTCAAGTCTGACTAGAATTCAAGAGACTTTAGGAATCCTACTCTTTACCCTGAATCTGAAACAAGGACCCTAATTATTTACAAAGGACCTAAGAAACATTTATCCAATGTCCCAGAAACTATCAAAATTAACTTGACTAACAAAGAGTCAGCAGGTGTTTCTGGGATTTTAGTTAGCTTACTTTACCAATCCACTAGTAGATGTTTATCAGAAATATAGTTGAGGAATAGCTGGGGAAATACATATAGAATAGTATCTTTGTTACTAATACATTGATTTATATGATGTTTTTTAAAAATACATTATGAAAAGAAATAGCATTCTGAAATCAAGTTTACCTCCTTAATGTTAGACCCTGGCTATTCTTTTGGATAGTTTCTTATTTTTAATACTTTTTACCAAGAACCTGTATAACACAAAGCTGAGTAGAGATGGCTCCTTTCCTTATGGAACCTAGACAATGATAGGAAAAACAAAACATCTGCAATGACAACAAAGTGTAATACTAAGTGGAAAAGTAGTAAGTACCACTTTCCATCCTTATGTATCCATATCTAACTATAATGCAGTCATAAAGTGACATTATGACAAATATCACTTTCAATTTTACAATGAATAGTTATTTTATATTATATATGCTTTGAGTCCTAATGGTTGTTTTCTATAGCTAAAAATCAGGTATGATAGTATAAGAATGTTTTTTGGGTCAGAGGTGTAAGAACATTGTGGAGATTTAGTTTAGATGCCAAAAAAAAAAAAATAGTTCTTAGGATAGCTTGTTGGCTTATCAGGAAATGGGAATGACTATTTGAAAATGAGAACCATTGTTTGCAATTGGGAGGAAATGATCCAGAAAATCTAGCATGCTCTGATGCTCATAACCAACAAAAGTGTATAATAAAGTGACAAGGTATTTCAGAGCATATGCTCATAGTCAAGGTACAAAGATAGTTTAATAAATGTCTGAAAGGTGCTAGAAGCTACACTATATGCTTTCCATTGCATTATGTAAATTGGCTTTTATAATAATAGTGTGCAGTTTGTATTTTTATAAACGGATCCAAAGATTTGGAAGAATGAAGTCATATAACTTTGGAAGGCTAATTTTTGAAATTAATTTATAATAAAACTAGGCAGACATGCAAAATAATAAGACATGTGTCCCTGAATTTGAAGATGCAATGACAACTTGAATAATTGAGTTTTTTAAAGTTAAATAATAAAGTGTCAGCTGTAAAGAGGAGAGACAACCATTGATTATGGGATTGGTGAGTCACATAAAATATTGGAAGACTCCATTTAACAAACTCTTCCATGGAGAAGAGAACTAGAAACTTCAGTCCACTCAGCCCCACCAACAAAGCCACCCTTAACATGGAGATAAGTACAAAGGATCGTACTATAATCTGTAATTATTGCTGCAATATTCCTGTCCCAGAGATTAACCATCACTATGGTTAATTATGACTCAATTCCCTATAAGGATTCTACTTCAAGGTGAAAGTGGACGGCCGGTTTACTTGCTCTGGTGATGGTTTTCTCAGTACAAGTCAATTCATCATCTTTCCTTATTTACAAAATATATGGATTCTAGCCAGGTAAATACTGTTCTGAGAGACAGATCCACTCTCCCCGGGTGAACAAAATCAGGCCTTTCTCCTGATATACCAAAGCCTGCACTGTTGTGCATTTGTTGTCCTGTCCCCTCATTAGTTTACAACCCAACATTGTATGATAAAAGGGTGCTAAAGTGGGATTATGTACTGTTGTGTGTTACAATTTTGTGATAGGCATCATTATTCTCATTTTACAGATGGGGAATGAATTTGGAGGGGTTAAATTCCTTTTGAAAACTACATAGCTAGGAAAAGATCTCAAGGCAATGTTTTCAACAACCGTTCAGAACTCCTTCCAGTTAGATGAATCTCACAAATACTTTGAGAAAAGGTCTTAAAACTTGCTTGGAGGATTCTGTATTTTCTAGCAACTAATGGTTTGCCTTAACCTTTCAAATTACAGAAAAATTGAAGGTTTTTATTTCCCCCAACTCTTTATCAATAAAAAGTGTTCTACAGGTGATGGCAGAAGTTAGTCATGGAGGGCTTAATGAGTAAAGTATACTATTATTTTTAAATATTTGCCTATGTTTTATTTGAAAGGGGGAGGGGGAAGAGATAAACTCTTCTATCTGTAGGTTCATTTCCCAAATAACCCATAACAGCTGGAGCTAGGCCAGATTGAAGCCAATATACAGAAATTCAATCTGGGTTTCCCATGTTGGTGGTAGGGTCCCAATTACCTGAGCAATCACTCCCACCTCCCAGGGCGTGTGTTGGCAGGAAGGTGGAATTGGAAACAGAACTGGAACTTGAACCTGACACTCCATCACAGGATGCAAGTGTCCCAAGTGGTATCTTAAGTGCTGCACCAATTGGCTGCCCCAGGAGAGTATATTACTTAGTTACTGCTGTTATTTTAAATATTCTGGGTGCATCTAAGGCTTCTAGGGTCAATTTTCTATTAAAAATAAATAAATATAGTAAGAAAGGATAACTCCATATGTTGTACTCATTCAAAATTAACATCATGTACTACTAAAATGACAATAATACTGTAATATTGTAATCACCTTTATTCTTTTGCTGTGGACTGTTTGTCTTCAACTGAGAGAAATAGGCACTCCCAAGGAAGGGGTAAATTTAAAGACTAGGTGCTATGAGTTCCGTTTATATTATTCTGTTAGGGACTGATGCTACTGATATTTTGAAAAAAATTATTTATTTATTTTCAATGTAGTGTGTGAGAAAGGGAGAGGGAGAGGGAGATAGAGGGGGAGAGAGAGAGAGAGAGAGAGAGAGAGAGAGAGAGAGAGAGAGAGAGAGAGAGAGAGAAATCTTCCATCTGCTGGTTTACTTCCCAAATAGCCACAACAACCAGGTCTGAGCCAGGCTGAAGCCTAGAGCCAGGAACTTCATCTGAATCTCCATCATGGGTGACAGGGACCCAAGAACTTGGGCCACCTTCCCCTGCCTTACCAAGAGCATTAACAGCAAGTTGGATCAAAAGTGGAGTAGACAAGATTTAAACCAGCACTCTGATATGGGACGCTGGTGTCACAAATGGCAGCTTAATCTGCTGCACCACAATGTTACTGACATTTTTAGTTCAATTTTCTTTTTTGTATTCAGAGAATGAGCCTGGTGTACCACAAAGTCTCAGTCCTAAGTGAAAAGACCGAAAAAGTTTCACGGTTACATCATCAGATTGAAGCAAAGGGCATGATAGAGTATTTTGAAGCTGTCAGAAGATTCCACTAACAAGCACTCCTCCATCTCTCAAGCCTTCCAGCTAATTGAAATGTGACTTTCTGTGAAAAATATCATTGAATACATATCCTATATATTTGAGATAGAGTTCCCATGCCTTGATCATGTTTTTTATATACATCCAAATTAAACAGACCTGTGGTTAAACTCCAATCTCACTTCCTTATAATCCACTTAATAACCTGGCACTATTCTCAGTCATGTCATCATGAAAACCAACAGAAAAAAATGGAAAAAACATCTAAGACACATCCATTTGTCACATTTTAAAATGAAGACAGATATGGATCTTTTTTCTATGAAATATCTAATTGGATGAATTAAAGTATATATATTTTTTTAAACAACAGAAAAGAAATAGCTACTTAAGGGACTGGATGTTTGTATTTAAGGAGTAGGCAAATTAGCTATTATAAATGGTTCTGATGGCCGGCGCTGCACTCAATAGGCTATTCCTCCACCTTGTGGCGCCGGCACAACGGGTTCTAGTCCCGGTCGGGGCACCTGATTCTGTCCCGGTTGCCCCTCTTCCAGGCTAGCTCTTTGCTGTGGCCCGGGAGTGCAGTGGAGGATGGCCCAAGTGCTTGGGCCCTGCACCCCATGGGAGACCAGAAGAAGCACCTGGCTCCTGGCTTCGGATCAGTGAGATGCGCCGGCTGCAGTGCACTGCCCGCGGCGGCCATTTGAGGGTGAACCAATGGCAAAAGGAAGACCTTTCTCTCTGTCTCTCTCTCTTTCACTGTCCACTCTGCCTGTCAAAAAAAAAAATGGTTTTGATGAGCAAGCATATGTATCAAATGAAGGTACTAATGAATCCATTGGGTTTTCAACAGGTACTAATAATCCTTATATTTTGCTGAGTTTTCCCTTTCAAAATAGGAATGTATGAAATAATAACTAATGAATACACAGAACAGGAGCCAAATAATATGGGAAAAGTAGGCAAAGGAGGGTAAAGGCATCCTGTTACCTATTTATTAAGTAGTCAGACTGAGAAGAGTTAAATTGAAACATGGAGGGAGACATTTTGCAGGCAAGCTATGACATTAAGTTTCAATAGTTAAGGACACAATTAAAAGCACAAACTTTGGGGCCAGACATGCTGCATTCAAATTCTGGCTTCCCTGCATTAGCTCTGTGGCCATAGGAAGTTGTTTAACCCTTCTGATCCTCTTAATATGTCTTCTTACATGAAAATGGAATTCAGAATCTTCCATGTAGTGAACTGTAAGAATTAAGATAAATAATGTACACAAAATACCTAGAAGATTGCATCTAGCCAATAATTATATTGTACCAATTCTGTTTGGAGAGATCTGTAAAAGATCCAAAAGGCAGGATGTTTTAGATTTTAATAACTTAGGCTCTTACTCCACACTGGGAATTATTTAAATCCTCCTAAAATAAATTTTTCCAAAAAATTTCATATAAGTAGAATACACTTGCATCAACAATTAAATAAATGGCATTCAGTAGATTTAAAAAAAATATTCATTAACAGCTGACACTGGGGTAACAGCAGGTTAAACCACACTTGCAATGCCAGCATCTTTTATCTGAGTGCTAGTTCAAATCCCAGCTACTCTGCTTCCAAGCCACCTCACTGCTAACCTGCATGGGAAGAGAGCAACTGGTGACCCAAATACTTGGAACCCAGCCACTCATGTGGGAACCCAGGATGGGGTTCCTGGCCACTGGCTTCATCCTGGCTCAGGCCTGGCTCTTGTGGCAATCTGGGGAGTGAACCACTGAATGCAGGCTTGCTCGCTCTCTCTCTCTGTCTTCCTCCTCCTCCTCCTCCTTCTTTTTTTCTGCTTCTCCTTCTTCTCCATCTTTTCTGTCTGTCTTCTGAATATATATATATATTCGAATATATATTTATTATAATAAATATATATTCGAATATATATATATAAATGAATAATTATATATATATTCATTAAGATTAGCCTAACCTTTATTTCAGGTTTTCTCTTTTCTTTTCTTTTCTTTTTTCTCTTTTTTTTTTTTTTGCTAATTTTCACTTAAATGACAAACAATGATCTTCTTCATTACAATTCCACAAAGTCTTCATAGAAATGGTTAACTCATGGGAGGATTCAACTGACAATTCAGAAAAACAAAACCTGACTCAATTCAGTACAACAGCATGGCTTTCACAGTGTTCCTACTTCTTTTGGAGTATGATCCCTACAAGTGGAAGAGATGAGCATTGCTCTCCGCTCAGTGACCTGTGTCTACGTAGATGGGGTGTTTTCAGTGTAAGTAGCAGAAGAGTTGGAAGACCAACAACTGTCAACCAAATACAACTTCAGCCATCTACATTGTTGACACCAGATGTTTCTGTTAAGGGAAAAAGTGTAATAATGTTCTTCTAAGTAGTTCTGCAGGAATTCAAGCAATATGTTGATTGTGTTTCCAATCAATCTGGTTGACAATGATCGTGACTATCAGAATTTTGCTTTAAATGGACTCAGCCTTGTTTTCAGTGTGACTTGACCATCCTCAACAGACATTTAGATATAGCCTGAGTAAGCCTGATGTTTTAGTTCATATAAAAACTCTGTGTACCAAAGAAGTAATGAATCTTATTTCAGAAGAGCTATGAAAGACTCTGAGGGAAAAATTAAGAGGGTACAGACAGAATTCAGTTGTGACTAGGCTATCATTAACAACTACTTGTCAAGTTCATAATAAAATTATTTACTTGTTATGTGGCAAATATTCAGCTATCCCAAAAAATCCATTTAAACCAATGTATCTGAAACATAAAAATAATCACCTAAAAGTAACTAATATGACATAGGGAATTTTTTCTACATTAAAATTGGGTTCCAGCTCAAACTCAGGATGCCTGAGTCAATGGCTTCTCTATGTCTAAAGTCTTCTCCTTCTCCCTTCACCTTCAAATAGAGGCAGACTAACCCTGCCCCAGCACAGCAAGGTTAGAATTTCAAGGATTTAAAGGCTATAAGGAGTTCAGAAAATGGCATCAAGAGGAGAAATAATTAGAGATTCTGAGATATTGCTGCAGTCATCACTATGAATTCCTTCTCAGTCTCATTTGGTGTTATGAGCTGAAATATGTGTACTCAAAATGCACATAGAGAAGTCCTAACCCTCAAAACCTCAAAATGTGACTGGATTTGGACATAATTCCTGTACGGAAGATAGTTGAGGCAAAATGAGGTCAAATTGGTGGGCCTTATGACTGGTGTCCTTACAAGAAAAGGGTAGAAGGACACAGACAATCTGAACCAAGGGATGACCATGTGAGGACATAGCAAAAAGGTAGCTATCAATAAGCCAACATTGAGAGGCCTCGGAAGAAACCAAACCTGTCTATTTGTTGATGTACTTCTAGCCTCCAGAACTTTGTAAAAATAATTTTCTTTTGCTTAAACTACCCAGTCTGGTATTTGGTTATAAATGCCCTAGAAACCTAAGACATAGCTACCAGTCACCTCTTTCTACTCTCTTAAGGGCTCTAAATACTAGAAACTTCCCTCTGATTGCTTCACATTGGGGGAAAATGCAGCCCAGAACTTTACTTAATGACTGCCCCTGGTTAAAGCACAGCTTTTGTGGGGGTGTGTTTGTGAAGAGTTTTGATCAGTAATAACAATGGGGAAAATTCATATGAAGTCCAAAATCATTTGTTTTTCTTCTTAGTTCAGTTACTTCTTGTGAGAATTCCTTTTTGAAACTGAAAAACTGCCAAACACCCACATGGTATCTGACAATTAAAAAAATACAAAATGTCAAAAGAATACCAAATTCAGTTATGTGTTTAAATAATATTGAATGTTGAGAATCATGGTAATATACATATTCAAGGAGTGTGACCCACTTTATAAGATTGCGATACATATGTAGTAATAATTCTTTTTGTTTGAAATTTAGCCATCAAATTTCCATTGGCTTCTATCAGCAAAACGCCTTTGAATTCTATTATATAATGTCATGGGATTACTTGGGAAAAAGGCATCAAATTCCTCTAAACATCAGGTAGAGAGAGAAGTGGAAGATCCTATTCATTCACAACCAGTGCCATATTTTGAGTGCTATTGAATGGTGACACAGTAGTATGAGGACGTTTATATGATGTGTAATGATGCCCTTGATGCTCTGTTTTCTGTCAGCACAGCCATAGTTCTTTAAAAAAGAAATCTAGCACATTCAATCATTCTTGCTCACAAGGTATGTGTGCTCAGGTACATCCTGTCTCAGACTTGTGCTGTGATAGCTCTAATCTCATTAAATTACCTGGATCCATATTGAAACTACATTGCCAGTCATTTCTCCCATAGTGAGATCTTATCCAGGACTTTCAACTCCTTTTCACCAGAGAGTCTTGGACTGAGTCACCTTTGTCCACCTCACTGGGGATTCCCTGACTTCTAATATAGGCGTAAGAGTTTGGAATCTCACACCCATCTCTCCCAGCAACAGCATCATTTCTAACTATACTTCTCCTTAATTGCTATCTCTGAAATTCAAGAGGCTTGGGACCAAGTGTTTCCACTTTAAGATTTCTCATGACAAGGGGACTTGCTTGTCTATAAACTGCTTAACTAAAAAGAATCACTCAAATAAATCCTCCCATAAAGACAGAACTCTGCTCTAAGATAATTTGCCATTTCCACATCTTTACAGAAGAAGTGATTATCTTGTAATATATTGTTTCACCTACTGCAAGCATACATTGTAAAATGACAGAAGTAAATCATCTGACATCATACTGTATATAAGCCCACATAAGCTAGACAGTTTTCACACTACTAATGCATGTATGGTACCCCCTCATTGGGAAGAACTAACAGGTTAAAAGAAAGGTGGCAATGATAAACATTGGATTTGGCACTTCACAGAGAAACTTCAGTTAGTTACTTCTGCATATTTGACTAGAGTAACAGGATGGAAAGAGTAAGCACACATGGGATTTATGAAATATTGTGGCAGTGTTGGGGCCACCTACCAGGCAGTTGTTGGAGCAGGGTACTAGTAGAAGTGTTAGTGGAAGTAAAGAGTATTCATTGACCTTCCCCCAACTTAGCTACTCATTTGTCTGTAATTTAGAAGACCATCTGGCCTTAGAAAAGAGTAGGGTCAGGGACTGGCACCATGGCTCACTTGGTTAATCCTCTGCTTGTGGCGCCGGCATCCCATATGGGTGCTGGGTTCTAGTTCTGGTTGCTCCTCTTCCAGTCCAGCTCTCTGCTGTGGCCCAGGAGTGCAGTGGAGGATGGCCCAAGTACTTGAGCACCTGCACCCACATGGGAGACCAGGAAGAAGCACCTAGTTCCTGGCTTCGGATCAGTGCAGCACCGACCATCGCAGCCAATTGGGGAGTGAACCAATGGAAGGAAGACCTTTCTCTATGTCTCTCTCTCTCTCTCACTGTCTATAACTCTGCCTGTCAAATAAATTTTTAAAAAAGAGTAGGGTCTGTCTAAAGAAATAGAAAGGATCCTGTAACATTAGGAAAACCCACAGAGATTTCTGCTTGAACTCTGTAGGTCACCTGCATGAGTCACCACTGTAGGGTCACCACTCCTTAATTATCTTGAGATTACTAGTATAGTGCATTTGCCTTGCCCATCAAAGACTGTTACTCAGTCAAATGAATAACACAAACACATATCAGAAAAAAGAGGAATTAAGTGCTATTTTCAGTTCTTATAAAAAGTTCAATAAAGAGAAATGTGTTATATCACTTTTTGTTCTGCAATTCGTTGTTTCCCTTAGGTATTTCTTCCGCTTGCAAGTTTCTCAGTATTTTGCAGAATAAGATGGCATTTTATCTGAAAGCATTTGGTAAATGTTCTTTGAGTCTAGGAGGCTGCAATTTAACAAATGGCTTCCTCACACAAACTATAAGTATGATACAGAATGATTGACAACTATGCCACCGTTTGAAAAGCAGCTAAGAGCTTTAAAGAATACAGTAGCTGAGACTAGGACTGGAGTTTATTACCAGCCTCAAAGATTGTGGTTTATATTGGCAGTATAAAATATCTGTCATTTTAATACAGTTCTTACCAAGAGTTTTACACATGCCATTAAGCAAACATACCAGAAGGATGGACTCAGAAGGAACCAGTTTTAAGATAACAACAATAGAATCAAAATTCATTATCACTAGATAATAGTCTCCTACTGTTTGATAAAGGACTCCACTTCTAAAGCCAAAACAAACAAAGAAGCAAAGCCAAGATATTTGCTTTAGAAGTGGAAGGCACTGATCTTATGACATGATTCTGTTACAACGGCTTTATTTCTGCTACAGTCGGAGCAGCCTCTACGTAAAAGTATGCTATCTAATTTTTTAAGATTTGTTTTATTTATTTTAAAGACAAAGTTACACAGAGAGAGGGAGAAAGAGAGAGAAAGAGAGCGACATTTCATTCACTGGTTCACTCCCCAAATAGCCACAATGGCCAGGGCTGACCCAGACCCAAGCCAGGTGCCAGGAGCTTCATCTGGGTCTCCCACGTGGGTGCAGGGGCCCTGTCTTCTGCTGCTTTCTCATCAACAGAAGCTTGGGTCAGTAAGAAGAAGAGATGCATGAGTTGTAGGCAGGTGGTTAGAACTGGTATTTTTTATTATAGCAATTTGAAAGCCCATCTTCAAAGCTGAAATCCTGTACCTATCACATTAACAGAGAGTTCAGGACTTGCTTAGGCATGTCATTAAAAATGGTCAAAGGCCATTTTTCTTTTCTGTTGCTTTGGGCATCTATTTACAGAATCAAAGAGCCAGGTTTATGTAACCTGGGTGTAGGGCTAAGAATATGTATGATTAAAACCTTGGGCATAAGAGTCACATTCTTGCTGTGATCTTAGAATAACTGTCTTCTCTCCAACTGACATTCTCTCTCTCATGCTTTACCCAATATTATGATGGTAATGACATCCCTTTCCTCCAAACAAACCTCAGTGAGTTTTGGTTCTTGAGCCACCATAAGATGTACATCTTTGCATCTTCCTTATTCTTGCATTCACAGCAATCTGCAGTGTGCATGGTTAGCATTAGCGAAGCGTTGCTAGATCAATTAACCTGCTCAAAATTTTTCTTCTAGTATAACACTTCCACTGATTGTCAGGCCTTTGTACATATTGTATTCAGTCCTATTATGCAACCACTGGACCTCCTAAATCTTTCAACAGATATCAGGTAGCAAACGTTGTAAGAAAAGCAGTATCAAGGGTTAAGCACTGTGCAAAACAATTGTGACATGAAGATGAACGAGGCATAGACTGAGACATAAAGAAGCAAACCCTGAAGATGAGGAGACAGACAAACATACGGATTCAAAACTATGATAAATTCTGTAGCATGATTCTCCCAGAGAGTACTGAATTAAATTGAAGTCTCTTGGATTGGTAATTATATCTTAATAATGGTGACCTTAAAGAGAGCAATTTGAGCAGAGAAGATGAAAGCCAGATTGCATTAGAGTTGTAATGGTTGGGGGGTTAGTAGAAGAGACAATGAACAGTTCTATTAAAATTTTTTCTTAAAAATTGATAAACACTAGATGGTAGCTAATGCCATCTCAGATGTCACAGGAGCATTTCCTTATTTGCCTTAGAGTTGTGATCATACTTATGGGCTATCGTTAAGGAACTTTATGCCTTGCCTGTCACAGGATTTGTTTTTTTAAGTCAACTTTTCAAATGAAAATACCACTGGGAAGAGTAGGCTCTTTGTAAAAATCCGCCAGTTGTCAGTTAACACCTTAGCAGGGCACAGGATGCTAGGGGGTGCCAAGAGCAGACAGGAGAACGCTGCTCCTGACGAGGTGGGAGAACACCCCATATCCGCTGCTTCACAGTTGCATCTGGGAGTCAGCCAAAGAATCCCAGCTGGTCCTGCTTTGACAAACAATTCTCATTCTCCTTCAATAGCTGGAATGTAGCAACACAAACAGGCCTCAGATGAGTTCTTGTGCTTCCTTGCTGAGATTAATTTTTAAGTAAATGAGAATATAGATTACAGAAACTAACCAGGCATTGCCTAAGTGTAAGTGTGACCACTTCAAATAGTAGCAAAATAATGCACGTTTGTGAAAAGTGAAAAGAACAGAATAAGTGGAATTAAAGTTGAGGCCTTCTTTATTCCCTCCCTTCTCCGTACTATCATGCACACAATGGGAATTAAAGCTACCAGTGTGACCTGAGAGTTCCTACTCTCCCCTGCCTCTGTGCTGTGCCTCTACATTCACACAGGTAAACAAAGCAAGTGCAGGTAAGTAATCAAGATGCATGGCCCTGTTGTTGAGCAGTGTTTTCCATGGTCAAATATGTCCTCATTGGCAGCAATCTGATTTGAGAATTTCCCACCTGTATAATAATAATAAAGGTTAACATTTGGCCAATAGGCTAATCCTCCACCGAGGCGGCCATTGGAGGGTGAACCACCGGTAAATGAAAACCTTTCTCCCTGTCTCTCTCACTCTCCACTCTGCCTGTCAAAAAAAAAAAAAAAAAAAAGCTAACATTTACAAAGTAATGACCACATTCCAGATATGGTACTAAGCACTTTATTATTTTTTAGTTTTATAAACAATACTCAAATATAAATGCATAAATAGCCAAAAATCCTAACTAAAGCCCAAGTCCCCATAACTAATTCTCCTAATCCTCAAACTCTCTTGTGATGCAACCATTGTTAACAGTTAATGGAGCTGGCACTGCGGCTCAATAGGCTAATGCTCTATTTGCCGCGCCGGCACACCGGGTTCTAGTCCCGATCGGGGTGCCGGATCCTATCCCTGTTGCCCCTCTTCCAGGCCAGCTCTCTGCTGTGGCCAGGGAGTGCAGTGGAGGATGGCCCAAGTGCTTGGGCCCTGCACCCCATGTGAGACCAGGGGAAGCACCTGGCTCCTGGCTTCAGATCAGCATGATGCACCGTCCGCAGCGGCCATTGGAGGGTGAACCAAGGGCAAAGGAAGACCTTTCTCCCTGTCTCTCTCTCTCTCACTGTCCACTCTCCACTCTGCCTGTCAAAAAAAAAAAAAAAACCGGAAATCCTTGTATTCATTTATAAATGTATATAAATATCTGCATGCCCATGTAGAAACCATTTGTTAGGTTTTTAGGGTGACTATTTTCATATTAAGGATATTGGACAGAACTCAGATTTTTCATTTTGGTCATGTAGATTTTCCCATTTCAAATTCCATGGAAATACAATTCATATCTTTTTCACATTTGCCTAGAAGACATGTTAATCCATTCTGTGGCTTTATCACAGATTAGCCAGTCATTATTTTACTGGCAGGCACTGAGGCTGATTCCAATTTCTCCTTATAGTGAAGAATGGCATAATAAAAATTTCAGATGGGTACTTTGGACACATATATCAATTCAGCTCAGAACACCATCCCAGGATCACAAGTGGGGGCAGAGATGGAAGAGAACAGAATATAGTATTGAGGTTGGTAGGAAACTGGTTGCTGCTGATCAAGTCTCATTTGTAGCCAATATTTCTTTCCTACATTTCAAAAAGTCAGTTGAAATGGAACCTTTTCTCCTTCTACTCTCCTTTTTCCCTCCCAGCCTCTGGTAAGCACCATTATACTTTTTTTTTAATTTAATAGGATTATTTTATTTTATTTTATTTAACTTTTAATTAATAAATATAAATTTCCAAAGTACAGTTTATGGATTACAATGGCTTTTCCCCCCCATAACTTCCCTCCCACCTGCAACCCTCCCATCTCCCACTCCCTCTCCCATTCCATTCGCATCAAGATTCATTTTCAATTATCTTTATATACAGAAGATCAATTCAGTATATATTAAGTAAAAATTTCAACAGTTTGCACCCACACAGAAACACAAAGTGTAAAATACTGTTTAAGTACTAGTTACAGCATTAATTCACATTGTACAACACAATGCCATTATACTTTTCCGACCTGGGCTGGTTCACCCCTCCTTAGGCAACCTGGTGGTCCCCCGCTCCCGAGAGGTCACCATATTGATGCCGAACTTAGTGCAGACACCCGATCAGCATAGCTCACGACAGCCTAGAACTCCTGGACCAAGCGATCCTCTGGCCTCAGCCTCCCAAGTAGCTGGGACTACAGGTGCATGCCACTGCGCCTGGCAACACCATTATACTTTTAACTGCTATGAGATTACACATACAAGTTAGGTCATGTGACACTTCTAGTTCTGTACTTAGCTTATTTCTCTTAACATCAATGACCTCCAGTTCTATGTTGTTGCAAATGACAATTTTCATTTTTTATGGCTAAGTAATATTCTATTACATGTATGTACCGTATTTTCTGTATCCAGCAGTGGATAGACACTTAAGCTCTTTCTATTTCTTGACTATTGTGAGTAGTGCTGCTATAAATATTAGAGTGCAGATATCTTTTCAACATATGGATTTTATTTACTTGGATATATTTCAAGAAGTAGAATTGCTGGGCCATATGACAGTTCTTTTTCTAATTTTTTTGAGTGATCTCCAAACTGTTCTCCCCAGTGACAGTACTTATTTGCATTTCCACCAACATTATGCAAGGGGTCCTTTTTCCCACATCCTCACCAACATTTTCTATTTTTTGTCTTTTTGATAATAAACAATCTAACTGGATGCAGGTGGCATCTCATTGTAGTTTTGTGTTGCATTTCATTGATAATTCGTGATGCTACACATTTTTTTCATATACCTCCTGTTAGCCATTTTTATATCTTCCTTTGAAAAATGTCTATTTAGATCTACAGCCCATTTTTAAACAGATTATTGTGTGGTTTTCCTTCTTTTTTTGGGGGGGAGGGGAGGTACTAACCACTTGTAAGATGTATGGTTTGCAACTATTTTCTTCAATTCTGCAGGTTGTCTCTTCATCTCTTAGATGCCTCCTTTGCTTTGCAAATGCTCTTGAGTTTAATGAAATCTTATTTGTCTATTTTTGCTTTCATTAGCTTTGCTTTTGGGATCTGATCCAGAAAACTCTTGCACTTTCCAATATCCTCTAGTGCTTTCCCTAGGTTTTTTTTCCCAGTACTTCCAAGTTTCAGCTATGATATTTAGTTCTTTAATCTATTTTTAGTTTATTTTTACACAGTAAAAGATAGGGGTCTAGTTTCATTCTTGTGCATGTAAATATCCAATTTCCAGCACTATTAATTGAAAAGGACTTTTTCCTAATGTATCTTCTTAGCAATTTTGTTAGAGGTCAGTTGGCTATGAATGTTTGGGTTTGCTTATAGGGTCTCCATTCTGTTCCATTGGCCTATGGATCCGTTTTTATGCCAGTATCATGCTATTTTAATTACTAAAGCTTTGTAATATATTTTGAAGTCAGAAAGTGTGATGTATCCTCCTTTAAGAAACATTTGGCTATTTTGAGTTTAGATACTGTTAATATATTGTGGATTCCCCTATTTAAAAAACTGGACAATAGGATTTTTGATGCTTTGACTACAAATAGATGTTAAATATTGAAAGAGATAAAAATGGATTGAGTTTTAACAAGCTATACAAGTACCAAACCATCACATTGTGTCCCAAAATATATAAATTTTTTATGTCTGGTGAAATTTCTTTAACTAAAAGCTTTTAAAATCAGCTTACAAAGTGAATAATTTGCATTGAGTTGCATAAGGAAGCTTCAATAATATTTTGCTTCTTGTGACCAAAAGAACCCAGGAAGTATTTTAAAGTGTAGTTCATACAACTCAGTTGAATGCCTAAAAAGAAATTTTAACATAGTTTTTCATCCCATAGGGTTAAAATGTGTTCAGCTCCTTACACAGTCATTGATAAGAATGGTGCATGTATAAGCTTCTTTAAACATTTCAATTTTTGCAAATGCAAGCCAAAATCTCATCATTGTTTTTATTTTTATCACTGATTATTAAAATGTTTAGTATCATTTCCTTTGTTTACTGGTCATTTCCATTCTTCTGTGAACTTTCAATTTGTGTCTTTTGCTAATACTCTTATCTGGCTATTGAAGAACTTTCTTATTGAGTTGTGGTTTTAAAACTCCATTTAGGGCTGGCAGAGTGGTGTAGCAGAAGGTGCCACCCGCACATGATGCCTGCAACCCATATGAGCACCAGTTCAAGTCCCAGCTGCTCTACTTCTGATCCAGCTCCCTGCTGATGTGCCTGAGAAGGCAGTTAAAGATGGCTCAAGTCCTTGGGTCCCTGCATCCACACAGGAGACATGGAGGAGGCTCCTAACTCCTGGCTTCAGCCTGGCCCAACTCCAGCCATTTCAGACATTTGAGAGGTAAACTGGCAGATGGAAGATCTCTTTCTCTATCTCTCTATGTCTCTCTGTAAATTCTGCCTTTCAAATAAATAAATTGATCTTTTAAAAACTCCATTTATGTTGTTTTGTGCTGTAGAGTTTATTTTTTTAACTTGTTGGTTACAATTTTTCATCTTTTTATTTGTAGCATCTCAATTTTGTAACTCTCAGAAAGGGTATTCCCATGTCAAGATTGCACAAACACTGTCCTGTGATTTCATACATATAACATCTTTATTGTTAGTTTCCCTTATTGATAATGTTATGATAAGAAAATGCAGTTTATTGTAATGGATAGTTAAATGTCCCTGAATCATTTAGTAAACAATTTTTGTCCCTAGTGATTTGAATTATCTTCTTTATCTTATATGAGATTATTAGAAAATCAATTCTGTTTCATTGATTTGCTGTGTTTATTTCTGTACCAAAATCATACTGGTCATTTAAGGCAACTCTATGATATAGTAAAATACTATTAAAATACAAATATGTAATATATCATTTAGAAGGAACATCTCATCTTTTTGTTTTTCTTTTTAAAGATTTTGTTAGCTACTCCTTTCCATTTATTAAAAATTATTTATTTGGCTTCTTAAAAAACACAGTGAGACAATTTCAGTTTCCACAAAAAGACATAAAGGTAAAAGAAAATCATTCACCCCATTGTAATAATAATAGTAATAAGAGTCCACTAGAGAACCGAGACCCAATGAGAAACTCTAGAGAGACCTGGATTGAGTTGTGAGTTCCTGGCTTTGGCCTGGTCTAGACCCAGCTGTTGTAATCATTTGGGGAGTGAACCAATGGATGGAATAACTCCTTCACCAACCCCTGCCCCGCCCCATATCTCTTTCTCCCTTTCAAAATAAATAAAGATTTTTAAAAATTTATTTCTTTCAATAAGGAAATAAATGAGTAAATAAAAAACTTGTGGCAAACCCATACAATGGAGTATTACACAGCAATAAAATAGCAAACTATTGACTCATCCAACAAAATGCATGAATCATAAATACATTTTAGTAAATGAGAGAATTCATATGTAAACGACTATATGGTTCATGATTCAATTTATGTGACACATCAAAAAAAGGCAAAAGTATAGGAGCACAATACAGATCAGGTCTGGGGATTCAGGAAAAGGGATGTCTACGCAAGATAATTTGGGGGGAAATATAATGAACACATGCATCTGACATTTGTCAAAACCCATAGAACAATAAGCCACAAAGTGTGAAACATACTGCAGATGAATTTTTTATTTTTTAAATGTTTTTAAAATTTTTATTTATTTATTAGAGAGGTAGAGTTAAGACAGAGAGAAGGAGAGACAGATAAGAGAGGTCTTCCAACTGCTGGTTCACTCCCCAAATAGCTGCAACAGCCGGAGCTGGGCTTATCTGAAGCCAGGAGCCAGGAGCTTCTTCCGGGTCTCCCACGCCAGTGCAGGGGCCCAAGCACTTGGGCCATCTTCTACTGCTTTCCCAGGCCATAGCAGAGAGCTGAATTGGAAGTGGAGCAGCCGTGACTAGAACCGGTGCCCATATGGGAGGCTTACACTGCAGGTGGAGGCTTAGCCTACTACACCACAGTGCCAGCCCCAGGATTTTTATTTTTTAATAAATATTGTTTTGTATAATACAAAATACAGAATACAAATAGATATTTATAATACAGAATACAAATAGATATTGAAATTGTTACTAAACTGAAGCAAATTAACATATCTATAATTTCACATGTTTAAAAATTTTATTTGTTTGAAAGGAAGAAATAGAAACAGGAAGAGATCTTCTATCTGCTGATTCACTCCCTAGTAGCCAGGGCTGGGCCAAGCATAAACGAGGAACCAGAACTCAATACAAGTCTACCATGTGAGTGATAGGAATCCAAGTGCTTGAGGCATCACCTACTGCCTCTCAGGATCTGTACTGGAAAAAGCTGGAATCAAGAGTGGAGTTGGAACTCAGACCCAGACGCTCTAATATGGAATTGGAAGCATCTTAACCACTGTGCCAAATGCCCACCCCACATTTCTTTATTGATGACAAAAGCAGATAGAATCTACTTCTTCAGCAAAAGTTGCAAATATAGTACAATGTTGTTAACTATGTTCCCCAGTTTTACATTAGACTCTGGACTTGTTCATCCTGCATATCTGCTTTGACGGATATCTCTGTCCTTTGACCTCCATCTCAAGTCCTACCTAAATTCCTCCAACTGGCAACCATTTTTTTCATGTCTGTTTCTCTATTTGGGGGGATTTCAGAAGCCTGATATAAATGTAATCATGCATTATTTTCCTTTCTGTGCCTGACATTTCATTTAACGTAAAGTCCTCCAGTTTCACCCATGCTGTAGCAAATAGCAGTATGTACTTTTATGCCTGAATAGTATTCTATCACATACTATATACCACATTTTCTACATCCAACTATTGATGGACAATCATTGTTTTTATATCTTGTCCATTGTGAATAATGCTACAAAGTTCAGGCTACAAAAGGAAAAATAAATAAATAAGATTACAACACACTGAAAATCTTCTGACAAGAAAGGAAACAATCAACAAACTGCACCGGCAAACTACAGACTAAGAAAAAAGGAGTGCAGATATTTTTATGAGCTTGTGTTTCATCTTTGGAAATACATTAAGAAGAGGGATTTGGGGGTCATATAGTAGTTCTATTTTTAATTTATTAGGAATCTTTATATCTTTTTATGTAATAATTATATCAGTTCATATTCCTACTAATAACATTAAAAGGTCTCCATTTCTCCACACCCTGTGAACTTTTGGTATATTCTTTTTTGATAATGGCCATCTTGGTAGGTGTGAGGTGATATTCTATAGTGGTTTTAATTTTCACTTTCTGATGATTAGTAATACTAAGCTTCTTGTTGATTATTTTATATCTTCTTTGGGGAAATGTATATTCAGATCCTTTGCTCTTTTTTTATCCTTTTTTCTATTGTATTTTAAGAGTTCTTTATGTATGATATATATATATATATATAAAGATTTATGTATTTACTTGAAAATCAGAATTACAGAGAATGAGGGAGATGGAGACACACACACACACACACACAGAGAGAGAGAGAGAGAGAGAGAGAGAGAGAGAGAGAGAGAGAATCCCCTGATTCATCCCTAAATGACTGCAATGAACAGAGCTGGGCCAAGCTAGGAGTCTGGAACTCCATCTGTGTCTCCTGCATGGATGGCAGAGGCCCAAGTACTTGAACCATCATTTGCTACTTTCCTAGACACATTAGCAGGAACTAGAAGAGAAATGGAGCATCAGGGACTAGAACCAGCATTCTGATATGGGATGCTAACATCACAGGAAGTGGCTTAACTTGTGGTACAAAAATGTTAGCTTCCATTTGGAGATGTTCGTGTTCCTATACAAATTTCAGGGGCTTTTTTTCTGTTAAGAATGCCATTGAAATTTTGATAGAGATGACATCACTTTAAATAGCATGGACATTACTGATGCCATAAACTAGAGAGTCAATTTGTTAAGTCAACAACAGGAATCATTGTGCACTTACTCCCCATGTAGGATCTCTGTCTTTAGTGTGCTGTACATTGTGATTTAATGCTATAACTAGTACTCAAACAGTATTTTTCACTTTGTGTTTCTATGTGGGTGCAAACTGTTGAAATCTTTACTCAATATATACTAAACTGATCTTTTGTATATAAAGAGAATTGAAAATGGATCTTGATGTGAATGGAAGGGGAGAGGGAGTGGAAAAGGGGAGGGTTGCGGGTGGGAGGGAAGTTATGGGGGGGGAAGCCATTATAATCCATATGCTGTACTTTGGAAATGTATGTTCATTAAATAAATGTTAAAAAATAAAAATCTTTAAAATAAATAAATAAATAAATAGTATGGACATTTTAACAATATTAATTTTTCTGATCCATAAGTACAGGATACCTATTAAAATAAATAAAGAAATGTGACAACTCTTCCTTACAGAAAATGCCAATTAATAAGTATAAAAGAAATGAAAGAAATAGAAAATCAGTTAGAACATAATAGTACTAATTGCTGCAAGCAAAAATCCATGAATGTATGCTATAATTTGTGGGTGAAAGTTTAAGCAGAAATAAACTAAGAGAAATGTTTTGAGTATGAAAAAGTAACTACTAAAACACAGTTTCCATTGGGCAAGTTTGCAATTGCAAGGGGCTAAATAGTTACTTTAGAGTGTGATATTCTGTCAGATACCACTATAACCCAGTTTAGCAAGCACCAATAACACAAATCCACGGCATATACTTCCTCAGCTGATGCACTGAGAATGCAGATTAATTCTGTGGTATCTTTCCCAGTTATGCATAACCCACAATCCAATGAAGAGAAAATTTCAAGGAGATTCAGGTCAAGGGGAAGTCTCAAAATAATAAGTGATGAATACTCCTCCAAAGTGTCAAAGTTCTGATGGAGAAAACAACAATGAGGGTTAATTACAGACTGGAGGAGACATGACAAAGTGCGGCATCTCGTTTTGAATCCCAGAAGAGAACATTCAATGTAAAAATGTGTGAAATACAAGAAGTACAATACCTTATATTATTTTTACAAATGTTCTAAGATTATATAAGATATCAAGAGGAAGCTGAGTGAAAGATATATGAGAATTCACCACTATTTTTTCAAATTCTTCAGTAAACCTAAAAAGATCTCAATAAAAAATTAAATCATTTTGAAAATTACTGCAAGGAGATTGATTGAAGCTGAACTGAAATTACAGATTAATTTGAAAACTGATTATTTTATGTTACTCAATATCACATCCAGATTTCATGTTCCTTTCATTTATTCAGAGTTTTCTATTTGGTCTTTTAATCAAGTTTCATCAAGGTCTTTAATATATAAATTTTATTATATTAAATTCCACCTTAGATGTTTTATAGATTTATTAAAATTAACAAAATTACATTTTTCTATTAATTTATAATTGACATTTATTTACAGCCAAGTTATTGATTTTTGGTAAATGGTTCTGATACTTGAGAAATTTACTGAATTCTTTTTTTTTACTCAAAGTTTTTCAATTGCTTTTTCAGGATTTCTCAGGAAGTAACATAAAATTTGGAACTGTTGAAAGTATTTGTTTTTTATTTCAAATATTGATGGTGTATAAACTTATTGTATTGGTTAGATCTTATAGAATAAACGGAAGATTGACAGTGACAAGCATTACTCTTATTGCTGAGTTGTGGATATATTACTATAATTGGCTATTTTTCATTGTTCTTTTATCTCTTTCAAATCCAGAAGCTATAGAACACATTTATTTTCTTCAAGTACTACAATTTTCACTTTTAAAAGTATAGTCAATGCATTCTTCCAATGTTATGAAATTATTCAATATTTAATCTTAACCTCAAATAAAATTAAAATTTCAAAATGCTTTAATTTTTTATTATCACCAATTTCACTCCCATGTTTTAGAAAATATGGGATTTTATTTCTGAATTTTGCTAGAATACATTCTCAGCAGTTCACTACAAACGATGTCATTGGTGGCAAATTCTGCGAATCCTCTTGCTGTTGAGCATGTCTCCCTGGGCCTCTCATCCTGACAGATAGCCAGAGAAAAGACAGTCTGTGTTCTAAATCATTTTCTTCCAGTGCTTTGAGATCAAACTTCCTTTTCCCTGTCATATCCATGTTGCAGATGAATGTGTGATGCTGGTCTGAGAGTTATTTTTGCCATAAACCAGAATTTTGCTTTCTGGAAGGTTAGGAGTTTTTATCACTTACATTATGAAATTTCAACAGGGAAAAATGTGAATGTTCCTTTTCTTTCTCTTATTGACATCCAGAAATTCCTTAAACATTCAGATGTAACTGTCTCCAGCCAGGGAATATTTCCTTCTGTTAACGTTTTAAGTACTGCTTCACTTCCATCTCTTTTGAATTCCTTTTATACTTATGGAAACATTCTTCTTTTTTTAAAACTATTTTTATATCTTCAAATATTCATTTCTTATTTTTTATCTATTTGACCTTTGTGTTATTTTCTAGAAAAATCCCTTCTTCTCCATTCATTTCATGAATTCACACCTTGACTGTCCATTAAATTATTTAGCTTATTTAACATATCTTGTCTTACGATTGTTTGTTTAACATTGCTTCATGAATTCTGAGAATTCCTTTTGCAGAGCAACCTATTGCAACTATTTCTTTTTTTTCTTTTTAGACTTGATATATTTCCTAATGTCTCTAAATACTTATTTTTGGGTGACAATTATGTTTATTTTAATTGAACTATTTGTTCCTTTCAAAATTATTTTTCCTTAATATGACTCATTCTGTTTTTGCCTGTAGAGATCCTCTATCATGCTCTTTACTCAAATTTTTTTTAAAAATATTTTAATTCATGAAGGCCTAGGTTGATCCACAATAGAGATTGGTGGATGCTAGGAAATAATGTATATATCCTAAGTCCAGGTGAAAAATAGGGGGTATTTAAAAGCTTCATGGAAAACTTGTATTATTGAAAAAATTGGGTTTCAAAATTTTACATCAAAATAGACTTATCTTTAATTTTGTTTCTCCACCCACTTTTTGAAGTCCCCTCATCTGATTCCAACTAGTAGTGAGTTACAATTCTTACTGCAAGAACCTGGGCTTTGTTCCATTTGTTGGCACTGGAGGGAAGGGATAGGATGTTAAAATGAATACATAAATTTAATGGTTTCTCAACAAGTATTAGAAAATTGTATCTATGTATCAGTTTCTCTTTCTTCCTAGCAGCTGTAAGTGGGATAGAGAACTTCCTTGGTTTGATAGCCCAAAATATACATCCTGGAAATCTTTTCCATCAAAACCACTAAACGTACTTGGCAAATGAGTTAATCCGAGTTTACACCCAAAAAATAGTGGATCCACCTAATCCTTAGGCAATTCTGGTAAAGCTATTTTGTAGCCCATTCTCCAGGGTCTTCTTCTCTCACACACTGCTTTCTCTCATCTTGGGCTACTCCTTTTAAAAATCCATATATTTTGAAGCTTATTTCATCTCCTTATATCTTGCTAGAATGACTCAATTATTTTGGTCTAAGGCTAGTATATCATCTAGTTTTTCACATGATGCTAAAGGACTATTATTTTATATTTATACATGTTGTTTTATTTTTTAAATATTTATTTTATTTATTTGAAAGACATAATTACAGAGAGAGATCAAGACAGAGAGGTCTTCCATCCACTGGTTCACTCCCCAGATGGCCGCAATGGCCAGAGCTGGGCCTGTCTGAAGCCAAGAGCCAGAAGCTTCTTCCAGGTCTCCCACGTGGGTGCAGGACCCCAAGGACTTGGGCCATCTTCTACTGCTTTCCCAGGCCATAGCAGAGAGCTGGATCGGAAGAGGAGCAGCTGGGACTAGAACCAGCACCCATATGGGATGCCAGCACTTCAGACCAAGGCTTTAACCTGCTGTGCCACAGCGCCAACCCCATACATGTTGTTTTATAAAATTTGGAGAGAGGCAAGAAGTAAGATCTCCAGAGAGCTAGTTTGAACTGCAAATCTTTTAAAGAATAGAAAAAAGACAACATAATATTTATTGCACAACAGTTCTATGAACTCATGTTCAGAAGATAAAAAACAAATGGTGGTAGGAGATAGACAAAAAGAACACAAAATTGGTGAACTATTTTTAATGCATAAAAAGAGAAAGGGATTTACAAGACAGGACTAAGAATAATTCAGAAATATAAATATACTCTGCAACTCATAGGAAGCTAGAGAATCATGGCAAAATAGGAAGGCATATGCAGAAGAGAAAATTGAAAAAAGACATTTTTAGATGCAAAGGGAAAATCAGTGTTTCCATGCACACACATTCATGTATATGTACACCATATCCATGTAGTAATTTAAGAGCTTATCAGTAATTTCCAAGACATGAAGTTCATTTCATTTTTCTTCCAATTCAGAGTTGTCAGAAAATCAATTCAGCTTTGGTTTTGTTGTTATTCTCCATTCTAGACTCTGTGGGACATTTTTTTCTTAACATCAGGTTGCCAATGGGAAAGAAAATGCAAACCGATGCAGGATTTGCTAACATTAACAAAAGTATCCAGTACTAGGCAAAAGGAATTGCAGAGGCAATTGCCCTGTGGTATTTCCAGATGTTCGCTTTGCATTTAACAGTGATTCATCCAGTCCCCTGTGTGCTATCAATAGATAGATCACTAGGGTCTTCTGCACTTCCATCCACAACACAGCCAAGCAATGGAGAGGATGCTGTGCTTCTGATGGCTAGATGGGTATAGCAGAAGATGTGTTCTTGGATAGCATTGCATATAAAAACCAGGTAAGAGAAATTAAAGATTAATGTAGAAGTAGATATTATCCCTAACTGTGGTAGATATTCTAAAGAGAATCAAAATGAACATGCCCTAGCATCCAAAAATATAGGATCACAAGTTAAAACATTGACTGGTAAAGTTGTCTTTATTCCGGAATTGTACTAAAGCATCAAATCAGTTTCCCTGATAAGGCAGCAGCTAGTATACTCAACAAAAATGCTTTGTGTATGAATCGTTAAAGGGAAAACTGCAGCAACTCCTATTCTAAATACATCCATTTTCATCTTTTGACTATTGTGTTATTTTTTGCAACAAAAGTAGCAACAAAATTGCATATAAAAGAAAACCTAAAAATAGCTTATACAAGGTAGAGATCTATTTCTCCATCCCATGAAAGAACTCCAGAACTAAACAGCCCAAGGGTAATTAAGAACTCTGTGGTCTTCAGAGACACAGATCCCTCTGCCATTCTACCCAGTTATGCTCAGTACACAACTTCTAATCCATTGGCAGAGGAGAATATCTGCTGGAGCTCTAGTCACTAAACCACCATGCCCGTCCACAGGAATGGATTACAGAGATGTCTGCAAAACCTGGCTTCTGTGCCTTGAAATGAACTTCATGGAGGACTCACCCAATGGTCAGACTTAGTCATGGAACTACTGCCTCCTGCAAGATGAGCTGGGATATATGGTGAGAAAGATTTGCATGGCACAGCAAGTTACATTGCAGTTTTTCTCAAAAAAAGATGAAAGCTGCTGCTATAGTACCTAATCCACAGGTTTAATAAAATCAAGTTCATAATTTATCTCAGGTGGAGCAAGGCAACTTCCCCCAGCATCAAATCAACGTTTTAGGTGAATTGTGACTTCAAAAAAAAAATAGAAACCATTCATTCAATATTCTTGTGGTTAATTCAATACAGGTTCAGAAAATTGGTGCAGATGACAAGGCCCAAGAGCAAGAATGAATACGGTAAATCAGAGCAGCATCCTCTGTCGTGACCCCGAGCCTAACCAAAGAGACATGGATGGTGACAGTGTGACTGCCTGTTCAGGATATGGCAAGGCTTCCTTCTCTACTTTGACATAGTCCTTTTATATCTGAGGCTTATATTGAGGAAGAATTTACACAATCTATGACCTCAATTCTTGCACTTAAGAGAAAATTTATAGGCACGAGGCTCCCTGAGGTTTTGAACCAAACTTGCAGTACTTGGGGTTCACACTTTTGGGTTAACAGGAGGAAAAGTCAAAATCCAGTTGTTCTTGAGCCCTTTTTCAGGCTCCAGTTTATATTCCTTTTTTATTTGAAAGTCAGGGTTCCAGAGAAGGAAAGGCAGAGGCAGAGAGATAGACATTCTTATTTTTTTACCATTATCTATTTTCAGTATATTTAATGATCATATAGTTAACCCAACTTTAAGTAATAGAGTTCAACAAACAGTATGAAGGAAAAGAATACAAAACAGAACAAAACTAAACAAAACACTGTTCCTCAATGGAAGAGAAAAGGACTATAAACAACCATTGAATCTCAAGATGTTTATTTCAGTCCAATACATTACATTTCAGATATTCTATTAGTTATATCAGGGGAAACATATGATATCTGTTCTTTGGGGATTGGCTTATTTCAGTAAGTATTCAGTGAATATTTATTATATTTACCATATTCAGTAAGACAGGATTTAATTTTTTCACAGCAGAGTAGTACTCCATAGTGTATGTATACCATAATTTCTTAATCCAGTCAACAGT
Organism: Lepus europaeus; assembly: GCF_033115175.1. NCBI lineage: Eukaryota > Metazoa > Chordata > Mammalia > Lagomorpha > Leporidae > Lepus > Lepus europaeus. Next base: position 88,796,316 of record NC_084827.1, read on the forward strand.
TGATGGACTTCTAGGTTGATTCCATATCTTTGCTCTTGTGAATTATGCTGCAATGAACATGGGAGTACAGATAACTCTTTCATGTGCTGATTTCTTTTGGTTTGTGTAAATTCCCAGGAGTAGGAAGGCTGGATCATACGGTAATTGGATTTTCAGATTTGTGAGTTATCTCTATACTGTCTTCCACAGTGGTTGCAGCAGTTTATATTCCCACCAACAGTGGATAAGGCTACCTTTTCCCCTACATCCTCACCATCATTTATCATTTGTTGGTGTCTGTACATGAACCATTCTAACTGGAGTGAAGTGAAACCTCATTGTGGTTTTGATTTTAATTTCCCTTTTGGCTAGTCATTCAGAGCATTTTCACAAGTGTCTGCAGCCCATTTGAATTTCCTCTCTTGAAAAATGTCTGTTTAAGTCATTTGCCCATTCCTTCACTGGATTGTTTGTTTTGTCATTGTTAAATTTCTTGAACTCTATAGATTTTGGATGTTAATTGTTTATCAGTTGCATAGTTTGCAAGTATTTTCTCCCCTTCTGTTGGTTGTTTCTTCCTTTGCTGAGTTTTTCTTTTGCAGTGCAGAAGCTTCTCAGCTTGATGTAATCACATTTGTCAATTTTGGCATTGATTGCCTGCACTTTTGGGTTTTTTTCAAGAAGTCTTTGCCTATGCCAATGTCTTATAGAATCTCCCCTATGTTCTCTAATGATTTGGTGGTACCAGGTCATAGTTAGGTCTTTGATATATTTGAGTGGATTTTTGTGTAAAGTTAAGGGAGGGATCTAGTTTTATACTTCTGCATATGGAGATCCAGTTTTACCAGCACCATTTGTTAAAGAGACTGTCCTTGTTGCATGGGTTGATTTTAGCTCCTTTATCAAAGATTAGTTGGCTGTAGATTCATGGATTGATTTCTGAAGTTTCTATTCTGTTCTATTGGTCTACAAGTCTGTTTTTGTGTCAGTACCAGGCTGTGTTGATTATAACTACCATATAGTAGGTCTTGAAATATCGAATTGTGATCTAGCTTTGTGTTTGTTGTATAAGTTTATGTTTTTTGTATTAGCTATTAGGGATTAGCTATTCGATATTTCTTGTGTTTCCATATGAATTTTAGCATAGTTTTCTCTAGATCTGCAAAGAACTTCATTGGTATTTTGATTGGGATTGCATTGAATCTATAAATTGCTTTTGATAGTATGGAGATTTTGATGATGTTGATTCTTCCACTCCATGAACATGGTAGATTTTTTTCATTGTTTAATGTCTTCTTCTATTTCTTTCTTTAGTGTTTTGTGATTTTCATCATAGAGATCATTTTTAAAGATTTATTTATTTGAAAGGCAGAGTTACAGAGATGCAGAAGCAGAAGTGTGTGGGGGGGTCTTTCATCTGCTGGTTTACTCCCCCAGATGGCTGCAATGACCAGAGTTACACAGATCCAAAGCCAGAAGCCAGGAGCTTCTTTGGGTCTCCCAAACATGTACAGGGACCCAAGGACTTGGGCCATCTTCCACTGCTTTCCCTGGCCATAGCAGAGAGATAGATAAGAAGTGGAGCATCCAGGACTCAAACAGGTGTCCATATGGGATGCTGGCACTGTGGGTGGTGGCTTTACCCACTATGCCACAGCTTTAGCCCCCATAGAGATCTTTGACATCATTGGTATAATTAATTTCAAGGTATTTGATTTTTTTGAACTTTTATTTAATGAATATAAATTTTCAAAGTATAGCTTATGGATCACAATGGCTCCCCCCCTCATAACTTCCCTCCCACCAGCAACCTTCCCCTTTCCCACTCCCTCTTCCCTTCCATTCATATAAAGATTCATTTTCGGGCCGGCGCTGTGGCTTAACAGGCTAATCCTCCGCCTTGCGGTGCCGGCACACCAGGTTCTAGTCCCGGTCAGGGTGCCGGATTCTATCCCAGTTGCCCCTCTTCCAGGCCAGCTCTCTGCTATGGCCCGGGAAGGCAGTGGAGCATGGCCCAAGTGCTTGGGCCCTGCACCTTCATGGGAGACCAGAAGTACCTGGCTCCTGGCTTCGGATCAGCGAGATGCACCAGCTGCAGCGGCCATTGGAGGGTGAACCAACGGCAAAAGGAAGACCTTTCTCTCTGTCTCTCTCTCTCTCACTATCCACTCTGCCTGTCAAAAAAAAAAGATTCATTTTCAATTCTCTTTATATACAGAAGATCAGTTTAGTATATATTAAGTAAAGATTTCAACAGTTTGCCCTCATATAGCAACACCAAGTGAAAAATACTGTTGGAGTACTAGTTATAGTATTAAATCACAATGTACAGCACAATAAGGACAGAGATCCCACATGATATTTTTTAAAAAAATTAATTTTCTATGCAATTTCCAATTTAACACCAGGTTTTTTTTTTCATTTTCAATTATCTTTATATACAGAAGATCAATTCAGTATATACTAAGTAAAGATTTCATCAGTTTGCACCCACACAGAAACACAAGGTGTAAAAATACTGTTTCAGTACTAGTTATAGCATTAATTAACATTGGACAACACATTAAGGACAGATCCCACATGAGACATAAGTACACAATTACTCCTGTTGTTGATTCAACAATTTGACACTTTTGTTTATGTTGTCAGTAATTTCCCTAGGCTCTAATCATGAGTTGCCAAGGCTATGGAAGCCTTTAGGGTTCGCCGACTTCGATCTTATTCCTACAGGGTCATAGTCAAAGTGGAAGTTCTCTCTTCCCTTCAGAGAAAGGTACCTCCTTCTTTGATGGCCCCATTCTTTCCACTGGGATCTCACTCACAGAGATCTTTCATTTAGGTCTTCTTCTTTTTTTTTCTTTTCCATGGTATCTTGGCTTTCCATGCCTACAATACTCTCATGGGCTCTTCAGCCAGATCCGAATGCCTTAAGGGCTGATTCTGAGACCAGAGTGCTATTTAGGACATCTGACATTCTATGAGTCTGCTGTGTCTCCCACTTCCCATGTTGGTTCGTTGTTTAAATTAATTTCAAGGTATTTGATTTTTTTGGAGCTATTGTGAAAGGTACTGATTTTAAAAGCTCTTTCTCAACCAGACATTGACTGTGTATCAAAGACTTGATTTTTCTGTATTGGTTCTGTATCCTGCCACTTTGGCAAACTCTTTTATCAGTTCCCATAGTCTTTCAATGGAGTCTTTTGGAACCCTACATAAAGGATCATCTGCAAATAGGGATAGTTTGACTTCTTCCTTTCAGATTTGTATCCGTTTGATTTCTTTGTCTTTTCTAATGGCTCTGGCTAAAACTTCCAGGGCTATATTGAATAGGAATGGTAAGAGTGGGCATCAGGGGAATGCTTCCAGCCTTATCTGTTAGGTAGGATGCTGGTCATTGGTTTGTCATATATTGCCTTGATTATGTGAGTAATTTTCCTTCTATACTTGTTTTGCTTTAGGTTTTTATCATGAAAGGATGTTGTATTTTATCAAATGCTTTCTCTGCATCTATTGAAATGATCATATGGTTTTGTTCTTCAATTTGTTAATGTAATGGATCACTTTTATTGATTTGCAAACATTTAACCATCCCTGCATACCAGGGATAAATCCCATGTGGTCTGGGTGAATGAGTTTTCTGAATGTTGTTAGATTCGATTGCCTAGTATTTTGTTGAGGATTTTTTGCATCTATGTTCATCAGGGATAGTTGTCTATAGTTCTCTTTCTCTGTAGCAGCTTTTTCAGACTTAGAAATTAAGATGATGCAGGCTTCATAAAAGAAGTTTGAGAGGGTTCCTTCCCTTTTAATTGTTTTGAATAGATTGAGAAGAATTAGAGTTAGTTCTTCTTTAAATGTCTGGTATAATTCAGCAGTGAAACTGTCCAGTTCTGTGCTTTTCTTTGTTGGGAGAGTATTTATTACTGGTTCAATTTCTATCTTGGTTATTGGTCTATTTAGGTTCTCTCTGTCTTCATGACTCAATTTTGGTAGAGTGTATGTTTCTAGAAATCTATCTATTTCTTCTAGTTTTCCTAATTTGTTGGCATACAGCTCTTTGCAGTAATTTCTGATGACTCTTTTTATTTCTGTGGAAGCTTTTATTACATTTCCTTTTTTGTCTCTGATTTTATTGATTTGGGTCTTTTCATTCTTCTTGTTGGTGAGTTGTGTCAATGGTGTTTCAATTTTTTTTTTTATTTTTTCAAAAAACAGCCCTTCATTTCACGGATTTCTTTGTATTTTTGTGTTAAATTTTGTTTATTTCTTCTCTAATTTTAATTTTTTCTTTCCTCCTTTCTAATTTTGGGTTGGTTTGTTGTTGCTTTTGTAGTTCCTTGATGTGCACTGATAGCTCATTTATTTGGTATCTTTCTAGTTTCTTCATGTAGGCACCAATTGCTATAAACTTCCCTCTTAGCACTGCTTTTGCTGTTTTCCATAAGTTTTCATATTATGTATTCTCATCTTCATTTGTTTTCAGAAATTTATTGATTTCTCATTTGATATCTTCTATGAGCCACTGTTCGTTCAGGAGTGTGATGTTCAGTCTCCATGTGTTCAAATATGATCTAGAGGTTTTTGAGTGGTTGATTTCCAGCTTCATTCCATTGTATTCAGAGAAGATGCATGGAATGATTTGATTTTTTTGAATTTGCTAAGACTTGCTTTGTGGCCTAGCATATGGTCTATCCTAGAGAAAGTTTCATGCAATGAGGAGAAGAATATTTATTCTGCCACTGTGGAGTAAAATGTTTTAGAGATATCCATTAGGTCCATTTGGTCTATAGTGTCAATTAACTGTCGCTTCCTTGCTGATTTTTCTGTCTGGTTGATCTGTCCATTGCTGAGAGTGGGGTATTGAAGTACCCCATTACTATTGTATTGAAGTCTGTATATCCTTTTATGTCCATTGACATTTATTTAAATAGCCAAGTGCCCTGTGATTAGATGTGTATACATTTATTATAGTTGTATCTTCCTGTTGAATTGATCACTTAATCATTACATACTGTCCTTCTTTGTCTCTTTTCACAGATTTTATGTTAAAGTCTATTTTGTCTGATATTCTCATTTATTTTATCACACATTATTATCTAGTTGTTCCATAAATTTTTGTAGTTGTCTTGGCTTGGGTAATTATGGTTTTGTTACATCAGAGATTAGTCTATACTATTAACAAGACCCAAAAAGACAAATCATGATGGGAGGGGCAAAAGGTCTGAAAGAAAATGTTTGTAGGACATATAACAAAGGATTAAAACACAAATAATACCTTTAAAAAGATGTATTTACCATGTTATTCATTATAGCACTGTTTTCAGTCATAAAAATTATCAATAGAAAATAGGTTTAAAAGTTTAACACATGGGCTGGAATTGTGGTAGAGTGAGTTAAGCAGCTGCCTGTAACATGCCAGCATTCTTTGAGTGCTGATTCAAGTCTCCACCACTCCACCTTTAATCCAGCTTCCTGCTAATGCACTTGGGAAAGCAGCAAAAGAAGGCCCAAGTGCTTATACCTCTGCCATCCACCCATGTGGGAGGTTCTGATGGAGTTCCTGGCACTTGGCTCCAGACTGGCCCAACCCTGGCTGTTGCTGACATTTGAGCAGTGCATCAGCATATAGAGTATCTCTCCTTGTCTCTGTGTATCCCTCTCTCTCAGTTACTCTGACTTTCAAATAAATAAATCTTGAAAAAAATTAAAGTTTAACACAAAAAAATTAAATATTTATACTATGTGAAATACACACAACTATTGAGGGTCTGCAGATTTCTTTCAATATTTTAACATTTTTTGATCAAATCAACAATACCCTGGAAATGGAAGTAGAAGTTTACAATTTTTAAACAAGATTAGATCTCTATTAGTTTACTACTTTATCATTTCTGTAACAGTTACTGTGAATCTTTAGAATAAATAAGTATCATGAATTCAAGTTGGTTCATAAATGCTATTTTGGCTTGATAAGAAACAAAGGAACTGACATTATGAACTTGATCACAAATTGAAACACATAGAGACAGGAGTTTTCTTTTAGTCTCAGTGGGAAATTTCCTCAGGTTGAGTCTTGACAAACAATGATTAATCTTCAAGAGGAAATTTTAAGAAATAAAATAAAACCTAACAATCATCTATGACACTCCCTGATAGCTGTTAAGACAACAGCCAACTGAGAATTTCTGCCCAACCACTCCCAATGATCAGCACAGTTACCACAGGTTTTCATCCACCTACCCACCTCCTTCTGTTGCTCACACATCATGAGGGCAGATAAGGAATGTTGACTGAAACTACAATAAAGCTGAACTCCTGAATAGGGAAATTGGAAACACATAAAAGAAAAAAAAGCCTAGTCTTTCCTTGACAGGTTTATAATCTGATGGAGATCCCATAAACATAGAGGGCAATGCTTCCCTAAATTTGAGCCAGTTAATGATCAAAAGGAAGTTTTAATCCTAAAATTAGCAAAATGATCTATCAATGGCCCGTGAAGGTCACTTGCCATATCAAGGAAGAAGCAGACAATTGCTAAAGCAACAATAATTCCTGGACAGTGGTCTACATATCCCTTAGCATATCACGTAGCTCTTTACTCATTTTGTGAGGCATAATTGTGAGAAATAGCCTTAAGTGCTCATGTTTTTTGCATATTCCCCTTCCACTGATACACTCACAACTATACCAAATCCTTATTTTCCTGATTCCTCAATGCTCTGATTACAACCTCTTGCTCCCTGATATTAGTCTTATAGGCTACCAAGCAACACATAAACTTATTTGATGACCAATTTAGCTTCTATTCTCTGGAAAATTTATTTTTATTCCAAAGTCAGTGAGAATGGACTGGTTCCTCCTGCCACAACAGGATCTCTAGTCACACATGCCACCACCAGCATAATATGGCAAACATACAATGTAGTATCACAATTTAGGATGGAATAATGATACAACATGCAATTGAAGTGTGATTTCCCATGCCAGGGGATTCTGATTCAGTCCCATCAAGGAGGCATGCACCAATACCATTTCACTAGTCAAAATGACCAGTTTCAGTTCATAATTGATCATAATTATAGGATTAAGATTCAAAGGGATGACATAAACAAGACTAGTGTCTGCTAATACTATCTGATAGAATTAAAAAGGAGAGAACGATCCAACATGGGAAGCAGGATACACAGCAGACTCATAGAATGGTAGATGTCCTAAACAGCGCTCTGGCCTCAGAATCAGCCCTTAAGGCATTCGGATCTAGCTAAAAAGCCCATGAGAGCATTTCAGGCATGGAAAGCCAAGACACTCTGGCAAAAACAAACAAACAAGCAAAAAAACCTAAATGAAAGATCTCTGTGAGTGAGATCCCAGTGGAAAGAACAGGCCATCAAAGAAGGAGGTATCTTTCTCTGAAGGGAGGAGAGAACTTCCACTTTGACTATGGCATTGTCTAAATAAGATAAGAGTTGGTGAACTCAAGAGGCTTCCATAGCCTTGGCAGCTCATGACAAGAGCCTCGGGTGATTACTGATGTCATAAATAAGAGTGTTAATTGTTAAATCAACAACAGGAGTCACTGTGCACCTACTCCCCATGTAGGATCTCTGCCCTTAATGTGTTGTACTATGTGAATTAACGGTAAAACTACTACTCAAACAGTACTTTATACTTTGTGTTTCTGTGTGGGTGCAAACTGTTGAAATCTTAATATATACTAAGTTGATCTTCTGTACATAAAGATAATTGAAAATGAATCTTGACGTGAATGGGAGAGGGAGTGGGAGATGGGATGGTTGAGGGTGGGAGGGAAGTTATGGGGGAAAAAAGCCGCTATAATCCAAAAGTTGTACTTTGGAAATTTATATTAATTAAATAAAAACTAAAAAAATAAATAAATAAATAAATAAATAAAAGAAATGTGGTTTCATTGGTGGCAGTTAGAAGGGAAAAAACTAGATAGGCCTAACCCATAAAAGCCTTAGAAATGAGGACGCAATGTGGTGTAGCAGGTAAAGCTGCTGTCTGTGAAGCTGATACCCATCACGGGTGTCAGTTCAGGTCCTGGCTGCTCTACTTCCTATCCAGCTCTCTGCTAATGTGCCTGGGAGGGCAGCAGAGAATGGCCTTAATGTTTGGACCCCTACCCCGACATGGGAGACCTCAAAGAAGCTCCTGGCTTCAGACAGGCTCAGCTCCTGTCATTGCAGCCATTTAGAGAGTGAATCTCTCTTTTTGTCTCTTTCTGTAATTTTGCCTTTCAAATAAATTAATAAATCTTTTTTAAAAAGCCTCAGAAATTGTGTCATAATGAAATGGTCAGGGAATGAAAGTCAAAATCCTGCTGTCATACACATTCTTCCCAGCCTTGGTGGACAACACAATTTGACACATAGTAAGGGTTTCTCTGACCACCTTCCCCCAGCTTGGTGCCTCCAAATCTTTCCCTTTTACTCTCTCTTAAATCTACTCCAATCAGATGTTTGTTTTCCTGAAACTTTCCACACACACTGACTTCATCAAAATCTCCGTTAAGGATCACCAGTGAACTCTATGTTTTAAAGTCTAATGGTCAACTCTGTTTTCATCTTTCTCTGTTGTAGTATTTTGATGTAGTTGAGCTCTCCCTTATTTTTAAATCTTTTTTTTTTTTTTGACAGGCAGAGTGGACAGTGAGAGAGAGAGACAGAGCGAAAGGTCTTCCTTTTTGCCGTTGGTTCACCCTCCAATGGCTGCCGCGGTAGGCGCGCTGTGGCCGGCGCACTGCGCTGATCCAATGGCAGGAGCCAGGTGCTTCTCCTAGTCTCCCATGGGGCAGAGTGGACAGTGAGAGAAAGAGACAGAGAGAAAGGTCTTCCTTTTGCCGTTGGTTCACCCTCCAATGGCCGCCACGGTAGGCGTGCTGTGGCCGGCGCACCACGCTGATCCGATGGCAGGAGCCAGGTGCTTCTCCTGGTCTCCCACAGGGTGCAGGGCCCAAGCACTTGGGCCATCCTCCACTGCACTCCCTGGCCACAGCAGAGAGCTGGCCTGGAAGAGGGGCAACCGGGACAGGATCGGTGCCCCGACCGGGACTAGAACCTGGTGTGCCAGCGCCACAAGGTGGAGGATTAGCCTAGTGAGCCACGGCGCCAGCCGCTCTCCCTTATTTTTAACACACTTTTTTTTCACTTGGCTTCCAGGCCACCACAATCTTTTCATTTCCCTTCTGTTGCATTGGCCACTATTTCTTATTTCCTTTGCTGATTCCTCTCCAACATCTGAGAGGTGTAGCCTAATTTTCTATCATTGGTTTTCTCTTTTCTGTGTACAGTCACTCCCAGATTGACTTCTTGAAATCCCATGCCTTTGAAAATATCCACGTGGGATCAGGTACTGTGGCCATTCAATTAAGCCTCCACTTGGGATGTTCACATCCCACAAAAGAGTACCTGATTCAAGTATCAGGTTCTCAACTTCTTATCAGGCTTCTTGCTACTGTACCCTTTGAAGGCAGCAGATGATAGCTCAAGTATGTCTGTCCCTGTCACCTACATGGGAGACCCTGATTGAGTTCCAGATTCCTGGCTTTGGCCTGGCCCAGCCCTAGATGTTGTGGTCATTTGGGGAGTGAACCAGTAGATAGAAGATCTCTGTTACTTTCTACCTCTCTCTCTCTGTTTGTCACTCTACCATGCAAATGAAATAAAAGTAAACATTAAGAAATCATAAATTATATAATGTTTAAAAATCTTTGTACCAAAGAATTTTAATTGTTAATCTTTATCTCATATTTTCTCTTGAATTTAAAACTGCCTACTTGATATGGCTGGCTGGATGTCTAACATCACTAGGGTATTTAGAATTTAAAAAAAGTTAATTTTGTTTAAAAAAAAATAGAGGATCCAGCCTGTGGCACAGCAGTTAACCTGTCTGCAGTGCCAGTATCCTATATGAGCCCTGTTTCAGGCCCTCGCTACTCCACATCTAATCCAGCTTCCTGCTGGTGTGCCTGAGACAGCAGCGAAGGATGGCCCAAGTGCTTGGGCCCCTGCACCCATGTGGGAGAACCTGATGAAGCTCCTGGCTTCTGGTTTCTACCTTAGCCAGCCCTGGCTGTTGTGGCCAACTGGGGAGTGTACCAGCAGACAGAAGATTTGTCTATCCTCCTCTCTCCCTGTGAATCTGCCTTTCAAATAGATAAATAAATATTTTTAAAAAGTTTAAAAATTCATGCAGTTTTTCATCATATGCATTTTCCATGAATGATTTAAAAAGCCCTCATATACATATCAACCTTATCAAGTCCCAAACTGACTGTCTGTTCCTTTGCACTTAAGCTTTTTCTGCTACAGCCTTTCCTGTGCGAGTTGTGGTAATTTCATCCTTCTATTTACTCAAGCCAACAAACGTAGTCACTATTTTTTTCCTTGTTCTCTATTCTTAACTGCATCCATTTACTCAAGAATTCCTGCTATTCTCCCAGTAATATGTATCCAAAATCTGAAAATTTCTTGCCATCTCCACTGTTTCTGCCTTTTTTGATACTATCGCCTTTTATCTAGCCTGATGCTACAGTCTAATTAGTCTCACTAATTTCATTTTCACCCCTAACTAACCCCAGAAGGGTCCTCTCTAACCTAGGTCAGTTGATGGTATCTTGAGGCAAATAATTTAATATCTCTGAGCAGCACATCAATCATATAAAACTAATCTAATCTCTACCTTTATTGGGTTGATCTAAGGGATCGATAAAATGACAAATACAGTCCGCATATATTTTTTCAATTATACAAGAAGCAAATGAAAGAGATTAACTTTATGTAATTTCTCAAATCTGCTGTTTATTAATTATTAACTATTTAATATTTCATTTTAAACTTTAATTTTTAATTACTTTAACAGATTCCTAGTGATTTATAGATACAATTCTAAGAACATAATGATATTCCCTTCCTCCATCCCTCTCTTCTTCCCAACATTTTTCTTCTCCCCTTGTTTCTGTCTTTAATATTTGAAAAAATTGAAAAATTTTCTGGCTTGAATGTTTTTCTCCTCCAAATTCATATGTTGAAATCCTAACTCTCAAGGCAATGGTAGACAGACAATTGGTGATCAGACAATGGGAATGGATTGGGGATTGTGAATGGGATTGGTGCCATCATGAAAGAGACCCTAGAGAGATAGCTCAGCCCTTCTACCATGTTGGCACAGAGAGAAGGTCCATCTATGAACTAGGGAGTAGACCCCCATCAAATAGCAAACCCATAGGTGTCCTGATCTTGAATTTCCTAGCTCCCAGAACTGTCAGAAATAATTTTCTGCTGTTTATAAGACACCTGATTTATGATACTTTGTGTTAGCAGCCCAAATCAACTAAGATAAATAATATGATTTAAAGTTCTATATATTTGTAACCACTAAGCTATCGTCTGAAGAGAGTGTGGGTATCCATAGACACCATGTCAAGTATTGAATCTTATTTACTGGGCTATAGGAATTTCCAGAGGAAATTCTTCACTAATACTTTGGCACATGCTCTGGCTTCTTGCTAGGTGAATTAAAGATGTCAAACCTAACTTAATGGGAAAAATAATTGTTAGATCATCATTGTTTCTCTGTCCTTGATCCTTTCGATATAGTCAACACACCCATGCTTTTGAATCCCTCCTGCATTCATTCAACGGTCTTCTGTTGCAATGCCTGGGACCTCTTTCTCACTCCAACACCTTCTGCATACTGCTTTTATATATCATGCCCTAATTTTGAGTTTGTAAATTGTGTTATTCATATTTTCCAATACTACAATGACTTTCAGTGTATCTTAGTGCCTCGTATCCAGCATATCCATAGCTCAAGGTATAGGACAGTTCTTCCCTGATCCTCATCTATGCAGATGCCATTCCAATCTTGCCTTCAGAGAGATCCTTCATACCACCCACTTTGATCTTCTAGAACTGAATATTAGCAAGACAATAATTACAGCTTGATTAGTGTACTTCCTCAGGAAGGCAGTAACCAGAGTATCTGTATATGCTTACAGTAACACCTAACATGTCTTTAGCATCTACTTTTTCAAGAAAATATTTTTAGTCTATACACACATGAATTTATCTAATGACTAGAAGCATTCTATGAAGATGAGGACATTGAGATTCAGAAAGGTTAACTTGAGTAGGGTCATTTATCATAACTGATGGTTCTGAGATTATAACCTGAACAGTATATTCCAGTATTTGTTCTCTCAACCACTATCCTTTTCCATATACAATATCATGAAAATAGGTTGTTTTTAGTAACATATATCACTTTACACACACTTAAAACCTGTAGTCTTATATCCTTATATCTTATAACCTGTAGTCTTCTATCCTAGGAAATGTAGAGATTGGGAGTCACTTCATTTTGGGATTGGAAATAACTAGAGTTGATGATTACAGCTGAACAATTGAATTTCACCCTTGAAAAAACTGAGAAGCAGTAGCCAGAACTTCCTGAAGTTGATGAGTAAAGTCATAATACCAATGTTAGTAAACATGTAGAGCTACTAACAGCAAATCCAAGTGGCAAGAATGTTCCTTCTAGTGGTAAACAGGGCATGTGGTAACATGCTGCTTCAAATGTGACAGATCTCTGTGGGTGTAACTGTTTAAGCATCCAAGCCAAATGGAGGCCAAGAGCATGGGTAAATACACACCTACCATGATGCAGTTTAACAGCCATGCACCAAGAATGCCTTGCCATTTCCCTAGATTATTTGCCAATGCTGGTGTATAATATTCTCTAAGGAGCAAGCCCTGATTCAGTGTTTCTTTGAAGATTCCTATCAATCAAAAGTACTACAAAGCCTACTAGTACTAAGAAAGAAGGCAGGCAAGTCCTAGATAAGTCAGTACTCTCTAAGTGGATTTATGTTACAAACTTCAGGTTGAGCATCCCTAATCTGGAAATCCAAAATCTGAAGTGCTCCAACATACAAAACATTTTGAGTGCTAATTTGACAATCTCAACTCATGTGACAGTTTGCAGTTAAAACTTCAGGTACACTTTAAATATTGCTTAAAATTACTTTCAGGCTATGGATATAAAGTGTATAAAAGACATAAATGATGTTCATGTTTGTATTTGAGTACACTCTCCAAGATATATCATTATTTGTATGCAAATATTCCAAAATCCAAAATAATATGAAATCCAAAATACTTTGACCCCAGGAATTTATGATGAGGATACTCAGCTTCAGTGCACTTACTCCTCACAAAAAGCATGGGAGAGAGATTTGGTTAGCCCTGTTACATATGAGGAAACAGGCTTTTAAGGGACTAACTTGGCCAAGACCCCACAGTTGGAAAGTATTAAAGTTTGGGTTCAAACCCATTTTCTTACGACACTGAAGCTTTTGCCCTTACCCACAAAGCTATTGAGAAATACATAATACTTGATATTGAGAGAAATTTTTTGCCTTATTTTTTTCTGGATTTCTGAAGCAAGAATTTTTCTTTCAAACTATCCAAATCATTGTCGCCATTCACCATCACTTGGAAGTAATTGTGCACAGACTTTATAAAAAAATCACTTCTTTTTAACCTCCATCCTTCATGAAATGAAGAGAGAAACTCTTTCTCACCCATCTATAATATAAGCCATATTGCATAGACAGACCCTGGGAAAGATTCATAGAATGGAAATACTTCCTGAAATGTCATTGTCTTAAGCTACTGTGAGCTGCCTTTATGTGATTCTGGCTATAACAGATGTAAGCTCTGTGTTCTTTCACGCCATTGACATGTTTCCTAACAGGCAGATTGACTGGTCTAGCGTAACCAGAGCTTGAGGGTAAAGGGGAGTCGTTGACCTTTAGGCAGTCTGTGACTTTACATTGACGTCATGCCTCACACTCAAATGCTCTCTGAATAACACTTTCCCAGGGTAGGTACCGTGGGAACAAAATAAACTTCGATAGGTGACATTTAGAAGTTGCCTGAAAACTATGTGGAGAAAAATGTCCTCTCACATCGCTCCAATTATTTTATGTAGCCATCAAAACATGTGTGAGAGCCCAAGGCCATGGAGAGCTTACAGTACATCTTAGAACAATGCTATGATTGTGTGGATATCAGCCCCTTAAGATCCATATCACAGGCAGGATACAAATGTGTCACAAGCAAGGTTTGACAGCAGTTTCTGAGCTTTCTAGATCAGTAATAGAAACAGATATGATCAACATAGCCTTCTTTTGGCCTTTCCAAATGGGTAAGTTGCTTTTTATGTTACACAACCAATCGCATAAGTTACCCAGACTCTCCCCTCTCTCAGGCTTGCCCAGCCATGCCTTGCTAACTGCTGATGTCTTTCTGTAGTGATTTTCTAAGATACTTAGAATCATGTTAAAACTCTAAAGATTTGTTCGGCATAGCTCCAGCCGTTGTGGCCAATTGGAGAGTGAACCAGCGGAAGGAAGACCTCCCTCTCTTTCTCTCTGCCTCTGCTTCTCTCTGTGTATAACTCTGACTTTCAAATAAATAAATAAATAAATAAATCTTTAAAAAAAGAAATCTGAAAAGAATTTGTCACTTGGTAGTGGGATAAGAATGGTGGGCACAACAGCAAATACGGCTGTGGGCTCTTAATATGACAACAATCACAAAGTCATTCTCACCATGGTTCTCCCAAAATCTGGAAAGTTTCATTGAGCCCAGAGTCTCAGCTTCAGGCTTAAGTTTCCATGAAGCCAGGCTGCACTTCCGCTCCTGTGCCTTGATCCTCATGAAGTCATTGTTTCCTTATTAATGTTCTTAACAATTTCCCTCTGATATTGTCCTGCTTATTAATAATTTTCAATATTGATAATCCTGTGGGTTCTTGCCATTTATTCTGAGAATTCTGAATACTGGCTCAAATAGACCAGACAACATGGTAAGTTTTTAAGCTTTTGATTCAGTGAGAGAAATGCAGAGGAAAGCAGGGACTTTAATTTGGGGACAAAGAAGTCTAGAAGCTAGGTTGCATCTGTACCAGTCAAGGAGCAGGCCAGGAGCCACATGGAGCAAGCATACAGGCAGGAAAGCAGAGAGCAGATGGCCTGAAGGCCACACACCGCGGGGCAACAAGGGAAGGACCCACCATGTTCCAGGCCCCTGATCTACTCCCAAAGTGGAGTGGTTATGTTGTCTGATTGGCAGGTGGACATCAGATAAGGGCATGAAATCACACAGAGGGCATGGCCTCCAGCTTACAAATCTAATCAATTTTATCTTGTCTGCCTGATTACATCATTCCCCCTCAGAGAAATTTCAGACCTAAGCTTAAGGGGTGCTGAAGGGCATAGAATCATCATATCTTCTATAGTTGCTTCGTGCTTATGAAGGGCATAGCATGGGCCCTGCCTGTCCTGGGTCTAGAAGTCTCCACCTATCTCATCTAATGGATTTGCTTTATAAGCTGGAGAATTTTCAGTCACTGCCAATGGTTGTGTCCCCAACATGGTCAGTTACTCTTAGAACTTGTTGAGTTCTTAAACATATAAGTTTGTTAGTTAGCATAAGCATACTGGAACAAACCAATTGCAAGTGGTGTACCCCTTATGATGGAAAGAACATATCTTACAGACTCCCAGAGAGTATGTAGTGATAGGCTACCCTTATGTAGATTATAAAACCATTTAGCTTGAGCATAGAAAATTATAATAGAAGAGACTGTTAAGGGTTTTATTGTAAATAACAGTTCCCAGAGAGAATCAAAGGAGGCAGTTACAGCAAGTATGCCTTCAAGGTGCAGCAGTCTTGATGTGGTGAATGCAAAAACTTTACTTACCTTTTTGTTTTTGAAGGGGTGTTTGAGATCTTCAGTTGGTTTACAGGAATAATCAGGCATATCTTTGGAGTTCACCTGTGAAGATTTAAGAGGTAGAAATTTAATCCTAATTTCACTAAGGTAGTCATGCTCAGTAGCACATGGTAAGGTCCCTTCCATTTAAGCTGTAAATGACCTGAAGAGGACCCTTCTGTGAATAGCTTGCTCAGGACATTCCTAATGTTGGAGCGTCTATTAAAGCTCTTTAACTCTTTGGAACACCTACCGTATTTCCCCTGTCCTGCACAGTGTGTCTGTAACAGGGCCTTTTAAAGCTCATACAAAGGCTTGGAATCCGAATCCTGGAATCCATATTCCATAGAATCCTGCCATCAGGGATTCCCAATGTTGGAACTTCTGATAAAAGCATGTTCATTCTTTGAAACAACTTCTGTAGCCATCCTGTCCAGCACAGCGTGTCTGTGTCAGGGCCTTTTAAAGCTCATGCAGACTTGGAATCCAAGTCCTGGAGTCCATATTCCACAGAATCCTGCCATTTCCAGAAATATCCTTAGTTGCTTTTTAGTCTGTGGTAACCATATATATAGAATAGCTTCCTTTCTCTTGACTGAAAGAGCATGCTTTTGTGGGGGTTAGAACATATCCCAGGTAATCTACTTTCTTGTTTAGAAACCTAAGCTTTTGTTTGCGAAATTCTATATCCTCACTTTCCCAGATTCTGGGTTTAGTGGGATGCAGAAGAAACTATCCTGTAGGAAAAGGTTTAGCACACAATAAGAGGCATTGAAGAAACCGGCTCATTAGTAGCCCTGAGGCATTGAAGCATTCTGTACCTTTTATTTGACCTGATGTTAAAACATGCAAGATAGGAATATCACAGGGAGACATAGACCTAAGAGTCCATGTTTGAGACATAGTTAACTTTCAAGAAACACCTAAGAATACAGACAATGCAGTTTAACATTCAGACATAACTAGAACTTATAATAATATAACACACTAGAACAAGGTAAATGTTTGGGAACAAGTTTTACCATTACTTTTTATAATGTAACTCTGAGGATAGAGGTCCTGCATGGGAAGTTAGTGCACAGTGACTCCTGTTGTTATTTAACAATTAACACTCATGTATGATGTCAGTGATCACCCGAGGCTCTGATATGAGCAGCCTAGGCTATGGAAGCCTTTTGAATTCATAAACTCTGTCAGTATTTAGACAAGGCTATGTGCAAAGTGGAAGTTCTTTCCTCCCTATGGATAAAAGTACATCCTTTGAGGACCACTTTTTTTCCACTGGGGTCTCGCCCAGGGAGGTTCTCCATGTAGGGACACTTTTTGCATGAGTTTCTTGGCTTTGCATGACTGAAATGCTCTTGTGGGTGTTTAGCCTGACCAGAATGCCTTATGGGCTGACTCAGGTCAGAGTGCTACTTAAAGCCTATGCCATTCTATGAATCTGCTACATGGACTGCTTCCCATGTTGGAGCATTTACTCCTCTTTAATCTTCTCTATTATTATTACCAGGCACTTAATCCTATTTATATGATCACTTTAATACTTAAGATGTTACTTCCACCATCTAGTCTAAAGGGTTTTGAGATCCCATGGTAAATTTTAAACTGTACACATAGAAGTAAGCCCATAGGACTGTATGTATAACTATACAGCATTACAGTTTTTCTGTACAACCTGAGAAGATAAAGACAGACACAGCTCTTCCCAAGCTTAATTATCCTTAAGCATGTGACTTGGAAGCATTGCATTAGTTATAATTATGATACCTTAGAGTCTTTATTTGTGTACCAAATGGGGTCCATTATTTTACCAAGGCTGGTGAGGGGGTTTTAAATTTTTTTTCCTTTTTATTATTCTTTAAATGCCACTTAGTAAAGCAAAACAAATAATTAAAATAAAAATTAAAAATTAAAGACCAGTGTGAAGCTGTCAGCATAAGCCAAAACAAGAAAAACCAGCATGGAAGCTGCCAGTATAAGCTAAAACAATAAAGACCAGCACAGAGGCCAAAATAATAACCTACAATTTAAAAAAATAATAAAAAAGTTACTCTATTAATCAGACATATGGCAGGCCATGTTACACCATTTCCCACCCTATAGGTAGGCCATACAGTATTGCAGAGAATAACCATACTTTCCTTAAAAATACCATATAGCCTAAGGGCCTCCCAATTTTTAAGTATAGATCCTGAGGGAATCGCCACAGGAGCAGATGTAGAGCAACTCATGGTTGAATCACCTAATAACCTGGGGACAAAAGGTAGATAGAGCTAAGCATGGGCCCAGTTACATGTCTGAACAAGTACTTAAAAACTAATCTGACATCCCAGAGTTACCATGTCTATAATAGAGTTTAATATATATATATATTGTTTAATATATATCATATATTATACATATAATATATATACTATATGTTACATATATATTACATATACAAACTACACATATTATTACATGTAATATGTATGTTGTATACATACACTATATATATATACACCATATATATGTATATATGAAGTAGGCAGGCATATAGGTTAAAATCAATTAGGCTTGTACACTGGAAAACCACACCTTTGCCATGCCCCTGGGTGACCTCACGCCCTACCTGATACCTTCACCACACCCCTGTGTGACCTCATGCCCCTGCCTGGCCACACCTCGGTGCCCACCAGATTATCAAGTTAATTAACCACTTCCCTTTGGAAGTGAGCTAAAAGCCTGGTACTTGGTGTGTCCCGGCCCTTCTCTTCTTCCCTGGCCTCTTGCTAGGAAGGGGCTTGCTGTAGCCCTGTGCTTCCAGGGTGCGTGGCCTTTGGGCCACGTGCTCTAGGCTTCCTGGCCTAGATGCTCCTCCATGTGGTTGGTTCCTGGTGCTTGGTATGAACCCAGATTTACCTTTCTCTCTCACTCTCCTATGCACTAGATAAAAGCTTAAAATGTACCATGCTGCCTCATTTATCTGTGCCAGTATTTAGAATTCTTCTCTAAATATTAGACAAGAACCCTCTCGGGCTTATTGATATTGGGGATTTATTAATAAGCATATGGTAAAATCGTACAGCACCCCAAATTCTGGTAGCATATGTGGCACCCCAGATAGCACTTCTGGGGAACTTTAAGGGGCCACATTTTTGTATAAATTTTAGGGGGTCATATTCAGTTTCATATACATGGATTGTACTTACATATATATCCAAAAAGGATACGAGCACGAGACTGCAGAAATAACAAAAAGGAAAAAAGAAATGGTTTCAGAACTGCCTCATGGGCATAACATACCAAACTGAAAATAAAAAATTGAAGAGGGGTTTTTTTTGGGGGGGCAAGATGGCAGAATAGGAAGGGAGCACACTGATAGTCCGGGAAGAGACAGTTTAATAAAAGTGGAGATACTGCAGGTTCAGGGAAGAGTAGGGGAAGAAACAGCAGAGGAAACTCTTCCGGAACTAGTGATTCACAGTGGACCTGCGTAGAGAGCGTGGGAGCCCAAGTTCGGGACACCAGCAGCAGACTCAACACACCAGCGCTGGAATGCAAGGTGAGCCGAACCTCAAAAGCACGAGATACCATCAGGAAAGCAGAAAGAGGGGACTAGAGGGAACAAGGCTTGAAACTCCGTGGGGAAAAGTTCACCAGGCTAACTAGAAGAGAGAGAGGGGAAAAAAACAAAAGTGACTGATACGGAAACAAGTTTCTCTCTCTCTGCTCAGCCCTCAAAGGCAAGACAAAGAGCAGGCGCCATTTTGGACATACGTCATAAGCAGGGTGACCTCAGGTCTGCACCGGCCCTGAGCCTAGCAGAAAAACCTGACTTTGGGGGGGTGAAATAACAGGAGATTAGGATCTAACTTGGCAACCCAGTAGGAGACTGCAGGAGAATTGGAGCCCACATTGAGGGCAGCACAGATTCCCTGTGTGGTCCTTGGGAAAGAGCTTCCAATCTCTGGCTCCTGTGGGTATATCATTCGCCTGCTAACTACCTCCAATTAAGTTCAGCTGTGCGGAATTACTTCCCTTTTGAATCAAAAAAAAAAAAAAAGAATGAAAGAAAGATTTACCACACCTAACCTGGAAGTGTCACCTTTGACACACCCTCAACCCTGAGGAACAAAACAGAGCTCTCAGGCCACACTCATCTCAAGCCTCTAAGGCTCCATCAAAAGCAGACAGTGCACTTAATCTAGAGCCATAGTATAACAAGTAAAAACACCACAGTGAAGAAACCAAATATCTCCAACATGCCAAACAACAAACGCAAAAACCGAGGTAACAAGAAAAAGAAAGACACTATGACGACCCCAAATGAAAAAGACACCCCAATTCAAATATAATGAAGAAAATGAGATAGAAGAAATGCAAGAAGCAGATCTCAAAAAATTGATAAGAACATTAAGAAGTTCTCAAAAACAAATTCTTGAACTACAGAAATCCTTAATGGACAAGATAGAAAATCTCTCTCGTGAAAATGAAACATTAAGGAGGAATCAAAATGAAATGAAACAACTAGTGGAACAAGAAACTGTGATAGTGACGAGAAATCATAATGAAATGAAGAACTCAATAGATCAAATGACAAACACATTAGAGAGCCTTAAAAACAGAATGGGCGAAGCAGAAGAGAGAATATCGGACTTCCAAGACAGAGAACAGGAAAGGAGACAGGCAAACCAAAGAAAAGAAGAGGAAATTAGAAATGTAAAAAATATTGTCGGGAATCTACAGGATACTGTTAAAAAAACTAACATTCGGGTTCTGGGAGTTCCTGAAGGCATGGAGAGGGAGAAAGGATTAGAAGGCATTTTCAGTGAGATACTAGCAGAAAATTTCCCAGGTTTGTAGAAGGACAGAGGCATCTTAGTACAGGAAGCTTATAGAACCCCTAATAAACATGACCAACAGAGATCCTCACAACGACACGTCATAATCAAATTCACCACAGTGAAACATAAAGAAAAGATCCTAAAATGTGCAAGAGAGAAATGTCAGATCACTCTTAGAGGATCTCCAATTAGACTCACAGCAGACTTCTCATCAGAAACCCTACAAGCTAGAAGGGAATGGCGAGACATAGCCCAGGTACTAAGAGAGAAAAACTGCCAGCCCAGAATATTATATCCTGCAAAGCTCTCATTTGTGAATGAAGGTGAAATAAAGACTTTTCATAGCAAACAGAAACTGAAAGAATTTGTCGCCACTCGTCCATCCCTGCAAAAGATGCTCAAACATGTGTTACACACAGAAACACAGAAACATGGTCATCAATATGAAAGAAGGTAAAGGAAGGAAACCTCACAGCAAAAGATCACAGGAAGCTCAATTTCTCTTTGACATAGAATTAAAATCTGATTCTCTGTTAAAGCAATGTGTTAAAGTAATCTATTATGTTCTCTTGATATCTGTTAAATTCTAATTGTTCAAAAACAGCTGAATTTTTATTAAGAGCTATGGGTTATTTAAATATGTGCTTATATTCAAAGATTTGAAGAATCACCTTGTAACAATGATCAAATTTGGTCTATGTTATGTCATGATTTTAAGGAATCTTATTTCAACCAGATATTTTGGATTTTCAGCCTTCTTGGCATTCTTGACAAAAAATCAAAGTTTCAAACAATCTGGACTCTAAAATTCCCAGTAAATCTATGGGCCCAACTGAAAGGATTGAAGAACCTATGTCTCTCATCTTATAGAGACACCAACTAATCAGGCTATTTGGATTATATTAGAAGTATTGTCAAGATGTGACGTGGTACTAAATTTTAAGTTTCTATAATGGAAAATGCTAAAGGGTTAAATACTTGGAAAAATCCTACAGGTGCTTTGAAAAATACTGTGAAGTAAGCAAGTGCCTCTTGTTGGTTGATGAGTTTATAATTTTAAACATGGCAACTTAAAGTCTTTTGTCATCCATAGTTATATATGATTTGCTGCTCATAAAACTAAAGCGTTGTTGGTTCTGTGTTTAGCTGTCCTCCTATAGGTTCCTATGGACTTTTTCCAGCCACTTCTATTGTATTCAGTACTTTGGGATGGCTCTGTAAACAGATGAAGCCAAAATGTATTAACAGTACCAACTGAGAGAAAGTATGGTTAACTGAGGTTACTAAAAACAAAAAGCAACTCAAATCAATTGGCAATCTACAAAAAGAGTTAAAGATTTTAAAAGTTATTATTAAAATTGCTATATTGGTCTATTATGTTATGTTATATGTGTGTACATATTGTATGTCCACATAGGAAAATTTTATTAAGAGTTTTATTTTAATTGGCTTATAGATAAGATAGTCCATAAATTTAAGCTGCTAAAATTAATCAAAGATATATTTTAATTTGTGTGAGCTGAATCTCTGCATCATATGTTTTATACTTGTTGGTAGAAAGAAACTAAAAACATTTTATAGGGTTGTGCTTAAGTTTACTGGTTAAACAAACTACACCATGTTAGATATTTAAGAGGTGTTTTCAAATACATGATTCTTAAAACTTCTAGAAGGCATTGGACCTTCTGGTAAATGTTTTCTTAAGTTGTTATCTAATGGTTGAAACTATTTGCTTAGTATTCATGTAATATTGCTATTGTCACCAATCAATCTAGGACTTGCTCCCTCATTTTTCTATTCTAAGCCCAACTTGTTCTTTCATTTCTCTATTCTCTTCAAGGTAGGAAACAAATTCTATTATGAAGGAATCTGTAGGACGCACAATTTAATCTTTAGACCTTATAAAAGAGATGGCTAACATTTTTCTGCAATAGCATAGCCAAAATAAGAACTTAAATAATAATCTCATAGCTAGATTCTCTTCGCCATCAGCAAAGTAAACAGTAAGTAGGAAAAACCTCCCTTTCAGACCAAAGGGAAAGAAAGTTTTAAAGTGAGAATATAATTTTCCTCATGGGCATTGTCTACCTTAGAAAAACTACTACAGAACATGCCTGTGACTATAGACTTGTAGTTCAGGCCACCGAAGATTAGAGATGGGACTTGGGCACTCCCTTGACTTGCATCCTCTGGTCTGCTTTAACACAAACCAGGAGGAAAAGAAAGCTAGGCATCAGAAGCAATGGGTGGCAGGCCTATTAATGGCTGATCTGTACAGTGATCTGCCCTCAAGGAGACCCAACAGGCCAGTCCACTGCAGTGGCTTTCAATGTGGTAAGCCTGGGCTTCAGCAGAAGTCAGCTTGTGTAGAGCCCTGGCAGCTCTGCCAAGAGTTGGGTCACTGGAAATGGACCTTGCCTGGAGTCCAAGGATGCCCAGGTCAGAGCCACAGATCTTATTGGCTCTAAGCTGAAAAGCCCTTCACTCAGCCCAACTTCCAAAGTGACCACTGCAGCTGAGGGGACAGCCAAGTAGGGTCAGCAACATTGCAGGCAGAACTGTAAATTTCTTGTTAGAGATGCCCCCTGCCTTTACCTGGCCAGCTCTCCTCCCAGGCCAGCCAAGTAATGAAAGTCAACAGAGTGCCTTCCCTTACGAGGTTCACACCTCCCTTAGGATATACCCCATGTGAAGAGATAGATAGGTCTGGGCCTCTTAACCTACAAGGCCTAAAGCCCACCAGATTATTATCAAGCCCCTTCTATCAGGTTCTATTTGCCTCTCAATCAGAAAACTTAATTGTAGCTTAGACAGCACCTTTCTTAGCTCCTCTAATAATGACTCTGTCCTTTGTTCTAGACCCTGTCTAGCACACTTGGGCCTCATTCCTTCGTAATCATAACCTCTACTCTACCTCCAATGACTCTTCTCCCAACCTGTGTGTACTGATGGTCCTCTTCCCCACTTAATGCTGTATAATTGTTCAGACCTGGTTAATGCCACTCTTAGGATCATTGGTTACTATCCTCACTCTGTCTTTTATGACCTTGTCTAAATATGATCAGAGTTGGTGAACTTGGAAGGCTTCCATAGCCTTGGCAACTCATGACGACAGCCTAGGGTGGTTACTGGCGCCATAAACTAGAGTGTCAATTTGTTGGGTCAACAACAGGAGCCACTGTGCACTTGCTCCTCATGTGGGATCTCTGTCCTTAATGTGCTGTACATTGTGA
Organism: Lepus europaeus; assembly: GCF_033115175.1. NCBI lineage: Eukaryota > Metazoa > Chordata > Mammalia > Lagomorpha > Leporidae > Lepus > Lepus europaeus. The sequence continues at coordinate 88,820,158 of NC_084827.1, forward strand.
TTTAATGCTATAACTAGTACTCAAATAGTATGTTTCACTTTGTGTTTCTATGTGGGTGCAAACTGTTGAAATCTTTACTTAATGTATACTAAATTGATCTTCTGTATATAAAGATAATTGAAAATGAATCTTGATATGAATGGAAGAGGAGAGGGAGCGGGGGGGGGGGTGTTGTGGGTGGGAGGGAAGTTATGGGAGGGGGAAGCCATTGTAATCCATAAGCTGTACATTGGAAATTTATATTGATTAAATAAAAGTTTAAAAAAAAACAAAACAATAAAAAAAAATCAAAGAGGGTCTGAGCATGATGCTACTCTAAATAAAAAAAGGAGAAAGACTTTCTGGCACACAGCCAAGAAAATAACAAACTGAAAAACCCAAAATGAAGCACTCAGCTAACTAGGCATACATCATGTGGCTGACCACAGGAGCCGCTATCTTAGGGTGGATTCTGTTGCCCATCTTCCAGCAAGGGTGGAAGTTTCCATGGGAGCCACCATCTTTCTGACCTCATGTCCTTCATGGGGCCATCTTGGAAACCCTGTGTTTCTGATGGAGGCCACCATCTTGGAATACCTTCTGAGGCAGGAAGTGGGGCATCTGCTGTGTTTAGTGTTCTGCCTCCCTGACACAACCAGGTTACTAGGCAAACAAACCAGTTCCCCAGCTCGAAATTAACAATTGAAAGCATGCTTGATTTGAAAATCAAAGCATGTGGCAAAGCAGAATTTTCAGTACCATTTAAACTGGTCCATAAAATTAAAAAAAAACTTGGTAAAGTTTCAACCTTAGAAAATGCAACCTTAGAAAAATTGTCTTTAAAACATATTACAAACAACTTGAGAACTTTTATATACATTGATAAGCTCTCATAAACTCTCAAAAATACAAACACTCTGCAGAAGTCCTTCTCATCTCTCTGCCTGGATTCTATCAGCACTAGCAGCACATTTTAAAGCAAGGAACAGGAAAAAAGAAACCAATCCATGCATTTTCTGAAAGCCACAAGTGAAGCAGGCAGGCATATTGGTTAAAATCGATTAGGTTTGTAAGCTGGAAGACCACATCTTCACCATGCCCCTGTGTGACCTCATGCCCCTGTGTGACCTGGCCACACCTGAGTACCCACCAGCCAATCAGGTTAATTAACCAATCCCCCTTGGAAGTGGGTTAAAAGCCTGGGACATGGTATGTCCCCAGACCTTCTCTTCTTTGTGCTGGCTTCTTGCCAAGAGGGGGCTTGCTGTAGCCCTGCGCCTCCAAGGCGCGTGGGCTTCAGGCCGCGTGCTCTAGGCTTTCTGGCCTAGATGCTCCTCCATATGGCTGGTTCCTGGTGCTTGGTATGAACCCAGATTTACCTCTATTTCTTAGATAAAGCTCTCACTCTCCTATGCATCTTTCACACTAAATAAAAGCTTAAAATGTACCAGGCTGCCTCGTTTATTTATGCTGGTATTTAGAATTCTTCTCTAAATATTAGGCAAGAACCCTCTCAGGCTTATTGATATTGGGGATTTTTTAATAAGCGTATATAATACTGTATGACACCCCAAATTCTGGTAGCATATGTGGAACCCCAGATGGTGCTTCTGGGGAACTTTAAGGGGCCACATTTGCATATAGATTTTAGGGGGTCATCCCTGACTTCACAAGCACTAAGTGAAACCAGAAAAATCACCTAAGCTCTGTTTGCTCATTTTGAATGAAAATGCCAGCGGGAGCTGAATCTGAGGCTGTTGGGACAGCTGGGGCAGGGCAGGGCTAGCTGGAACTGTGAGCCATGGTGCCAGCAGGGTGAGCACAGGCCCCACCAGCCACTCCCTAGCAGAGTTCCACACTAGTGGGAACCTAGTGTGCATCCCAGGCAGGGCCAGCGGAGCAAGCAGCCCACTTCTTTCTGGCAGAGCCCATCACCACAATAGAGGTGGGCTAGGGCAGCCAGTGCCAGTGCATTTGCTTGGCTGTGACTCTGCTGGTGACTTTTTTGTGAGTGGCTCAGCCCCCACAAAATGGCAGAAATCTCCTGCATGTCCTGTACACCTGAGCAGTCCAGCGGTGGCAGAGGGAAGAATCCATGGCTTCCATCCCATCTCCTCTGTCTTGGCTTCCACCCCTCCCCCAGGGATGCACCTACCTCAGAGATGGGGGCTGCCTGGGGCAGGAGCAAGGCAAGCAGTGAGAAAGTGCAACCAGCCAGGCTGGAGGAGTGCACACAAGCCAGGGTAGGAAAATACCCCACCTCTAGCCATGGTGCTTAGCTATAGTTGGGCATGCAGGGTGAGTATGCTCTCCCTGATCTAAGGGTAAGCTGTGAGTGCAGATGTGGAGGGCGAGGAGGATTGGAGTGCAAAAAGATGAGCAAAGTTAGAAAAAGTGGGCATGTTGCCATTTTATTCCTTTTAAACCAATCAAACAAATGTTAAATAGTTCCTGGGGAATCCCTCTGTTACTGAGGGTCCCATATGGGTCACTATTATTATATCATCCTGCTTATTAATAATTTTCAATATTTATAATTCTGTGGGTTCTTGCCATTTATTCCGAGAAGAATTCTGAATACTGGCTCAAATAGACCAGACAACATGGTAGGTTTTTAAGCTTTTTATTCAGTGAGAGAAATGCACAGGAAAGTGAGAGCTATAATTTGGGGACAAAGAAGTCTAGAAGCTAAGTTGGGTTAGTTGTTAAACTAGGGACTGGCTCTGGTGTTAGCAATAAAACTGCTGACTGCAATTCTGCCATCCCATATGGGTGCCCTTCAATTCCCTGCTGCTTCACTTCCAATCCAGGTCCCTGTTTATGCACCTGAGAAAGCAGTGGAAGATGGCCCAAGTCCTTGGGTCCCTGCACCCATGTGGGTAACCTGAAAGAGGTTCCTGGCACCTGGTTTCAAATCAGCCTATCTTGGCCATTACAACCATTTTTGGAGTGAACCAGCAGATGGAAGATCTTTCTCTGTCTCTCCCAGTCTTTCTCTCTCTCTCTCCATATATATATATATATATATATATATATATATATACACACACACACATATATATAAATAAATAGATATAGATATATAGATATAGATAGAAATATCTAACTCTGTAACTCTTTCAAATAAATAAAAATTGACATTTTAAAGACTGTTAAACTAATTTTTGTGTAAAACCACAAAAATGAATTAAAAATTGATAATCTCCAATTGAAATTTTCTCCAGTCTCCCTCTAAGGAACCAATAAAAGTATACAGTGATCTGTCTTTCTTCAAAGTCAGAAATATAGGCTCAATTATACACACACTCAATATCCTTTGGGTTTGCTTTTGGATATTGCTTTTCAAAGCACTTATATTCACAATATATTTTTTTCTAAGTTCTGTCTGAGATCATTCAGGGATGGTTTTACACTGTTAGAGATAAAAACACAAAAAGCAAAATACCTAGATTCTAATTACAAATTTTGCCACTGACTCACAAGCAGGTTGTCCAGAAATCAAATTATTCTTCCTGAATTAGGGTTCTCATCTTCAAAGAAAAGATAAACTGCAATAAAGTAGCCCTGTGCTTGATACTATGCTAAATAGATTTTTAAATTTCATCTTGGTCCTGGGGGTGCAAACACAGCAACAAAACAGAAAAAAAATATTGAGCAAAAACCCACAAGCAATAACATATATACTCAGAACACGATAGAAAATTAATGTCGGCAGCTCCACCCCATCCTCACACATGTGATAGTAAGTGATAGAGACAAATAATTACTCCAGATAAGGGCAATAACACTGTTATAAATGATCAGTGGTAGAAATCTTTTTTCTTGTCCTTACTATGAATATACACATGACTTCAGCAAATTGCTTAATATCTTGGCATTTCAGTTGCACATATACAAAATTAAATTCAATAAATTTGGTAACTGCATATCCCTTTGTCTTATGTAATACAGAGAAAAATTGATTGGCACAGAATTCTTGTCCTTAAATTGCTTGCAATTTCAGTAATGATGGAAAAGGAGAGTGCTATGAACAGTAATGCATAACAAAATATATACAGTGCCCTCACATCCATAGGAAAAAAATATTATGAAATGCCAAAGAAAGAGAAACTCCCTCCACCTCAGAACTTTGGAATTGGAGAAAGCTTGGAAAAAGAAGTTTTTTCCCAGCACGGATTTGACTTTGGAAGTCATCTAATAAAAGTTGAGAGGCCGGCGCCATGGCTCAACAGGCTAATCCTCTGCCTTGCAGCGCTGGCACACGGGGTTCTAGTCCCGGTTGGGGCGCCGGAGTTTGTCCCGGTTGCCCCTCTTCCAGGCCAGCTCTCTGCTGTGGCCCGGGAGTGCAGTGGAGGATGGCCCAAGTGCTTGGGCCCTGCACCCCATGGGAGACCAGGAGAAGCACCTGGCTCCTGCCTTCGGATCAGCGCGGTGCACCGGCCACAGTGCTCCGGCTGTGGTGGCCATTGGAGGGTGAACCAATGGCAAAGGAAGACCTTTCTCTCTTTCTCTCTCTCTCTCACTGTCCACTCTGCCTGTCAAAAATAAAATAATAATAATAATAATAAAAAAGTTAAGAGAGATAGGATGGGAAACCTATGATAACACTTCTAGCACTGAATGTCTTGCAGCTTATAAGAAAAATATACACAGAGTACCTTAAAAGTTTAGGGGAAACAGAATTAACAGGTAAGTTTAAGGATGGTTGTTTGGCACAGCACTTAAAATGCCACTTGGGATATCCAAATCTCATATTGGAGGTCCTGGGTTCAAGTACAGGTTCTGCTCTTGAGTCCAGTTTTCTACTAATGCACACGCACACCATGGATTGCAGTAGTGGTCACTCAAATAGTTGAATTTCTTCCACCCACATTGGAGACCCCAATGGAATTCCAGGATCCTGGCTTCAGCCTGGCCCAGTCCTGACCATGGCAGCCATGTGAGGACTTAATCAGCAGATGGACAATCTCTTTATTTCATTTTATCCTCTATCTCCATCAATCTGGCTTTCAAATAAATATTTTTAAAGAAAAATGCAGATAATTCAGCCAATCTTAAATATATCTTCATTATTTATTACTTGTATGCCTTTGAACAAGTTGTCTAACTTCTCTATAATTATTATTATTATTAAATGAGATGATAAAATACGTAGTTCTGGTGAAAGGATGAAGCAGTTTATCTACGTTCTTATTCCTGGAACATAAATAAAATATTGATAAATAGTGAAAGCTATGGTGATGATGGTTGTGGCAATGATGTTCATGACTACCCAGTTGTTACATGCAAGTTCATGTTTCTCCATGATCCCCATAAAGTCAAGGATAGAACTTAGTAGGTTTACCCAATGGCCCCTCTTCTTCATGTGTTTTATCTGCCTTCTCAGCATCTGTGTCCTGGTTTTTCTGACCCATAGCATACACTCTTAAGCTGTGATCTAAGGCCAAAGTTAGTTTCTAATTATACTTTGATTCTTCACCTCGATTTCTTAGCTCTAATCCTATTCTCTCCCAGCATACTCAGTGCTGATTTTGGGTTTCTGGCAGTTGCTTCAGGCTTCTATGTTGAGGCCTCTCTTCTCATGGATCCTTGACATCATCCAACATCATTTAGCTTCTATCTTTCCATTCGGAATCTTCTTAACTAGCACTCATTCACTTGTGCTTCTATCTGCTTCTTTACCTGCTGATATTGGCCCAGCTTGCAAGACCTTCAGGATCCCAACATCATAGTTACTACAAAAGAAGAAATCTAGGGCTTAACCTTCCTCAACCCTCACTACAATTATGCTTCTAATTTCTAGTTCCTTACTTTGCTCCCTAGATGGAGTGCCTAGTTATCTCACAAGAAAACCAATGGGAATAAAAAAAGTTTAATACAGTAGCAAATTAGTACAATAACTTCCAGAGTGATTGGACTCTATTCAGCCAAATAAACTTGAATATCAGTTTATATTTTGGAAAGTGCCAGCACTGCTTCTTCAGCTCAGTTCCATATCAGAAAACACCAATTATCCTATCGTGCTATAGGGTACCATGATATTTTTCAAATTTATAGTCACCTCTGAACATACATATATAATATGTATATATATCTATATAATTTATAAATATAATTTACATTTTATTATATTATATACATGTATTACATTATTTCTATATGCATTCTGTATCAAACTATCTATATAAAAACAAGATTTTAATAGCAACACATTAAAACAAATAGAGATGGTTTTGGGTGATGTCAGGGATCCGTGAGGAGAGGCCTCAGCATAGAGGCCTGAAGCAACTGATAGAAATCCAAAATGATCACTGTGCATGCTGGTGGAGAAAGGATTAAGGCTGAGAAATTGATGTGAAGAATCAAATATAATTAGAAACTAACTTTGGCTAACCTTGGGTCACAGCTTAAGAGTGTATGTTATGGATCAGCAGCAAAACCAGGACCCATGCTGAGAAGGCAGATAAAACACATAAGGAAGAGGGGCCATTGGCTATACCTACTGAGTTCTATCATTGATTTTATGGGGATCATGGAGAAACAAAAATTCTAGAAAAACTTTATTGTGAATTCAACCTTAAAAAATTAATTTAATACTTAAAAGGCAGAGAAAGAAACACAAAGAGAGACATCTTCCATGCTCTGGTTCATTCTCCAATAACCACAATGGCCAGGGCTGGGCCAGACTTCGTCTGTGTCTTCATATGAGTGACAGGGCCCCAAGCATTTGGGCACCATCCACTGCTTTCCAAGGTGCATTGGCAGGGAGCTGGATCAGAATTGGAACATCCAGGGCTAAAACCGATTCCCAAATGGGATGTTGGTGTTTCAGGTAGTGGCTTAACTCAGTATGCCACAACACCAGCCCCTGTGATTTCAACTTTTTAATTGAACAATTGACTAAGAGGTGATTAAGAAAAAAAAATACACAAACCTAAAAAACAAATACATACTGGCATCAAAATGCTACCCAAACCAAAATTTCACACGACGTTGTGCTTCCATGCTGCTGAAGTACATGCTGAGTCTGCTTGGGAATTAAAGTATATTCAAAGCAGGAAGCCCAAGAAGTGTGTGGTAGTTCGGTGGCAAGAAGACCTACATTTAGGTTTCGACTTCTCTTCCCTTCCTTGAGCTCCACCCAGGTTCTTTCAGGATTCATCATCATACTTGCAGATTTTCTTGCCAAGACCGTTTTCCTCCTTAATAACATAAAAGTTCTTAGAATTTGGAACACATAGCTTTATACTCCCAAGATAGGAATCATACAAAGATGCCAAAAAAAAAAGAGAGAATTTCAGATAATTTTTCTGGGCAGCATGAACTTGGCCTGGTTCTGCTTATTGGGCCTGACTCACAGAAATATCTCTCTTGACTCTTTAGGGATGTCTATTGAGAAATGGGTGTGTGAGAAGTAGACATCAAACAAGAGGTACAGCTGGCTCATTCTTGTGATCCACTGAGATAAGCTAAGGCTTTTTACAAGCCTTTTTCCAAATGTGGTTGAAAGGGTTTACGTTGTGTAATTTATACAAATCTACTCAGTTACACAACAAAAGCCATCAGTGAAATACATTTGGGGGCAAAAAGGAGAAAGTATTTTAATACCTTATGTTAGTATTCTATTGACAGTATAATTGCTGTAACTGTAATCATTTCCCTAATAGAAAATAAATACTGGTACTTACTGTGTTACTAGAGAAATTTGCTTATTTCATAAGCTAATGTTTCCTTGTACAAGAGTTAGCAGTGAAAGTCTCAGTCTCACACGAAAAATTTTTAAGAACAGCTTTATTTGAAACATAATTTAAATACCACAAAATTCACACCTTTAGGTGTAAAATTAGATATTTTAATGTATTCACATTGTAGTGAAACCATCACTACTATCTAATTTCAAATTACTTTATCACTGTAAGAAAAAGTTCTCATATTTATTAGGATCATTCCCCACTCCCCTCCCTTCCATCCTTTAACAAACATTCATCTATTTTCTATTTTCATTCTCTGGACATTTTATATAAATGGGATTACACAACATGCATACATTTGAGAAGGCTTATTTCATTAGCATAGAGTTTTCAAAGTTTGTTTCTATTGTATTATATATATCAGTATTTCATTTCTATTTATAGCTGAGTAATATTCCACTATATGGATATTCCACATTTGTGTGTCATTTGTATATCATTTTATTCATAGACATTTGGTTTGTTCCAATTTTTACTATCATGAATAATATCTCTGTGAATATTCATCTACATATTTTGGTATGGATAAATGTTTTCAATTCTCTTGATTATATAACTAAGTGGAATTTCTGACTCATATAGTAACTCTATTTAACATTTTGAGGAACTAAGTGTTTTCCAATGTGGTTGTACTATTTTCTAATCCTGCCAATATTGTATGAGGAATTCAATTTCTCTACACCCTTACCAACACTTGATAATTTTTTTTTATTTTATCCATCTGAAGTATTAAGTGGAAACTTAATGCAAATTTTTGTTTACAGTTGTATAATGACTAAGAGCATTGATCATCATTTCATTTGTTCTATGTACTTTTCTTTTCCATTCCTGAAAATAAGGGATAAAATTTTAGCCTCTAGCAATTATTGTGAAATGGTCTCTTTCTCCTTTCAATTCTGTCAGTTTTTCCTTCATATATTTTTGAGTTCTCTTGTTAGTTACATATAGACTTATACTTGCTATTTTTTCCAACTTATTTGATATTTGAATATATATATATATATACATATATAAATTCCCTTTCTTGCCTTAAGTACTTTTGGTCATAAACAGTATTTTCTCTGATATTAGCTTACCTACTCTAGCTCTTTTCATGATATACCTTTTTTCCATCCTCTTATTTTCAACTCATTGGTATCTTTGATTATAAAGCATGTATAAACAACATGTAGCTAGATAATTAGTGCTTTTATCAATTCTGTCCATCTTTGATTTTGATTGTAATGTTTAATCCATTTACATGTAATATAATGATTGATAACATAAATTTGCATTTGTCATTTTGTCTTCTTTTTATTTTTTCCACTATTTTCCTCTTTGATATTAAATAGATATTTTGTAGTGTATAATTTAAATTCATCTGTTCTTTATTTTATTTTTGATTTATTTTTCTAGTGATCACCATAGAGAATTTTTAGATTTACTTTTTTTTCCCTCTGGAGGGTTGTAGCTTTAGTTAATGAAATAAACTGAAAATACATTGAAAAATGAAAACGTGAGAAACATACACATTCAGTTTAAGATGCAAAGGCAGGACAGAAGGGCTAAAACTTACCTAGTGTTAGGCAAAGGTACGGCCTTCTAGGAGAAAGGTAATGACAGGCTATGGAAAGCTGAGAGAAGGAGGTACACAAACAGCAAGGATTGTTTTTTTGTACAAATCATAAACTGCCCCAACAAACAATCATCCTCCTATGGTAATCTCTATTCAGGCCAGGCATCAGACTCCCAATCCATTCTTCCTATGAAAATATAATTCGTAAATATACATATGAGCTTATATTTACTTTACAAAATGGCTGGCTTTCAGAGCCATTTCTATGTCTACAGATCTCTGCCATTCCTTTGACTAGTCACCTTGAAATACACTGGAGATATGTGCTTAGCATGCCCCACATTGGTCTGGGGAAATTTCATTACATCTTAATTTACAAAAATCTAGTTCAGATTAATATAAACTTAATTTCAATGTATATAAAAGTTCTGCTTCTTTATAGCTTCATTTTCATTCCCCCTCCTTTGTGCTATTATTTTATAAAACAAATAGATTTTTATTCTTGTAAGCCATCAATATAATTCTATAATTATTTTCATGTGGTTGTTTTTATATTAGAATGGAGAAGAGAAATAATATAAACCTAAACTCATTTATATTGTTAGTTACATAATCATAGTTACCCTTACTAGTGCTACTTCTTCATATGGATTTGAACAACTTCCTAAAATATTTTTATTTTAGCTTGAAGGTATTCCTTTACTAATTCTTATAGGTCAGGTATGCTAGTGATTAATCCTTCCAATTTTTTTTTATCTCAGAATGTCTCAACTTCTCTCTGGTTTTTGGAAAGATAATTTGACTGTATATAAAGTTCTTGGTTGGCACTTGCTTTTTTTTAGCCTTCTAAATATATCCTTCCACTGCCTTTTGGCCTTCATAGTCCCTCAAGAGAAATTGGCTGCCATATTATTCAGGAATCCTTGAATATGATAAATCAATTATCTATCACTGATTTTAAGATTCTCTGTCATTATTTTTGAAAATCTGATCATAATGTATCTTAACATAGATAACTTTGAGTTTATCCTACTTAGAGTTAATTGAGATTCTTGGATGTATAGAATAATGTTTCTATTTTAATGAATTTTGGAAATTTTGAAGTTCAAATCACTATAGATCTTCTTCACTGATTTTGTTTCTTTCATTCATGGTACTACAATTTAACTGAAGATACTCTATATTTTTAAAATATCTCCTATGTTTCTATTAACATTGGAAAAGATGTCATTTTCATTCTTTCCTTTAGTTATTTATCATGCCTTCTTTTAGTTTTTGAACATACTTACAATGGTCAAACAATGGTCAATGGTCAAGCAATAGGTTTTTTTAGTGAAAAAAAAAAACATACTTACAATGAACATACTTACAATGGTCAAACAAATGGTTTTTTTAGTGCTTTGAACATACTTACAATAGTCAATTTAATTTGATTTTCTAGTTAGCCAAACACCTTGTATTCCTTGGGAATATTTTCTTTTTTTTTTTAACTTTTATTTAATGAATATAAATTTCCAAAGTACAGCTCATGGGTTACAATGGCTTCCCCCTCCCAAAACTTCCCTCCCACCCACAACCCTCCCCTTTCCCGCTCCCTCTCCCCTTCCAATCACATCATGATTCATTTTCAATTCTCTATATATACAAAAGATCAGTTAGTATAAACTAGGTAACGATTTCAACAGTTTGCCCCCATATAGCAACACAAAGTGAAAAAAAAAATACTGTTGGAGTACTAGTTATAGCATTAAATAAGAGTGTACAGCACATTAAAGGCAGAGATCCTACATATTATTTTTTTTAAAAAGTTAATTAATTTTCTATGCCATTTCCAATTTAACACCAGGTTGTTTTTTTTTTCATTTCCAATTATCTTTATATACAGGAGATCGATTCAGTATATAATTAGTAAAGATCTCATCAGTTTTTACCCACGCAGAAACACAAAGTGTAAAAATACTGTTTCAGTTCTAGTTATAGCATCACTGCACATTAGACAACACATTAAGGACAGATCCCACATGGGATGTAAGTACACAGTGACTCCTGTTGCTGACTTAACAATTTGACACTTTTTTTCATGGCGTCAGTAATCTCCCTAGGCTCTAGTCATGAGTTGCCAGGGCTATGGAAGCCTTTAGGGTTCGCTGACTTTGATCTTATTCCGATAGGGTCACAGTCAAAGTGGAAGTTCTCTCCTCCCTTCAGAGAAAGGTACCTCCTTCTTTGATGTCCCCGTTCTTTCCACCGGGATCTCACTCACAGAGATCTTTCATTTAGGTCTTCTTCTTTTTTTCTTTTTCCTTGGGAATATTTTCTATTAATTACTTCACACTACCTATCCCATTTATTGTTATATCTTCCTCTTGCTTTGTATGTTTCAGACATTTTTGTTGAAAACTGGAATGCAAATAACAGTGTCAACTCTTGGAATCAGATTGATTCCCATAAGATGTTTTGTTGATGCTCTTTGTTGTTACCAATATTTATGTTGTTTCTGTTTCGGATACTTGTTTGCTAAATGAAATTTCTCTAATAATTCTTTAAAGTCTGTAATCTTTACAACCTGGGGCCACTGAACTCTCTTTGGTAACTTAATAGCCAGCTAATGATTGGGAAGACAAATTCTATTTTTTTTAAACTTTTATTTAGTAAATATAAATTTTCAAAGTACAGTTTATGGATTACAATGGCTTCCCCCCCATAACTTCCCTCCCACCTGCAACCCTCCCATCTCCCGCTCCCTCTCCGATTCCATTCACATCAAGATTCATTTTCAATTATCTTTATATACAGAAGATCAATTTAGTATATAATAAGTAAAGATTTCATCAGTTTGCACCCACACAGAAACACAAAGTGTAAAAATAGTGTTTCAGTACTAGTTATAGCATTACTTCACATTGGACAACATATTAAGGACAGATCCCACATGAGACGTAAGTGCACAGTGACTCCTGTTGCTGACTTAACAATTTGACACTCTTGTTTATGGTGTCAGTAATCTCCCTAGGCTTTAGTCATGAGTTGCCAAGGCTATGGAAGCCTTTTGAGGTCGCTGATTTCGATTTTATTCCGACAGGGTCATAGTCAAAGTGGAAGTTCTCAGTTCTCTCCTCCCTTCAGAGAAAGGTACCTCCTTCCACAGAGATCTTTCATTTAGGGTTTTTTTTTTTTTTTTTTTGCCAGAGTGTCTTGGCTTTCCATGCCTAAAATACTCTCATGGGCTCTTGAGCCAGATCCAACTGCCTAACTGCCTTAAGGGCTGATTCTGAGGCCAGAGTGCTATTTAGGACATCTGCCATTCCATGAGTCTGCTGTGTATCCCACTTCCCATGTTGGATCGTTCTCTCTCTTTTTTATGCTATCAGTTATTATTCACAGACACTAGTCTTGTTTGTGTGATCCCTTTGACTCTTCGACCTATCAGTGTGATCAATTGTGAACTGAAATTGATCACTTGGACTAGTGAGATGGCATTGGTACATGCCACTTTGATGGGATTGTATTGGAATCCCCTGGCACATTTCTAACTCCACCATTTGGGGCAAGTCCAATTGAGCATGCCCCAAATTGTCCATCTCCTCACTCTCTTGTTCCCATTCTTATATTTAACAGGGATCACTTTTCAGTTAAATTTCAACACCTAAGAATAATTGTGTGTTAATTACAGAGTTGAACCACCAGTACTAGAACAAAACAAAAATACTAAAATGGATAAAGTATTGCATTGTACATCCACAGTCAGGACAAGAGCTGATCAAGTCACCGTTTCTCATAGTGTCCATTTCACTTTGACAGGTTTCCCCTTTGGTGCTCAGTTAATTGTCGCCAATCAGGGAGAACATATGATATTTGTCCCTTTGGGACTGGCTTAATTCACTCAGCATGATGTTTTCCAGATTGCTCCATCTTGTTGCAAATGACTGGATTTCATTTTTTTGACGGCTGTATAGTATTATATAGAGTACATGTCCCATAATTTCTTTATCCAGTCTACTGTTGATGGGCATTTGGGTTGGTTCCAGGTCTTAGCTATTGTGAATTGAGCTGCAATAAACATTAATGTGCAGACAGGTTTTTTGTTTGCCAGTTTAATTTCCTTTGGGTAAATTCCAAGGAGTGGGATGGCTGGGTTGAATGGTAGGGTTATATTCAGGTTTGTGAGGAATCTCCAGACTGACTTCCATAGTGGCTTAACCAGTTTGCATTCCCACCAACAGTGGGTTAGTGTCCCTTTTTCCCCACATCCTCTCCAGCATCTATTGTTGGTAGATTTCTGAATGTGAGCCATTCTAACCGGGATGAGGTGAAACCTCATTGCGGTTTTGATTTGTATTTCCCTGATGGCTAGTGATCTTGAACATTTTTTCATGTGTCTGTTGGCCATTTGGATTTCCTCTGTTGAAAAATGTCTATTGAGGTCCTTGGCCCATCTCTTAAGTGGGTTGTTTGTTTTGATGTTGTGGAGTTTCTTGATTTCTTTGTAGATTCTGGTTATCAACCCTTTATCTGTTGCATAGTTTGCAAATATTTTTCCCCATTCTGTTGGTTGCCTCTTCACTCTCCTGACTGTTCCTTTTGAAGTACAGAAATTTCTCAATTTGATGCATTCCCAAATGTTAATTTTGGCTTTGATGCCTGTGCTTCCAGGGTCTTTTCCAAGAAGTCTTTGCCAGTACCTATATCTTGCAGGGTTTCTCCAATGTTCTCTAATAATTTGATGATGTCAGGTCATAGATTTAGATTTGAATCCATGTTGAGTGAGTTTTTGTGTAAGGTGAAAGGTAGGGATCTTGCTTCATGCTTCTGCATGTGGAAATCAATTTTTCCCAGCACCATTTATTAAATAGCCTGTCCTTACTCCAGGAATTCGTTTTAGATCCTTGATCAAATATAAGTTGGCTGTAGATGTTTGGATTGATTTCTGGTGTTTCTATTCTGTTCCACTGGTCTATCCATCTTTTTTCTATACCAGTACCATGCTGTTTTGATAACAACTGCCCTGTAGTATGTCCTGAAATCTGGTATTGTGATGCCTCCGGCTTTGTTTTTGTTGTACAAGATTGCTTTAGCTATTTGAGGTCTCCTGTGTCTCCATATGAATTTCAGCATCATGTTTTCCAGATCTGAGAAGAATGTCTTCGGTATTTTGATTGGTATTGCATTGAATGTATAAATTGCTTTTGGGAAATGGACATTTTGATGATATTGATTCTTCCAATCCATGAGCATGGAAGATTTTTCCATTTTTTGGTATCCTCTTCTATCTCTTTCTTTAAGGTTTTGTAATTTTCATTGTAGAGATCTTCAACGTCCTTGGTTAAGTTTATTCCAAGGTATTTGATTGTTTTTGTAGCTATTGTGAATGGGATTGATCTTAGAAGTTCTTCCTCAGCCGTGGCATTGCCTGCATATACAAAGGCTGTTGATTTTTGTGCATTGATTTTATATCCTGCTACTTTGCCAAATTCTTCTATGAGTTCCAATAGTATCTTAGTAGAGTTCTTTGGGTCCCCTAAATAAAGAATCATATCATCTGCAAAGAGGGATAGTTTGAGTTCTTCCTTCCCAATTTGTATCCCTTTAATTTCTTTTTCTTGCCTGATGGCTCTGGCTAAGACTTCCAGAACTATATTGAATAGCAGTGGTGAGAGTGGGCATCCCTGTCTGGGACCAGATCTCAGTGGAAATGCTTCCAACTTTTCCCCATTCAATAGGATGCTGGTCATGGGTTTTTCATAAATTGCTTTAATTGTATTGAGGAATGTTCCTTCCATACTCAGTTTACTTAGAGTTTTCATCTTGAAAGGGTGTTGTATTTTATCAAATGTTTTCTCTGTGTCTATTGAGAGAATCATATGGTTTTTCTTCTGTATTTTGTTAATGTGGTGTATCACACTTATAGTTTTGTGAACACTGAACCATCCCTGCATACCAGTGATAGATCTCACTTGGTCTGTGTGGATGATTTTTCTGATGTGTTGTTGCATTCTGTTGGCCAGAATTTCATTGAGGATTTTTGCATCTATGTTCATCAGGGATATTGGCCTGTAATTGTCTTTCAATGTTGCATCTTTTTCTGGCTTAGGAATTAAGATGATGCTGACTTCCTAAAAAGAATTTGGGAGGATTCCCTCTTTTTCAATTGTTCTGAATAGTTTGAGAAGAATTGGAGTTAGTTCTTCTTTAAATGTCTGGTAGAATTCAGTGGTGAATCCATCTGGTCCTGGGCTTTTCTTTTGTTGCGAGGACCTTTATTAATGTTTCAACTTCTGTCTCAGTTATGGGTCTGTTTAGGTTTTCTATGTCTTCCTGGTTCAATTTAGACAGGTTGCATGTGTCTAGGAATCTATCTGTTTCTGATAGATTTCCCTGTTTGCTGGCATAAAAGTCCTTGTAGTAATTTCTTTCTTTCTTTCTTTCTTTCTTTTTTTTTTTTTTTTTTTTGACAGGCAGAGTGGAGAGTGAGAGAGAGAGAGACAGAGAGAAAGGTCTTCCTTTTGCCATTGATTCACCCTCCAATGGCCGCCGTGGCTGGCGGGCTGCGGCCGGCGCACTGCGCTGATCCAATGGCAGGAGCCAGGTACTTCTCCTGGTCTCCCACGGGGTGCAGGGCCCAAGCAATTGGGCCATCCTCCTCTGCACTCCCTGGCCACAGCAGAGAGCTGGCCTGGAAGAGGGGCAACCGGGACAGTCTCCGGCACCCCGACCGGAACTAGAACCCGGTGTGCCGGCGCCACAAGGTGGAGGATTAGCCTAGTGAGCCACGGCACCGGCCCCTTGTAGTAATTTCTGATGATTCTTTTTATTTCTGTGGTGTCTGTTGTTACGTGTCCTTTTTCATCTCTGACTTTATTGATTTGGGTCTTTTCTCTTCTTTTTTTAGTTTGACAGGCAGAGTTAGTGAGAGAAAGAGACAGAGAGAAAGTCTTCCTTCTGTTGGTTCACCCCCTCAAATGGCTGCCACAGCCAGCACACTGTGCCAATCTGAAGCCAGGAGCCTGGCACCTCCTCATGGTTTCCCATGTGGGTGCAGTGCCTAAGCACTTTGGCCATCTTCCACTGCCTTCCCAGGCCACAGCAGAGAGCTGGACTGGAAGAGCTGGACCGGGGCAGAACCAACGCCCCAACTGGGACTAGAACCCGGAGTGCTGGTGCCGCACGTGGAGGATTAGCCTAATGAGCCCCGGTGCTGGCTGGGAACACAAATTCTTAAATGTCTTGAGCCAGTGTGTCTCTCAACCTTCGATGAGTGGTTTTGGATGAGTACTGAGGCAACACTTTTCTGTCCCAGTGGGCCATTCGTAGCTCTTCCTTAGGTTTCATTTTCTGCTTATACAAAACATTAATGTCAACTACAGTTAAGAAAGCTGTTATTTCTCTGGTGTTTCCTAAAAATGTACAGAAACACATACTGTGTCAAGGCCTACTATGGGCAGCTCATCCCAGAATTTAAGTTTTTTTTGGTCAACTTCCTAATTACTGCAACTGTTTTGCTACCCCAGGCAGCTGAAATATTCAAAAATTGCTGCTGATATGTTTTTTCTGAACAAATTTCAGTGATAAAAGGCTATTTTCACTTAGTAATACTCAAGGCAATGCAAATAAAGACAAGCTCTTCACGTGGTGGTTTCTAAGAAACTGCCTTACATGTCAAATAAGAAAAATTCTCCGGGAATGAGGACTTTGGGAGCTCTAGACTATTAGGTTTCTGGTTTTCATGGTTATGGTGGTTGCCAGACCACCATTATGCTAGAAAAAGAGAGACAGAGAAGGATATATTAACATAGGAAATATTAAAATCTGTACAGAACTCAGGAGGGTGATGTCAACAAAGTGGCAGAATAAGAATCCTTAGGCCTTTTTCTTCATGAAGGCAATGACTTAACACTATATAGACCAAATTGTCTGTAATAAATGAAGAAACAAGCTCAATTTTTAATATTTCAAGTTAATGAAAAACCACAAAATATTAATACTAAGAGAAAATCATTGCATTTACTCACTGGTGAAATAGCTTGCACAGTACAGCATTATGACAAATTAAACCCCCAACTTATAGTTTCTACCGTGGGAAGGAAAAAAATGAAACATGCCCCATCATTTTGGTTTTTGAGGGGACTGCCAAAGGAATAGTTTCTCTTTTCTGACTCAAAACACTGATGGGAATTGGTATAGTGGGATGCCTGGGGATTGCTGAAAACAAAAGTCAGTAGAGCAATGTATTGCAACAACAGAAAGATTATATTATTACATAAAGACAACAGATAGCCAAGAGATTTCAAACTTCTGGAAAAAAACAGCAACTATAAGTATAACATGTTAACTGGGGAATTGTTATGTATAAGCCCAGAGAAGATATATCCACAGAAAAGTTTTGGGAGGTCCCCACAATATCTAGTGGGGCTAATTGGTAATGTCTTCTTTGTACAAAGACAATAAGAAAGGACTGTTAAAACATCAGTACAAACTAGTTGGAGGTGTTGATACAGAATGCCCAAACCAGAGAAATATCACCCAATCAAAGCAATAAAATTAAACTACAGAAACTAACCCTGAACAACGCATATCTATGAGCTTCCTAAAAATAATTTAAAATAACTCTCACAAAGATGTACAGTGGGCTAGACTAGGACACAGACAACCAAATTAAGTACAGAAAACAATGTATGAAAATTTCAACAACATGATAGAAACTTTAAAGGAAAACAAAATGGAAATTTTGGAGCTGAAGAGACCATAATTCAGTTGAGGACACAATAAAGGGATTTGCTAGTTTGTGTGCTAGTTTGGGTGTCCCCTAAAACTGATGCCTTAGGAGCTTGGTCTCAAAAGTCTTATTGGATTAATGTTAATATTTAATGGCATAATTGTAGATTTGATTCAATTGTGGTGTCTGAAGATGGAGCCTTTTGGAGATGATTACATTGGATCAGGCTCCTGAGGTAAGAGCCTCCTCGATCAAATCATGGTTGCTTTATAAGAAGAAAACACATGGATCAGTATCCTCACTTTCTCTCACTGCTTCCTGGCTCACAATGTGATTCTTCATTTGTACACATTATACCATCCACCAACGCTATCAGATGCCAGACCAGTGAGGGCATCTGATCTTAGACTGTGTATTTCCAAAATTGTGAGCCAAAATAAGCTTTCTTCTTTTTTTTAGTAGTTTGTCTTAGGTATTCAGCTGTAGTTAAAGAACTAATGAATATAGCATTCAAAAGCAGACTTGTAGCAAAAAAAGTGAGCAAACTTGAAAATAGATCATTTAAAATAATAAAGGCAGAAGAGAAAATAGAGAAAAGAATGAAAAAAAATGAGGGGGACCTAAGGACTTACAGTAGAGAATCAAGCAAACTAACCCACTATGACAATTTCAGAAGCAGAAGGAAGAGTGCTTATCTGAACTGAGGTTTGTTACAATCAAATTGTCAAAAGTCACAGACAAAAAAGAATCTTGAAAGCAACAATAGAAAATAAACTCATCCTATTCTTGGAGCTTCTACAAGATTATCAATAGATTTCTCAGCCAAAACCTTGAGAACCAGGAGAGAGAGTGTTGTAGGCCAGTTAAAATACTTAAATAAAAAGAATCTGCCAACCAAGAATATTATATGAGGCAGAACTATCCTTCAAAACTGATGTAGATGGGAAGCAGGATACACAGCAGACTCATAGAATGGCAAAAGCCCTGAACAGCACTCTAGCCTCAAAATCAGCCCTTAAGGCATTTGGATCTGGGTATAAGGCCCATGAGAGTTTAGCAGGCATGGAAAGACAAGACATTGTCACACACACACACACACACAAATAACCTAAATGAAAGATCTCTGTGAGTGAGATCCCAGCAGAAAGAATGGGCTATCAAAGAAGGGCAGTACCTTACTCTGAAGGGAGAAGAACTTCCACTTTGAATATGGCCTTATCTAAATAAGATCAGAGTTGCTGAACTCAGGAGGCTTCCATGGCCTTGGCAGATCACTGTGCACCTGCACCCCATGTAGGACCTCTGCCCTTAGTATGTTGTAGTATGAGAATTAATGGTGAAACTACTACTCAAACAGTGCTCTATACTTTGTGTGTCTTTGTGGGTGCAGTCTGTTGAAATCTTTACTTAGTATATACTAAGTTGATCTTCTGTATATAAAGATAATTGAAAATGAATCATGATGAAAAATGGGATGGGAGAGGGAGTGGGAGATGGGATGGTAAGGGTAGGAGGGAGGTTATGGGAGGAAAAGCTGTTATAATTCAAAAGTTGTACTTTGTAAATTTATATTTATTAAATAAAGTTGTAAAGAAAAACAAACTGATACAGAAATTTAAAAACTTTCCTGGATAAATAAAACCTGAGGTAGTTCATCCACCACTGGATCTGCTCTACAAGAAAACACTAAATGTGTTTATTCAGGCTGAAATGAAAGGATGCTAGACAGCATCATGAAAACATTCAAAATTACAAAGCTCTCTGGTACAAGCATAATATAGACAAATGTAGAATCATGCAGTTTTGAAATATGATTACATAAAGCACTCATAATTCTGGATTAGAATTTAAAGTACAGGCAGCACTTGTCAGCTTCTACCTGCCCTGCTTGCTTGCTGCTTCCTTCCAGTGTGTTCAATAAATCTACCTCTGCATGTTCTCAAAAAATTAAAATACAAAAGCATAAAAATAATTATAGATTTATTTTAAAGGATACATGATCTAAAAGGATGTAATTTGTGGAATAACATCACAAAGTGAGGTGAGGGATTGAAATGTAAAATGTAGTTTTTACATGCAATTAAAGGTGAATTGTTATCAGTTTAAAATGTACTCCTCTTTGTTTAAGATGTTTCATGTTATTCCCATGGTAACCACACAGAAAATAACTACAGAAGATTCACAAAAGAAATGAGAAAAAATCTAAGCATTAACTACAAAAAAATCAACAAAAAATAAGGAAGATAACAAAAAAGTAAGAGACCAAAATAGTTATAATATATACAATATACAATTATCAAAATTACACTAGTAAATTCTTTCCATTCAATAATTTTTAAATGTAAAGAAAAATTTCATTGAAAACATATAGATTGGTTACATTGGTTAGAAACAAGATCCATGTATAGACTGTATGTGAGAGACTCAAATTATATCTAAGAGTGGAAAATAGGATGAAAAGAAAAGGATGGAAAAATATATTCCATGCAAACATTATTCAAAAGAGGGTAGGAGAGGCTATGCTTATATAAGACAAAATGGATTTTCAGGAAAAATCTGCAAAAAGAGACAAAGAACAACATTATATAATGATGAAAGGATAAATTCAATAGGAATATATAATAATTATAAATATATATTTGCACCTATTGTGAGAGTTCCCAAAAACGTGAAGTAAACATTGATAGAATTGAAGCAGAGAATACACAGCAACACAGTAATAATAGGAAAGTTCAATGTATGTCATTTTTAGTAATGGATGAAGTCACCAGACAGGAGACCAGTAAGGAAACAGAGGACTTGAACAACACTACAAGCCAACTGAATCAAGCATACATTTTCCTAACATTCCATCAAGTAATAGCAGAATGCATTTTTGTTAAGTATATATGGAACTTTTTTCAGCAAAACCATATTTAACAAGTCAGCAAATATAAGAAGACTGAAATCATATCAGGTATTTTTTACAACTGCAATGGAAGGAAAATGGAAATCATATAAGAAAGAAATGTAGCAAAATCACAAATTACAGAACGTAACAACATTTAAACAACCAAAGTATTAAAGAGCAAATCACAAAGATAATAGAAAATATTGTTAGATAATGGAAAACAAAAGAATATCAAAACTCATAGGATACAATGAAAGCTCTAAATGATGGAGGCTTATAGAAATAAAATATTTCGTGGTGAACTCAAGAGGCTTCCATAGCCTTGGCAGCTCATGACAAGAGCCTCGGGTGATTACTGATGTCATAAATAAGA
Source organism: Lepus europaeus (assembly GCF_033115175.1). Lineage (NCBI taxonomy): Eukaryota > Metazoa > Chordata > Mammalia > Lagomorpha > Leporidae > Lepus > Lepus europaeus. Next base: position 88,841,419 of record NC_084827.1, read on the forward strand.
GTGTCAATTGTTAAATCAACAACAGGAGTCACTGTGCACTTACTCCCCATGTAGGATCTCAGTCCTTAATGTGGTGTACTATGTGAATTAACGGTAAAACTACTACTCAAACAGTACTTTATACTTTGTGCTTCTGTGTGGGTGCAAACTGTTGAAATCTTTGCTTAATATATACTAAACTGATCTTCTGTATATAAAGGTAATTGAAAATGAATCTTGATATGAATGGGATGGGAGAGGGAGTGGGAGATGGGAGGGTTGTGGGTGGGAGGGAGGTTATGGGGGGAAAAAGCCGTTATAATCCAAAAGTTGTACTCTGGAAATTTATATTTATTAAATAAAAGTTAATAAAAAGAAAGAAATAATATATTTTGGGGCTGACCATATTCAGCAGCCTTTCTTGATAAACAGCAACATTCAACAAATAAGAAATAAAAGGAAACCATCTCAAAATTCTAAAAACCAAATATGAAAAGCCTACATCTAGTATCATTTACATCATACTCAACTGAAAAAGATTAATACATGGAAAACTATAAAATATTGCTGAAATAAATTTTAAAAACACAAACAAATGGAAAAAAAAATTGTGTTTAGAGAGTGGAGACTTAATATTGTTAAATGGTCACACTACTCAAAATAATCTATAGAATCAATGTAATCCCTATCAAAATTCGATGGCATTTTTTACATAAAAAGAAAAATATCCCAAAACTCAGAGGGAGTAACAGTGTGCCCCCAATTATCAAAACAATTGAAAAGAAAAACAATGTTTGAAGTCTCACACTCTAATTTAAAAATACATTGTGAAGTTACAGCAATCAAAACAATGTGGTCATGGTTCCAATGGAAACTTATAGAGGGATAAAGCAACTCATAGAATAATAAAAAAATGCTTTGAAATCATATATCTGGTAAGGGCTACTACCTAGAATATTTAAAGAACTCCTGTTACCCAACAACAAAAATCAAATAAACTGACATAGAAATGAGTAATGGACTTAGATAGACATTTCTTCATGAAATATACACAAATTGACAATGAACCTATGAAAGATAACCAAAATCACTAATAATTAAAGAAATGAAAATCAAACCACAGTGAATATTAACCCATATACATGAGAACAGCCATTACAAAAATAAAACAAAACAAACACAAAAAACTACCACCACCAACAACAAAAATTAAAGCAAAAACAAAATAACAAGTTTGGTAAACATGGAAAATTGGAAACTGCTCTTTTGGTGAAGCTGTAAAATGAGCTAAGTTACTATAGAAGACATTTTAACAATTTCTCAAAAAAAAGTAAGATAAAGTAATCCCACTGCTATACATATAACAAAAAAAATTCAAAGCCAGATCTGGAAGAGATGCTTATGCACTCATGTTCAATACAGTACTGTTCATAATATTCAAGAGATTTTTGCATCAGCAAATAACTAGCTAAAGAATATGTTCAAGGCAGATTGAAAAGCAAAATATACAAATGGGATTACATCAAGTTGAGAAGCTTCTGTACTGCAAAGGAAACACTCAACCAAGTGAAGAGGCAACTGAGAAAATGGGAGAAAATATTTGCAAACTATGCAACTGATAAAGGATTAATATCCAGTATCTACAAAGAACTCAAGAAGTTCAACAATAACAAAAAAACATTCAGCTAAGAAAAGGGCAACAGGCATTTTTAAATGGATGAAATTCAAATAGTCAATAGACACTTGAAAAAATGTTCAAGATCACTTGCCATCAGGCAAATGTAAACAAGAACCACAACAAGGTTTCACCTCACCCTAGTTAGAATAGCTATCATCCAAAAATCAAAAAAAAAAAAAAAAAAAAACAAATGTTGCTGAGGATATGGGGGAAAAAGGTTCCCTATATCACTGTTGGTGGGAACAGAAATTAGTACTACCATTATGGGAGACATTATGGACAGCCCTCAGAAATATGAAAATAGATATACCATATGACCCATCCATCCCAACCCTGAGAATTTACCCAAATGAATGAAATCAGCATAAGGATCAATTCAATAAAAAACACTGTCCTCCAGAAGTGCTAGAAGTAACAGATCCCTCAGATGCATAACAGCCAAAGTAAAACAAAAGATACATGAACAAGAAAGGCAATATGACTCCCAAAAGAGAACACAATACTATATTAATATTGGACTGTGAAGAAAGTGAGATTGAAGAACTGACTGAAAAAGAGTTCAAAGGAATGATTGTTAGATTACTCAAAAAATAGAGGAAATGAAAGTAGGAAATCAGTACAATACAGAGATGAGAAATTCATCAAGTGGTAGAGATATTGAAAAAAAACAAATAGAAATATTATCAATGAAGTATTTGATAAGTCAAAATAAAAAACACAGTGGAAAGTCTTAACAACAGACTTGATGAGACAGAAGAAAGAATATCCAATCTAGAAGGCAGGTCTTTTGAAATATCTTTAAAATAGAAGAAAACAGTTTATATCTGGATACTATCAAACAACCAATATATGAATTTTAGGAATGGGGGAAAAAGACTATCTTAGGAAACATATTCAATGAAGTGATAGAGAATTTCCACATTTTTGACAAATATACTTCCAAAACAAGAAGCACATAGAACTCCAAATAAGCATGATCATAAAAATATAGTAAATTATGCAAAAATAAACAGAATATCCCCTAATTTGCAATAGACAACTGCTAGGTCATTTTTAAAGGAACTACAATGAAGCTGACATCAGATTTCTTGGATTTCTCTGTTTTGATTTCTCAACAGAAACTCTATAGGTCAGGTGAAAATGGAAAGCTAGAGTCCAAATTGAAAAAAAAAATCTGTCAGTCTGGGATATTTTACTCAGTAAAATTCTCATTAATAAATTAAAGTGAGCTAAAAACCTTTCAAGACAAACAAAAAATGAAAGAACTCATCTATTATTTTTGAATGTATAATGATTTTTTTTCATAAATAGAAATTTAGGAATATGGTGATTCTTCCCACTGTACTGGCCCTACCTCCCACACTCCCGCCCCTCTTCCTCCTCCCTCTGCTATTCCCATTCTTATTTTTTACTATGATATATTTTCAATTAACTTTTTACACATACAATTAACTTTATACTAAAGAGTTCCATATATTGTATGAAAAAAAAAATAACTGTTCCTCAACAGTCAAGAAAAGGGCTATTCAAAGTCATTGCATCTCACTTCTATAGATTACCTTTTACATGCTCTATCAGTTAACACATATCAGAGAGAACATATGGTATTTGTTCTTTTGGGACTGGTTTATTTCACTAAGTATGATATTGTCCAGATTCATCTATTTTGTTGCAAAATGCAAGTTTCCATTTTTTTTTCACTGTGTAAATATTCCATGGTATACATATCCCATAATTTCTTCATCCAGTCTTCAGTTGATGGGCATTTGGGTAGTTTCCATATTTTAGCTATTGTGAACTTTGCTGCAATAAACATTGGGAGAGGGGTCTGATTTCATTTACCTTGGGTAAATTCTCAGGATTGTAATGGCTGGGTCACTTAGTAGGTTTATATTCAGATTTCTGAGGTATCTCCATATTGTCTTCCACAGTAGCTGTACCAGTTTAATTTTCCACCAACAGTGGGAAATTTTTTCTCCACATCCTCAACAGAATTTTGCTGTTTGTTGAGTTCTGTATGAAAGTAATTCTAACCAGGGTGAGATGAAACCTCATTGTGGTTTTGATTTGCATTTCCCTGATGGCTAGTGATCCTAAGCATATTTTCATGTGTCTGTTGGCCATTTGGATTTCCTCTTTTGAATATTGCCTGTTTAAGTCCTTTGCCCACTTTTTCCTGGGTGTTTGTTTTGTTGTTGAATTTCTTGATCTCCTTATAAATTCCAGTTATTAATCCTTTAGCAGTTGCATAGTTTACAAATATTTTCTCCCATTTTGTCAGTTGCCTCTTAACTTAGTTGAGTGTTTCTTTTGGTGTACAGAAGCTTCTCAACTTGATGTAATCCCATTTGTCAATTTTGGCTTCTGGGATCTTTACAAAAAATCTTTTCCTATGCTAGTACCAGGCTGTTTTGATTATAACTGTTCTGTAGTATTTTTTTTAAGATTTATTTATTTATTTCTGCTGATTCACTCCCAGACGGCTGCAATGGCCAGAGCTGGGCCAATTTGAAGCCAGGAGCCAGGAGTTTCTTCTGGGTCTCCCACATGTGCAAGGGCCGAAGGACTTGGGCCATCCTTCATTGCTTTCCCCAGCCATAGCAGAGGGCTAGATCAGAAATGGAGCAGCTGGGACTTGATTTGGTGCCTATATGGGATGCACTGCAGGCAGTGGCTATAACCACTACACCACAGCTCCGACCCCTGTAGTATGTTTTTAAATTTGGTATTTTGATGCTTCCAGCTTTGTTTATCTTGTGTAAGATTGCTTTTGCTATTCAGGCTCTCCAGCACTTCCATATGAATTTCAGCACCATTTATTCTATATCTGAAAAGAATGCCCTTGGTATTTTGTTTGGTATTTCATTGAATTTGTAAATTGCTTTTGGTAGTAAGGACATTTTGATGATATTGATGATATTGATTCTTCCAATCCATGAGCATGGAATATTTTTCCATTTTTTGTGTCTTCTTTTAGTTCTTTCTTTAATGTTTTGTAATTTTCATCAGAGATCTTTGATATCCTTTGTTAAACATACTGCAAGTTATTTGATTTTATTGTAGTTACTGTGAATGATATTAATCTTAGAATTTGTTTCTCAGCCATAACATTGTCTGTATACAAAGGCTATTGATTTTGTGTATTGATTTTATATCCTAACACTTTACCATGAGTTCCAGGAGTCTCTTAGTGGAATCTTTTGGATCCCCTACATATAGAATTATATCATCTGCAAATAGGAATAGTTTGATTTCCTCTTTTCCAATTTATATATTCTTTAAATATCTGGTAGAATTCATCATTGAAGCTATCCAATCCTGAGCTTTTCTTTGCTGGGAGAGTTTTTACGACTGATTCAATTTCTGTCTCATTTATTGATCTGTTTAGGTTTTCTATCTCCTCATGGCTCAACATAGGTAGCTTGTATGTATCCATGAATCTATTAATTTCTTCTATGTGTCCCAAATTGTTGGCATATAGCTCTTTGTAGTAATTTCTGATGATTCTTTTTATTTCTGTGGTGGTGTTTGTTGTTATACTTCCTTTTTCATCTCAATTTTAATGTTTTGGGTCTTCTCTCTATTTATTTGTTCATTTGTTTTTTTGGTTAGTTGGGCAAAGATGGTGTTATAGGGAGGCAGCTTACTGCTCTAGTCTAGGGGAGGATAGATTTTAAAGTGGATAGAGTGCAATTTCAGGGAATGGTTAGGGAGAAAATGGCAGATGAATCTCCACACAAATTGTGGTGACACTGTGGACTTACTTGACCCCAGCAGCCAAGACCCTCAGCACCAACTTTGGAGTGAGATGAGACCACAGTGCAATAGAAAAGCCACTGGCAATAAAGCTGTTGGAAGAGCCTGGCATGGGCCCAGCTTTGATCCCTGTGGGGAACATTGTATCTGCCTACCTAGAGGGGAAAAAAGGGGGACACATTTCTCTCTCCCTGACCACCCAGTATCAGCACCCATAACTAGCCAAGAAAAGATAGGCAACATTTTGGACACATTTAACAGCAGCACCAGCTTGTGCCTATGCACTCAGCAACCAGCCAAGAGGAGACACCTGAGTCTGGTTGGGAGAAGTGAGAGGGTATGGGTGCTCATAACTGTGGGAGCCTGGTGTGCCAGTATTGTAAAAACACTGTGGCTGCATGGTAGGGTGCAGGGTGTGGCTGGGACTTTGGGCATTCACTGCGGGCAGCTCCACATGCTCAGGGATCCCTGATACCCTGTAAGAGTGAATGCTACAGGATCCATGTTGACACCAAGGACTGCACAGAACATTTGTGCTATTATTGTGGCAGTGCAGATGAAAACATACTGACTGGGGTTAGCACCCAGGCATTGGTCTCCTTTGAGGAGAGGCGGTATGTGTGAGACTATACCAACAGAGCAGAACAAAGCTTCCCTCTGACATTAAAATAAAAAAGAGGAAATTCACCATGCCCAACTCGGGTGTTACCTTGGACAATCCCTTGACGCTGAAGCACTGAGCAGAACTCTATGACCACACCCAACACATGCCTCTGAGTATTCAGTATTCAGTAATCTGAAGGAGAATATACTCCACTAAGCCACGGAGGCATAGTCCGAAATAAAACCATCACAGGAAAAAAAAAACAGCAACAACAAGTATCAACACAAATGCCTAATAATAAACAGCAATTCAAGAAACAAGAATAAGGAAGACAAGATGATGCCCCCAAAAGAACAAAACACTTCAATACCAGAATGTGAAAATAAAGAGACTGAAATGCAATTCAAAAAATTGATCATAGGATTATTTAGAAGGAATCAGATGATGGGGCCAGCACCATGGCTCACTTGGTTAATCCTCTGCCTGCGGTACCAGCATCCTATATGGGCACCAGGTTCTAGTCCTGGTTGCTCCTCTTCCAGTCCAGCTCTCTGCTGCGGCCTGGGAGGACAGTGAAGAATGGCCCAAGTGCTTGGGTTCCTGTACCCACATGGGAGACCAGGAGGAAGCACCTGGCTCCTGGCTTCAGATCAGCAAAGCATGCTGGCCTAGCAGCCATTTGGGGGGTGAACCAATGGAAGGAAGACCTTTCTCTCTGTCTCTCTAACTCTGCTTGTCAAATTAAAAAAAAAAAGAAGTAAATTTATGAACAAAAGAAATCCATACATGACATGAATAAAAAATTTTCCCATGAAATTGAGATTTTAGAGAAATCAAGATGAAATATTAGAAATGAAGAGTTCAATAGAACAAATAAAAATGCAGTGGAATGCCTTAACAGCAGACTCTATGAGGTATAAGAAAGAATATGTGAGTGAGAAGACAAATTTCTGAAAATTGTACAGTCAGACCTAAAAGAAGAAATTAGAAAAGAAAAAAAACAGTGTTGGATATATATGGGATACTATCAAATGATACAACTTATGAGTCTTAGGATTTCCTGTACATGTGGAAAAAGAAAATGTAATAGAAGGCATTTTTATTGAAATAATTACAGAAAACTTCCCTAATTTGAAGAAAAATGGATGTCTAAGTACAAGGAAGCACATAAAACTCCTAATAGACATGACCAGAAAAGATATTCACTGTGACAGATTGTAATCAAACATAGTAAAACATAAAGAAAATATTTAAAGGTGCATAAAAGAAATGCCAGATTACATTCAGAAAATCTCCAATGAGACTCACAGCTGCCTTCTCATCAGAAACCCCACAGGTTAGAAAAGAATGGTGAGATATATTCCAAGTCTTAAGAGAAAAAAAAACTGTCAACCCAGAATACTGTACGCTGCAAAGCTCTCACTTATGAATGAAGGTTAAACAAAGACCTTCCATGACAAACAGAAATTGAAAGAATTGGTCAAACTCATCCAACCTTACAAAAGATGCTTAGGGATGTGTTACATACAGAAAGATGGAAACATTGTCATCACTATGAAAGAAGGTGAAGGCAGAAAATCCCCCAGTAAAAGTACAAAGGAAATCTAGAGAAATCAATAGGAATATTTATGGAAAAATAGAATGGCCAAGTCATTATTTATCAATAGCCACCTGGAATGTAAATGGCCTCAACTCTCCAGTAAAAGATACAGTCTGGTTGAATGGATTAAAAATAAAACTCACTTGGGCCCTGCACCCCATGGGAGACCAGGAGAAGCACCTGGCTCCTGCTATCGGATCAGCGCGGTGCGCCGGCCGCAGCACGCCTACCGCGGCGGCCATTGGAGGGTGAACCAACGGCAAAAGGAAGACCTTTCTCTCTGTCTCTCTCTCTCTGACTGTCCACTCTGCCTGTTAAAAAATAAATAAATAAAATAAAATAAAATAAAAAATAAAAATAAAACTCATTTATTTGCTGCCTACAAGAAACACATCTAACAAACACAGACACGCGTAGACTGAAATTGAAAGTATGGGAAAAGATATTCCATGTTAAAAGAAGCCGCCCCCCCCAAAAAAAAAAAAAAACAGCTGGTGTAACCATCTAATATCAGGCAACAAAGACACACAGAGACAGAAAAGTGAAAAGGTGGAAACAAAGATAAGCAGGATTAGCTATACTTACATCAGAGAAAATAGATTTTAGGAAACTAATAGATAAGGAAGATCATTGTGTAATGATTAAAATAATAATTCAGCAAGAATATTTGAGTATAGTAAATGTATATTCAATCAGTGCCAATACCAGTTTAATGGATACAAAGGGAGGCAAATGCTTCAATACAATAATAATGGATATTTCAACACCCACTTTCATCAATGCTCAGGCAACTGGAAAAAAAAAAAAAACAAAGAAACAACAGTGCTAATGTTATATATAGGCCAAATGTACCTAATATACAAACACATTGAGATTGAACAATATGGTCCTGAATAAGCAATATTTTATAGAAGAAACAAAAAGTGAAATTAAAACTTCCTTGAGTTGAGTAAAAATGAAAACACATATCAAAACTTATGGGATACAGCAAAAGCAATGATAAGAGGAAAGTTTATAGCAATAAATATCTACATCAAAAAGTTGAAAAAGTATCAAATAAATGATCTAATAATGTATCACAAAGATCTAGAAAAACAAGAACAAACCAAATGCCAAATTAGTGGAAGGTAAGAAAAAATAAAAATTACAGAAGAAAGAAGCAAAATAGAAATTTTAAAAAATTATACAAGATGTCGGTGAAATGATGAGCAGGGTTTTTGAAAAAATAAACAAAACTGATGAACCATTGGCCCAACTAACCAATAAAAAATGAGAAGACCCAAATTAATAAAATCAGAGATGAAAAAGAAAATGCTACAACTGATAGCACAGAAATAAAAAGAATCATTAATTATTATAAACAACTATATGCTAACAAATTATAGAATCTAAAAGACATGGATAGATTTCTGCACATATAAAAATGTACCAAAACTGAGGAATGAAGATATCTAAAACATAAATAGATGAATAACCAAAGCTGAGATAAAATCAATATTAAAGATTCTCCCAACAATAAAAGTTAAGGACCATACAACTTCACTGCTGAGTTCTACCAAACTTTTAAAGAAGATCTAAAACTAATTCTTCTTAAACTATTCAAAATAATTGGGAAGGGAATCCTTCAAAACTCATTTTGCCTCTTAAATAAATACATAAATCTTTAAAAAAAAAAAACAACTCATTCTATGAGGCAACTATTATCTTAATTCCAAAGCCAGACAAATATACAACAAGAACAAAAGAGAAATATGCACAAATATCTCAGATGAACATAGATTAAAAAATCAGCAAAATCCTAGCAAATTGAATCCAATGGCACATGAGAATATCATCCACTCTGACCAAGAGGGATATCCCAAAGAAAAAAGGGATGATTTAACATATGCAAAAAAATAAATGTGATTCATCAGATTAACAAAATGAAGGATAAAAATAAAGTGATTATCTCAATAGTTGCAGAGCATGTCATAAAATACAATAGCCTTTCATGATAAAAATATTTATAGAAGGAATTTTTTTTTTGACAGGCAGAGTGGACAGTGAGAGAGAGAGACAGAGAGAAAGGTCTTCCTTTGCCGTTGGTTCACCCTCCAATGGCTGCCGCGGCCGGCGCGCTGCGGCCAGCGCACCACGCTGATCCAAAGCCAGGAGCCAGGTGCTTCTCCTGGTCTCCCATGGGATGCAGGGCCCAAGCACTTGGGCCATCCTCCACTGCACTCCCAGGCCACAGCAGAGAGCTGTCCTGGAAGAGGGGCAACCGGGATAGAATCCAGTGCCCCGACTGGGACTAGAACCCAGTGTGCCAGCGCCACAGGTGGAGGATTAGCCTATTGAGCCACAGCGCCAGCCAGAAGGAACATATTTCAATACCTTAAGGGCAATATATGACAAACCCACAGCCAGCACCATATTGAACATGGAACACATGGATGTATTTTCGCGAAGATATGGAACCAGAAAAGGATGCCCATTCTCAGCACTAATATTAAATACAATTGGGGATGTTTTAGCCAGAGCCATTAGACAAGAAAAATAAATCAAAGAATAGAAATTTGAATGGAAGATGTCAAAAAATCCCTGTACACAGATCCCATGATCCTTTTTGTAGGGGAATCAAAAGAATCCACTAAAAGACTACCAGAACTTATAAGACAATTTAGCAAAGTTTCAAGAGAGAAAATCACACAAAAATCAATAGCATTCTTATACTACAATAATGTTCTGGCTAAGACAGAAATACTATCAGTCCCATTCACAATAGCTAAAAAAAAAATGAAATACCTTGGGATAAATTTAACAAAGTATGTGAAAGATCTCTACAATGAAAATTACAAAACATCAGTGAAAGAAGTAAAAAAAAAAAAAAAAAAAAAAAACTTAAAAAAAAAATCTTCCATGTTCAGGAATTGGAACAATTAAGATAAAAATGTCATTAAGCAATTTACAGTTTCAATGTGATCTAAATAAAAATTCCCAGAATCTTTTTCACAGAATTTTTTTAAAAAATTGTAAAACTCACCTGGAAACACAAGACCCCAAATAGCCAATGTCATCTTAAACAATATAAACAAAGTCAGAATTATTACAAAACCAGATTTCCAGACATTCTACAGGACTGATATAATAATAAAAAAAAAGGTAATAGCATAAAAATTGATATGTAGACAAAATGGCAGACAAACGAAACCCAGAAATTAATCCACACATGCACAATCAACTAATTTTGACAATGAGCTAAAATCACTCTCTGAAAAAAGGATAGTCTCTTCAACAAATTATATTGGGAAAATTAGATTTCCACATACAGAGTATAAAACAAGACCCCTTACCCTACACCCTATACAAAAATCAACTCACAATGGGTCATATATCTAAAGAACTGAAACCATCAAATTACTGGTGGAAAACATGGGGGAAATACTGAAAGACATTGACCTAAGCAAAGATTTCTTAGATAAGACCCCAGAAGCAAAGGAAAAAGCAAAAATATACAAATGGGATTATAACAAGCTGAGAAACTTCTTCACAGCAAAGGAAACAACTAACAAAAGTGAGTAGGAAACCAACGGAATAGAGAAAGTATTTGCAAACTATGCATCTGATAAAGGACTAATACCCAGAATATGTAAAGCGCTCAAAAACTCAACAACAACAACAACAAAACCCAAACAATTCAGTTAAGAAATTTTTTTTTTAAGTATGAAATACAAATGATCAACAGACACATGAACAAAGATGCTCAGGATTTCTAGTCATCAGGAAAATGAAAACAAAAAACACACTGAGGTATCACCTAAATCCAGTCAGAATGGCTATCATCTAAAAATCAACAAATGCTGGTGAGGCTCTGGAAAAAAAGATACCCTAATACACTCTTGATGACAATGTGAATTGATAAAACCATTATGGAAAACAGTATGGATATTCCTCAAAAAATGAAAAAATAGATCTATCATATAACTTGGCTGTTGTTGGGAATATAGACAAAAGAAAGGAAATCAGCATATGAAAGAAATAGTTGCACTTACATGTTTATAGCATTCAATTTACCATAGCAAAGATATAGAATCAACCTAGATGTCCATCAACTGAATATTACATAAAGTGTTTCATATACACTCGATAGATTACTGCTCAGCTATAATAGTGAGTAAAATTCTGTGAAACAAAATGTATGGAACTGAAAATCATTATGGTAAGTGAAACAAAGCAGACCCAGAAAGACAAATATTACATGTTCTTTCTTATTTGTGAAAGTTAATATATGGAAAAAGTATAATAATTGTGTGGATGTCATATTATTTTGTATTTAACTGTAAATACTGCTTTACTGAATACCATGTAAATGAAAATATACTCTTCTTTCCCCATGTTATGGTAATTATCAAGAACCCCTCACTCTGTGATATTAATCTCTGTTTTCAAGAAAGAATATGTGTATGTACATAATGTCTACATTCGAAGTGAATGTGGCAAAATATTTTCTTAAATGTAAAAAATAAAATCAATATTCATACAAAAGAACTTGTATTATATATATTTTTAAAAGTATCATTCAGTGTAACAACAGACACCACAGAAATAAAGAGTTATCAGAAATTACTACAAAGAGTTGTATGCCAACAGACTGGGAAATCTAGCAGAATTGGATAGCTTCCTGGACACATACAACCTACCAAAATTGAACCATGAAGACATAGAAAACCTAAACAGACCCATAACCAAGTCAGAAATTGAATCAGTAATAAAGGCCCTCCCAATAAAAAAGCCCAGGACCGGATGCATTCACTGCTGAATTCTACCAGAAATATAAAGAAGAACTAACTCCAATACTTCTCAAGCTCTTCAGAACAATTGAAAAAGAGGGAATCCTCCCAAATTCTTTCTATGAAGCCAGCATAACCTTAATTCCTAAGCCAGAAAAAAAGATGCAGCATTGAAAGAGAATTACAGACCAATATCCCTGATGAACATAGACGCAAAAATCCTCAATGAAATTCTGGCCAACAGAATGCAACAACACACCAGAAAGATCATCCACCCAGACCAAGTGGGATTTATCCCTGGTATGCAGGGATGGTTCAGTGTTCACAAAACAATCAATATGATACACCACATTAACAGACTGCAGAAGAAAAACCATATGATTCTCTCAATAGATGCAGAGAAAGCATTTGATAAAATACAACACCCTTTCATGATGAAACTCTAAGCAAATTGGGTATAGAAGGAACATTCCTCAACACAATCAAAGCGATTTATGAAAAACCCATGGCCAACATCCTATTGAATGGGAAAAAGTTGGAAGCATTTCCATGAGATCCGGTACCAGACAGGGATGCCCACTCTCACCACTGCTATTCAATATATAATAGAAGTTTTAGCCAGAGCCATTAGGCATGAAAAAGAAATTAAAGGGATACAAGTTGGTAAGGAAGAAGTCAAACTATCCATCTTTGCAGATGATATGATTCTTTATTTAGAGGATCTAAAGAACTCCACTAAGAGAATATTGCAACTCATAGAGGAGTAGAAGTATGAGGGAAAACCCCTACCTTACACCTTACATAAAAATCCACTCAACATGGATTAAAGATCTAAATCTATGACCCGACACCATCAAATTATTAGAGGATATTGGAGAAACCCTGCAAGATACAGGCACAGGCAAAGACTGTCACAAGAGTCAAAGCCAAAATTAACAATTGGGATTACATCAAATTGACAAGTTTCTCTACTGCAAAGGAAACAGGAAAGTGAATAGGCAACTGACAGAATGAGAGAAAATATTTACAAACTATGCAACTGATAAAGGATTAATAACCAGAATCTACAAAGAGATCAAGAAAATCCACAGCAACAACCAACCAACCCACTTAAGAGATGGGCCAAGGACCTCAATAGACATTTTTCAAAAGAGGAAATCCAAATGGCTAACAGGCACATGAAAAAATATTCAGGATATCTAACCATCAGGGAAATGCAAATCAAAACCACAATGAGGTTTCACCTCACCCCAGTTAGAATGGCTTACACACAGAAATCAACTAACAACAGATGCTGGCGAGGATGTGGGGAAAAAGGGACACTAACCCACTGTTGGTGGGAATGCAAACTGTTAAAGTCACTATGGAAGTCAGTTTGGAGATTGCTCAGAAACCTGAATATAACCCTACCATACAACTCAGCCATCCCACTCCTCGGAACTTAACCAAGAGAAATTAAATTGGCAAATAAAAGAGCTATCTGAACCTCAATGTTTATTGCAGCTCAATTCACAATAGCTAAGACTTGGAGTCAACCTAAATACCCATCAACAGTAGACTGGATAAAGAAATTATGGGATATGTACTCTATAGAAGACTACACAGCAGTAAAAAAATGAAATCTGGTAATTCAGAACAAAATGGAGGAATCAGGAAAACATCATACTGAGTGAAATAAGCTAGTCCCAAAGGGACAAATACCATATGTTCTCTCTGATCAGTGACAACTAACTGAGCACCTAAAAGGAAATCTGTAGAAGTGAAGCTGTCACTGAGAAACAATGTCTTGATCAGCCCTTGTCCTGACTGTCGAGGAACAACTTACTATTTTATTCTTTTTAGTATTTTCTCTTTCTACTTACTACCATTGGTTGAACTATTTAATTAACTAAAAATTATTCTTAGGAGTTTTAATCCCACTGAAAATTGATCCCTGTTAAATATAAGAGTAGGAATAAGAGAGGGAGGAGATGTACAGTTCAAAATACACTCACTCAAACCTACTCCTAAGTGTAAAGCTAGAAACATACCATGGGACTCCAAATCCCTTTAAGTAGGCAGGTACCAATGTCTTCTCACTAGTTAAAGTTATCAGTTTAAGTTCATAATTGATCATAAAGATAGGATTAATTGTCAAAATAATCACATAAATAAGACCAATGTCTGCTAATAATAATTGATAGAATTAAAAAGGAGAGAATGATCCAACATGGGAAGCGGGATACACAGCAGACTCATAGAATGGCAGATGCTGTAAACAGAATTCTGGCCTCAGAATCAGCTCTTAAGGCATTTGGATCTGGCTAAAAAGCCCTTGAGAGTTTCTCAGGCATGGAAAGCCTGTGCAAAAAATGGCCTAAATGGAAGATCTCAGTGAGTGAGATCCCAGTGGAAAGAATAGGCCATCAAAGAAGGAGGTACATTTCTCTGAAGGGAGGAGAGAACTTCCACTTTGATTATGGCCTTGTCTAAATAAGTTTGGAGTTTTTGAACTCAAGAGGCTTCCATAGCCTTGGTATCTCATGACAAGAACCTCGGGTGATCACTGACTTCATAAATAAGAGTGCCAATTGTTAAATCAGCAACAGGAATCACTGTGCACTTACTCTCCATGTAGTATCTCTGCCCTTAATGTATTGTACTATGAGAATTAATGGTAAAAATAGTTTTCAAACCGTTCTTTATACTTTGTGTGTCTGTGTAGGTGCAAACGTTGAAATCTTTACTTAGTATATATTAAGTTGATCTTCTGTCTATAAAGTTATTTAAAAATGAATCTTAACGAAGAACAGGATGGGAGAGGGAGTAGGGGATGCGATGGTTTGTGGGTGGGAGGGTAGTTATGGAGGGAAATACCACTATAATCCAAAAGTTGTACTTTGAAAATTTATATTTATTAAATAAAAATTTTCTAAAAAAATAAATAAAAAATAAAAAGTATCATTCAGGGGCTGACACTGTGATGCAGTAGGTTAAATCCTGGGCTGCAGCAATGGCATCCCATGTGAGCACTGGTTCATGTCCTAGCTGCTCCACTTCCAATCCAGCTCTCTGATAAAGCACTTCAAAAGCAGCTGAGAAAGTCCCAAGTCCTTGGGCACCTGCATACATATGGGAAACAGCTTCTGGCTCCTGGCTTGATTAGCTCAGCCACAGCTTCACAGCCATTTGAGGAATGAACCAGCAGATGGAAGACATCTCTCTCTGTCTCCACATTTCTCTGGAACTCTGTCATGAAAAATACATATTATAAAAAAGAAAATATCATTCATAGTAAAGTATTATTCAGCCTTCAAACACAGTAAATCTTGTCCCATGTTACAACCTTAATGGACCTTAAGGACAATTACACTAAAAGAAATATATCAGTCACAAAAATATAGTCACTATATGATTTCACTGAAATGAGATATGTAAAGTAGTCAAACTCATACAGACAGTAAAATGTCAGTTGCTAGGGATTGGGTAGTTATTGTTCAATGGGTATAGAGTTTCAGCTCCTCAAAGTAAAGCTATTCTCGAGATCTATTTCAGAATAATGTGAACACACTGAACACTACTGAGCTGTACATTTTAAAAGATGATAAATGTTATATATTTTTAACACAACAATCAAATAAATAAATACCCACAAAGGTTTCTATTTTACCAGGAGTTTCCTACTTTTTCTGCAAAAACTCTGCATATGGTTTCAATCCTTTGTTTAATTTCCAAAATTCTGGGGGGAAAAGCTCATTTTCAATTATTTTGCCATATCCATTTTGCTTTCATAAAGGTGTACATTTGTGAAGATCTTTACCATTGTGGAAATCTGAATTCCCTCACTTGAATCTTCATAAAAATTGCAGCTTTCAGTACTTTCGTTTGAAACCCCATCTACAGCTTAATCCCAAATGTGGCTAAATTATGTTTTGTATATCCTGGTTTTGATATAACATTCTCTAAACCAAAACCAAAACATCCTGTTCTAGCACTGACACATGTAGCAGTCATTTAGAATAGTTCTATCCATTTGAGCTTGCATAATCTGCCTGATTCTCTAGTGTTAAACTGATTGTTTTACTGTGTGCTTCTTTGTAATAGTTGCCCCACAATTTATATGTGGAGGGGCAGTGAAGCAGCTATCAGGTTAGATCCACAAAACTAGGAATCTGTCTTGAAAAGAAGTGTCCATAGATAGGACAATACTACTCACTTAGAGTGAAATTTTGCATGAGTAGACTTAGGTTTTATTTGCCAGTTTGATATCCTTTATGGTACAGCTATTTTGATACATTTACCTTAAATTTATTACCCTAGGAAGAAGGAAGTGTGATTGCCATCTTAAAATGATAAAACTACACAAAATAAAATGTAGTTGAAGATTTTGTAATGATGCCATTGCTTTATCAGCTCCCACAGTGTCACATTTGAGGCTAAATATTGTCTGTTGCAAAGGGCAGGAGTTAACTGAAGACCACATGATATTCTTTGTGAAGAATGCTTCTGAGCTAAGGCAGCCCTGGAACCAAGACTTCTGTGCTGAGTTACCTTTATAAGTAAATAGACAATAGTTGTTAGTTCATGATTTCTGAAAGATAATCTTGATTGATGTTACTATGTTAATTAGCTGAACAATCTATCTTCAAAGGTACATGAATAAGCATGGTCAATTAGTTAAAAAATTAACTTTGCCTTTTATCTACTGTAATGTATTCAGGAAATGAAAGAACAGGTCACCTATAGTACATGAAAACACATTAAGCAAAATAAAGGAGTGATAAGTAATGCTGAAAATGGATACAAAAGCTTCTCATCTTTCATCTCAACATTTCAAAAGATTTGAAGTTCTGCAAGGATCAATTTAATCCAAAGAGAACAGTGTGACTGAAGTCTATGACTTAGTTGAAGAAAGTACTCACAGTGCCTAAGTCAGGTAAAATGTTTTGGTGATTGGGGAAGTGGTTGAAATATCCCTTTAATTTGGATTTAGTACAACAAATCTCTTGAATTCAATATTATCAGGGTGTGGAAAAGTTATTTGGGGAGTTAATAAATCAATATTGAATTATTCTGTGGTTTCAAATTTCCATTAGCTAATGATTTCCTTCAATAAATCTTTCATAATTAGGACTACTCTGATTTCTTCATAATTGTTGACCTCACCATTGTTAACTTATGTAAGACTCTTCTGCTCTTATTTCTTGTTGAATCCATGTCAGTTCTACACTGTACCTCAAGGTCTGTGTTCTCAAAAACGTGGTGATTTCCATGATGAGAAAGGCTAAAAATGCTATGTACCATTTTTCAGGTTCACAATATTGCACTTTTATTGCATGCCAAGACAAATCACTGACACAGTCACATTGAAACCAGGGTTTTGATATCAGTTGCCTTATATTCTAAGAGATCCCTAAGTTTCTTAAAGTGAGTTACTCCCTCTTGTTCTCCAACTTTATGATTTAAGTGAGGGGATATCCCATCTGGATTTCTGCAGAAGACACATGGCCTAGATCTTCTCAATCAGTGTTTTTTCTGTTCTCCAGTCCCAAAAACTTCCATGGACAGCATACACAATATAAAATAATAGCAATAACAATAATTATAATTTCTAAAATGTGTTATGTACTTGGCATATATATGTGACTTATTTAATCCTTTCAACCAGCCTATGGTGTAGGTAGGAAATATTATCTTAAATTTGTAGCTGATGAAATTAAGGCACATATGATAAGTTTCTTGGAAGAAATCAAAAAGTCCGAGAGTTAGCAGTTTGAGCTCTGACCGTGGTACTGAGAGTTTCTTCTTTGCAAGATTCACTGGAAAAGAAAGTATCACTAAGGTAAGTTGAAAGAGGAACTGTTCAACACCATCAAGTGGACAGTCCTACCTCAGTAGAAGCCATTGTGGAGAAATGCAATTAAACCGAGTGCCAGTGGCATTGATTAAGGTCTTGGATCTAGGAGCTTCTGAAGCCTTTAACCTGGGAAATGGAAGTTTTGTCAGCTAATAAATTTCTTTTTCCTTCTTAACCTGCTTTTCATTGGATTCCACTCACTTAGAACCTAAATGTCCTGACTAATAAAACCAAGAAATAGCAAGCCTGAAGCAAAGCAAATTAAAGTCAAATTTTCAATTAAATTTGCAGAAACAGCTATCACTCACTCCAAAAAATCATCAACCAGAAGAATTATCACAAAACAGTTGTGTTGAAAGAATCAATGATATACATGTAATCTATAACTATTATTTTAAAGATTTATTTGTTTATTTGAAAGAGTGTGTGTGAGAGAGAGAGGGAGAGAGAAAGAGAGAGAAATATCTTCCAACTGTAAATTCACTCTCCAAATGACTGCAAGAGCCAGGGTTTGTCCAAGCCAAAGCCAGGAGTCCAGGGTTCCATCTGGGTATCCCACATGGGTAGCAGCAGCCAAAGTACTTGAGCTATCCACCGCTGCCTTCCCAGGAATATCAGCAGAGATCTGAATCAGAAGTGGACCAGCGAGGACTTCAACTGGTGCTCCAATATAGGATGTTCACATTGCAGGTGGCAGCTTAATTCCTGTGCCACAATGCCAGCACCTATAACTATTTCTTTAGGTAGAAGATCTGGACCTGGTGGATTCATGACATACTTTTATATGAAGGTATTTCAAAACTTAATAGAAAATGGAATAAAATATGTTTATTTTGTGTAAAACATTTGAATGCAATACACACAAAGCACACTCAGAAATTCATGAAAATGTGCATAATGAAAAACCTATGCATGGGGGCCAGCACCATGGCGCACTAGGTTAATCCTCCACCTGCGGTGCTGGCATCCCATGTGGATACTGGGTTCTAGTCCCAGTTGCTCCTCTTCCAGTCCAGCTCTCTGCTATGGCCCGGGAAGGCAGTGGAGGATGGCCCAGGTTCTTGGGCCCCTGCACCCGCATGGGAGACCAGGAAGAGGCACCTGGCTCCTGGCTTCGGATTGGCGTAGCTCCAGCCATTGCGGCCATTTGGGGGGTGAACCATCGGATGGAAGACCTTTCTCTCTGTCTCTCTCTTACTGTCCATAACTCTACCTGTCAAATAAATAAATAAATAAATCTTAAAAAAAAAACAACCTATGCATGGATTTCAAAATTTTTGCAATAAATTCTTACACATTTTTCCACAAATTTTTTGAGAGTCCAGTTATGAATGAGGTAGAATAAAATTTAAAAGAATCCTGTTAACAGTTGGGAGCAAGGAAAGGTGGTTTCTAACAGTCACAAACAAAATAGCCACCATTCTTAAACAGGGAAAATTGAAAATGAACAAGAAACAAAACAGTTCCTTACCCTTTTCCTCCTCCATCATGTGTAAATTTTCCAAAGTGAGCATTGAATTGACAGAATGCTTCCAGAGCAAAAAGAAAATCCCATATCTGATGTACAGTGAAAGGTTGTGTTCCAGTTCTAAGTATTAAGGCTAGATTCCCACCTGCAAAGACCCTGCAGGGTGGAGGTCCAAGCTCCATTATGCCTCAACTTATATGCTCTTCTCTGACCCCAACCATTACCAGAGTGGCCAGAAACAATCTTAGTATTGCCCATACCACCACCCCCTCTCCCCTGTGCTGCCCAGCAACATCTCTAGAGGCCTCCTACTCGAATCAGCTTGTCTGGTAGCTTGTGCTGTCAAACAGGGTGCCACTAAAGACACTGATGTGATGTGAAGGTTTGTGGTTACATAATGTTTCACATTCGAAGAATTTGTCTGCCCTTCTGTCACAGGTGTTTGAACAAAGAAAAAAAGTACACAATATGCCTGCATTATGAACATTAGAAAAAAGCCCCTTTCCAACATGATTTT
Organism: Lepus europaeus; assembly: GCF_033115175.1. NCBI lineage: Eukaryota > Metazoa > Chordata > Mammalia > Lagomorpha > Leporidae > Lepus > Lepus europaeus. The sequence goes on from NC_084827.1 coordinate 88,861,626, forward strand.
AAAACAATTTATGCAGTATTAATGGATGCAACCTGCTTTTTGGTTTTGTTTATCATTTTTTTTTTTTATTTTCTGATTGGACAATTTTATCTCTTCCAGCTACAACAGCCAGTACAATGCCTGCTGGGTTCTCTAATTTACGTGTTAATGTGGTATTCTGGAAGCTTGATGTTAAAATGATGAATATCACCTGGGAAGAAGATTGGACGACAGCAAAAGAACTGGCGAGTTGCCTTATGAAAATAGCTTTCAACTTTATCAAACCATGGGGTAACATGTCAGATTATATTACGTACAATTAATTATTAATGCAGTCTGGGCCTTATTTTGAAAGCACAAACATGCACTTTCAATAATTTCCTTCCCATGGAAAATCTGTTGTGTCCCTCAAATTGAGCAGCAAAATGCCCCTCACAGAATACCTTAAGGCTTCCATTTCTCCACATTTAGCATGCATCTGAGACAAGAAAGCTTTCACAAGCCTCCTTGCCATGGACAAAACAGAGATGTGTTTTTGCTTAATTAAAATTCTTTTTTGGCAACAGATGTCCTTGCAAAAATAGCTCCAAGTGCGGTGAAGCATTTTTATGGGCTGGAGTTCAGCAATGAGAAGCCCGTCATCTGCCTTCTCTGCTCTGAGAGCAACACAAGAGACCAGGTGGCTGGTCACAGTTTGAAAAGTGAACAAATGTATTTATTCATTCTGAGCAATTTGCAACCCACTGGGAGAGCAGGAGCCCTCTCCCAGACCCTGGTTTCTGGGAGCCGGGATTGAGAGAGAAGGGGGCCGTTTAATTGCTTTGCACAGTTTCCCTCACTAAAGCAATTAGCACCCAGAGGAAAGTCCAGGAGAAGGACACAGCCAAGCCTCACACACATATGGTGGCCTGAAATCGGCCTGCTGACTGTCCCAGGCTCACGGATGATTCAATCAGCAATGCAGGCATAGGCCACAGTGCTGCTTCCTGGCTTGCTGCTGTTGCAACACTAGCTTCCTGTTACTGAGCTGTAAGCCACTAGAGAACTCATATACAGTGAATGGAAGCTCATTGCTTCACACCTAGCTAATACTACTGGGAAAAAATGAAAACAAAAAGTCTTAGCTACCCTGAGAGGTGAAAGAAGACAACTTAGATCTGCACCAGGACTAAAATGACTACTGACTGCAGAAGAGAAATCAGATAAGCCAACAGAGGTCACCTGGGCAAGCATCCCACCTATGGGGTTAGAACCTGGATCTTAAAATCAATCAGGTGAAAGGACACAAATTGTAGGCAATAAAAATGATACTTACAAAAGATGCTGTGGGAAGGATAGAGGGTTGGTCTATGACAACATTTGGTGGAAATTATGTGAATAAATTGAGGGGAGTGTTTTTTGTTTTTTTTTTTTTTTTTTAATCCGGCTACTATCCCAGCAAAGGCATTCTGTTTATTTTTTATTTTTATTTAATTTTTTTTGACAGGCAGAGTGGACAGTGAAAGAGAGAGAGACAGAGAGAAAGGTCTTCCTTGTGTCGTTGGTTCACACTCAAATGGCCACCACAGCCGGAGCACTGTGGCCGGCGCACCGCGCTGGTCCGAAGTCAGGAGCCAGGTACTTCTGGTCTCCCATGGGGTGCAGGGCCCAAGCACTTGGGCCATCCTCCACTGCACTCCTGGGCCAGAGCAGAGAGCTGGACTGAAAGAGGAGCAACTGGGACAGAATCCGGCGCCCCGACCGGGAATAGAACCCGATGTGCTGGCACCACAAGGCGGAGGATTAACCTATTGAGCCGAGGCACCAGCAACATTCTGTTTATTTTTAGTACATTCTATCATGACTGAACTGGATAATTTAATTGTGTAGCTGCTTAATTAACCAAAATAATCATGGAAAGTTATATTTCATTTAGAAAATTTTCCTGATAACTGAAGTGTTTTTCTTAGGGATGTAAAGATTTCTGAAATATTCAACTACTTTCATTGAAAATGACTCCCAGATGTGTCATACATGTCTGCTTAGTGCCACCCAAAGTCCAGAAAAGAGACTCACAGACTCACAGAATAGAATAACACATTATTTTCTTTTGTGCAAATTATGTCCTTAATGTTCCCTTTATGATTAAGTTACCCTTTAATATTGAAGGGATATAAATTTTTAGAAGCTTGCTTCCTTGCATGGGGACAGGACATATGAGTGATTCACTCTAAAAAACTGAGAAGGTAGGGGCTGGCGCTGTGGCGCAGTGGGTTAATGCCCTGGGCTGAAGCACTGGTATCCCATATGGTGCCGGTTGGAGATCCAGCTGCTTCAATTCCATTCCAGCTCTCTGCTGTGGCCTGGGGGGAAAGCAGTAGAGGATGGCCCAAAACCTTGGGCCCCTGCACCCACATGGGAGACCTGGAAGAAGCTCCTGGCTCCTGGCTTTGGACCAGTGCAACTCCGGTCGTTGTGGCCAACTGGGGAGTGAACCATTGGATGGAGGACCTCTCTTTCTCTCTCTACGCCTCTCCTCTCTCTGTGCGACTCTGACTCTCAAATGGATAAATAAATCTTTAAAAACAAGAAAAGAAATAAAAAATAAAAACTGAGGAGGTGAACATGGTTACTGAGCAGACTTATTCATGCATTCATTTAAAAATCATTTAGTGATCAACTACACAGTTCAGGTACTATCCCAGGGGCTGGGAATTCAACAGTGAACAAAACAAAAGTTCTGGTCACCCAGAGGCTTGCATTTTAGCAGGGCAGATAGCCAACCCAACATTAAATTCATGAATGTAAAAGTTCATTCCTTCAGCAACTCTCTAAACAAAGCTAAGTGTTATAAATAAGAATAAAGAGGCTAAGGGGAGAAACAGAGATGTCAAAGAAGGGCTCTTTAGGGCGGCGCCACAGCTCACTAGACTAATCCTCTGCCTGCAGTGCCGGCACCTCAGGTTCTAGTCCCAGTTGGGGCACCGGTTCTGTCCTGGTTGCTCCTCTTCCAGTCCAGCTCTCTGTTGTGGTCCGAGAGTGTAGTGGAGGATGGCCCTAGTGCTTGGGCCCTGCACCCGCATGGGAGACCAGGAGGAAGCACCTGGCTCCTGGCTTCAGATCGGCGCAGCATGCCAGCCGTGGTGGCCATTTGGGGAGTGAGCCAATGGAAAAGGAAGACCTTTCTCTCTGCCTCTCTAACTCTGCCTGTCAAAAAAAAAGGGGGGGGGGCTCTCTAATTAGGTCACATCTGATTAGCCATCTGAATGAAATAAGTATTGGTTGGAAAAAAAAATCGCCAAGGCCTTTCTGCATGGGAGAACTTTGAAGCTACCTTTTCAAGGGTGTTTGTACAGCAAATAGCCTTGAAAGGCAAAGATAGATTTGTCTCTCTGGGTCAAAGGACAAAATTGTTTCCTGACCAAGATAATAAAGACCAACTTTTCCTGCAATGAAAATGTTGGGCAGGTTCAAATGGAGCTACTTTGTAAGACTGGGTTTTTTTAAATTCAGAGCTCCACAGCTGGAATGCATATCATGGTATGCACAGCAGATACTTGGGCCTGAATTTGCAACACCCTGATGAGACTCCAGTGGGGGACAAAGAGAACCAATGCAAATAAGAGTTTATGCACCTGCTTTGCCGGGAATAGTAAACTATTTAGATTTATTTGTGCTCATAGGGATAACAGAATTTCAAGAACAGAAAGATTAGCTGAGTCAAAGGCTAAGGATTATTTATTTGCTTTATCAACATAAGGGTCATTCTGACAAAGAAGGATCATTTCCGAGGGCACAATCCTAATTGGAGCAGATGATAGAAAGAATGAATATAGATGGATATACTGGACACAGTAAACCCCTTTAAGTATTTTGCTGGAAATCAGAGCAGAGAAAATGGGTACTAGCTGGAAGGGAATATTGGAATAGCGAGGGTTTTGTTTGGTTTTATTTACAAGAGAGGGTACAATAAATACATTGTCATGTTGTCTAAGAATCTGCTAGAGGGTTAAAATTAGTGATGCAGGAGAGAAATAGCATCCTTCTAGGAGCAAAGTTCTCGAGTAGCTAAGAAGGAATGAGCTTTTCTATGTCAATCATAGTGTTGGCCTCACATCAGAGTGTGGACAATGATTCACCCTAACCAGAGTGAAGACTGAGTGTGTAGTACAGGTACAGGTAATGTGTTAAATGTGATGACGACATACAGAAGCTCTTTTCTGATTGCTTCTGTTGTCTCAGTGAGTAAAACAAGAATCAAGTCATCAGTATAGAGTAAAGTGAGAAAAGGCCATTGAACATTTGGAGATAGATAGACTGAAATTTTCAAACTAAGAAAGTGAGAGAGGTAACTGAATAGGAAAAGTAGTAATATTGCAAGCCCACATCAGAAAATATTGAAGCCTCGTTTCTACACCAATGGTCTTCAAGGCATTAAAATCTATGACGAAAGATGATTCCATGGTCAATTAAGTTGTGGTGCGCTCGCTATAAAAAACTAATCGGGGGCCAGCACTGTGGCGTTGTCAGCTAAGCTTCTGCCTGTGGTGCCAGCATCCCATATGGGCACCAGTTCGTGTCCCAACTGCTCCTCCTCCCAGAAATCTCTCTGCTATGGCCTGGGAAATCAGTAGAGGATGGCCCAAGTCCTTGGGCCCCTGCACCCATGCAGTAGACCCAGAAGAAGCTCCTGGCTCCTGGCTTTGGATCAGCCCAGCTCTGGCTGTCGGGGCCATTTGGAGAATGAACCAGTGGATGGAAGACCTTTCTCTCTGTCTCTCTCTATCTCTATCCAAAACTCTACCTCTCAAATAAATAAATAAATAAAGTCTTTTTAAAAAGTCATGAGATATCTTTGCTGCAGGACTTCTCAGAGCCTTTAACATATTATGCAAATAGTGACTTTCCCAAAGGGGCTAAAGTACGAAGTTCTCTAAACTTATTTGACTGTGGAACATTAGTAGGGTTTTACAAAACATGACCTGGAACATGCTGGGTGAAATCACTCGCTGATGTCCAGCTAAGTTTGTTGCTGTGGCCTGCTGAAACAGGAGACTGTCTCTCACAGATAGAACATGAGGCATGGTTCCTCAATCGTTGTATTTAAGCAATCGCCCTAGTCATTGTGAGACACAGAAGCATTGTGAGACACAGCACAGCCCAAAGACATCATGACTTCTAAAGAAATCATGGCCAGATGTTATTTTAAATAAGTAAAAGTCCTGAGGAATATTGACAGATAAAAGTTGCTTCAGCAACTGACTGGTGAGATGATACCAAGAGGAAAGACCAGAGCCAGGGGAGACCTCTACTGGGGTTTCTAGAACCTTGACCAAAGGACAGTCATATGTCCAGGGGAAGAAACTTCAGACCAGATAGGAAAGAGCTTTTTCTACTCTGAGGGTTCCAGGGAATATCTACAAAGTTGATTATGGAATATCTTAGAGCCCCCAAGGAGGGGCTCTAAGATGGTGGAAAAGTGACTTCTTCACTTTGAGAATTTCAAGAGGTAGCCACACAGACTGAAGTTCAGGAGCAAGATTATGAAGGAGGTTTAATTAGCAACTCAATCTGATTCTACTTTGACCTTGAAGTCTTTGCAGTTTAGGATAACACTACCTAAAATAAAATTCTAGCCATATTGCTTAAAAGTTTTCAATACTGTGTAGGAACTGGATTCTGAAAATGTTGGCTAGAATAAAAATCATTTATTCACATGTTATAACTTCTTTTGTTACTCTTTAAAATTTTATTTATTTGAAAGGCAGAAGCACATGTACAAAGAAAAACAGAGATAGCCACTGGCTCACTTCCCAAATGCTCACATTGGCAGGAGCTTGGCCAGGCCAAAGCTGGGAAGCAGGAATTCAATACAGATTTCCCATGAGGGTGGCAGGGACAAACTACTTGAGCCATCACTCACTGTCTTCCAGAGTTTGCATTAATGGGAAGTTGGAATCTGGAATGAATCCAGGACTCAAACCTTGGTGTGGACAAAGGCATATCAACTACAAGGACAAAGGCCCACACTTCTTCTGGCTGCTTTTGTCATTATTCAAAATATACTTTTCTTGAGAAATAGAAATGAATGGACACACACACACACACACACCATGTCTGAAAAATGAGAGTGTCTGCATTCTGAATGATAGCAGGACCAGGCCAATTTGAAAACTCTTACTCCTGATCTTGATTTGGAGTGAGTGGCAATAACCCCAAGAAACCTCAAGCGTTACAGGAGGGGAAGGCAAAATTCCTATGGATGGAAAGAAAGCAGGGCATCATGAGACACGATCTTGTCCAAGGTGGCCGAAAATGGTGGCTCAAACCAGGTTCCAGAGGTCTCTGCCTATGAAAAAGTTGATATTTATTCCTTCGGCAAAATGGAGATGGTCTCTGTGGTTTGACATGGGATGTTTTGAATTCACACTAGTGTGAAAGTGGTATCCCTTCACTATATTTTGAATTGTGATTGATTCTTTTCTGGGCTAGCAACATGCAGTAGGATACTCTCTCATGATGCTGGGCAGCAGAAGCGAGCACAGCTCCTGGTCAGCCACATGATCTCAAGGGCAAACAACTGATACACTACAGTGTGTTCTGTTGCTAAGATACTCTACAGTGAACTGTGTTGCTAAGATACTCTCCCATGTGCGTTGTTGCTAAGCTACGATGTTCAGTAGGTTAGGTATATTAAGTACATTCAGTATTTGACTTAGAATATTTTTCAACTTATAATGGATTTATCAGGAGAAAACTCCATTATCAGTGGGGAAATATCAGTAATTCTTGAACTCAGCACATCACAAGTCCTTTTTCAAAGCCTGCTTCCCTCCTAATTTTTCTGATGGCACATGGCCTTCTCTCTGCTTCACATTATGCTCTTTACCATAAGGGTTGCAAATTCAAATGCCTTCAAAGACCAAGCATGTAATTTAAATAAGGAAAGTCTGGGCCTGGCATTAGAGTGGTGAAGGCGATGAAACTGGAAAGGCATTAAATTCAAATCGCTTAGAAGCACTGTAATGGGGCCTGCAAGCTGACAGTTTGAAACCTCTGCTTGAATGCATGCCCACCTCCCTTTGGAAAGTGCGATGTGCAGCCGGCTGAAGAGTCGTCCTCACTGCCGTCTCTCTGCACTGCTCTGCTTCCAAGGCGCTGCCTTAGGTTAAACCTGACTGTCCAGAAGAGGATCATCAACTTTCTTTACAAAGAAAGCACAGAAGCCATATGACAGCTTTTTAACACTTATTTTTTCAAGTGCACATTGTATTCCAAATTCTCGTGTTGCCAAATGTCTGAGTTCTGAATAAGAGATAGGAGTTTGTATGCAAATAGTATATTTCACATCATTCATAGATATAGGATTAACTATTATGCATGATAATCCTGGAGTGCTTGGTGCATTGTGATTAGACCCCAGTTTGGAAAGCCCACATCCTATCACAGAGTGCCTGAGTTCAAGTCTGGCTCCATTCTCCAATCCAGCTTTCAATGTCCAGATTTTTTAAATGTACCTCAGAATGCAACAGGTAGTGAGTCAGGCAATTAGGTCTCTGCCATCCATGTGGGATATTGATTTCCTACCTTCTGCCAAGCCCTGGCTGTTAAGGGCATTTGGGAAGTGAACAACGGAAGAGCTCTCTCTCTCTCTCTCTGACTCTGTCTCTGTTTTTAAAATAAGTAATATAAGTATATAATAGCTTTTATATGATATACATAAATATGATATTTTATACACATACATATAAATTTAATAGCCAAGTTATATGTAATATAGTATACACACATACACACAAGAGTGCTTCAAGAAGTTTGTGGGAAATGGCATTTAAACTATACATTTCTGATGATTCTTTTTATTACTGTGTATCTGTTGTAATATTCCTTTTTCATCTAGATTTTATTGATTTTGGTCTTCTCCCTCTTTTTTTTTGGTTAGTTGTGCTGATGGTGTGTTAATTTTATTTTTTCAAAAAATCAGCTCTTCATTGCTGCTCTTTTGTATTGATTTTTGGTTTCAGTGTTGCCAAATTTTAATTTTTAATTTTATCCCCTAATTTTAATTATTTCTTTCCTCCTACCAGTTTTGGGTTTGGTTTGATGTTGTTTTTCTAGGCCCTTGAGATGCACTTATAGCTCATTTAGTGGTGCCTTTCCAATTTATTGATGTAGGCACTAATTGCTATAAACTGGTTAAGCCACTATGGAAGTCAGTCTGCAGATTCCCCACAAACCTGAATATAACCCTACCATACAACCCAACCATCCCACTCCTTGGAATTTACCCAAAGGAAATTAAACTGGCAAACAAAAAAGCCGTCTGCACATTAATGTTTATTGCAGCTCAATTCACAATAGCTAAGACCTGGAACCAACCCAAATGCCCATCAACAGTAGGCTGGATAAAGAAATTATGGGACATGTACTCTATAGAATACTATACAGCAGTCAAAAACAATGAAATCCAGTCATTTGCAACAAGATGGAGCAATCTGGAAACCATCATGCTGATTGAATTAAGCCAGTCCCAAATGGACAAATATCATATGTTCTCCCTGATCGCTGACAACTAACCAAGCACCAAAGGGGAAACCTGTTGAAGTGAAATGGACACTATGAGAAACAGTGACTTGATCAGCTCTTGTCCTGACTGTGGATGTACAATTTAATACTTATCCCTTTTAGAATTTTTTTGTTCTAGTACTGGTGGTTGAACTCTGTAATTAACACACAATTATTCTTAGGTGTTGAAATTTAACTGAAAAGTGATCCCTGTTAAATATAAGAATGGGAATAAGAGAGGGAGGAGGAGATGGACAATTTGGGACATGCTTAATCGGACTTGCCCCAAATGGTGGAGTTAGAAACATGCCAGGGGATTCCAATACAATCCCATCAAGGTGGCATGTACCAATGCCATCTCACTAGTCCAAGTGATCAATTTCAGTTCACAATTGATCACACTGATAGGTCGAAGAGTCAAAGGGATCACACAAACAAAACTAGTGTCTGCTAATACTAACTGATAGAATCAAAAAGGGAGAGAACGATCCAACATGGGAAGCGGGATACACAGCAGACTCATAGAATGGCAGATGTCCTAAATAGCACTCTGGCCTCAGAATCAGCCCTTGAGGCATTGGGATCTGGCTCAAGAGCCCATGAGAGTATTTTAGGCATGGAAAGCCAAGACACTCTGGGAAAAAAAAGAAGACCTAAATGAAAGATCTCTGCGAGTGAGATCCCAGTGGAAAGAACAGGGCCATCAAAGAAGGAGGTACCTTTCTCTGAAAGGAGGAGAGAACTTCCACTTTCACTATGACTCTGTCGGAATAAGATCGAAGTCAGCGAACCCTAAAGGCTTCCATACATAGCCTTGGCAACTCATGACTAGAGCCTAGGGAAATTACTGACACCATAAACAAGAGTGTCAAATTGTTAAGTCAGTAACAGGAGTCACTGTGTACTCACATCCCATGTGGGATCTGTCCTTAATGTGTTGTCCAATGTGAAGTAATGCTATAACTAGTACTGAAACAGTATTTTTACACTTTGTGTTTCTGTGTGGGTGCAAACTGATGAAATACTTACTTAGTATATACTGAATTGATCTTCCGTATATAAAGATCATTGAAAATGAAAAAAACTTGGTTTTAAATTGGAAATTGCGTAGAAAATTAATCAATTTTTTAAAAATATCATGTAGGATCTCTGTCCTTACTGTGCTGTACACTGTTATTTAATGCTATAGCTAGTACTCCAACAGTATTTTTCACTTTGTGTTACTATGTGGGGGCAAACTGTTGAAATCTTTACTTAATATATACTGAACTGATCTTCTGTATATAAAGAGAATTGAAAATGAAGCTTGATGTGAATGGAAGCGGAGAGGGAGTGGGAAAGGGGAGGGTTGCGGGTGGGAGGGAAGTTATGGGGGAGGGGAAGCCTTTGTAATCCATAAGCTGTACTTTGGAAATTTATATTCATTAAATAAAAGTTTTTAAAAAATGGACCAGGAAGAAGCAACTGTCTCCTGGCTTTGGATTAGCGCAGCACTGGCCATAGCAGCCATTTGGGGAGTGAACCAACGGAAAGAAGACCTTTCTCTCTGTCTCTCTCACTGTCTATAACTCTACCTGTCAAATAAAAAAAAAGAGTGATGAGGGTATTTCTTTAACCAAATCTCCTAGTATATTCATATGATTGGCATAATACTTCATCAGCTTTATGGAACCTGTGAAAGAAAAAAAAAATCTGTAAACCTAGGGTACAAAGTAAAGGATCATGAGCCAAATCCAGCCTTCAGGATGTAGCCCATATTTTATGAAAACATTTGGTTTACCAAACTCTTTTAAATTGGGACATTGCACATTAACTGTCATGTTTTCCCTGCTGTATTCTTTTTTTTAAAGATATTAATAATTTATTTAAGAGGTAGAGTTACAGACAGAGAAACGGAGAGACAGAGAAAAAGGTTTTCTTTCTGCTGGTTTACTCCCCAAATGGCCAGATACAAACATGAATTTGATCCAGTCCATTGTGTTCAAGAGACTAGCTATCTTTGTGGAAGACCGAACTGTATGCAGAATCACGCTAGTAGGTGCAAGAACAGGGCTCTCTGGGAACACACTGAAGAGGACCTTGGCCAATGAGAGACAGAGATTGTGCCTAGGCCAAGTAAACACCAAATTGAGCCATCAAAGATTTGTAGGAGTCAGCCAGGTGAAGTGATGGGTATAGAGTGCTGGCTACCATGAAAGATGAGCAGGATGTGCAAATCATAGGTGATAAAAAGTATGATTATTCTCAGAACATCAAGTTGTTCAATACAGCTAGAGCCTTTGGCTGGATGTAGTCATGTAGCAATATGATGGCCATGAGAGCAAGCAATGGTAGGAACATGGTGCCCCAATGAGAAAGGCCTGAGGTTAGGTAATGTGGATGAAGCACCACATGGTGTGCCTGGCCTTGCCCTCATAGGAGCATTTCACCTACCCAGGATGCTAGAACTCAGCACAGGAAACCACAGAAATATAAGATGTTACAGCAAGAGGACTTGCCTAGCCCATCATGTCACAGGTAAAAAGACAGGACTCAGAGATTTTAAAAGTGATGCTTAGGTTATGCTAATTTCTTGATGTTATCTCATGCTGGTCAGGTGTGTATCTAGGAGCCTGATGGACATCGTTTGCAGGTGTCCTGCAGCTATAAAATGTGAGCCATCTATCTACCTGCCTCCCATCCTTTATCTCTGAAAAACTATTTCAGGCTGAGCTTTGAGATCTCATCGTCTGCTTAACATGGCACTTCTACTGGAATGCAAATATCCTCTCACTTATCTGCCTCTCCAATCCCCCAAATCATGTACTACTTGACCACAGAAACTTTCTATCAACTTTGAATTCCCAGAATCTAACACAGAGCTTGGACAACTATAGGTGCTTAATAATTGTTAGTTGAATGGAGTGAGAAATTAATTATGTTTACGGGTGCTTTAGAGCAGGTCTACTTATAGTGAGGTGCTTGGACCAGCAGCATTCCCAGTACTTGGAATTCTTTTAAAAATGCAAGTTCTCAGACCCCATTCAGCCCTACTAGACCAGAATCCTTCTAGTTAGGGCCAAAATATGTGCTTTGTCAAGCTCTTCTTGTGATTCTAATGCTTGGAAGTTAGAAAATCACTGCTTCAGGGGATATAAAAGAAAATAGGACTTGGAAAGGAACAAATGCATAGACTCAATTAAGAAGCACTTTGACAACATTCTATTCTTATTTCAAAAATAATATAACCACAAATGAGATGGTTGGAATAAAATCTGGCCAAGGTGATGAGGGAAGAGAACAGTATATAATTTTTTACTTTTTATGCTTGCATACAAATGTTATTAGTACCATGCATTTGTAATATATGTTAGGTCCCTTTGAAGGACACTGACATATTTTATACCTATATATGAATATGTACATGTTTTATTATAAATATATACACACACTATATATAATAATACTGAGGAATATAATGGTAAAGTGAAGGGTCCTTCTTACCTCTCAGTTCCAATTCTACCACCCACTGCCAGGAGGAGTTACCATTAAGAGGACAAGATACAATTGTTTTGTCATATTTCCATGTGCCTGTGGAAACTATAAAAAAAGTATAGAGGATTATACTATCTATAATAGCTCTGTGATTTTTCTCTTAGAACATACACAAAGAGGGCTTTAAAAATTCATGGAAAATACACATTATCTTTTGACTGTTTTTAAATAGAATTATCAAAATGGTGTATATTTAGGGGGTACCATGTAATTTTTTGCATGTAAAATCATTTTAATTTTTTAAATTTTTATTTAATAAATATAAATTTCAAAAGTACAACGTTTGGATTACAGTGGTTTTTTCCTCCCATAACCACCTTCCCACCCACAAATCATCCCATCTCCTACTCCCTCTCCCATATATACATGCATTATGTAATATCCAATCAGGGTAGATATAATTCCATTATTCCATTATTTCTCATTTATATAAGGAGATTTCAAAAAAAGTTTGTGGAAGAGTAGAATTAATAGATAGGTTTTTTATGGTGCAAAGAGTTTTGAAATCATGCATAGTTTTTTTTCAGTAATTGATCTCCTAATCACTACAAGAGTCTGTGTACTGACCCAAACTCTGGCAGGTCTATTAGAGAAAATGCTTCAGAGAAAGGGTGTATTCAAGGACCAGTGTCCTAAAGGAAGTGATTCCATAGTTAGCTGCAATAAATATTGCATACATACATAATAATACCATTGATGATTCAGAATCAGTGCAGCAATCCATTGGAATGAATTCAAAGTGTATCTGTGTTACTAATTAGACTCCCTCTTCTATCTCAATAATATCAGTAACTTATTCCAAGTGTTCCCAGACTCTCACAACCCTGCCAACAATCTGCCTTCCATCAGTTAATCCCAGCCCACTTCCATGTCTCTGCAGCTGCTTTTTAAAACTTCCTTTCCCCCAAGAATTTCTTCCTAATCATAAAATTCAAATGCCAAAAGATTTCGCAGGTTGCACTAGTCTAATATAGTTAAACATACAAAAACAAAAGAAGTGTTTATAGACCCAGTCATCATAAGATCTAAAACATTTAATTGTATTTTTCAGGGTCTAAACTGCCTATGTAATTTTTAAAACAAATTGTTTAAGACTTATTTATGTATTTGAGAGGCAGAGCTGTAGAGAAAGGGAGACAGAAAATCTTCCACCCACTGGTTTACACCCCAAACAGCCACAATAGCCAGGACTAAGCTAGGCTGAAGTCTGGAGCCAGGAGGTTCTTCCAGGTCTCCTACTTAGGTGCAGAGACCCACACTCCTGGTCCATCCTCTGCTGCTTTCCCAGGCACATTAACAGGGAGCTGCATTGGAAGTGGGGCAGCCAGGATTCATTCAAACTCGTATCCATATGGGATGCAAGCGCCGCAGGCCATGGCTTTAACCCACTGAGTCACACCACCAGCCCCTATAATTAACAATTTATGGCAGAGTATGTGGAGGGCTGGAGGGCAGTAAAGATGACAGATAATTTTCCAAGTGTTGTACTTTGATTTTGAATCAGAGTTCATAGCCTATTCTGTTAGCATTAGGGACATGACAAATATTGTCAGAGATACTGTCAGTGTTCCCTCCTTGTAAATGTCCAGTGATAAAGGAACTAGAAATTACAAAGGAATTTTGTACATTTCATTGTTTGTAGGTGTTAAAGGCTTCAAGTTAACAAATCATCTCTCAAATCCTGCCTTTGTTGCTTTACCATGTGTGAAATCTCAGGTTAGGGTACACACCTGCAGCAGCATAAAGATGAAGTCATGGTCAGGTGACCTTGCTAAGACTCAGGGATAGATGCTAATGTCCTTTCCAACAAAATGAAATGCGATTCTACCCATTAAAAATCTAACCTCCCATTTTAGGGAATTAGGAACTACATATATATAGTAGAATATTATGTAGTTTAGAAGAACAGACATGTGGATTAGGCTTACCTATTCTAAGATGGAAAGAAATTTGCGACATCATATTAAATGCACATTTCTTAAAGATATTTAGAATGCTATTGAAGATCCTATTTTATGTCTACTTACATGTGTATATAAGTATGTTTCAATTTTTTGTGTGTATGTGATGTATACATATATCCATATGCAATGTGTGTATGTGGTGTATACATATGTGTATGTACTTAACTCCAAACCAAAAAAATAAATGAAAAAAGTTTGTAAATATTTAAGCATACCAAATAATTTTTTTTCCTTTTTCCTCTGTGGAGAGGGACATTGAGGGGTGGTGAGAAACTGATATAAGTATTTCACATATTTTACACTTTTGGAAAATAGAATAATTTTCATTTATTAACAAATCTGACCAAAAAAGGAGGCAACTTTAAGATATTCAAGGCTCCAGTCTTTTTTTTTTCACCAGCATTGGATATTAATGTGTCAACAAATATGCATATAAATTGACTTTGAAAACCATGGGACTGGACAATGTCATCTAAAAGGGACATAAGCATATGTGGGCTAGGAGGGTGGGTGAGGACAACTCAGCAGTGAAGTAGGGGGCCTTCTTTAAGAAAAGAATAAAAATGTATGAATACGGCCGGCGCTGCAGCTCAATAGGCTAATCCTCCGCCTTGCGGCATCAGCACACCGGGTTCTAGTCCCGGTCGGGGTGCCGGATTCTGTCCCGGTTGCCCCTCTTCCAGGCCAGCTCTCTGCTGTGGCCAGGGAGTGCAGTGGAGGATGGCCCAAGTGCTTGGGCCCTGCACCCCATGGGAGACCAGGAGAAGCACCTGGCTCCTGCCTTCAGATCAGCGCGGTGCTTGGCCGCAGCAGCCATTGGAGGGTGAACCAACGGCACAAGGAAGACCTTTCTCTCTGTCTCTCTCTCACTGTCCACTCTGCCTGTCAAAAAAAATTTTAAAAAAATGTATGAATACAAAATTAGGTATGGTAAAGTGATAAATTCATTACAACAAATTTCAAATATATAAAGGACGATAAATATCACCAACACCACAAAATCTATAAAAATTATATAATATTTAGAAATATTAAATACCTGCCCAATTCTTAAGTACTTTTCCCCTATTTTACAAGATGTTTATTTATTTATCTATATTTCTTTTAAAGGGAGAGAGAGAGAATGAGAGAGGGAGGGACGGGGGGGGGAGAGAGAGAAGAGATGGAGAGGAATCTTCCATTCATTGTTTCAACCCCTTAATGCCAGCCATAGCTGTGGTTGGTTCACGCAGAAGTCAGGAACCCAGAGCTCAATCGGGGTGTCTCATGTGGATGACAGGGATACAAGTACTTGAGCCACCATCTGCTGCCTCCCAAGGTGCACATAGCAGGAAGCTGGATCAGCAGCAGAGGTGAGATTCGATTCCAGGCACTCTGCCATGAATGCAGATGTCCCAAGCAGCGGTTTAACCTGCTGTACCACAATGCCTGCTCCTTTCCCCTATTTTTAGGCTGCATATTCTGATTTCCTTTTCATATGAGCAAGACTTTGGAATATTTCCTGTTGGAGAAATAGGAAGGTGATTTTGTCTTCATTCGAGGATTTTTCTCCTCTCCTGCACACATTCATCCAGTGCTGAGGAGAGGGGTTCCATGCACATCATGGAGCTACATTCAATCCTGCATCCTCATGTCTGGTCAGTGGGATGTCTGACAACAACTTCACTAACTCAACATGACAGTGAGCCATAATTAAAACTCACTAAAATCCAGGGTAACCATCCTTAGCCCAAATGCCCTTTCACCAGACTCCAAAAATGACCAAGTACAATGCAACAACACTGAACAAGATGGGAATCAGGATAGCGGAGTTGAATGAAAAGAGACTACTGTCTCAACCCTTGCAGAAACTCATGACCATGTCAGCCCTTTGCCCAGGGTCTTTGATAAAGTCTGTGTGGTGGAGTGGTCTGAAGTTTAAGCTTCATCAGCTCCATGGCATATCTGCCTCTGGGTCAACCAGAGCACTCCATAAAGGAGGCTGAGGAAGAGATTCTTCAGGCATGTGGCAAAAAATCAAGATAGTGATGTAGCTGAGCTATCAAGAGAAGAAGTTTTGTTTTTTTTTTTCTAAAAGGGTGTTTAAAACTATGACAAATTTTGATGATAGGTTGAATACTACAAAAAAAAATAACTGTTGGAGCTGACAAAATGTGGGTCATTGTTGACTTTGAGGAAGTCATTTAAGTAGTAGAAATGAAAATAAAAGCACAGATAGTTGTGGAGGGTATGGATTTTGATGGAGTAGAAATAGAAATTACTCAGCTCCATTTGAGGCAAACCTTCCTTCCCATGTTTTGGAAGCCTTCAGCTGTACCAGCATAGAAGTAACTACTTGGTTCTCTGATGCACCATACTAAAATCATCTCTTATAAGTTTTAATGCTTTCTACTGAAAGTTCATTATGATTAGGGCAAAAATTTTTGTATCTTGTATTTCCAGTGCCTACTATACAGGACATACTGGTAAATATTTGTTGAATGAGTGAATGCCATTCAGATATAGTTTGAGTCTAAGAGTCTACTTATCCTCCAGAATGTTCTATGTCCACTGTATTTCAAGAAAAATGTTCATATCTTTGAAAGAGTACTAAATAGCATCTCATATCTTTGGTTAAATTTCTCCCTGAAAAGAGAGAGGGAGAGGGAGATAAATAACTTCAGTACAATCCATTTCAAATAATAGTTACGGAGCACTATTTCTTAAGGATTCAAAATGAAACTATGTTCTTCAGAATAAAAATGAAAAGCTTAATAGAGTTTGGTAAATAATAGGATATATGCCCAGGATATTAGGAAGGAATAGATGTAAGATGTGAAGAAAGCTCTCTGGGAGAGACATATACAGTCTGAGCTGAAGTTTTAAGAAAATAAAAATTATCCAGTAGAAATTAACATAAATTTCACCCAGGTACATTGTAAATACGTCAAGAATGTAAGATGTTTGTTCATATGAAAGGAAAGAAATAGCAGGATGCCTCTGAAAAAGTTTCAGGGCCCAGCTCTAAAGTACTTTGCAAGAAATGCAAAGAAACTTGAGCTTCAGCCTGAAGGTGTCAAGAAAATATTGACAAGGCAAAACAAGTCAGAATTACACAGGAAGCAGAAACTTGGCTTCCAAGTCTCTTTTGAAAATTAGAATGTGTCTACCCATTTGCTAGGGACCTTGCCTCCTATTTCCTGTTTACAAGAAATTAAGATTTTTAACTTCCTTTTCAGGATATAACCTGTCCAAGTAACCCCTGCCATGTTCAGTCCCACAGTCCTAAAAAGTTCTGGAAGTAAATCTCTCCGCAGCTGCAGTACAGTCACAGTGTGTCTGCTGACTACTCGAGAGTGAAAACAAATAGCAGTCATGTGCTGGCCACACATTCCAATGGGGATCCTGCCATCTGTCTTTGTGTTCATACAGCCATTCAGATTTCCAGTTCATACCAGCTCAGTGCCACTTCCAAGCAGAACTTGGAACAGTTAGAACAGAGAGAAAGTTCACGGACAGCATGGAGCTTTGCAGAGAGTTTAGCACACACAGAAGAGGCAACATTAGGGCAACATTTTAGTAATATTTGTGATAACAGGAATAATTTACCAAGGTCAGGCAGAATTGATGGTAGAGTGGCCAGTGGTGTGAACAGGACCCAGAATCTGACTATATTACAAAACCACACATACTGGATGTTGGGAAACCTAAAACACGTTTTTCAGTGAGCATAAACCTACTCTTAGTGGTCACTGCATTATTAACTTAATCCTTCTACTATTTCCATGAAAAAGGTATTTAATGTGCCCACTTATGGGTTGAATTGGCCTCCAAAAATCATGTTAGTCTAAATCCTTGCTACCTGTGATTGGAAGATATTTTGAAATGGGGTCCTTAACAACTTAATCATATTAAGAGGTGTCATTAAGATCATCGGGCCTAATTTGATATGACTATTGCCCTCATAGAAAGAGGGAAACTTGGACAATGCAGTGGGAAGGTAGAGGTAGAGATTGGGATGATGCAACTGCAAGTTGAGGGATGCCAAGGGTCATCAGCTGTCATCAGAAGCTAGAAAATAGTCATGGAACAGATTTTGCCTTAGAGTCCTCAAAAGGATTTAGCCCCGTTGACAACTTGATTCTGGATTTCAACCGTGCAGAGCTGTGAAATAATAAATGTCTGTTGTTTTAAGCCACCTTGTTACAGCCGGTCTAGGAAACCAATGCCTCCCTTTTAATAGATAAGGAAATGATACTGAGAGAGGTCAAGTACTTTGGTTAGTTATGGACTAAGAAAGAGCAAGGTTTAGAACACAAGTCTGCCTGACTCTAGGGCCAAGCTAGCTAACTCCTCCTTCAGCCCCATTATTTGGCCTCCTCATGGGGCTACTGCTTACATGACAAAAGATGCTCACTTTAACAGGACCCTCTCACAAATATTTTTCTTTTTTACTGCCTACAGTATCTAGTATGAGACTATAGGCAGAGTCCTTGATGCAATACTTTTGAAGATAATAGAAAAGAATGTTGAGAATACTCATATTTTAGTGTGAGCCTGAATGTTCTTAATATTTGTTATTATTTACTCTTAATTTTATCATCCATAATTAATAACCCCCCATATTCTTAAAAAGAGCAATTTTTAGTTGCAAATGCATTTCTCTTAGCATAGTCACACATAGCTACAAATATTATGGTAATAACCCTTAGTGTTTAGCGCTGGTCCTGTCTGAGAATGAATTCCTTTTTATGTATTGTCCGAATGTTGTTAATCCTCTTCAGTGGATCATTCACAGTTCTACACTCAATTTGGGTTTTATCTGTCAAAAGGCTTAAATTGGGCTTGGGAAAAAAAGCTCCTTCCAAGCTTCATTTTGAATTGTTCCCTCCTGATGTTCCTCTCTCCAACGTGGTTTACAAAATGTTGGCTTCTGCTCTCTGAGCTGAGTCAGAAATGGCTTCTCTGTCCACAACCACACTGTATTGTTTGCCTGTCCGCATGGGGATAAGGATGGGGTTTGCGGGACTCCACTGCTGGGAAGAGCCTCTGTGGAAAGTGCCTGCACTGAAAAAGATCTCTCACTACACTGCACCCAATTCTGCTATCCAACCCTTAAACATGCTCTGGAAACAATAGTTCATGGTATGTGTTTGTTTAATCACTGAAGTTTCACTAGAATTTATGCTGTAAATGCTTTACCTCTAACCACAGTTTCTAACAGTGCTCATCATGATTATATGCCACAGTGAAAGCTAAACATTCAGTCTCTGAAAGTTCAGATACTTAGAATTCTAACACTGAGGTGTGCTATTAAATACTTGGTTTATTCTCACAGTCATTCCTTCTCTGTTAGGAAAAGAGAATAGAATGGCAGATGGGCTACTAAACCCATAACAATGCTGTTTTAAATTCTTGTTGTTTCTGTTTCACACAAATTGGAATTTAATGGAAACATTTAAACATAAAATGTGAACAAATAGATGAACCTTGAGAAAAAGTTGTCCATGAGCAAGATGGGAATATAGTAAAAAGAAAACTAAAGACTCAAGACATTTGGTAGAAACTAAGAGCACAAAAGATTTTACATAATTCAGCCATCTATAGACAGAGCTCCCCACTTCCATTGAACAGTTCATAATACTTCCTTTAATTGAATTAAATGTTTTCCTGGATTACTGACATCATGGATATTAGAGAGCTAGAGCTTCTGAGGTGCCAAGCATATATCTAACCATGCATTCATTCTGCATAGAAAACTTTGCAAATGAGTTTGCATGTGAGTGTGTGCATTCCCATGGGTGTATATGAGCATACATATGTGATGTTTGCTGCTCGGTTGCCAACTCGCATTCTTTCAGAATGCGGTGCTTCCGTTTATTGTCTCAATTTCAATCTGCCTGGAGCCTAAAATAAAGAGAGTCACAATTGATTTCAGTTGGATATTTAGAAACTCATTCAGATTCTTTCTGAGTCAATTAGATGATCACAAGTTGGCAGCTCAGTAAATTTCCTGCTGAGAACTAGATTGCAAGAGAAAAAGAAAACAAATAAAGATATTATGTACAATTGTCCATCAAGAACCAAGAATGCTGGATGAGACCATAATTGAAACACCTGTTCTCATACTTGCCGAGTCCCATTTTGACAAAGATGAGGAAAATATTATGCTATCTGTGACATAATACAAGATATATATTTGGTTTCTACTGTCATTTCTGACATAAGACTCCTAAAATCCTTATAATTTATTGAGCAATAGGAGTGATAAGAGGATCTTTTGTTTAATGTTTGGTCTTAGTTCCCAATTCCTTTCTTAAGAGCTACTAAGATCCTTGGGAACTTGATAGCCGTAAGAGTGCTCTCCTATGTAATAAAGCAATGGCAGGTGACTGGTCACCAGGAAGACCGTGGCAAGACCAGAGCAGAAGCTTTCAGCTTCAGTCCTGAACCTCTGAGGAGAGGAAAGAGGCCAGAAATCAATTTAATTGCTGAAGGCCAATAGTTTAATCAATCATTCCTACTTATTGAAACCTCCATTTAAAAAAAAAAAAAAAGCTCTACAAACAATGGAGTTTGGAGAGCTATCAGTTAATATATGTTGGGCTTTCAGTTAATATATGTTGGGCATGAGACTTCATATGTACTTTGTACACATAACCTGAAAGTTATTTCACACAATGTTTTCAGTACACCTATGTTTGGGTTTTGACCTATTGAATTTTCCGCTTGTGTCATCATGTTGACACTTTTAAAGTTTTAGATTTTGGAGCATCTCAATTTTCAGATTTTCAGATTAGACTTTCTCAATTTGTGGCAAAAATCTTACAAATAGGATGGCTTGCAATTCATTGATTTCACAGCTAATAAGAAGTTGGATTTTCAATTAGATTATTAAATAAAGAAAAATTACATTTGATCATCAAAATCAGGAGACAGTAAATTTTTCTGCAAAAATCAGAGATATTTAGACTTTATACTCTCTATCACAACTAATGAACATGCCATTTTATACTGAAAGTACCTAGAGATGTATAATGGATGAAAGTGATTGTATTCTAACAAAACTTTGTTGATAGATACTAAAATTTGAATTTCTTTGTTCACATGTAATAAAATATTATTTTCTTCTGCATTAAAAAATGAATGTAAAAACATTCTTAGCTCATAGCTCATGCAAAAATAGACAGGATTGGGTTTGTGGACAATTGTTTACTATTTGCATATCTAAAAACATAACACTGACCTGGTATATCTCTTACAATATCCATATCCAATTTTGCCTAAAGCTCAGTGTTACTTCCATGGGGGAAAAGGTTATCAGTTAGAATAAACAACACTGGTTTGAAGGCCAGAAAGCATTTTAAAAACTGCTTTCACTATGTTCTTCCAAATCACACAATTTATTGGCTACCCCTTGTTCATGATTGAAAGATCTAAGGAAGAAAGTTAATACTTAAATTGTTTGACAAGATCAAGGAGAGATATGTTCAGACTAATGAAATATTCTAATCAGGTAAAGGTTATCTCATTTATGTGTAAAGTCACTCTTTGAGATGCAGGGATGTATGGATGTCTCCTAAATGTAAAAACTATTTCAAAAGCCACAAACCTTCCATCTAGAAATCTAATTATGAAACATTTTACTAACATGCTATTAAAAGACTTAAATGAATAACAAGAAAAGCTAATCATAATAAGAATATATAGAATAGGTTCTGGATAGTACATACATATGTAATCTAAAATATATAAATAGAACATGTTTCAAATTTCTCTCCATAGAAATAGTTAAGATGTTTCTGATAATCACAAAATGGAAAGGTATTTTCATAATTGATTCTGATTTAAAATGCCAAAACTAAAAGTTTTGGGACATGTCAGAAGTATTTAAATATTATACAGATTGAAGAGTTTTTGCTAGAAAACTTTAATGTGCGAGATTGTCTCTGCTGTTAACTAACAAATCCAAAATGTGACATTTTTCCTCTTAAATGAGAGGAGACAATATGGGGGAGATGGAGAAAATATTGCTTTTATTACAGTAAGTGAACAGGTAGCAGACGTTCTGTGTCATGTGTAATGAGCTTTCCTAGTCAAGTGTGATTTTAGCTGGCTTTATCCTGGATATGAGGTGGTTAAACAGTTGCATACCGAGTTGCTTTTGTCAGATAGATATTTACAGACATTGCCATGGTTGACTTTATGTGTCAACTTGACTGTGCCACCTGTGACCAGGTATATATTTAAACATTACTTCTGGGGGTATCTGTGAGGGTGTTTCTGGGAGAGACTAGTATTTGAATCAGTATAGTAAGTAAAATATTGTCCTCCCCAGCATGAGTTGGCTTCATCCATCCAATCCAGTGAGGATATGAATAGACTAAAAAGACAGAGTATTGGATTTTTTTTCTCTGCCTGACTGCTTGAGCAGGGATATTCTTGTTTCCCTCAGAGTTCCTGGCTCTGTAGCCTTCAGATTGGGCCGGGAATCCACACCATTAATCTACCAGCTCCCATGCCTCTGAGCTGCGTAACCTGCTTTCCTAGGTCTCCAGCTTACACATGGCAGCTCATGGGATTTAACCTACATAACTGCATAAGACAATACCTTATAATAAAAATCTCTCACTTCCTCTCTCCATATCTATATCTATATCTATCTATATCTATATACCTATATATATTCCAGAGAAACAGAATCAATATATATATTATATTGGTCAAATATTTATTGCTATGATTTCCTGCCTGGTGAATTCTCTGCCATCAGCAGCATTCCATGGACTATGTTGACTCTGGTGATGAGATTTCATCCTCTGTATACTATGCAGCATCTTTTCCTTACTGTGATCTGAGTTGAAAACAGCTCTTTCATTACAAAATTCTAGAATATTTCCCATATATTACAATAGGGTTCTCCAGGAAATAGAGATTTATAATTATAGATTATATTATATAATATAAAACATATATTATATATGGAGAAGCTTCATAAAGTTTCCTTGAAATACATGTAATAAATAAACTGTGAAAGGATTTCAAAAACCTTTTGCACCAAAATAAATTTATCTTTCAATTCCATTTCTTTATCAACTTTTTGAAGTACTCTCATATATATCATATACAATATATATTATGCATTGAATATATTATATGATATATATTAAATATATTAAAATATAATTTCTGTATATAAATGTGTGTGGTATAACACAGTGTACACCACATAATGACATTTTGGTCAGCGACAGACCACATATATTATGATGGTCTCATAAGATTATAATGGCGCTGAAAACTTTCTATCACTAGTGATGTTATAGCATAAGGCATTGCTCACATGTTTGTGACAATACTGGTGAGAACTGGCTACCAGTTGTTTAAAAGTATAATGTATATATAAACAGTAGTACTAGTGATAGAAAGTTTTAATTATAATCTAGTACTGAAACAGTATTTTTACACTTTGTGTTTCTGTGTGGGTACAAACTGATGAGATCTTTACTAATTATATACTGAATCAATCGTCTGTATATAAAGATAATTGGAAATGAAAAAAGCAAAAACCTGGTGTTAAATTGGAAATGGCATAGAAAATTAATTAATTTTTAAAAAAATATTATGTAGGATCTCTGTCTTTAATGTGCTGTACAATGTTATTTAATGCTATAACTAGTACTCCAACAGTATTTTTTTCACTTTGTGTTGTTATATAGGGGCAAACTGTTGAAATCTTTACCTAATATATACTAAACGGATCTTCTGCATATAAAGAGAACTGAAAATGAATCTTGATGTGATTGGAAGGGGAGAGGGAGCGGGAAAGGGGAGGGTTGCGGGTGGGAGGGAAGTTATGGGAGAGGGGAAGCCATGGTAACCCATAAGCCATACTTTGGAAATTTATATTCATTAAATAAAAGTTTAATAAAAAAATTTTTTTAAAAAGTATAATGTATAGGGTTGGCGCTGTGACATAGCGGGTAAAGCTGCCGCCTGCAATGCCAGCCTCCCACGTGGGCACCAGTTCAAGTCCCAGCTGCTCCATTTCCAATCCAGCTCTCTGCTATGACCTTTCAGGCAGTAGAAGATGGCCCAATTCCTTGGACCCCTGCACACACGTGGGATACCCAGCAGAAGCTCCTGGATCCTGGCTCCTGGCTCCTGATCAACACATTTCTGGCTGATGCAGCTATCCGGGGAGTGAACCAGCAGATGGACGACCTCTCTCTTTATCTCTTTCTCTCCCTCTCCTTCTCTCTGTGTGTAACTCTGACTTTCAAATAAAGAAATAAATCTTAAAAAAAAAAAAAGAAAAAAGAAAAAAGTGGGGCCTGTGCTGTGGCATAGCAGGCCACCGCCTGCCTTGCCAACATCCCATCTGGGTGCCGGTTTGTGTCCCGGCTGCTCCACTTCCAATCTAGCTTTCTTCTGTAGCCTGGGAAAGCAGTAGAAGATGGCCCAAGTTCTTGGGCCCCTGCACCCACATGGGCAGACTGGAAGAAGCTCCAGGCTCCTGGCTTCGGATCGGTGCAGCTCCGGCCGTTGCAGCCAATTGGGAAGTGAACCAGAGGATGGAAAACCTCTCTATCTCTCTCTCTGCCTCTGCCTCTCCTTCTCTGTCTGTGTAACTCCAACTTTCAAATAAATAAATAAATCTTTTAAAAAAGAAAAAAATTATTATAATGTATACAACACATAATACTTAATAATAAGCAACTATATTATGAGTTTGTGTATTAACTATAATTTTATCATTATTTTTGAGTGTGCTTCTTCTTATTAAAGAAAAGTTTGCTTTAAAATAGTAAGTCCTGTTGTTCTAACAGCCTCACAGATCTCATATTTACTGAGTTTCTTGATCATACCAAGAAGTCACATCAAGAGTCTAAAGTAACCAGGTTTGAGTAAACATACTCTATGATGTTCCCACAGGATAAAATCAACAACAGATTTCTCAAAATGCAGCCTCATCCTTAAGTGACACATAGCTGCATGCATTTGCATATAGGCATGTTATGTACCTGTAATACCTGCTATAATCAATAATGATATATTGTATATATGGTAATATGTGAATACACATGTATATTATATACATGTATATTATATATGTACATGTATATATGTTCTCTTTATCTGGAGAACATTGACTAACATAGACAAAAAATGTTTTAGAACTTTGTAATTGGAGAGTTATTTCCACCTCGGATCTCAGGAAGGAAAAGAGGTTCTGATGTAAATAGATGAGAAAATCTTCCTGTCACTACCATCACCATCACCATAGTCCATGGAGTGCTATTCATGGCAGAGATCTTGGCAGGCAGACCAAGAGCAATTATGGTTACAGAATTTAAAGCTAACACAAATATAGCAAGTAAAATCTATGATGTGAGAGAAAAGAGAATCTAAAGAATATCCTCTGTATACCTTGAAGAAATTTTGTGAATACCAATTAAGGTCCCTTTGGGAAAAAAAATGGCACACTTGAGTTCAAAATTTTAATAAAAGGACTATTTCTTATACTGTGGGCAGAGCCTTGGAAAAGCCACAAAAGAAGCAAATATCTCAGGGTTCTCATGATTCACTCTTAGTAGGGAGAAATAATGTGTGATAAACATGCCAGGAACTGGGATATTCGATAGAGGGCTATAGCCAAGTCATAGCACCCTGGCAAGGAGGGTGCTGGGAAATAAATACACTAATCTCAGAGGCCTTCTCTTCAATCTCCTAGATATCTCCATTGGCCAAACTCAACCAGAAACTACAATGCAAGAAAGCTCTTTGTAGTAATCCATGCAGGTCAGGCTCCCAGAGCAAGGACAGTAAGGAGAAAGATTAAGGAATGGTATGTGGATAGGGTAATTTGAAGATATCAGAATCTACTACACATATGATGTGGTAACTTCATAACCACCGAACGTAAATTTCTCCAGAAATTATATGGTCAGAAGATAAAAAAGAATTTCAGAACTTTGGATAAAAGTTAATAAACACATATTTTAAAATGCAAAAAAATGCAAATTTATAAAATGGAGATATGATACAAATTTAACAAAGAAGTTTTTTACAAGATATCAGAGGGACCATGTTTATAACTTCAATTCCCCATGTTGTTGAGCACAAAGGCACATTTAAAGAATGAAATCAGGAGCCGGTGCTGTGGTGCAGTGAGTAAAAGCTGCTGCCTGTAGTGCCAGCATTCCATACGGGTGTCGGTTCGAGTGCTGGCTGCTCCACTCCCTATCCAGCTCTCTGCCATGTCCAGGGAAAGCCATATAGGATGGCCCAAGTGCTTAGGCCCCTGCACCCACGTGGGAGACCTGGAGGAAGTTCCTGGCTCCTGGTTTCAGATTGGCACAGCTCCCTCCAATGTGGCCATTTGGGGAGTGAACCAGTGGATGGAAGACCTCTCTCTCTCTCTCTCTGCCTCTCCTCTCTCTGTGTAACTCTGACTTTCAAATAAATAAATACATAATAAAAGAAGAAATCAAAAGAGGAAATTCACAAAAAAGAATTTCAAGGACAAAATTTGTTGGTCAGAAAAATTGATAAGGGGGCCGACGTCATGGTTCACTTGGTTAATTCTCCACCTGTGGCACTGGCATCCCATATAAGCTCCGGGTTCTAGTCTGGTTGCTCCTCTACTGTGGCCCGGGAAGGCAGTGGAGGATGGCCCAAGTGCTTGGGCCCTGCACCCACATGGGAGACCAGGAAGAAACACCTGGCTCCTGACTTTGGATCAGCACAGCGCCGGCTGTAGTGGCCATTTGGGGAGTGAACACTGAGGAAGGAAGTTCTTTCTGTCTCTCTCTTTCACTGTCTATAACTCTACTTGTCAAATAAATTTAAAAAAAAGAAAGAAAGAAAAATTGATAAGAAAAAAAGATAGGAAAGGTAGTGGAAATTCAAGACAATGTGAAAGTAGTGTCACATGAAATGAAGGTAAAGTGTTTCAGTGTGAGGAGTAACGAATTCTGAAAGAGAAAGAGAAAAGAACAAGAAAGAAGATTGAAGATCATCACATTTGGAGAAATAGAATTTTAGAACTAGACGTTCCTAAACTCTTAATCTTTGCATGCATATACTTAGCTATAATTTCAGTGATTTCCCCCAAAGCATGATTATTTTCATAATTAAAACAAGAGAAAATAAAAACAAGTGAATATTGCACTATAATTTCAATCCCACATTTGTCAGATGCCTGTTCTCTTAGAGTCTATGAGTCCTAAGGAAGCATGTAGCCAACCTCTTGGCAAGAAGGAGAAGCTCAATTCATTGTATGAATGAAAGTAGCTGCAGGTGAGGTAAAAATTCCCTTTGGGAAACTGAGAAGTAAAGGGAAGTGGAAAGAAATGCATGGGAAGACCAAGGATTCTAATTCAAATTTAAATTGCCACAAGGATAAAACTGTTTTCTAAATTACAGAATGTGTTCAGAATAGCCCTCTTGTTTTGGCTTGCACCATTGTAAAAGCAGTCAGTGAGTAACTATTAGACTCCTCAGTGAGGCATATTACAATCCTAATGAAAGATATTGGGAAGGAAGAAAGTATGGCAGCCCATAGGCTTGGTATCCTTTGAAAATAATTTAGTGGTATAAAAAGCAGAGCTGTTGTAACTCAAGTGTACTCCAGTCCTGTGTCTCTGTCCAAAAGTCTCGGACTCTCAGCAAATAGCAATGCTTGGAGTTCTGTATCAGAATGAGAGTTCTGGGTGGTTTCCCAATTTAAATACAACATGATTGCCACACAACTGTCATAGGAGTAGCCCACATGGAATGGTTTGCACGATTTCAGCTGGGTCTGGGACTGAAAATAGGAAAGGTCTATAATCCAAATAACAGAACAAAGAACAACGCGTACGTAGTCACATATGTGAAGGCAGGGGCTACTGACCCATAATGCTCACAAATTCCTTTTGACATTTTAATTTATTTGAAACTTAGAAGAAAAAAAAAAGAATATGATAACAAAAATATCACAATGAATCCAGCCTGGACTAGAATTGCCTTTATACCAACACAGTTATGTGTGTGTGTACATATATATATATATATATATATATATATTTAATGAAAGAGGCCAATGAAGGAAAAACTATCTGTGGTCCTCAAAAACTATGAGTGGTGCCTGGTGAGGTTTAGAGAAAAAAGACTAAAAGACTGCAGGTCCATGGCTACATGATTTCTTGGAGCTCACCCCAGGCACAAAGGACCCCAGCTTTTGGGAGGGTTAAACTTTCATTTGATATCTTTTCAACTCCGGAATTGGCTCCCGAGAATGGTGTAAAAACCATCAACCAGCCAGAAACATGAGGAAGCCAAAACAGCTATCCCTGACTCTTCATAGACTAGAGGTGTCTGAGGGCAACAGTATGAATCTGTAACCATCCACTGCGGGCTGGGTTTACAAGCCATATGCTAAATCTTCACAGGCCTGTCTACCTGCCTGAACTGATTTACAAGAGTCCAAGGCAACAGTGCAATACAGAACATAAGCTCTCCCACATACCTGGTATGTAAAAGTGAGAGCAGTTAATCTTCCAAGAAACCTGGAGCAAAAAGAATTGGTAGGGAAGTAACAAACAGAAAAAAAAAAAAAGATTAAATACAGATTTCTTGCTGGAGGATTTATGTGAATTTTTTTTAACTTGCTCCTTTAACCTGCTCCCATCCATGAAAATAATAAGAGGGAGTGAGTGAGACAACATTAGTCTTATCAATCATAAAACCCATCAACAAGAAGCCTCCTGGGTTCTCCATCTGTGAGAAGGAAAGGATTTGACTGCTCTGAAAACATGCTAAGGAGAAATATAATCCTCTTTGCTGGAATCTCTTTTCAGCTCAGTGTGTACTCAGAATGCGTGAGGCTCCATGTGGGGAATGAGGTAGTGACAGTCACTAAAGCCAAAGAAAGATCACTTTACAACAGACCTCTGCACCAAAGGCTAGAATGGAGATTCCATGACCATTTGTAGCCACTAGATAGTCTTTTGAAGGGGACCCCAGGATCCAAATTTAGTGATTCAATGGCATATGTCATTCACAGGAATAGTTATCAATGAAACCAAAAGAAACCTTCCTTAATAAAGACTCACATCTCAAGGTATTACAACTATATCACCAAATGTATCAAATCGTTTTCATACAAAAATTATGTTTGTATATGTTTTTGTTAGTGAAGAAATAATAAAATCAAAAGTAAAGTTATTTTTCACTGCTCCCTTAAAAAATTTCTTGATGACATGACAAAATATCCTAACTTTTTAACACTATGAACTTTACTTTTTGCTGAACTTTCAATTGTCTTTCCACATGACAGCATCAGACTGCTTAGAAATCCAGTTGAAATTCCCTTCAAATGGTCAGTGTTAGAAAATTAAACACTGTATGATCTCCAGACAGCAGAACAGCAATCCAAGTTGTCAGAGTGGCAGCTGATCTGTCAATGATGCATTTACTCAATGAAAAGCCCCTGGTGTAATTAAACATTTTTTAGGGCAAAGCAGAGCCATGAGTCATCCTACTAGAAACAATATCAAAGAGAATGGCAGAGAATGCCATTTCCCAGGATCTTGTCACTCACAGTAACCTAAATTTAGATAAGTTTAAGCTGAAATCTGAGCTGTGTGTGATGACAGATCCCTGGGGACAACTGGGCTACCGTTTGCTTGAAATACAGACCAGATAGCATCATATCGAAACTGGGCAAGAAACAACTCAGCACCTCGAATTCCAAGTCAACAAATAGTATCCTTCCAACCAGTTTGCTGAACTTAGTGTGGTTAACTCCAAACCAAGTAATTTAGGATTTTGCTAGTCGTAAGATAAAACTGATCTAGGGTGCTATCTTTGGAGTTCAAGAATTCCAGTGCTAGATGCTAGGAGGAGGAAAAATAAGTCTCACCAAGCCTTTTAAAATTGCACATGGGTCATTAATTACTACCTAATGATAAATTTATGTGAAATATTTTAAAATTTTATCTGAATACGGCTAATTATAAATAATAGAGAATATGTAATAAGACACTCTGAAAGAAGAAATTAGAAATAAAAAATAAATTTGCACATTTAAACATGAAGTTTTCATTTTGCTCTACTACAACACACAATATTTAGCTGGCATTAGCCAAATATATAGTATGAAAAAGTAGGTTAAACAAAAAGCTTAATAATTTAAACTATTTAATGCTAAAAGAAATAAAAAATGATAAATATACTTGATGATCATACATCACAGCTCAACATTTATATTTTATACAATAAATTATTAAAATATTTCAAATTAGAATGTTTTAAGAAACATAACAGTGCTCTTATATCAATTAACAGATTCTTTTAATTATTTGTCCATTACAAATAGGTAAAAAGTTGACCTAAATGGTTAAAAAACATAGATGTATTTTTCAAAAAAAAGGAAATACAAATAACTGGCACAGTTTTTTAAACAAATGAATGTAAATTTAAAAGAAAATACAATGCCATTTCCCATATTAAATTATCAGAATTTCCAAAGAAAAATTCCAAAAATGGCTACATTAATATTGATGGGAAGACAAATTAGAGGAATGTTTCTAGAAGCAACTTGATAATAGGTGTCAGGAGCCTAGAAAAATATTCAAACCATACAAGTAGATCATGGGAGCTTGTTTAGAGATTTACGTAATTAAGCACAACTACTCAAATATTACTGATAGACTGATAGTCATCCTCAACTTCTAGGGAAATGTCTTTCACAATGATGGAAGAATGAACAAATACTATGCAGTTCCTCAGGTCTGCATAGTCCTGGAAATAACGCAGAAAATGCAAGCTATCATTAGGTGATCCACACAATCCCTATACACTATTAATTCCCTTCTCAAAACCTACTCTTCAGAAATAATCAGATTATACCCCCTGTAGATTTATCTGAAAACATAGATATTAATTACACTGTCATTTATAATAGAAAAGAGAAAATGGACAAATACCCACCTATGTTATGACAAATTGTGCTTATTAATATGCAGTCTTAAATGTAGAATATTAAGTAAAAACAAATTTGGTGTAAAAATATATACTTTGTGTTTCTGTGTGGGTGCAAACTATTGAAATCTTTACTTAGTATATACTAAATTGATCTTCTGTATATAAAGATAATTGAAAATGAATCTTGATGTGAATGGGATGGGTGAGGGAGTAGGAGATGGGATGGTTGTGGGTGGGAGGGAGGTTATGGGGGGAAAAAGCTGCCATAATCCAAAAGTTGTACTTTGGAAATTTATATTTATTAAATAAAAGTTAAAAAAATAGAACAGTATGATGGATCTTCCAAAAGTTATGAAAAATATATGTTATGAAAAAAACTATACATGGGTTTCACAATTTTTTCACAAAATTATATTCTAAGTTCATTTTTCCACGTTTGATTTTAGCCAAAAGGACAAGAAGCAATAGTTCATTTTTCCATAAACTTTTTGAAGCTCTATCATGTACATAGAAAGCTATAATGCATTATGATGTTGACTTTTGGATTGTAGAATTGTGAACTTTTAAAGCTTTCTTATAGTGGATATTTGCTTTAATGATAAAGTCAGAAGACAGTTCGGTTAAAATACATTTTGAAAATTGTAAATAAGTTTCCAAAATTCCATTTGATAAAAATGGTCAATTTAATGCCATTTATCTAAAGAACCAAACTGCAGCCTTACTTCAAATGACATTGGTCATACTGATCCTGAATTGACATTGACATACAGGTCCTGAATTTTCATAGAGTCAAGTTTACATTCTTTTTAATGTAAAGCCAATTTGCCTAATTACTCTCTCTTCACTCAGTTTCCAGGATTGTGACATGGAAAGGCTACCAATGAAATTGTACTCTCCATGAATTTCTAAATTCAGTACCACATCAGTCCTAGGTGTTACAAATGACCTGTCACCTGGGCAAAAAACAGGAGTTCGCAAATGCTATTTTCACTATTGGCTTCCTATGGATCTGTAATAGCTAATGTTCTTTCAAAAGATTTTGGACCACCTCTAAATAACAGCTGTGAGGGAGAACTGCAGTTCTTCAATCCTTGTTTTTGGCAGTAAGTATTTGTTTTTAATGTGAAAGCAAACAACAGAAGAAAACCTTTCCATCTGCTTTTATCAGAAAGAAAGTCAAATGGAAGTCACAGTATCCTCAGCAAATAGCACTAGACTTTAGTGCACAAACACATCCTTCATTTATAGACACAGCCTCCTAAAGTGTTAGGTCAACGCTAGAATGATAAATAGTCAGGGGCCAGGTGCTTAGGGAGATCTTAGGCAACGTTGAGTAGGGCTCTCCCATATTCTCAGTGTGGGGTTGCTTATCTATACATCACCCCCTTATATTGCAAATGCAACTGTATTGTAACAATTTTGGTTTTTTTATTTTTAAAGATTATTTATTTGAAAGTCACAGTTACAGAGAAATAGGACAAGGGGGGGAGAGAGAGAGAGAGAGAGAGAGAGAGAAACAGACAAACATCTTGCTCTTCTGGTTCATTTCCCAGATGGTCACAACAGCCAGCACTGGGCCAGGCCAAAGCCAGGAGTCAAGAGTTTTATCCGGTTTCCCCATGTGAGTGGTAAAGCCCAGGAACTTGGGCCATCATCCATTACTTTCCCAGATCATTAGCAGGGAGCTAGATTTGAAGTGGAGCAATCAGGACAACTAGTGCCCATATGGGACGCCAGCATCACAGGTGGCAGCTTTACCAGCCCCAACCAGTTTTTTGTACTGCCTGTACTTTAGAGATTAATTCATATCTGATTCATTCATCCTTGGTGAATTTGTGAAATATCTACCTTACAGATAGCAAAAGTCCAGTGTTCAGTTACACTGGATCACAAAAAGTGATACTCAGTGAATGTCTAGTACATCAGCACATAAAGCAATAGGCAAACTGTTCAAAGTGATGTGGAAATTGGATTAACATAGAGCTAATTTATTTTTTCTAAGTTTCAACCCAAATCTCTACAAATGATAGAAATGTAGCCATTTTATTACATTATAAAATTTTTAAAGCACTAGAAACCCATAGGAAGTCAAACTGGGCCAAGTATTTTAAGGAATCTCCTCCAAATGTAAAACATTTAGAATTAATATGCATAGAAGAGAACTATCATAAAAGGTAGAAGGGGCTTCAAAATTGCTCCATTCTTGAAGGAATGAGGCAACTATCAGAGTAATGTGTTGTTTAAATGCAAATCAAAGCCACAGTGAAATATCTTATCCCTATTAGAATGGTTATTATCAAAAAAGAAAATAATGTTGGCAAGAATATGGAGAAAAAGGAAATCATACACTATTGTGAGAATGAAAATTAGTATAGCCACAATGAAAAAAAGTATGGACATTTCTTGAAAAACTAGAAATAGAAATGATCCAGCAATCCCTCTGATGGATATATATACAAAAGACATGAAATCTTCATTTCAAAGAGATACCAGCTCCACCTTGTATATTGCAGCACTCTTCATAATACTCAAGATACAGAATTAATCAAGATGTTGATCACCAGATGACTCAATAAAGAAACTGTGGTATAGGAGAGCGGCAAGATGGCGGAATAGGCAGGAGGAACGAAAATGAAATGAAACAACTAGTGGAACAAGAAAATGTGATAGTGACGAGAAATCATAATGAAATGAAGAATTCAATAGATCAAATGACAAACACATT
Organism: Lepus europaeus; assembly: GCF_033115175.1. NCBI lineage: Eukaryota > Metazoa > Chordata > Mammalia > Lagomorpha > Leporidae > Lepus > Lepus europaeus. The sequence goes on from NC_084827.1 coordinate 88,895,322, forward strand.
AGAGAGCCTTAAAAACAGAATGGGCGAAGCAGAAGAGAGAATATCAGACTTAGAAGACAGAAAACAGGAAAGGAAACAGGCAAACCAAAGAAAAGAAGAAGAAATTAGAAATCTAAAAAATATTGTCGGGAATCTACAGGATACTATTAAAAACCCAACATTCGGGTTCTAGGAGTTCCTGAAGGCATGGAGAGGGAGAAAGGATTAGAAGGCATTTTCAGTGAAAAATACTAGCAGAAAATTTCCCAGGTTTGGAGAAGGACAGAGGCATCTTAGTACAGGAAGCTTATAGAACCCCTAATAAACATGACCAAAAGAGATCCTCACCACGACATGTTGTAATCAAACTCACCACAGTGAAACATAAAGAAAAGATCCTAAAATGTGCAAGAGAGAAACGTCAGATTACTCTTAGAGGGTCTCCAATTAGACTCACAGCAGACTTCTCATCAGAAACCCTACAAGCTAGAAGGGAATGGCGAGACATAGCCCAGGTACTAAGACAGAAAAACTGCCAGCCCAGAATATTATATCCTGCAAAGCTCTCATTTGTGAATGAAGGTGAAATTAAGACTTTTCATAGCAAACAGAAACTGAAAGAATTTGTTACCACTCATCCTGCCCTGCAAAAGATGCTTAAAGATGTCTTACACACAGAAACACAGAAACATGGTCACCAATATGAAAGAAGGTAAAGGAAGGAAACCTCACAGCAAAAGATCACAGGAAGCTCAATTTCTCTTTGACATAGAATTAAACTCTGATGCTCTGTTAAATCAATGTGTTAAAGTAATCTATTATGTTCTCTTGATGTCTGTTAAATTCTAATTGTTCAAAAACAGCTGAATTTTTATTAAGAACTATGGGTTATTTAAATATATGCTTATTTTCAAAGATTTGAATAATCACCTTGTAACAATGATCAAATTTGGTCTATGTTATGTCATGATTTTAAGGAATCTTATTTCAACCAGATATTTTGGATTTTGAGCCTTCTTGGCATTCTTGACAGGCATTCAAAAAATCAAAGTTTCAAACAATCTGGTCTCTAAAATTTCCAGTAAATCCTGGACTTTGGTTTTTCCAGTTTGGGCCCAACTGAAAAAATCGAAGGACCTATGTCTCTCATCTTATAGAGACACCAACTAATCAGGCTATTTGGATTATATTAGAAGGACTGTCAAGATGTGATGTGGTACCAGACTTTAAGTTTCTATAATGGAAAATGCTATTAATACAAATGTTTGAGAATTAAAAAGTCTAATGATCTTGTGTTACTAGACATGATAGTTATCTTAATGAGAAAGCCCCAGAGGCCTAAAGGGTTAAATACTTGTAAAATCCTACAGGTGCTTTCAAAAATACTGTGAAGTAAGCAAGTGCCTCTTGTTGGTTGATGAGTTTATAATTTTAAACATGGCGACTTAAAGTCTTTTGTCATCCATAGTTATATATGATGTGCTGCTCATAAAACTAAAGCGTTGTTGGTTCTGTGTTTAGCTGTCCTCCTATAGGTTCCTATGGACTTTTTCCAGCCACTTCTATTGTATTCAGTACTTTGGGATGGCTCTGTAAACAGATGAAGCCAATAATGTATTAACAGTACCAACTGAGAGAAAGTATGGTTAACTGAGGTTACTAAAAACAAAAAGCAATTCAAATCAATTGGCAATGTACAAAAAGAGTTAAAGACTTTAAAAGCTATTATTAAAATTGCTATATTGGTCTATTATGCTATGTTATATGTGTATACATATTGTATGTCCACATGGGGAAATTTTATTAAGAGTTTTATTTTAATTGGCTTATAGATAAGATTGTCCATAAATTTAAGCTGCTAAAATCAATCAAAGATACATTTTAATTTGTGTGACCTGAATCTGTGTATCATATGTTTTAAACGTGTTGGTAGAAAGAAACTAAAAACATTTTAGATGGCTGTGCTTAAGTTTACTGGCTAAACAAACTACACAATGTTAGATATTTAAGAGGTGTTTTCAAATACATGATTCTTAAAATTTATAGAAGGCATTCCACCTTCTGGTAAATGTTTTCTTAAGTTGTTATCTAATGGTTGAAACTATTTGCTTAGTATTCATGTAATATTGCTATTGTCACCAAGCAATCTAGGACTTGCTCCCTCATTTCTCTACTCTAAGCCCAACTTGTTCTTTCATTTCTCTATTCTCTTCAAGGTAGGAAACTAATTCTATTATGAAGGAATCTGTAGGATGCACAATTTAATCTTTAGACCTTATAAAAGAGATGGCTAACATTTTTCTGTAATAGCATAGCCAAAATAAGAACTTAAATAATAATCTCATAGCTAGATTCTCTTCGCCATCAGCGAAGTAAACAGTAAGTAGGAAAAACCTCCCTTTCAGACCAAAGGGAAAGAAAGTTTTCAAGTGAGAATATAATTTTCCTCATGGGCATTGTCTACCTTAGAAAAACTACTACAGAACATGCCTGTGACTATAGACTTGTAGTTCAGGCCACCGAAGATTAGAGATGGGACTTGGGCGCTCCCTTGACTTGCATCCTCTGGTCTGCTTTAACACAAACCAGGAGGAAAAGAAAGCTAGGCATCAAAAGCAATGGGTGGCAGGCCTATTAATGGCTGATCTGTACAGTGATCTGCCCTCAAGCAGACCCAACAGACCAGTCAACTGCAGTGGCTTTCAATGTGGTAAGCCTGGGCTTCAGCAGAAGTCAGCTTGTGAAGAGCCCTGGCAGCTCTGCCAAGAGTTGGATCACTGGAAATGGACCTGCTCTGGAGTCGAAGGATGCCCAGGTCAGAGCCACAGATCTTATTGGCTCTAAGCTGAAAAGCCCTTCACTCAGCCCAACTTCCAAAGTGACCACTGCAGCTGAGGGGATGGTCAAGTAGGGTCAGCAACATTGAAGGCAGAACTGTAAATTTCTTGTTAGAGATGCCCCCTGACTTTACCTGGCCAGCTCTCCTCCCAGGCCAGCCAAGTAATGAAAGTCAACAGAATGCCTTCCCCTAGGAGGTTCACACCTCCCTTAGGATATACCCCATGTGAAGAGATAGATAGGCCTGGGCCTCTGAATTTACAAGGCCTAAAGCCCAACAGATTATTATCAAGCTCCTTCTATCAGGTTCTATTTGCCTCTCAATCAGAAAAATTACTTGTAGCTTAGACAGCACCTTTCTTAGCTCCTCTAATAATGACTCTGTCCTTTGTTCTAGGCCCTGTCTAGTGCACTTGGGCCTCATTCCTTTGTAATCATAACCTCTACTCTACCACCAATGGCTCTACTCCCAACCTGTGTGTACTGATGGTCCTCTTCCCCACTTAATGCTGTATAATTGTTCAAACCTGGTAAATGCCACTCTTAGGATCATTGGTTACTATCCTCACTCTGTCCTTTATGACCTTGTCTAAATATGATCAGAGTCGGCAAACTTGGAAGGCTTCCATAGCCTTGGCAACTCATGACGACAGCCTAGGATGGTTACTGGCGCCATAAACTAGAGTGTCAATTTGTTGGGTCAACAACAGGAGTCACTGTGCACTTGCTCCTCATGTGGGATCTCTGTCCTTAATGTGCTGTACATTTTGATTTAATGCTATAACTAGTACTCAAACAGTATGTTTCACTTTGTGTTTCTATGTGGGTGCAAACTGTTGAAATCTTTATACTAAATTGATCTTCTGTATATAAAGAGAATTGAAAATGAATCTTGATGCAAATGGAAGGGGAGAGGGAGCGGGAGAGGGGAGGGTTGCGGGTGGGAGGGAAGTTATGGGAGAGGGAAGCCATTGTAATCCATAAGCTGTACACTGGAAATTTATATTCATTAAATAAAAGTTAAAAAAAAAAGAAAGAAATTGTGGTATAAACACACAATGGAATATTATTCAGCCACAAAAGAAAAAAATGAAATCCTGTCATTTGCAACAAAATGGATGGATCTGGAGGACATCTTATTAAGTGAAATAAGCCAGAAACAGAAAGTCAAATATTACATGTTTTACCTCCTATAAAGTAGTTAAAAAAAACCTCAATGTGAACACAGCATGGAAACGCTGAGAGGGAGGTAGAGATAAAAGCATTTGGATTAAAAAACTAGAGTAAATCATGTCTAGCTCATTAATTGTGGAATACATTTACTAATATGAGATATTAATGGGGAAACAGTATGGTTTATTAAGTGAGAAAAATATGTCCTATTAAAGTAAGATATTAATAATAGGAGAAGCTGAGTGTGAGTTATATGGGATCTCTTTGTACTGCTTCATAATAAAATTTTATTGTAAATTTAAAAGAATTCTGAAATTAAGTTTATTAAAATATTTTCATCTATTCTAGATTTCCTGTAAATGTAATCATGAAGCATATATACTTTGTTTCAACCTGGTGTTCTTGATGTTCATCTATGCTGTATATATAATTAGCTTGTACTTTATTAAGTGACAAAAATATTATATGGTAAATTATAAAACATATTAGGGATTCATACTCCAGCTGAAAAACATTTGGCTTGTGTGCACTTGGAGGTTACTGTGAATAGAGCTGCTATGAGGTCTCTTATACAATTATATTGGAGTAAGAATGAATTGCTAGGCCATTGGATATTTGAAAGTGTAAGCCCTTTAAAAATATGCCAAACTGTTCTCAAAAATGTTTGTAGTATTTGACACTCAAGAGTATTATATATCTCTTTGACCTACATCCTCACCAACATTTGGTGTTGTCAGTCATTTTGATTTTAGCCTTTCTAATGAGTGTTATGTAGCTGAAATTTGCATTTCTATGACCCATAAGAATATTGAGCACATTTTCGTTAACTACTTGTTCATGTATCATCTTTTGTAATATGTCTGACAGATGTAACCTCTATTTGCTACTGGGGTTGTCTTGTCTTTTCATTGTCAATTTTTAGACATTTTTATATATAAATTATGCTTTCCTGTACAAATTTAGAAATTGTTAGTTTCTATGGAGGAAAAACATATTGAGTTTTGATTGAGTTTGCTTTGAATCCAAAGATCAATTTGAAGAAGGCAAATTAACAATATTAAATCTTCGGATCCATAAACATGGCACATATATCCATTTATTTGCTCTACTTTCATTTCTCCTGTCAACATTTCATAAGTTCCAATGTAGAAGTCTTAATAGCATACCTTTCACTAAAATTATTCTCAAGTTTTTAATGTTTTATGAAGCTTTTGTAGGTGCTATTTAATTTTCTGTTTATTGCTAGAAATAAAATATTTTATATTAACTATTAATGCAATCACACTAAGCTTCTGGGCTGGCTTTAGCTCAGTGGTTCCTTCATCTACTGAATCACACTAAATTTACTTATTAGTATTAATGTTTTGGATGGCTTCTTTGCAACTTTTATATGAGCATCCATGTCTGCCAATGACAACAGTTTTACTTTTTCTTATTTTTCTTTCAGATTCTGACTTTTCTTGCTTCATAGTGGCTGACATTTCTGATTCAATGTTAAATAGAAGTAATACAAATACATATTCTTGTTTTCATCTAAATCTTAGGAGACAAATTTTATTGCTTCCATTATTACCTGTGTGAAATATTTTAATAGATATTATTTACTAAATTTAAGATATTTCCTTTTATTCTTCATTTGTTGAGACATTATGTCACAAAAGAGTGGTAAATTTGGTCAAATAATTTTTTGCATCTAATAAGATAAATAATGCTTCTGATTTAGTCCAATAATGGGGTAAATTATATTGATTGATTTTTAAAATGTTAAAACAATTTTTGCATTCCTAAAGTAACTTTTATTTGGGAATAATATATTAGCCATTTATATTTTTCTGGGCTTAATATGCTAATATTTTGTTAACACTTTTGGCATATATAATCATTTAGAATATTAGACTTTTTCTTTTCTAATATTAGCAGTAAAAGCTTTAGTAATGTGGTATCACAGTAATACTGGCTTCATAAAATAAGATAGGAATGTTCTCCATCTGGAATGTAGAATGGTAGAATTTATGTGAGGTTGGAGACTATATAGTCCTAAATGCTTGATGGAATTAAACAGTAAAGTCATCTGGCCCTAGAGTTTTATTTATGAGATTTTTGCCTTATAATTCAATTTTTAATATTCAACTATTTAGTTATGCTATTACATCTTGATTCTTTGTAATGAATTGTAGGAACTGTAGTGATACAAATTTTGTTAATTACTTTTATGAAGATTTTGTGTTTTCTCTCCTGTTTTCTTGATTAGTCTTTCCAGAGGTTTATGAATTTCACTTATGTATGAAAATAACCAGATTCTCTCATTCGTTTCTATTTCATGCATTTCTGCTTTTATTTTTATATATAATTTCTTCAATTTATTGTGAGTTTAATTTGATATTTTTTCCTAGTGCCTTGAGGTTGAAGTTTATATTGTTAATTTTAGGCCTTTCCTATTTTAGAATATTTACATCTAAGTCTATAAATATAAAACCTACAAATATTGCTTGGAAATAGCAGCATCCTACTAATTTTATATGATATATTTTATTATAACTCATCTGAAATGTTTTCTAATTCTTTTATTTTGGCCTTCTAAAATTTTTCTGTTTTTATTAATATAAAGAGAGCAGATTTCACGTATTGCATAGATACAATTTTAAGAAAATAACAATTTGTAATATTCAACAAGTAAAAAGTAGAAAAAAAATACTGCTCCACTGGAATATAGACAAGGGCTATAAAAATAGAAATAAAATCATAAGATGTCAGTTTCATTCCTAATTGTTGGGTTTTATTTTGTATCCTATATTAACTACCACATATCAGAGAAAATGTGATATTTTTCTTTTGGGTATTGGCTTATTTCACTAGGCATAATGATATCCAATTGCATCCATTTTGTTGCAGAAGATAAGATTTCATTCTTTTTATGTGTGAGGAGTATTCTGTCATGTAAATATACCACATTTTCTTTGTCCAGTCATCAGTTGATTGACATTTGAGTTGATACCATATCTTAGATATTGTGAATTTAGTTGTGATAAACTTGGGATACAAATAACTCTTTCCTATGATGATTTCATTTCCTTTGGGAAATTCTCAGGAGTGGGATGGATGGGTCATATGGTAGCTGTATTTCAGATTTCTGTGAACTCTACTCTGTGTTTCATAATGGTGGTACTTGTTTACAGTCCCACCAACAGATTATTAGGGTAACTTTTTCTCTACATCCTTTCCAGTACTTTTTAATTTTTTTTCATATTTGTGTGACAGCCATTCTAGCTGGGAGGTGATGCTTCAATGTGGTTTTCATTGCATTTCTATGATGGCTAGTAATCCTGAGCAGTTTTTCATGTGTCTATTGGCCATTTGTATTTCATCTTTTGAAAAATGCCTGCTCATGTCCTTTGCCCATTTCTTTTTTTTAACTTTTATTTAGTAAATATAAATTTCCAAAGTACAACTTTTGGATTATAATGGCTTTTTAACCCCCATAACTTCCCTCCCACCTGCAACCCTCCTATCTCCCGCTCCCTCTCCCATTCCACTCACATCAAGATTCATTTTCAATTATCTTTATATACAGAAGATCGATTCAGTATATACTAAGTAAAGATTTCATCAGTTTGCACCCACACAGAACATAAAGTGTAAAATACTGTTTGAGTACTAGTTATAGCATTACTTCACATAGGACAACACATTAAGGACAGATCCCACATGAGACGTAAGTACACAGTGACTCCTTTTGTTAACTTAACAATTTGACACTCTTGTTTATGGCGTCAGTAATCTCCCTAGGCTCTTGTCATGAGTTGCCAAGGCTATGGAAGCCTTTTGAGTTTGCTGACTTCGATCTTATTCCGATAGAGTCATAGTCAAAGTGGAAGTTCTCTCCTCCCTTCAGAGAAAGGTACCTTCTTCTTTGATGGCCCGTTCTTTCTACTGGGATCTCACTCACAGAGATCTTTCATTTAGGTCCTTTTTTTTTCCCAGAGTGTCTTGGATTTCCATGCCTAAAATACTCTCATGGGCTCTTGAGCCAGATCCCAATGCCTCAAGGGCTGATTCTGAGGCCAGAGTGCTATTTAGGACATCTGCCATTCTATGAGTCTGCTGTGTATCCCGCTTCCCATGTTGGATCGTTCTCTCCCTTTTTGATTCTATCAGTTAGTATTAGCAGACACTTGTCTTGTTTGTGTGATCCCTTTGACTCTTCGACCTATCAGTGTGATCAATTGTGAACTGAAATTGATCACTTGCACTAGTGAGATAGCATTGGTACATGCAATCTTGAAGGGATTGTATTGGAATCCCCTGGCACATTTCTAACTCCACCATTTGGGGCAAGTCCGATTGAGCATGTCCCAAATTGTCCATCTCCTCCCTCTCTTATTCCCACTCATATTTAACAGGGATCATTTTTCAGTTAAATTTCAACACCTAAGAATAATTGTGTGTTAATTATAGAATTCAACCCATAGTACTAGAACAAAAAAAAAATACTAAAAGGGATAAAGTATTAAATTGTACATCAACAGTCAGGACAAGGGCTGATCAAGTCACTGTTTCTCATAGTGTCCCTTTCACTTCAACAGGTTTCCTTTTTTGTGCTTGGTTAGTTGTCAGCGATCAGGGAGAACATATGATATTTGTCCATTTGGGACTGGCTTAATTCAATCAGCATGATGTTTTCCAGGTTCCTCCATTTTGTTGCAAATGACTGGATTTCATTGCTTTTGACTGCCTTATAGTATTCTGTAGAGTACATGTCCCATAATTTCTTTATCCAGTCTACTGTTGATGGGCATTGCCCATTTCTTAACTGGATTGTTTTATTGTTGCTGAGTCTCCCTTTTGACTTTTTAAAAGATTTATTCATTTATTTGAAAGTCAGTTTTACAGAGAAGAGGGAGAGAGAGGGAGAGAGAGAGAGAGAGGGAGAAAGAGAGAGAGAGAGAGATCTTCCATCGGCTGGTTCACTCCCCAGTGAACTCCTAAGTATATTAGCATGAAGCTAGATCAGAAACACAGAGTAGCCAAGACAAACCAGGCATTTCAACATGGGGTGAATGTGTCCCAGGTGGCAATTCAAACTACTACATCACAAAACATGCCCCTGATTTTTTTCTTTAATCCACAGATGATTTCATAATATGTTCTCTAAACTGAATATATCTGTGGTTTCTAGGTAACTCACAATTATTGATTTCTATCTTAATTCCATACTTGCCAAAGAATAACCATATATGATTTCAGTGATTTGCTGTGTTTTGTGACTTGTTTTATCACATAGCATATGTTCTTAGTGAATGCTACATTTGAAATTGTGAAAAATGAGTACTCTGAAATTGTTGAGTATGGTTTTCTGTAAGTATCAATTAAATCAAATTGATTGATATAATGTATAGGGTGTAAGATAACTTTTTTGGTAACCAACCAACCAATTACTAATAGAGATGTTAAAAATACCTAACTATATTTATAGAATTGTTCTACTTGTCCCCTTAGATTTTTCAAGTTTTCTTTTCTGACTGTTGAAGATGAAATTATGTGCCTACATATTTAAGATAGTTATACCTTCTTGATAAATTGATCTTCAATGAAATGTTTGTCTATTTCTAACACTATATTTTTGAAATTGCATTCATTTGAGCTCTGTTAATTTTTAAGTTTATGTATTTGAAAGGCAGAGAAATGGAGTGAAAGACAGAGCTGGTTCATTCTCAAATGCCCACCTCAACCTAGGCTGGACCAACCTGGGTCTGCTGCATATATAGTAGAGGAAAAATTACTTGAGCCACATCTTGCTGCCTCCCAGGGAAGCATATTAGTAGAAAGCTGCAAGTAGAGCTGGCATATGAACCCAGAAGCTCCAATTAGGCATGCAGCTGTACACACCAGTGTCTTAACCACTAGGCTAAATAATTGCCCCTGGATCAGTATATTTTTACATTCTATTTTATCTCCTCTCCCAACTTCTTTTTTAAAGATTTATTTATTTATTTGAAAGGCAGAGTTACAGAGAAGCAGAGGCACAAATAGAAAGGTCTTCCATCTGCTGGTTCACTCCCCAGTTGGCCACAATGGCCAGACCTGTGCCAAACTGAAGCCAGGAGCCAGAAGCTTCTTCCGGGTCTCCCACGGTGGGTGGTAGGGGCCCAAGGATTTGGGCCATTTTCTACTACTTTCCGGGCCATAGCAGAGAGAAGGATCGGAAGTGGAGCAGCCATGATTCTAACCAGCGCCCATATGGGATGCCTCCACTGCAGGAAGTGGCTTTACAGGCTATGCCACAGTACCAGCCCCATTCTCCTCTGTCAATTTTAAGCTGTACTATGTATCATTTTTCAGTGTTACTTTAGAGATTACAATATGTACTTTATCTTTCCAGATTCTACTTCAAATAACATAATACCTAAAGATATCTAGAAAACATCAAAACCTTCCTTTCAAACTTGAGTTCTTTTTCTTATATGTTTTACCTTACATACACTATGAACTTCCAAATACTATTTTTGCCTTAATCAGTAAATGAATATAATTAAAAATCTTCAGAAATAAAAATAATAACTATTAAACTATCTTTTATGTTTAGCCACATACTTATAATTTCTAAACTCTTCTTTCCTCCCCACAAATGTGGGCTCCCATATCATTTCATTTCTTTGTAGCTAGAAAATTTTTTTCACTATTGCATATAGAGAAAATCTATTAAAATTTTCCCTCAGTTCCTTTTCTTCTGAAAAATCTACTTATTCCACATTGACTTTTAAAGAATATTTCTTCATAATGAGAATTTTATGCTGAGAGTTACCTGTTTAACACTTTAATGACACTGTTTCATTTTCTTCTGGTGTCCATTGCTTGTGATAAGAAACCAGCTGTCATTGGCATCCTTTTGCTTTTTCTTCTCTAGTTATTCCTTGTGTGTTTGGTTTTTTCAGAAGTTATACTATAACAGCTCTCTATATATTTTTCTTTGTATGAGTATTTATTTTTCTTAGGATTTGCAAAGCTTCTTGGATTTTGAATTAATCCTTTATTAATTGCAGAAAACTCAAAGCCAGCACATCTTAAACTATTTCTTCTTCCCTATTACTATCTTCCTTTCTTCTGGAACTCCAAATACAGATTTCAGATGTTCTGTTCCTTTTTTCTTAATGTTTATTGTAAATATTCTAGTGATTTACCTTCAAGTTCATTGGTTTCATTTTTTTATGTACAGTCTGTATTAAGTCAAACATCAATGTGTAATTCATTTCTAATGTATGTGTTTCAACTTTTTTATTTTTAATCTGTTTTGTGAAATTATTAATCTCATCACACTTGGTGTTGATGATTTCAGTAGACTCTAATGTATATGCCCAGGGTTTCCTAACATTACTCACTGAAAATTAACACTATTTGGTCCATCTCTGGATGGCACTTAACTGTTGCCTCACTTCATGGATCCCATTTTCCCGCCTTTTTGTGCATCTTATAACTTTTGATTGTATACAAGCTATTTTATGATGATAAAAAAATAAACCAAAATAGATATTAAAGAAATAATATTTACTCCTAGCAAAGAATGTGTCTCTTTGTCTATTGGGCATCAGTTTTGAGAACTGGGTCAACCTAAGCTGTGGTTGAGCTGAATCTGGGCTATTGGGTTTATTAAACTTAGTAACCACCAGCTTCATATGTTCTGATGGAAGCGTCAGAACTTCCCATTCATCAGCACTCCATAATTCAAAGTCCATACACAGGATGAGCGAAAAGGTACAACTGAAGAAAAAAATAAATGAGTGGGAATATATAGTTGTGCTATACTCATATTGTCAGAATGTAGCACAAACATAGAAAGAATGAAAAAAAGGCTCAGAGAAATGTAGCATAAATCCATAAATTAATGTCTTCTTATATTGAGTGATGGAAAAAGGTAGTAGATGCTATGTGTGAAACAGCCACTCACAACTTTCAGCATGCATCAAAATCACCTGGGGGACTTACTAAAAATACAGATTGCTGGAGCCTACACCCACAGTTTCTAATTCACTCAGTATTAATTAGAGAAGCCATTAAGTTGCATTTCAATATATTTCCCAGTAATGTTATGTTGCTGATATCAAAACTTCATTTTAAAAAAAATATTGTGATTGAGTGGAATGTTAAATCCAATGTAAACAAAAGAGAATTATAATTTTGAAAACTGAGCTTTAAGACAGGAATGATGAAATCCTCGATCTGCTAGAACCTATTTTTAGTAGCAAGAGAAAAGCAATAGATATACAATCTAATACAACATAATTTCTGATAATAATAAGTGCTGTAGACATAAAATAATGCTCTGTATAGGAGTAAGTCAGCTAACAGATAATGTTGGTGAGGAATAATATTTCTGGGGTAACATGAGAAGTGAAGGAAAAGAAGTCAATCTTGTAAGAATCCAGGGAGGAATAATTCAAACATGAAAAACAATAAAAAAAATTGAGACAGAAGGAATCTTGCTGAATCCACGGAAGGAAAATGCTAGTGGGTGCAAAGGGAAAGTGGTTTTATAAAAATAATGAGATTAAAGTGGAAGGTGAGAAAGTGGTGGCTTTGTAACCCATGGGTGGGGAAAATGTTGCACAAGAAAGCCTTTGGGAAGCTTGAACACTCAGAGTAATATGTTCTGTTTTAACTCTTAGAAAGATCACTTCAACTTTTATGTGGAGAATGGATTGTATGTGTGGCAGGAAGTAAATATAAAGAAAGGAAATAGCAACAAATATTAAAAGAATATTGCAGGGTTCTAGGTAAGATATGTTTGTGGATTTATACAGAATGGAAATAGTGGAAATAGAGAAAAGTAGAGACAGTAGATCAATAATTTCTCAAGCTGCTTGTACATTGTAGTCAGCTTCCTAAGATTCATCTTGGACATAACAAATCATGTATTCTAGGTTTTCTCCCCCAGTGGTTCTGATGGGCAGCCAGATTTGGGTGTGTAGTGTTATACAGAGTACTGTAATAAATCTACTACATGAAATCACCATAGGTTTCCCAGTAGGGAATTTCATGACTTGAGCAGAATTTCAAGATGATTAATTTGGTGATGTATGAGAGAAATTGAAGACAAATGTATTCCCAGTAAGAAAAATAATCAAGAAGTTATCGGAGTAATTAAGATATGATTATTGATTGGAAATTGTTAATGGAAGACACAATCTAAGGGATAAATCTGAGTTCTGAGAGGGGTAAAAAAGGGGATTAATAGGGCACAGGGATAAATGAAGTAGCAATATTTATGAGCACGCAGATTCTATTTGAGAAATTTTAAAAATCCGTATAAAATACACTCAAGTCAAGGGCACTGTAAAATCAGATCTCACTGTGTTAAAAAATTCACCATAATATTTTTTTTCAATATAGGAAAATACCATAACAGATAAGATAAATATTATGATAGCAACTTTTTTTCTCCCTCCTCTCCTTTTCCGTGGGTAATTACCAATGTCTGTAATTGACAACAGTTGATCAAATCAAAATAGGAAAACTAATGATGAGCCAGATTCTCCCACCACATTCCACCCGTTGAAGTCAGCGAAAGCTCTGTGCACACAAGGAGACACATGGCGAGCTAATCTGGCCCAGTATTTACACAGCACTTTCAATTTGAGGCTCTTAAAATGTTGAGCAAATATTCTCTTTTATAGTCCATCCCAAGAGACAGAACCATCATTTAAAGATCCAACTAAATTGAGTTTAAAAGTTTAAGCTAAAGACTTTATGCCACCTAAAATAGTAGGATTTAAAAAGTGTGTTTCCTTCTTTCTATACATGCATGTGTCAGAATTCACAAGATCTGAACCTTCTGTTTTGAATTAAATTTGTGTGTTCATGGCTACATTCGCTAAGCCTTTCAAATATCTTCTTCCCTGTTACCCAACTGATCTCAGAAAATAAAACTAACAACACATCCTCAGATTAAACAATCTCAACCCAAATTAAACAATTTCACTCACCTAGAAATATAGTCATGTACTGTTCATCAGGTTCCATAATTTATTTATGATTTTAAAATTTATCAGAATTTTGCACCTGAACAGTATACAAATGTGTTAATTGAATCTTATTCTCAATTAACCACAAGTGGATTATCCAATTGGTAGCTCATTCAGACATCCTGGGCCTCTTCTGTACACTGTAAACTGCTAATTTGCAGGCAGCTGTCCCTGTCACTCTGCAGCTGGCCCTTGAGTCATTCATAGCAAACAAGGCTGGGGAGTGAGAAAGGGAGACCGCTACTTGGTCTCAGTCACTTGGTGAATTTGAGAAAGAGATGATGCTGCCAATTTGTCCACCAGTTCACAAATATGTATTTGAGTCTTGAAATAAACAAGAAAAAAATCAAGATACATTTGTAAACAATCTCTCTACTCTAGAAAAATAGAAAAAAAAAAAGGAAAATACAAAAATTTTGCCAGATATCACAGGTGGTACCAAATCTAAGAAGCACATGGGATACTGTAAAGGCCTGCCCAACTTTTCTTATTACCACTGCCCCTTCCATTCTTAGGTGGTTCTCACTTCCCCAATTTCCCAGTGACAGCGGAGTTTGAGGCAACCTCTCTGGTACTGAAGCATGTAGCCTACTGCAGCTAGGAGCACGAGTTAAGACCTGAGAATATGTTGGAATGTCAAAGATTTAAGCCTCCAAATGACTTAATAAATCTCTGAAAAGAACATAAGAATGTAGAGGACTAAAAATAAACTACATGCTTTTGTTGAGGCTGAAGTTCAGTCCTACTCTATGAGTGATTCAAGGTGTTTCCCATGAGATGCAGAATTGTGGCATGGCAAGAGCCTTGGCCTAAGGATGAATGACACCTGAGGTCTGATTTAGATTTGTTTGTAATCAGGTAAACTCTTGAACTTCAATTCCCTCATCTATAATATGAGGATAACAAGAATGTTTATATCATGGGGCTGATATAGAGACTAAATATTTTAATCCATGTCAAGTACTTTCAAGAGTGCCCGGCCAGGGTTCATCACTTGATATATATTAGCTATAATAACTTGTTATTATTGATTATTCATGGATAAATCATTCAATCTAAATGGACTTCAGATCCTTTCACATTGTGAGGAGTGGGTGCAAATTTGTTCCACAGAATTTAAGTTTCTAAAAGTTCATCAGAGACCTCGGAGAAGAAGGACAGTGAAAAAGTGGAGTGGTAGCTAGGTATTGCCACCTGTACTTCCTTCAGCTTTATAGTAGCTCAGCATTTATATACTTTATTTTAAACCAATTTTTAATTTAAATATAAATTTGGGGAGAAATATTTATGCTCATTTAAAAAAAAGAAACCTTAGAGGTGCCTGGCACAGAAATTAAGATGCCATTTGGGATACCAGCATCCCATATTGGAGTGTGTGGGTTCAAATCCAGGCTCTGTTCCTGATTCCAGCTTCCTGCTATTGTGCTCCCTGGGAACCAGCAGATTTTTTCTCTAGTATTTAGTTCTCTGCCACCTACATGGGTGACCCAGATTGTGTTCTTGGTTCCTGGCTTCAGCTGGCCCAGCCTTGGCAGTTCTGGGAATTTGGGAATTAAAGCATTGAACGGAAAATCTCTCTCTCTCTCTCCCCTTCTCCCTTTCAAACAACACTTTTAAATAAATAAAATATTTACATAATTTTTAGAAGTTTGGAAAACACTGAGCCAGATTGTCCCAAGGTCTTTTTGAGCTTTGGTATAATTTGATTTTCAATGTATGCATTAATTCACCTCTACAGATACAAAATATTATTAATATAAAAATGTGTTTTGCAAAACTGAAAGTAAAGACAAATGTCTTCTCTTCCTCAAATACAGATGCCAGAAGAGTCTTTATCTATTCATCTAATTAAACTCCTATTATAGTGACAGCAATGGTTTCATTTGGTCTAGTTATTTTTCTTTTTTTCTTTTTTTTTTTAACTTTTATTTAATGAATATAAATTTCCAGTATACAGCTTATGGATTACAATGGCTTCCCCTTCCCATAATTTCCCTCCCACCCGCAACCCTCCCCTCTCCCACTCCCTCTCCCCTTCCATTCACATTAAAATTAATTTTCAATTCTCTTTATATAAAGAAGATCAATTTAGTATACATTAAGTAAAGATTTCAACAGTTTGCACCCACATAGAAACACAAAGTGAAACATACTGTTTGAGTACTAGTTATAGCATTAAATCAAAATGTACAGTACATTAAGGACAGAGATCCCACATCAGGAGCAAGCGCACAGTGGCTCCTGTTGTTGACCCAACAAATTGACACTCTAGTTTATGGCACCAGTAACCACCCTAGGCTGTCGTCATGAGTTGCCAAGGCTATGGAAGCCTTCCAAGTTCCCCGACTCTGATCATATTTAGACAAGGTCATAAAAGACAGGGTGAGGATAGTAACCAATGATCCTAAGAGTGGCATTTACCAGGTCTGAACAATTATACAGCATTAAGTGGGGAAGAGGACCATCAGTACACATAGGTTGGGAGTAGAGCCATTGGTGGTAGAGTAGAGGTTATGATTACAAAGGAATGAGGCCCAAGTGCACTAGACAGGGTCTAGAACAAAGGACAGAGTCATTATTAGAGGAGCTAAGAAAGGTGTTGTCTAAGCTACCATTAAGTTTTCTGATTGAGAGGCAAATAGAACCTGATAGAAGGGGCTTGATAATAATCTGGTGGGCTTTAGGCCTTGTAAGTTAAGAGGCCCAGACCTATCTATCTCTTCACATGGGGTATATCCTAAGGGAGGTGTGAACCTCCTAGGGGAAGGCACTCTGTTGACTTTCATTACTTGGCTGGCCTGGGAGGAGAGCTGGCCAGGTAAAGGCAGGGGGCATCTCCAACAAGAAATTTACAGTTCTGCCTGCAATGTTGCTGACCCTACTTGACCATCCCCTCAGCTGCAGTGGTCACTTTGGAAGTTGGGCTGAGTGAAGGGCTTTTCAGCTTGGAGCCAATAAGATCTGTGGCTCTGACCTGGGCATCCTTCGAGTCCAGGGCAGGTCCATTTCCAGTGACCCAACTCTTGGCAGAGCTGCCAGGGCTCTTCACAAGCTGACTTCTGCTGAAGCCCAGACTTACCACATTGAAAGCCACTGCAGTGGACTGGCCTGTTGGGTCTCCTTGAGGGCAGATCCCTGTACAGAACAGCCATTAATAGGCCTGCCACCCATTGCTTCTGATGCCTAGCTTTCTTTTCCTCCTGGTTTGTGTTAAAGCAGACCAGAGGATGCAAGTCAAGGGAGTGCCCATGTCCCATCTCTAATCTTTGGTGGCCTGAACTACAAGTCTATAGTCACAGGCATGTTCTGTAGTAGTTTTTTTAAGGTAGACAATGCCCATGAGGAAAATTATAGTCTCACTTTAAAACTTTCTTTCCCTTTGGTCTGAAAGGGAGGTTTTTTTTTTTTCTACTTACTGTATACTTCGCTGATGGCGATGTGAATCTAGCTATGAGATTATTATTTAAGCTCTTATTTTGGCTATGCTATTACAGAAAAATGTTAGCCATCTCTTATAAGGTCTAAAGATTAAATTGTGCGTCCTACAGATTCCTTCATAATAGAATTAGTTCCCTACCTTGAAGAGAATAGAGAAATGAAAGAACAAGTTGGGCTTAGAATAGAGAAATGAGGGAGCAAGTCCTAGATCACTTGCTGAAAATAGCAATATTACATGAATACTTAGCAAACCGTTTCAACCCTTAGATAAGCACTTAATAAAACATTTACCAGAAGGTCCAATGCCTTCTATAAATTTTAAGAATCATGTATTTGAAAACACCTCTTAAATATCTAAGATGGTGTAGTTTGTTTAACCAGTAAATTTAAGCACAACCATTAAAATGTTTTTAGTTTCTTTCTACCAACAAGTTTAAAACATATGATACACAGATTCAGGTCACACAAATTAAAATGTATCTTTGATTGATTTTAGCAGCTTAAATTTATGGACAATCTTATCTAAAAGCCATGGAAGCTCAATTTCTCTTTGACATAGAATTAAACTCTGATGCACTGTTAGAGCAATGTGTTAAAGTAATCTATTATGTTCTCTTGATGTCTGTTAAATTCTAATTGTTCAAAAACAGCTGAATTTTTATTAAGAGCTATGGGTTATTTAACTATGTGCTTATTTTCAAAGACTTGAATAATCACCTTGTAACAATGATCAAATTTGGACTATGTTATGTCATGATTTTAAGGAATCTTAGTTCAACCAGATATTTTGGATTTTGATATTGGTCTATTATGCTATGTTATATGTGCGTACATATTGTATGTCCACATGGGGAAATTTTATTAAGTTTTATTTTATTTTTCTTTTTTTCTAAAGGTTTGGATTTTAATATATATTTGTATTGTCAAAAGTCTAATCTCTTATTCTCAAACATGGAGAACACAATATAAAAGGGCAAGTAAAGAGGAAGACAAGATATAAAAACAAGAAAAATCATTTCACATGAAAATAATTCTGCTATGAAAGAACAACTTTATACATTACGGAGAATATCAGGAAAATATCTCTCCCTCATTATACATTTATATCACACTGTCTTAGAGAATTAATGGATGCTTTGTGTCTATGAGTTTGTGTCAATATTTGCCTGCTGGACAATCAGTAGTCTAAGAAAGCAAGTTTATCATTCATGCTTGTACTTGGATGAGTATCTTAAACTTAAATGTACCACCAGGAAGGAAGCAGTGCTCCAGGAACCCTCTTGGAACAGCTTGGGATTTCCATAAAGTAAAATCATGCATGTGTGCACTTGACTTTCCTTCTATCTAGTGATGACATTTATGTTTCCTTCCATTGGCTCTAGGAAGACCCAGAGTTAGATGTCCAACAGAACACGGCAAAAGTGATGATGCACCAGTTTCTGAGCCCAAGTTTGAAAAGCTAGCAATGTCCACTTTCTATCTTTTGGAACTCTAGCTGTAAAAATAACAAATATTCAAGATTGACACTACTTTGATGGGAAGAAGCCTAAGGCATGGTCAGGTCCTGGAAAGGGGATGCACGTGGAGACAGTGAGAATACAGAAGAGAGGCATCAGACATGTGAGGGCAGAAGTCACAATTTAAGTGAGTCCTCCATTTTCTGCTAGGCCGTATGGTCCAGATATGGAGCTTCTAGTTGAGCCTTTTCCAAAAACCTGACCTGTATGATTTGTGCAGAAAATAAAATGATTACTTTATGACTGTAAGTTTTGGAATAGTGTTTTGCCCAGTAAAAATATCCTGAATACTGAAGATTAGAAGGAGGGAATTTTCACAGGGTTATAAATGTGAAGAAAGAACCAAAATTAGGAACTAGTTACATTCTATCAGGATTTCTTCTCTTACTTTCCCCTCCTTTGGATTGTGGTGAAAAGAAAAATCATAATATACCCCTACCAATTTTATCCCCTAAATGGAAATTCCTTTGATTATCCTAATTTTGGGGAATCGTCAATAAGCTAAGCTCATGCAGCCGAATCAGGATATTGCAGAAGATAAAGGGACAGGTCAATGCAAAGAAGTCAGACCCCCATTTGTGACACCTCCAAGACCAATACTTTGTTCCAACTTTCCATAGAGACAACAGTGCCCAGAGGTTTTGGGTAGTGACCACCCTGCTGGGCAGCACACAGTGAATGATGAAAACGAAAATCCTCATGAGCAGATTAGCTATGAATGCACAGTTCGTTTTTCAAATGCACTGAAGAGAAATGAAAATAGACCCATTGCCAAAGGCTCTCAGGCAGTGTTCCTTGCTACCTATCTCCACAACTGCCCCAGCACCTGACAGAATTTTGAGCATTCTTGCTAAAACTTTTCAGCCTATTTTTGTATTTTTGCATTTCATTCTTCAGGCATTAGTCAAAGTGGGGCAAATCCAAGTGACAAACACTTCTGTGTATCCATATTTCCTTCACCCCACTCCCAGATAACCATTTCTTTCTTAGCATGTTCAATTCTGACCCACAACTTTTCTACCCTCACAATGAGTTCTCTGAAGAAGCTCCTTGGAATTCATCCAAATAGACTTCTAGTAGTCACTCTTGCCATTTTATTCAATAAATGTATATTAATTATCAATAATGTTATCAAGCAGCCTTACTAAAATGTGGCCATAAATGCTTAATTCCTATCTCAGTTCCAGTATAAAATCCTTCTTCCTACAAGTATTGTACTTTTTTGTGAAAATTAGTGATAACAAATATTCAATAGTCTTAAAATATTTTCTATCATATGCCCCAAATCACATGTTCAAATCTGAGCCAATAAAGAAAACATTTTAAGGTCTAACCAGCAATGTGATATGTGGGAAAAGTTGAAAAGAACGGACTTCAGGGTTTGAGTCTGAAAACAAGGCTTGGTTTGACTCGATGCACTACCATCTGGAAACATTTTGGACAGATTTGCTTCACATTGAATTGTGGCAACTGCATCACAAAATGTGAGTGATCGGCAAGCACTGCAGCTCACTAGGCTAATCCTCCACGTGGCACCGGCATCCCAGGTTCTAGTCCCGGTTGGGGCGCCAGATTCCTTTCTGGTTGCTCCTCTTCCAGTCGATCTCTCTGCTGTGGCCCGGAAAGGCAGTGATGGATGGCCCAAGTGCTTAGGCCCTGCACCTGCATGGGAGACCAGGAGGAAGCACCTGGCTCCTGGCTTCGGATCAGCACAGCGCTGGCCGCAGCACGCTGGCTGTGGCGGCCATTTGGGGGGTAAACCAAGGGAAGGAAGACCTTTCTCTCTGTCTGTCTCTCTCTCATGTCTATAACTCTACCTGTCAAAAAAAAATGTGAGTGATCATGATATTCAAATATGAACACTCATAATTTTGCCCTTTTGCCTAACCAACAGAATTAGTGTATTGAATGTCATAGTGACTTCCTTATACCTCCATCTTCTACAGGTCAGATGCTGTTCTAGACCCTTCACATGCATTACTATCCATCCATATTTGCATCCTGACTGGGAGGGAGAAATTGTTAAATACTGAGGCTTATTCTTTGCTCAAGAGTACACAGCCAGTAACACAAAGCAGAGCCAATATTAAAGCCATGTTCTTTTTACTATGTATTACTGCCTCTATATAGATATGTTGCTTGGCACCATATTTGTTTGTTGGACTAATAGCTCTTGAGAGCAGTACCTTGGCCTTTCTTCTTTGGACCAAAATCATAGAATTACCAGACATTACCCCTGCCCCAGTTTTCTAGTAAATATCTATTGGATGTATAAACAAATGAATAATCAACAAATGAATTGTTTCTAATATATTCTGAACTCTAGGTTACATAAATAATATGACACCATTAGCACCTTGAGATATGAAAAGGATACTCACAACATAAACACATATATTAAAGTTAAACACAGATACACTTTTAAAAAATACAACACTGACACCCCTTTGCAATAAGAGCCAATTCCATTAATCAGACATGGGGGGGTGCTTTTACATCCTGCTGCATCAGAAACAAAATTGATTTAATAACTTTTGAAAATATTAAGCTATTTCAAAATCTCAAGTTAAAAAATGTGCATTGGTATTTTAAATGAAAGTAAGAAATAATGTCTGTGTTCGTGCAAAGTGTCAAGGCTGTGATTTTCCAATAGTTTCACATTCCTTGAAGTAAAATGCTATCTACATCACACAACTGGTGGATGTAAAGATTGTGAAACAAAATTGGGCATAATCCATCAAACTCACACCCTATGCCAACTCTACTCACTCTGTGGAGCACAGGAATTAGGTAAAAATTTATGGGAAAATGTCTAAATCAAAACTGACGGCTACCGATGGATATCTCCTAGGGGAATTAGCTCTTTCCCCTTTGATTTAAGTCCCCGTGCAGCACTGGGCACTGGGATTCATCTCTTTCCAGCAGACAAAAGCGAAGGTTAATATTTCTGAATAGCTACTGTACATAGGTATGAAATGAAATTCTTCCTCCAATTATCATAAACCCTAAGATACAAGTGATATATTTCCATTTTAAAGACAATGACATTGAAACTTGCAGAGACTAAGAAACTTGAGCAAGATACAGAACTCGTGAGCGATGGTATTGGGAACTGAACCCAGTCTGACTGATTCCAAAGTTACAGCTGCTCCTACAGAAGAAGAAATGGATTAGCAGCACTAGAGACTTTTCAATTTTTTTTATTTATTTTTGAGAGGGAGAGAGAGTGAGAGAGAGAGAGAGAGAAATAGACAGAGAGACAACAGAGTGTTTTCATCCACTGGTTCATTCTTCAAAGTAGTACAACAGTCTTGACCTGATTGGACGAAAGCCAGGAACCAGTAATATAATATGATTGTCCCAAAAGTGATGCAGAAGTCCAATTACTGGATCAATTACCTGATCATCCCAACTCTCACCCAGGGTCTGCATTAGCAGGAACTTGGAATTAGGAGCTGGATCTGGGGATCAAAACCCAGCACTCCTATGGCTGTCCTAGCACTAGAGATTTTTAAAGCATCAAAGCAAAAGTAAAACCTGATGTGTCTGAAAGAAAACATTGTTTAAAATCTTTCCATAATAGTTCTGTAAAGAGGAGAAAGAAAAGCAGAAGAGAGAAAGAAAAGAAGAGTGGAAGAAGAGATAGAGAACAGATTACTCACTAAATAGCTCCAGAGATTTCTGTTATTCTATATGAACTTTTGGAGGGGAGGAAAAGAAATGGAGGTGCTTTAGAAATATTGCATACACTCTCTGCAATAACTTTATGATCCTTTATATTTATGAAGTTTAGGTTGTTACCAACAGTATCACCTGCCTGTAATTTTGTCTCCTGAACAGCATGAAGGACAAACAGTGGGAAACAGAGTTTCATTCACAGTTTAGTGCTGAAGACAGCTTCAAGAGTGTCTGCTATAGACCTTCTCCACAGCCAACCATATATTGACCTTACTATTGGCTACCTAACTTTTCTCTCCTCCATTTTTGCCCCAACTCATTTTTTAGAGTTGATATACTTATTTTTTTAGTTATTTGAGAGGCAGAGTTACAGACAGACAGACAGAGTTCTCATTTTCTGGTTCATTTCCCAAATGCCACAATGGCCAAGGTTGGTACAAACCTGAAGCCATGGGCTGAGAACTCAATCCAGGTCTCATATGTGAGAGGCAGGGATCTAATCACTTTAGCCATCACTGCTGCCTCCCAGGTTATGCATTGACAAGAGGCCGGAGTCAAGAGATGAATCAGGGCATTGAACCCAAGAATTCTAATGTGGGATCCAGGAATCTCCACCACTAGGATAACTGCCCACTCCTAGGTTTGATATTTTGATCTTTTTTTCCTAGCTACAAATTCAATTTCTTCTGACAGTAATTGTAGATTTTTACTGTCTAAATCCAGTTATGCTACTTCAAGGTACTACCCCCTTTTCTGCCCAAGTTTTAAGAAACATCCACTCTAGAATCATCTATCTGGGCAAATGTCCAACTTTGTTCACATCAGACAGATAAGCAATGAGCACACAAGTGTCAATGACTTGGATCAATAGGTTACAAACCTGCCTACAAAATCAAGTGGGGAAATTTTTGAAAACACTGATCATGTACCCTACCCTAGATCAATTAAACCACAGTCTCGGAGGGTGGTGCTCAGACAGAAATAGAGTTCAAATCTTTCTACTACAGGGCAATTATTCT
Organism: Lepus europaeus; assembly: GCF_033115175.1. Taxonomy (NCBI): domain Eukaryota; kingdom Metazoa; phylum Chordata; class Mammalia; order Lagomorpha; family Leporidae; genus Lepus; species Lepus europaeus. The sequence continues at coordinate 88,918,980 of NC_084827.1, forward strand.
ACAATGATGACTCTTTGGAAAAGCTCCTTAAGTTAGTGTGCTGAATAAATCTCTCACAACTGGTGAACTCAAGTTCTCATCTGTATTATATCTCTACCAGGAGATAATTTCTCTGTTCTGCCAAAACAGTGAATGTCAAGTTCAGTCAATAACATGAAAACTTGAGGATAGCTGTTGTGTAATGCTCCAAACAACGCATCAGATAATTAACTGGCTTTGTCAAGAAGACTAGCAACATTTGAGGATTATCTGTCATCTGTAGAAAGAAGTGATGTGATACCCAAATTCTGTCTTTTTTTTTTTTCTACAAATCCTCTGACCTGGGCTGTGAACTCAAACATACCCACGGGAGTCAATCAGATAATATAAGTAACTAACAGGGTTCAAGTGGTAACTGGCCAGCCAGAGAACTCAAGCCCCATTAGACTGAACACATACCACTTAGCTCTGCCTGTGTGATTTAATTCAAGCAAGTATATTTTATGACTGCCTCTGGATTTGTTTTCACTATTTTTTTGCTTAGTTATATACTTGAGACCACGATTCTTCCATAGTAAATTCTGGGTAACCAAAAATCTATGAAAATATAAATTCTAAAATCTAGGACTCAAAGCCTTCTATCAAATGGCTTTCTCATATTCTTTTAACCTCGCTTACCTTTACTCTTCAGTGTATATTTCTGACTTTTCCAAATATAATTTCTGACACTGCACATGACTTGCTGACTTCAATCTCATCACTTTACTTGTGTTAATATTCCCACTGGAAATGAGCTCTTAATTTTCTTTTATACTACCAGTCCAACCCTTCATCTGTTCCCTTATTTCCATCGTGTGTCATTATTCTGACAACTACTTTCTCTTGTTGTTTTCTCCTAAGACTTTCCAAGTGATCTGTTCCCCCTGCTTACGTCTACATCTCCAGTCCCTTCAAAAAAAAAAAAAAAAAAAAAGCCAACACCTAAAACTACCAAATAATAACATATGCCCTCTGAGTACATAAAAAGCACATTAAGATTGCTGCACTTTCAAAAAACTAAATTTGCTAGAGTAAGTATAGTCAATCTCCATTACAACCTGTCCCTTTTTCAGTAACACCACAAACACAGTCATATCCCTCTGCTTGTGTATTTTAGCCTATATTTTATGTAATGCGAAGGTCACCCAGAATGTTCTTAAACCTTCATCACTCTAAAACAATGACAAGCAGAAGTGTATTCTCTCTGTATCAACATACTGCTTGGTAAAATAAATGATTAATGGGAAAAGACTCTGAGGAATTACAAAACCCTATTTTCCTGCTTCTTGTGCCTTATACCTCTGGGAAGAACTTCTCTGGACAAGGCCTTTAAAACAGGCCCTGGGAGAAAAAATTCAAAAAACACTATCTATGCAAAATTATAATCAATGACATTCAGACACCTTATTCTTCAAGTCATAAGTCATCATTGAAATTGTTACAGTTTGTCTAGCTACTCACTAAAGAAATACAACCACTCAGGCTGGATACTAAATCAAATAAAATTTAATACTCTCTGAAATCACCATAATTTCAAGGTAAATATAAACGGAAAAACCATAAGTAATACTGATTAACTCGAGTACATATAAAAAAAATTTTTTTTTTTTTTGGACAGGCAGAGTTAGGCAATGAGAGAGAGAGAGACAGAGAGAAAGGTCTTCCTTCTGTTGGTTCACCCCCCAGATGGTCGCCACGGCTGGCGCGCTGCGCCGATCCGAAGCCAGGAGCCAGGTGCTTCCTCCTGGTCTCCCATGCAGGTGCAGGGCCCAAGGAGTTGGGCCATCCACCACTGCCTTTCCAGGTCACAACAGAGAGCTGCACTGGAAGAGGAGCCACTGGGACAGAATCCAGCACCCCAATCGGGACTAGAACCCGGGTTACCGGTGCCGCAGGTGGAGGATTAGCGTAGTAAGCCGTGGCACTTGCCGAGTACATTTAAATTTTTATAGGAAAGTTTTGGTATAAAGCAAAAAATAAACTCAAAAGAAATCATTTTCCTATTAAAGTTGTGAATTGACATCACAGTATCAAGAATTTTTTAAGCAACAGAAATAGAAACTTTGGATTTTGTTTTTGAATAAATCTTTACATTACTGGAAATCTAGGTAAGCTATAAAACAAAACAAGAATAAATTTTTCTTTTTGTCATGAAATTATTCTTAAAACTTTTTAATTGTACAATTTTGTTTGTTTTCCAAAACCTTTACATTTTCTTTTTATTTTATTTATTTATTTGTTTATTTTTGCCAGGCAAAGTTAGACAGTGAGAGAGAGAGACACAGAGAGAGTTATAGACAGTGAGAGACAGAGAGAAAGGTCTTCCTTCCATTGGTTCACCCCCCAAATGGCTACTAGGCCAGCATGCTTTGCGGATTTGAAGCCAGGAGCCAGGTGCTTCTCCTGGTCTCCCATGGGGTGTAGGGCCCAAGCACTTGGGCCATCCTCCACAGCACTCCTGGGCCACAGCAGAGAGCTGAACTGGAAGAGGAACAACAAGGACTAGTACCCAGCGCCCCAACTGGGACTAGAACCTGAGATGCCAGCGCCGCAGGCGGAGGATTAGCCAAGTGAACCACGGAGCCGGCCAAACCTTTACATTTTCAAACCAAATACAACCCAGGTTTGGTAGCAAGAATATAAATTATTATGACTTTATTTTTTAAGAGTTGTTTATTTATTTGTTATAGATAGACACACATGAGAGAGAGAGAGAGAGACTATTCCATCCACTGTTTCATTCTCTAGATGGCCACAACAGCCAGGATTGGGCAGCCAGAGCCAGCCAAGAGCCTGGAACTCCATTTGGGTATCCTTTAAGGGGTGTCAGGGATCCATGTACTTGGGCCACCCCTGTTGTCTTTCCAGGCACACTAGCAGGAAGCTGAATAAGAAGTAGAACACACAGGTATTGAATTGGCACTCAAATGGGATGCTGTTGTTGGCAGGCAGCAGCTTAACCTGCTGCACAACAATGCTAACCCAAGAATATGACTTTTCTTAGGCTTTTCCCTTTTAGACATGAAACAAAATGTGTTCAGAGAAAAATAAAGACATAAATAAGCAGGACAGTAGTACAGACTATCTGTCAAAAGAATATTGTCCACACTCTCCAAACCAGTGGATTAAGGCATGCAAGCAATTACACAATTGTCTTTGAATATCTCAAATGGCTTTCTATGGTGCTGTAAAAAAAAAAAAAAAAATTCTCTTCCCAGAGAGCCAAGACATTATAAAGCCAGGTTATTGAAATAATTCACTGGGAGAATGAAGCTTATTTGTTTGTTACAGGACCCCAAGGCATGTCTGGCATATAAAACTCTTACCCAAATATGTTACATATGTGTCAGATGATTTGGGGAGTTTCTAAGTATGCTTTAGTGACACTAAACATAAGGTGTCCTGGGCATTCTAGGGTAAACAAGAAAACGAGTGGCCCTACAAGAGGAAAAATAAGGGTTAGGGAAACTCAGAGCGGAAGCTTCCAAGTCTCACACTGCAAGTAGTAGAGGAGACCCTCCTCCTCCCGAGTTTATACAACTGGATACAATCAGGAGACGCAGAGCAGCACTTCTCAAAGGCTGGTCTCCAACCACCTCAGAGTCACCTGTGCCACTTGTAACATAGTACCCACACTTCTGACACCACAGTTGCTTTGCCCAGAGCACAGGAGTATTTTACTTCTTTTTTTTCTTATTTATTTATTCTAAAGGCAGGTAGATTGAAAGAAAGAAAGAAAGAAAGAGACTGACTTGGAAACATATCCTATCTACTAGCTCACTCCCAAAATACCTACAACAGCTAGGGCTGGGCCAGGCTGAAGCTAGTCATGGAGAACTCAATCCAGGTCTTCCACATAGGTAACAGGGACTCACATATTTGAGCCATCATCTGCCCGTTAGCAGGAAGCTGCATTCAGGAGCTAAGCCAGGATTCGAATCTAGGCACTCCAGTATGGAATTTGAGTATCCCAAGTGGTATCTTAATTGTGTGCCAAACACCCACTCTTCAGTAACATTTGGAAAATCTCCCTGGGGATTTCTATGTGTACCAAATGTTGAGAGGCACTACATGATATCCATGATGATAAAATTGCAAGCTTCCACATTTGGGGAGCTGGGTTCAAATCTCAGCTCTCTCAGATAAAAAATAGACAATGCCTACCTCACAAGAACATGTGTAAACCATAATTTAAATAAGATAATGTTTGTGAGCCATGAAGAACAGGTTCTCCATAAATGGTAGTGCGTGCTACTGTTCCACATTAGCTTCCTCAACACACATGTACATCCTCAACCTGGCAACCTCTGGTTCTTCAAGGGGGTGAAAATCAGAATTCTTAGAAAGGATATGAGGCACCTGAGTTTTCTGCCTGTTGATGCAGGTACCAAAACATTCCTACTGTAACATCATCAGTATCCTCTTTGCAAACCAAAGTGCAACATGAATCAGGGCTCTCATTTATTTACGAATGCTCCAAAAGTGATGGACTTCTGAGCTTTGGTGAATTAGGAGTCAAGGATGATTTGCATAATGTTTAGAAAGCTCAAAAACTTTGTATTTTGTCTAAAAGAATTGTGATTCTCCAAGGTTTTCCCAACTGTGCCAATTTGGCTGAGACTACTTGCATGGATTGCCAGCCTGCATCCAGATTTCTCAGTCTAATCTTTGGCAAGATACTACTAACTCCAATTTCAGGACCAAGTGGCTGGCAACAGCCCAACAGCCCAAATGTGTGCTTCTGCCAAATCAGCACCGGCCAGGAAAAGCCTTCAAGAATGTGAAACAAAGAGAGTCCCTCCCCAACTGCAAAACTCAACTGAGTCAGCCACCCTGCTGCTGGTCAAAGGGACATCCTCATCTCTCCAGTCCAGGAGAGGCTATGAGCAAAGATGCCACGAGAGGCAAAGTGGAAACATAGTGGATAATTTCCACAATGTCCTGCAATTCAGATATATAAAAAAGGAGGAGAGGGAAATAGGTCAAATTAGATCATGTCATATAAAATAATACCCCAGGGATAGGTAAGTCTTTTGTCTGAATGGGTCATATATTTAGAGATTATGTAGATGGCAGAAGGTGAAGTGTGGACTCTTAATTATGTGAATAATTGATCAGTACTTACAGTTCAGTTAACCAGTTCACTTGAAGTTCTAAATTATCTTTCTGTACTACCTACCTTAATCAATAGACCATAAAATTGCCAAATCTTCACTTTATTTTATAATCTATGCTAATAAATATAACAGTGGCAGCAGAACCAGTAAACTTCACAGTTCTGAACATAATTATTTTATATTGCCACTTTCAAGCCTCAGAATGCTAATGATAAAGACGTTTAGCCACAGCAGTCACATATATATGAACCAACTTGATCCTGCTACTCAGATTGAAAAAAGCAAAATGCAAAACATACCACCGCACCTGGAACTCAGCTATAATTAGAATATATGCTATTTTTTGCCTTTTTTTCAAAAGCCATGAACTATTTAATCATAAACAGGGAGAAATGATATTATTACTTTCTATTTCATTACAATTCAACTAATTTGGCAATTTATTAACAGCTTCTCTTTTGTTCCCAGGCTATTTTCAAAATTTGCCCTGAAAGGTAACATTCCATCTCTCAGTCCCAATAGCCTTGGGTTTGACAAATTCAGTTTTCTTGTTTCAGGCTTAATAGCATTTTCACCTACAGCTATTCAAAGACTCCTAGTAATGCAGAAAAATTTTTCTGAAATTCAATGAGAAAATAATTCAGTGTAAAAAAATGGAACTTCATCCGTACTGCCAATTAAATACACAAAGTATTGCAAATATTAGAGGGTAGATGTGCATATTTTAAAATGCATGCAGGTTAATTAAAAGATCAGAGCTGTAGAATTTAGTAATGTTTGGTTCACATCTTTAGGATTCAGGCATAAGATGTCCTTTGCCCTATATAATCAGAAGAGTAAATTGTGTTTGGCTAGACAGGCCATATTAAATCACCATTGAAAACACCTGAAGCTAATTATCTCAAGGGACACCAAAATAACTAGTCGAAAGATGAACATTTTTAATCACCTTTTTTTGGTTTTCCTCAATGCCAAGCAACTACCTGGATTCATTTTACTACAGACTTGGCTAAATAATATTCGTTGAACATGTAAAGAGCCAAGGTACCCAAGCCCCTCAGTTGCTTTGACATCAACTTAACTCAAACACAATATGCATATTTTCAATGAATTTACTTTGGATTCATTTTTATATATGAAACATGGTCAGTGTTCCATGAACACATTTTCAGAGGAAAGATTGCTATAAATATGATGTGATAATGACTGGAATGTTTCGGGAAGGACAGGAGGAGAAAAGAAGGCAAGTGCAAACTCTCATAAAATTTAAAATAAACTGTGAACTAAGACTTGGCATTTCATCATTTTTAAACCAAAATCTAATTAGTAAGTTCTGTCCTTTAAAAGAATGTCTCAAGCTTTTCCTTAAATAAATATTCAATTCAAGCTTTGAAAGAGTAATACATGAGAATGTTGCTATTGTAATAAATTCAGATTTCAAATTTTGAAAAAAATGGAATTAGGAACAGCATAGTTAGATAGATAGACAGGTAAATCGATAGACAGGCAGAGAGACAGAAGAGATAATTTGATAGGTAGATATACCGGAGAAGTCTCATTTATAAAATATAGGTTTTGAAAATGGATCCCTATTAATTTTTCTAATCTAAGCCTCCTTTAAAAAATGAATTTCAGATTCTTATGGTAAAAGAAAGCTGTAAACATGAAAAAAAATGTTTAAACAATGAAAAAGAAAATATATCAACCTCATAAAATAATTTCCATGACTGAGCTTTAAAATTTAGTCTTGAGTTTCTTGGAGTCAAAGACAAAGTTCGTTTAAAGGACATTACGTATTCTTATTTATTATAATAAAATAAAACAATAGCTCTTTAAAAAATAAGATTTTTTTCTCAAACCAAATTTAGAAGTGACAGCATATTAGTTGCCATATAGGGCATAATGAAAGGGTAATAGATAAAATATCACTGATGATTTTACAAACATGAAACAAAAACAAATATATTTTTATATTACTACTACTTATATTGAGATTCGATGTAACACAAGACATAATAATTAGACCTAACCCATGGCTTTATGTCAATGTAATGAATAAACCAAACTAATACTTGGTTTTTAGGAATATGTATCTTTGAAGTCTATTCATTACTAGTTGAATGATATTATAAATATTTGCTAAGCTTCTCTAAGACAGTTTAGCCATTTTCCAAAATGGAATAATGATATCTATGAATAAATATGATGCTTGATTTGATAATTTAAAAAATAAATCATACAAAGCATGCAGCCTTTTCTCTTATAGCACATAAATATAGAAACTTTCTTATCAATTCTCTGTGAAGAATATAACTTGGAATTAACGTTTTAGATAGATTGAAGTCATCCTGCCTCTTCATCTCTCATTTAGAAGCTATAAAATTGTCACTTCTTTTTAAATCCTGGGAATGCTTAGATTATATTAATATTATGTTTGGCTATTGATAGCAAATACTTGTATGAAAGTCCAGAGATTTTGTTCTGAGATTAAGACATAAAACACTTCAGACTTTTTACATTCGAAAATAATTTTCTCAAAACTCTAGCTCAGTTTTCTACAAGTATGTCCAAGCTGCACCTGATAATAAGTTGGCCTCATTTCTTTGTATGTTTGCCCTTGAAGAGCCCTCCTAGGATGATAGGAGGGCCTTCTCCTAGCGTTAAGGATAGACTTTGGGAAATCTTAACATTATCTCTATTCCTGGGCATTGAGGAAGGTTAGTAAGAATGATTTGACAAATAGAAGCTGATGTAAGCATGGGAGTTCTGTGTTTTATTAATTCCAGAGTCATTAAGTTAGTAAATGAAAAATGTGAATGTTAGTAAATGTAAAAGTTAGTAAGAGTAAAATGAAATAGAGAAAATTAAACCATAAAATAATCTATCTTGGGGCTGGCACTTTGGCATACCAGGTAATGCCACCTGCAGTGCCAGCATCCCATATGGGCGCTGGTTGGAGTCCCAGCTGCTCTACTTCCCATCCAGCTCTCTGCTATTGCCGGGGAAAGCAGCAGAAGATGGCCCAAGTACTTGGGCCGCTGCACCCACATGGACGATCCAGAAGAAGCTCCTGGATTTGGATCAGTGCAACTCCAGCTGTTGCAGTCAGTTGGGGAGTGAACCAGCAGATGGAAAACCTCTCTCTCTCTCTGCCTCTTCTCTTTATGTAACTATGACTTTCAAATACAATAAATAAATCTTTAAAAAAATAATCTATCTCACTTGTAGGCAGCAGTTAATGGCTTAGAAGAAGCAACAAACAGTGAAAAGAATTCGAACTATAACAGAAAGACTTCAAAAAGTTTGTGGAAAACCAAATTAAAAAATAACAAGCATTTTCTACAAACTTTTTGAAGACATTGCCTGTAGTAAAGGAATACCTATTTTCTCAACCCAACTCTACTCTTTTCTAGAATTTGGACCAAGTTAGTCAAATTTACTGGATGTCAGCTTCTTTAGTTTGTGGCAAAAATTGAGGGTGAAATACTCAAAGCTTCTAGCACAATCCTGAAATTTACCAGACATTCAATATTATTATTGCAACATGCTAAAAGTGCAGAAACTGAAAAACTTTTTTTAAGAATTTGTGAATAACTTGGCAAAAACTATTTTTTAAAAATTTAAATAAAACATTAGCAGTTGAGCTAAATATCTAAGGCTTTCCACTGTAAACTTCTGTTTTTTATGATTCCCTCACAATTTTAAGAATATTTAATGAAACCAAAAGTATGTAAATAGAGCTCTTGGCTCTATATAAATATATATTTTATATATATATATTATATATATATATATATATATATATAAATAGAGCTCTAATCATTGTGGGCATTTGAAAAGTGAACCCCCCATCCCTTCTCTCACACTTAAAAAAATTAAATTGAAATAGATGCCTCTTTGGAGGCTTTCTTATTGATGAGGAGAGTGGAAAACTGCTCTTTAAGTAATCAGAAATAATTGAAATTCATGTTATTGGGATACAGTTAAATTTGTGTAACAGAAAAAATAGAAAATATTTTTAAAGTCACAGAAATGCTTTACTATGATTGGCTAAGATTAATTAGAGAATAATCTCACTAAATAAAGGAACACACCTACAGATGGAGAAAGAGCTAAAATTAAAAGAACTACTAATTCTCTAAAAGGACTTTTTGTTTTAGGAAAGTATTTTCCTGATGCTATATGTGCAATGCTAGTTCTTCATTTTTTATAGAAAGCTTTTATTTAATAAATATAAATTTCATAAATATGACTTTGGGATTATAGTGGTTCTTACACCCTACCCTCCATCTCACCTCCTACTCCCTCTCCCATCTCGTTCTTCATTAATATTCATTTTCAATTATCTTTATATGCATAAGATCGACTCTATACAAGTAAAGATTTTAACAGTTTGCACCCACACAGACACACAAAGTATAAAGAACGGTTTGAAGACTAGTTTTACAGTTAATTCTCATAGTACAACACATTAAGGAGAGAGGCCCTATATGGGGAGCAAGTGCACAGTGACTCCTGTTGATGATTTAACAATTGACAATTTATGACATCAGTGATCATCCAAGGCTCTTGTCATGAGCTGCCAAGGCTATGGAAGCCTCTTGAGTCCACAGACTCTGACATTATTTAGTCAGGACCATAATCAAAGTGGAAGTTCTCTCCTCCCTTCAGAGAAAGGTACCTCCTTCTTTGATGGTCCATTCTTTCCACTGGGATCTCACAGAGATCTTTCATTTAGGAAAGAGTGTCTTGGCTTTCAATACCTGAAATGCTCTCATGGGATTTTTAGACAGATCTAAATGCCTTAAGTGCTGATTCTGAGGCCAGAGTGCTGTTTAGGGCATTTGTCATTCTATGAGTCTGCTGTGTGGCCTGCTTTCCATGTTGGATCGTTCCTCCTTTTTAATTCTATTTATTATTATTAGCAGACACTTGGTCTTATTTATGTGATCCCTTTGACACTTTATCCTATCTTTATGATCATTTATGAATTTAAACTGATCACTTTAACTAGTATGATGGCACTGATACCTGCCAACTTAATGGGATTTGGAGTCCCATGGCACGTTTCTAGCTTTACCATTAGGGGTAAGTCCTAGGGAACCTATGCCAAACTGTACATCTCCTCCCTCTCTTATCCCCACTCTTATTTTTAACAGGGATCAATTTTAAATTGGATTTCAAAACCCAAGAATAATTCTGTGTTAAGTAAAGTATTCAACCAATGGTATTAAGTAGAAAAAGAAAATACTAAAAAGAATAAAATAGTAAGCTGTTCCTCAACAGTCAGTGTGAGGGCTTCTCATAGTGTCAGTTTCATTTCTACAGGTTTCCTTTTAGGTGCTCAGTTAATTGTCACCAGTCAGAGAGAACATATGATATTTGTCCCTTTGGGACTGGCTTATTTCACTCAGCATGATATTTTCCAGATTCCTCCATTTTCTTGCAAATGACCAGATTTCATTGTTTTTACTACTGTGTACTATTCCATAGAGTACATATCCCATAATTTCTTTATCCAGTCTACTGTTGATGGGCATTTGGGTTGATTCCATGTCTTAGCTATTATGAATTGAGCTGCAATAAACACTGAGGTTCAGACAGCTCTTTTATTTTCCAATTTAATTTCCGCTGGGTAAATTCTGAGGAGAGGGATGGCTGGGTCGTATGGTAGAGCTACATTCAGATTTATGAGGTATCTCCAAACTGTCTTCCATAGTGGCTTTACCAGTTTAACGCTAGTTCTTTAACATCCTCCATTTAAAAAAAAAAAAAAGCCACATAAGATTGGAAATGCCGTATTTCCATTTTTCACAGGCATCATGGAATTAATATAGTGAAGGTTTTCAGAAGTCCTGAATGTAAAGAAATCTATTAACAATCCTAGGACCTCCAAGAGTATAACTATAGAATGCATCCATAAGTAACACTTCTTCCAGCAGAAATCACTTTTCATGGGGGCACATTTGGAAAGATACTGCTCTAAGGCAAGAGAAGCATGTGGCATATAAAAATGAGGTATGGCTCATGTCTTGTTGTCAATCCCAAGAATTAACCAACAAAAGGTTAATATTTGCATAGTCACAGAAATAAGCCAATAGAATTTGCAAAACCAGAATTCTGTTTTTTGTAAAATAAATATACACCGATATTGAAATTCATGCTCTTCAGTCTTTATTAGAATGCGAAAAAAAAAAAAAAGGATTCAGCATCATGTTAAGAAACAGGACTCAGTTGTCAAAAGAAACAAAGGAAATACAGGGTCTTCAGAAATTTCAGTGAAATCCATATTGTGAAATAATTACACATTGTGCTGACTGTGATGTTGCCTGCAACAATGGCATTTGATATATGAGCTGGTTCTTGTCCTGGCTGCTCCACTTCTGATTCAGTTCCTTGCTAATGGCCTAGGAAAGGTAGCAGAGGATGGCAAAAGTACTTGGGCTCATGCCCCCAGGTGGGAGACCTGAAAGAACCTCCTAGCTCCTGGCTTCAGATAGGCCCAGCCCCAGCCATTACAGCCATCTGGGAGTGAATCAATAGATGGAAGATTTCTCTCTCTCTCTCTCTCTCTCTCTCTCTCCCTCTCTCCCTCTCTCCCTCTCTCCCTCTCTCCCTCTCTCCCTCTCTGTAACTCTTTCAAAATAAATAAATCTTTAAAAGAATAAAAGAATAAAAGAGAGATCTTCTATCCTCTGGTTCATTTCCCAAACAGCTTCAATGGCCAGAGTTGGGACGATCTGAAGCCAAAAGCCAGAAGCTTTTTCCAGGTTTCTCATGTGGGTACAGGGGCCCATGCACTTGGGCAATCCTCTTCTGTCTTCCCAGGCACAAAAGCAGGGATCTAGATAGGAAGTAGAGCAGCCAGGACTTGAACTGGTGCCCACATGGGATGGCAGCACCACAGATGGCGGCTTTATATTCTATGTCACAACACTGGCTCCTAAAATTTTTGTGCCAAAATAAACTTTTCTTTCAATTCCATTTTCCCTGGAACTTTTTTGCAGTGCCCTCACAAGTAACTACATAAGGAACTTGAGTGAAAAATGATAGGCTGAAGAAGTTGCAAGTAGTATCTCTTCTCTTCATAACCCAAGTTATGGCAAAGCAAATAAACTCCCAAGAGTACTTTGCTTGTTTGCATGCTTTTTGTTTGTTTAATTCAGAAACCTTTCATCCTCTTAAGGACATGTATAATGAATTTCTCATGTCCAGGAAACAATTGCCACAGCTTCCATTAATATATGGTAAATATAGTTAACGGGAGACTTTCATTGAAAATGCAGCTTTAGAGTCTCAATGTCCATTTGATGGAAAGTAGTGAGGGGAAAAAAATCAACGTCAATGTTGACAGTAAGTCTTCATCTAGTCCTTCTTTCCTTTAATCTCAAGAGATTTCTATGGATTATTAGGAAGAAAATTGACATGATTTCTGAGCACAAAGGAATAAACCTTGCTCCCTCTAAGGTAAGGCAACTCTTAAATATCCCCATGCTGCAAGCCTCCTGCAACTCTGGCTGCCAATAGGATTGCCCCACTGCGTTTCACATCCAGTGACCTAGCAGGAAAAACTGAGAGAGGAAGCTTACCAGCCTTCCTATAGTTAAAGAGGTGGTTTCCATCTACAGCATCTGCTACATTGATAAGCAAAAGCATATGGATAGGCATGTTTAGAGGGACTAGAGTTATTTATATTCACAATGGAATGTCCCTATATTGGGGTCTTAACATAGCATAGGAAATCCTCTTATGATGCTATGCCTAAAGTCCCATTTGTTCACATAGATGAGTGAAGAGTCATTTTTACTGAAAAAGTTATGCTCAAATTGAGATCACTATGATAAACTGGATCTAGGGGGAAAGTCTCCTATTTTATGACAGCAGCACTTTCCACACATTTTATGTTAATATCCCATGCTGGCAAAGTACTTAGTCCTATTTTTAGATGATTTTTAAAGAGAAAGGTACACACTTTCTCTATAAGCTTTTTTTTTTTTAAAAAAAAAAAGGCCTCCTTAGACATTTTTGTGTTTAGAAATTGGGTCAATGAAGGAGAACGAAATATTAAAAATACTTCAAGAGGAAAGGGAGCATAGCCATACAAATTAATGTCATGATCATTTTATTATATCAACTACATTAGTTACAGTAGTTGCAAGTTGCAGTAGTTGCACAGAACTTACAAGAGATATATCTGAAAGAAAACACCCAAGCCCTATCTGAAACTTTACCATATGAATGTTTATATGTATTTTCAAGATATTAGAAAAGATATTGGTACTTAACTTATTTTGTTTTCATGATGATCACTATGTATATATTATTGAAAGTGAGCATATATTATTGCACTTTATTTTTACTGTCCATGATTACTATCACCCTAACTACTTCATATAAGAAAATGTATGGAGAAAGTAATGGAAGAATATTCCTTCACTTGGTTCTCTGACTGTGGACGTGAGACCCTGACTACATAAAAAGTTCCCAAGGGTGACTTTTTTCTTGGCTAGCTTGCTCTCTCATTTTCCCCAACTTAAAGTTTCAAGTTTACTGAGAAGTGAGTAGGAAAGGAATAAAGTTTTCAGACAATAACCTGAAAGGTAAGATGTAATTTCCATCACTCTGACATAATGCTCTAATTGTTTTTATTATGGATGAATTTTCCCAATTTCTTCTTCTACTCATTTAAATCATTCTCATCCTGTAAGACCTAAAATCTACTTTATGTACAAATTATATGCACAAGGAGCTATATCCACCCAATTGAATTATAAATTCCCAAGGGATAAGAATTCATGTTTGGGAGTTGGATGACTCTTGTAAGAATGCAATATACAGAAAGTATGGAGGACAGCAAACACTGTGTACAGAGTAGTCATATTTATTTGTTTGACCTTTCTTGAATGGTAACCCCAATTAAATAACTTCTGCTGATTCTATAGTGTTCCATATAGTATTTTATTCTTTAGGAATTTCATAATGGCTGTAGACTACAACATAAATGTGGGGCAGAAATGATGTAATGATTAACATATACCCTTTGCCTCTGGGTTTATGTGGCAATACCCAATATTTATTGATTATTTTTACTTATGAGACACTTGCTAAGTGTTTGATTTAGAATCTTAGTCATACACACACACACATATACATACACAAGAACAATGTATTAGGCATTGTTGTTATTGCTCTTTTACAGATAAGAAAACTAGTGGTTAAAAAAAAGTGGAGGACTCAAGATCAGAATCAATCCAGGTATGTCTGACTCCAAGCTCCTATACATCAAAATAATATCAAGGAACGTACTATACTGGGGCTCAGAGGCTTATGCTGTGCTGTGAAGTCGGCATCTCTTATCAGAGTGCCTGGTTCAAGTTCCAGCGACACTGCTACCACTTCTGTTCCAGATTTCTGCTACTGTGCCTGGAGGCAGCAGATGATAGTTCAAGTACTGGAATCCCTGCCATTCATGCGGTAGACCCAAATGAAGAACCTGGCTCCCTCCTGAGTTTGAACTGGCCCAGTCCTGACTGATGTGGGCATTTGGAGAGTATACCAACACATAGAAGAACTCTCTTCCTCTCTCTCTCTCTCTCTCTCTCTCTCTGCCCCCTCCTTCTCTGCGCTCAAATAAATAATCTTTTAAAAATGAACATAGTATTGAGTTGATATCTAAAATTAAACTAGAATAATAAAATCAATTTAAATAATTCAAATGTTAACTGAATTATTTGTAGTGCACCAGATGATATAAAAATGCATATTTATCTAAGATAAAAGAAAGGAAATAAGAAGTATCATGGAAAGCAGAGGGTTGTTTTTGAAAATGTGTATCAAAAAAGACTTCTTCAAAGAGGTGGGGATGTCAGAAGGCAAGCTACAGATAAAAACTATGACACTCTGAAACAGAAATGCTCACTTCAGGGAAACAAACATAATTGCACACAGATAGAAGGTGTCAAATACTCACAAGTATTTTTTAAACATTTATTTATTTGAGAGACAGAAGGAAAGACAGATTTCATATGCTGTTTCACTCTCCTAATGGTCAGGCTTGGGCCAGAGCCAAACCCAGGAGCCAGGAACCCAATCCATGTCTCCTACATGGGTGGCAGCAACATAGCCACTTGAGCTATCAGTTAACTCCCAGTGTCTGCATTAGCATAAACTTGGAGTGAGAAGGTACAGCCAGGAATCCAACCCAGGTACTGTCATATGCGACATAGTTCTCTTACGTTCTAGGCTAGATACCTGCTGAGCACTTTTGAAAACTCCTGATTCTGGCTGCAGGAGATACGTAAAGGGATAGGGAAGTCTTGAACAGTACAGTAAGGAATATTATTCACATAGTATTCCATAAGGAACATAAGGTCAATCTGTGCTTTCGGATAAATTGATGTGCTCTAAAGTAAAATAAACAGATCTAACAGTTGTGTTACATTGGGTTAGCACTAGGAGTGATTGAATGTGAAGAAATCAGTTAATCCAATTCTCTAGGTAAAAATAATGAAAGTATGGATTACAGGGAACTGCATCTTGCAGAATGCATTCCATGGGCCAGAGTGCAAAGGAAGAGAGTCCTTTCCAAGATAATATCAACACTGTGACTTGAGTAATGGCAAATTACTTGGTTTGAGAAGATGATAGTATTTATTTGGTATTTGTTAAGTTGTATGTGCCATCCAGACACTTAGAACTCTCTGGCCACTAAGGGTCTCCCTGGGACTGATTCATTAGTGAGCACTTGGGTTATTTGAGAAAAAGGAATTTGAAAATGATCTGGGAAGAGATGATCATGGAAATGCAGGGAATAACTAAATGTTGTTTTAAACCAACACATTTTTCCTTTTCACATCTTATTATTATGGCTTGAGAGTACACCAAACAAATTCTTTTTTTATATAAGCTTTCTCTAACCTGAACCAGCACATATGAAAATTTATTTTCCATGTTTGGTTAATAAAACACAAACATTCTATATTCCTAATATTTAGAAAAGAAAACAGAGAAACCCAGCCCTATAAACTTCAAAGGTCATGAAAAGATATTGAAAATCACGTCTTGAGGCAACAGGAGAAAGCATTCTAATTGATAATTTACAGAATTCCCAGCATCAACTCACAAGTGAGGAACACTAAAGAAACAATGTGCCCTTCCATATTAATTGACTTTAATCCTTTGAGCATTCTGCCTAATGAATAGATCACGTTGAAACAGTGGACAGCTGGATATCAGAGAAGCATGTGATACAACTGCATGGCACACAGATTAATTTACAAGATCAAAAACATAGCTTAGGGGAAGAACTCTTGGAATGGATTACAGATTGGCTTGGGGACAGGATACCAGTGTCAACCAGAGAAGGGGTTTGGTGGCAAACAGCAGTGTATAAGCATGGGCCAGCTCCTGACAGTTGTATGCAGGATTTTCGGAGAGTTTAAATTTTACTTGTTTTAAAAATGAAACTGAGGTTGTAAGTGTGGCTAGATGGAAGAGAAATGATAATTGTTAAGCTAAGAATAGGAATCTCAAATGAGGTCTTCCATAGCAGAACAGTAGCTGTTTGTCCCAGCCCCCAACCAGATACAATAATTCAGAGTAAACATTTAGAAATCTTTATAGCAAGTTGACAGAGTTTTGAAATGACAAATTTTATCACTTCTCAGCCTTTTGGCTAAGATCAAGTAAAATAACAAATTTTAAAAATTCTTGTCTTTTGCCATTTATAATTTGAGAAACACTGGCCTTAAAATATTCCCTTTGGTTGTTAATTAGGGTTGGAGCATGCCATGACTTTAATGTCCCCTACAACACTTATGTCGAATTTTAGTTACTGTATACTTTGCTGATGGCGAAGTGAATCTAGCTATGAGATTATTATTTAAGTTCTTATTTTGGCTATGCTATTACAGAAAACTGTTAGCCATCTCTTTTATAAGGTCTAAAGATTAAATTGTGCGTCCTACAGATTCCTTCATAATAGAATTAGTTTCCTACCTTGAAGAGAATAGAGAAATGAAAGAACAATTTGGGCTTAGAATAGAGAAATGAGGGAGCAAGTCCTAGATCGCTTGCTGACAATAGCAATATCACATGAATACTTAGCAAACCGTTTCAACCATTAGATAACAACTTAAGAAAACATTTACCAGAAGGTCCAATGCCTTCTATAAATTTTAAGAATCGTGTATTTGAAAACACCTCTTAAATATCTAACATGGTGTAGTTTGTTTAACCAGTAAACTTAAGCACAACCATATAAAATGTATAACAGTATTCAGAGCTGGGGTCTTTAAGAGGTGAATAGGCTCCACCTTTGTGAATGAATGAATGAATGACCTTATCCCTGGAGGGGGCCCTGACAAAAGGGAGGTTTGGTCAGATTTCCTTTCTGTGTCCCTCAGGCTCACCTCCTCTCCCACCAATCATGATGTAGCCTGAAGGCCTTCACCAAATTCAGCTTCTCAGTTTTGAACTTCCCAGCCTCCTGAACCATGAGACACATAAATTTCTATTGTTTATAACTGGTCCAGTCTACAGTGTTTTTAGTAAAAGAAAAAAGACTAAAATAGGACAATTGGTTTAGGTCGGGATAACAGGTTTGAGATTTTGTAGCAAAACATTTTTCCAGAGAATTCTCATGGACAGGGAAAAAAGAAACAAGAATGATGTTTTCAGAATCTTACGAAGGAATAACTCAGGAGACCTTGTCTGGGGCCTAGGAATCTGCATTTTTAGAAGTTTTCATGGTGACTCTTAAAAAGGTTTGGAAACTCATTACAAGGAATAAAATTTTTTAAAAAGAGAATGAAGAAATAGAAGTGGAGGAGAAAGGGAAAATGATATGGTAAATGGAAGAACATTGAAGGGAAAAGCAGAATGGATGGAAGGTTCTAGGGCAATACAATATGTATATGAGGGTTCCTTGGTTAGAATCATAAGTCTCAAAATTCTGAATTGTACAACTGGGGACAAAACAATAGAAAGTGTGAGGCATCTTATTAATAAAACATGTTCCTGCTATGGGGGGGCAGGGTTGTGGTAGCTACCATCATGGTGAACAACCTGGGAGTCTGGGCTCACTTCTAAGTGAACTTTCTCCTACAGCCCCTCCAGCGTCCTGAGAACATGAGCTCCTATGGAGGAAAACTGCCCCCCTCATCCCCTCATTTGTCTTCCCTTTCCTTGCCTACTACCTCCCTGATTCTCTTTTCACTGTCCTCTTTCTCTCTTTCAACATTTCTTTCATTCATTCCCCTTCTCCCTTTCAGTTTCTTACTTTCGCACTCAGCTTTCTTTCATTTTCTTTCACTTTTCCAGTTCCAGTATGTGTACCTCCTCAGGGCCAAGATAGTGTGAGACACCTGAGGATGAGGGGACAACTCAGGCACCAACCATGCCTTCAGCTACTAGGATGATGGTCCAGGCAATCGATTAATTGATAAACCAGTAAACTCTTCCTCCAATACCATTTCTTGGTGTGTCATCTGCTTATTTCTTTCTCTTCCTTTCCCTTTATTGCCAACCACCCTAAAATCAAATTCTTTACCCTTTGAGAACCACATTTGATGCCACAGGTTACTAAAATTTAGCACTAGAGCTACTCTTCTGCAGACATAAATCCCGACTGAAATTTGCTTTACTAGGGAAAGGGGTTTTTTTCCTTTGGCTTCCATCAGCTGAGATCTTTCTTGTTCTCACATGGTGACCTGAACTGCCTCACACATTAGCCATTCTACTTTGCTGTGTTCAAAGTAATGCTCAGTACTACTGCCTTGCTTTAGAACTCAAGTCTTACAGATTGCATGCCTCATAACTATTCTAACCTTCAGGCACTCATTCTGTGCAAATATTGATATACATATTTATATTTCTCCTACTTTGTTATCTACCACTGTGTTGTAAATTATCCCAAGGTTTAAAAGCTTAAAACACCAAAAATGCACTAGTTCACATTTTTGCATGGGTCAGGAAGCCAGGGACGTGTTAACTGGCTGTTCCCAATTCAGGAACTCCCAGAGCATTGCAGTTATGATGACAGCTGGGGCTGCAGCCATTTGAAGGCTTGATTGGGGACAAGGAGTCAATTTCCAAGACAGCTCAACTGCATGACTGTTGGCTAGAGACCTCTATTGCAGGTTCTTGACAGGAGGTCTTCATACCTCCCTACATGGACCTCTCATAAGGCCACATAAATGTCTATACATGGCAACTAGCTTCCACCAGAAGATCCAAGAAAAGAAGGAAACAGAAGTCCCAAAGCTTTTTGTGACCTAGTATCAGAAGATGTATATGATCACTTCTACTTTATTTACTTGTTCTGAGTCACTAAATCCAGACATACACACAAGGGGAGGAAAATTAGGCCCCACCAGTACAATGAAGGAGTAGCAATAATATAGAGCAAATGACATCTAAATTCATATCATTATCCTCTGTATCTAAGTCACTGTTACACTGCTTAATACAATTGCTACTTTCTTCTGAAATCTGTTAATAATCCATCCAATACATATGTAATTCTGAGATAAAAATCTCACTCATTTTAAATAATTTAACATTTTCGTTTTTTAAAGATTTTTTTTTATTTGAAAGACAGAGTTACAGAGAGGCGGAGGCAAAGAGAGAGAGAAAGAGAGAGAGAGAGAGAGAGAGAGAGAGAGAGAGAGGTCTTCCATCCACTGGTTCACTCCCCAATTAGCCGCAACAGCTGGAGCTGCACCGATCCAAAACCAGGACCAGGAGCTTCTTCCAGGTTCCCCATGAGGGTGCAGAGGCCCAAGAACTGGGCCATCTCCCACTGCTTTCCCAGGCCATAGCAGAGAGCTGGATCAAAAGTGGAGCAGCTGGGACTCCAACTGACACCCTTATGGGATGCCGGCACAGCAGGAGGTGGCTTTACTGGATATGCCACAGTGCTGGCCCCCAAGACGTTTCCTTTTATGATCACTTTCTCTTTCTCTCTGATACCATCCCTCTTCAGTAAGTCTACATCAATTTGACCAAAAAAAGAAAAAAAAAAAAAAAAAAAACAGCATTTGTCCTAAGAAACCATGACAATTGCCCTCCCATTTCTGTTGTGAATTCACCAATACTTATCAAATCAAGTGTATAGCACTGCTCCTTTTTATTTATTTATTTATTTGACAGGTAGAGTTAGAGACAGTGAGAGAGAGAGACAAGAGAGAAAGGTCTTCCTTTTCTGTTGGTTCACTCCCCAAATGGCCACTACGGCCGGCGCAGCGCCAATCCGAAGCCAGGAGCCAGGAGCTTCCTCCTAGTCTCCCATGTGGGTGCAGAGGCCCAAGCACTTGGGTCATACTCCACTGCTTTCCCGGGCCACAGCAGAGAGCTGGACTGAAAAGGAGCAACCGGGACTAGAACCCAGCACCCATATGAGCTGCCGGCACAGCAGACGGAGGATTAGCCTAGTATGCCATGGTGCCAGCCCCTAGCGCTGCTTCTTGGAATCAAGCTTTTCCTCCAAACTAAAACTCCTATTTCCTCTTTCCTCTATCATGTCAACAAAAGAATTATTAGCCATGCTTCAAGAGAAGTCATGATCAATCAATCTGAAGTTCAGATAAAACACAGGCAGCAGAGGAAGTATTGTTATAAGTCTACAGGAATGTCTTCTGACCGGACACTAAATGGAAGAAGGACCATATCTCTTCTGTTGACTGATGGATAACCAGTACCTAAAACAGTGCCTGGCACATAGGGGCTCATAAACAAAATTTACTACCATAACAACAAATAAAAATGAGTGAGTAGGTAAGCGAGTCAAACGATGTATTATCTGTAGAATTCACCTTGAAAGGTTGCCACTGACAAGTATGATGCTCTCATTCCCCCACTCTTCCCCAGGCTGCAATAATGTAACTAATCACCTTACATATTCTCTCAGAGCCAATCTATTATTCATTTTCATGTTCTCATTTATCCATCATTCATTCACTTTGAAGCAGGAACATGTGAATAACAAACTTAGGAGCCATTTTACTCAATTGAAAACTAAATTCCCATAACTTTAATTGTGACATCCAAGAGAAAACATATAACATTATTAAAAATGTTGGCTTTGTGGGACACATAGCTTAGGTAGTCTGAAAAAAATCACATCATTGATCCTCATGTAACAGACACATTCAGTAATATCAATCAAATTAGAGCCCCTGTTTTGTTTTCTATCCAAAACATGAGTTTATTTCATTTGTTCAACAAATGATTTGTTATGTCTTCCATGTAGCTAGCTAAGAATAAGAAAAAAATAGCTACTGTCTCATTCAAGAAACTCAGTTCTAGGACATACCAAACAAACCAAAATGTGATTACAACTAATTTCCCAGTCAAAATAAAATTTTACAATTAAAAACAAGAAAAGAAAATATGACCCAATTAATAATATGCAGATAAAAATTTCTCCCCTACAACTGAAGAGAAAGTATATTGACATAAGTTAAAAATGAGTGCTTCGTGGCTGTGTAAAATCACTCAGTGCACACTGAATGGTCATAGAGTGTGCTGACTGTGCCCTTGCTTTTGGAGGCTTTCCTCTGTTCCTATCTTCTGCAAACCAGTTCCATGCAGCTTCCACCCATGCCAAAATGGGAAGGCATTTGACAGGATATCATCTACATGGATAAATGTTGTCTGGAATAATTTGAAAGTACAAGTTAATCAATCTGCATCTATGAAAGGAGTTACTTTATTTAAATTTGGACATTTTAGAGTAGAAGCTATCAAGCCCCTCCAGGATTCAGAAGGGCCATTTCAAAGTGCATGATTTGACTGAAGGAAAGGAAGTAAGTATGTCAATGAGATATTTGCACATCCATTCACAATATTTGTGCATGCACTCACAATAACCAAGATATGGAATCAAACTAGGTGCCCATCAACAGATGAATGGGTAAAGAAACTGTGGCATATAGGCACAATAGAATATTATCTGACTTAAAAATAAAATGCTATTTGCACCAACACAGATGGTTCTGGAGGGCATGAGGTTAAGTGAAACAAGTCAGGCATAGACACAGAAAGACAAGGAACATACAATTGTATATGTGGAACTGGAACAAGTTGATTTCATAGAAATAGAGAGCATAAGAGTCATGACCAAGGCCTGGAAAGGGCATAGAGAAGGACGCTAGAAAGAGGCTATTTACTGCACAAATACAGTCAGATAAGTTTCAGTCTTCTACATCACAGCAGGAGATTGTAGTTAGCAATATTTTAAGTTTCAAAATAGCTAGAAAAAGAGATTTTAAATGTCTCCAACACAAAGAAATGATACATGTTTGAGA
The DNA here is from genome assembly GCF_033115175.1 of Lepus europaeus. Lineage (NCBI taxonomy): Eukaryota > Metazoa > Chordata > Mammalia > Lagomorpha > Leporidae > Lepus > Lepus europaeus. Next base: position 88,941,421 of record NC_084827.1, read on the forward strand.
TTATGGATATACTAATTACCCTCATTTGATTATTACCGATTTTATACATGTATTGAAATTTTACTTTGTATGCCATAAATATGAACAATTATATGTCAACTGAAAATGCAATAACTATGTTTATATATATATATATATATATTTACATACATATGGATATAAATGGGTGATTTCAGAAGAGCTTAATAAAATACTAAAAGTCTCATAAAAGACTTAATTAGAAACAGAATGATAAAGGTATAAGCAAACATAATGAAACATGCAGTTTCACAGAAATAGGAAGAGTACATGTCATTACCCTCAGCAATCATGTCAGGGTGAGGGAAGAACCTGAAGGAGAAAGGCAGAGGAAGTGTTGTCAGCAGGTCACCTGACACAGGCAATGACGCTGGCTTCTGTCAGTAGCTAGTACTCAGAAAACACATAAGGAACCAGGAGAATAACACCCAGTGTTACTGTCCTCCCTCAGAACTCATGCTAGTACTACTCCTTGGACAAACACAAAGAGAAACTGGAAGGGAAGAGAGATGATGGAATGCATTTTAGGCTCCTTAGGCACTCAGGTGAAAGGACTAATGCGGAGGTCTAACGTGGAAAAGTAAGTAGAAGTACACAACAAAGTCAATCACCTTTTCTTCTGAACACTCACTTTGATCTTTTGTTTGCACAAAAAGTTCATCTCCCCAGCAAAGTCCAAACAGCTCCTTCTCATGATCACGTTCCAATCTGAAACATAAGTTACCAGCCATCATCTGTTTTTTTTCCCCCATGGAAGTTGGTGGGAGAATGAGGCAGGGAAGGGAAAGGGAAGCTGTTAAATATAAAACAGAGTTCCTACCATCTTCGCTTCTATAGTTGCTCCTAAGCTCTGTATTGGCAATCATAGTTGATACTGTTCACTTTCTATTTTCCTTACTCTATGTCAGCACCTTAGTGAGATAGAGTTCTTTAATGAAAGGATGCAAATCATCATTTCCTGGGAATAAGAATCCTTGGTGGTCTTCTCTTTATTGGGTTTTCATTAATTAGGACAATTAAGCAAGAAAACACTAAGAGATGCCCTAGTGAACTAGTCTTCTGCATTCCAAATATAGTTCTCTTTGCTCATGCTGAGCAGTGACTCTTTTACTGGTGTGCTAATTTAGAGGCATGAAGAGCCAAGAGACAGTCACAGATTTATCCACAAGAGAACACAGGTGTTGTCTTGGAATATGGTTATACTTTAATACAAAATGTTCTTTGGTTGAAGACAGTGTTGGGTGGAACTCCATGACAAGGTAGAAATATAAATTGGCAAGTGGAAATAATACTGGCCAAAATTTTCCAGGCAGAAAAGACAAAACTCCTGAAATCTGAAAATATTCTAATGAAAACAAGCATTATTCTAGCCATGAGGGGAGAGATCAACTGTAACCAGTTGGCTACCAGGTAGCCAGATGGCTCATCCAAGGATTGTTCCTGAATCAAGGCTCAACTCCAAGCTCTCTAGGCAGAAGTGCACTCAGCAGGGAGAGTCACAGGGTGACCAGATAGTCAGACAAATCCTCCAGGAATTATTTCTATATCAGGGTTCTCTGGGCAGGCAGTGGCACACAACAGTAGTATTAACAAGAAGAGCTTTGGTGAGGGCATGGTGTTGACTATACAGTACCTGTTCTCTGGTTGAGATGTAGTTTGTATGGCTAAAGAGACTCAGAGAAGTTGGGGAACTGCCTACCAAGCCTGTCAGAGACTCAAACTTCTCTCCTAAATACAATTCCCAGTCATCTCGTAGTTTCCTAAGGAAGGAGATGTCATTATACAGGGTAATGTATGAAGTTTCAGCAGGTCCTTCCTCAGGTGAAGGATCTCTCTTTTTTTTTCAAAATTTGGAGGTCTTGGTATTTTGTCAAATGAGAAGGTAAGCAGAAGCTATTACATTTTGGATTAATCACAGTTTCTCTAACTTCCCTTCCAGAATTGTGGCACAATAGACTTTTTCCACTCTTCATGGAGGAGGCATATGAGTATTACCTGTGATCATAATGGAACTGTCCCCTAGACCTAGTATTCAGAATATGAATTTTAACAACATCCCCGGGTGACTGAGATCCATATTAAAGCTTGGGATGTACTGCCCTAAACTCCTTTTTCCAGTCTTTATTGCCACTGGAGTTCCTCATATGACCTATGTTCTGTAAGCAGATACACCTGCATGTGCATAAAATGCAGAGGAATAAAGTGAACAATTTTGTGGAGCAGCAGTCTTCAAGCTTCAGCCAGTATCAGAAATCCAAATCATTAGGCTTCATGCCCAGAGTGCCTGATTACATAGGTTTGGGGTTAGAACTGAGAATCTGCCTGTCTAACAAATCCCTGGGTAATGCTGATGCTTCTAGTTAAGGGACCACACTTTGGAAACCACTCTCACACAGCAAGAGGTGGGGAGAACATTCTGAGGCCAGCAGTGGGGGCAACACTTACCCTATGCAACAGCCTCCGGATTGTGGCAGAAGCACTGGGGTTCTGAGGCCAATGGCAGCAGCAGCTTCCCAAGTGAGCCAGTTTTCTGTGTGATTCTGGGCTTTATTCCCAGAAACTCAGCCTAGAGTCTGTACTTTAACTCTCCCAATAATTCTGTGAACTATCATAAATTTCTTTCCAAATAAACATGTTAGGTCAGATTCTGTTGCTTATAACTAGGAATCCTGACAATGTTGATCTTTGATCCCTTAACAGAGAGTTCTAGAGGCTCTTTTTATTGTTCAGCCTACTTCACCTGAATAGGCAAACAGATAGTAGAGATGAAAAACATTAACCAAAAATGAGAGTACAAAAATAGTGCCACCTGTGTCATATACTTTACAATGTAACTATTGTAGCAGGTGACTGAGTACAGCATGTTTCCAGGCTGGGTGAGCAGCACTGTGCATCTGGCAATCTCAAGAGAGCCTAAACTCAATATCGGAGGCATGACTACAACCTGCATTGTGTAAATCTTAAGGGAGATTAACACAGTTGTTTAAGTCTTATTCATTTGTTTGTTTGTTTGTTTGAAAGGCAGAATGACAGGGAAAGAGCTAGAGAAAGAGTTTCTATCCTCTGATTCATTCCCCCAAATGCCTGCATCAACCAGTACTGGGGAAGGACAAAGCCAGGAGCCAGGAACTCCACCAAGGTTCCGTATGTGAGTGGCAGGAACCAAAGTACTTGGGACATCATCTGTTATCCCCCAGATGCATTAGCAGAAAACTGGATCAGAAATAGGTAGGACTCAATTACAGATATACTGATATGGGATATAGACATCCCAAGCGGTAGATTAACCTGCTGCACCACAATGCTTGCCCCAAAAGATCATATTTTTAAGATTTATTTATGTATTTTGGAAGCCAGAGTTACAGAGAGAGACAGAGAGGAAGAGAGAGAGGGATGTTCCACCTGCTGGTTTACTCCCCAAATGACCACAATGGCCAGGAACCAGGAACTTCATCAGAGTCTCCAACGTGGATGGCAGGGGCCCAACCATTTGTGCCAACCTCTGCTGATTTTCCCAGGTGCATTATCAGGGAGCTAGACTGGAAAAGGAGCACTTGTGCCTATATGGGTTGCTAGCATTGAAGGCAGCATCTTTACCTGCTACACCACAATGCTAGCCCCTAAAAGACCATATTTACAACAACCACTGAGAAATAATCTCTATTTGGTATCCAAATCATACCATGAATTAGCAAGGAAATGTCTGACCTTTGATCATGCATAAACACATATTTGAAATAATTTTTCAGAGAATATGAACCTGATTATGTGTACTAAATATTCATCTTCTTAGAAGCAGAACCTGCTACTGAGTCATGATATCATTGTCAAGTGTTTGTCCCCAAAAATCACCACCACAATCTGTTGATAATCAAAGCTGAGGTTTTTTTTACCATATATGGAAGGATGCCACTGCTCCCTGTGCCCACCACCACCACCACCACCAAACCAAACCAAACCAAAATGCATGAGCAGTGTCTCAGAGAGGCAAGGCTGGAATTTATGGGAAATTGAGATTTGGCCTCAGGTGGGTCTGAGATTTAGGTGTTGAAGATGGGACTATAGAGCGAGTTGGGCAGGATTGGAAAAGGATTTATACACAGCAAAGCAAGGATCTTGGAGGCAAATTTCACAGAACTTGAGGGTTCACACAGTTGGTGCTTTCTATTAAAGAATTAAAGCCATTAGCCTGGTCATTTATTTCATAGAAAAATAAAATAATGTTAATGCAAGCAGCAAGTTGTAGAGAATATATTCAGTTTTCAGTGTCTAAGCTTTGTGGGAGCAGTCTCCTCATTCTACTAGAAAGTGAGATTCTCCAGGAAAGGAACCTTACACCATCAGTGCCTCGTAACTAGCACTCAAAAACATTTGTGGATGAATGGATGAATCTATTTGCAACGGGTTGGTCTGGAGCCTTAGAGAAGCACTCAAGGGTCTAGTCAGAAGTGGATCTATCAGATACTTTGTCATGTGGCAAAGAATGTCCTAGATATAATACAACACCAACAGATAGCCAGGATTCGGGAGCTAAAAGGAGAGTAAGTCACATAATTTTAGCCTGAAAGGTAGATGGAGCTCCTTCTATAAATTATAATTTGTAGAATCACTAAGTTCTAGATATGAAGAAAATCACAGCCTGTGACAGGATTGTGGTAGTCCTGGTTGGAAGACAGCCAGGGTGGATCAGTAGGGAGACGTGGTTTCCATGTATCCCAAAACGCTGCACTGTGGCATATGATTATGATTAACATCAGCCTCTTTGGAAGACCGAAGGGGGAAATCGTGAATTTGAATAAATATATATTCAAAATCCTGAGAATCACTAAAATTTTTAGTAGTTAAATGAAATTTTCTTCTTTAGATGTAAAAGGAGGCTTAAAATTAAGTCTAGTTATGGAAAGATAAATAAAGTAATATTTTTCCATCTCTGTGACTCACGCAATTTGTACATTGCCATACAAACATATATTTTCCCTCTCCAATAAAAGATTAGGCTCCAAAATTCCCTGTGCCAGGAGAATTCACATTTCCAAAATAAATAAGCCTTTAAAGAAAGATAAGACTGGGCCACCAAGGTTGTGAATGAAGCTATGAAAGTTATTATAAATATGTTTTTCTTTCTTGAAAACCAAACAATGAAGATGGTAAAGTAAAATCTCTTCCTGCCATTTTCAACAAGATATCTGTGTATTTGTTTGTTGGCAAATAATTTGTCTCTGCAATGAACTATACATGTTATTCTATACATGAAAGCTAAATGTCTCTGGATGAGTGAATGACTCATTAACTCCAGTCTTCTACTCTACATGGTGGCCACAAATACATAGTAACTGCATTTGAAAAAGTCCTAAACAACTTTTATTTGAGTTACCTTAGCATACAAAACAATACCACTTCTCAGGTCTACCCACTCACAGATTTTTCACTTTGCTCATGAAAATTTCATTCTAGAACACATGTACCTATCTTCCTTCTAGCCAACGGGATGCATTTCTAACTCTCCTCGGACACCTTGGTTTCTTCCCAAGCTGCATTTGAAAATCTTTCTCTTGCTTTACCACCTGCTTTTCCTCCTTTTTGCTTTTTCAACTCTCAACTCCTTACTCCCTGTTTTCCAAATTATCCCCAACAGGTGTGCATCTAATCAAATAAGATTCCTCTAACTGTGGAAAAGTGCACAAAAGTAAACCCGCATATGTACAATTTCATGAAAAGGAAATTGCATTTGGTAAGGGCTTTTTGTAAATGCAATTATGTGTGAAAAGTGTTACAGTCGTGCTGTGGACAAAGTGCTAAGAAAGCACTTGAGGAAACTTTTAAGTTTAAGCACCAGACAGCTGGAGTCAAGAGGAATGCGTTCTAGCAGAAACCTGTGCCAGAAGAATTCACATTTCTAAGTCAGAAGTCTTTGAAGGAAAAAAAATAAGATTAAACAACCAAAGCTCTGAGCAAAGCTTTTAAAGTATTTTAACTAATTTCTAATCAAACTGGATCTGTGCCTATAAATACACTGATAATAAACCACAATCATATTAATTTGTTTCATTTATCCATTTATTCAATGAATAATATCAAGAATATAATATGCTCTTACTTCCGTGTGGAGTACTAGCATTACAAAAGCAAGTAAATACACACCTGACCCTGTGCTCATGATCCTAGGTCCCTAGCCTCCCCATGCAACAGCTACTTTAACCAAGAGAGAGCAGAAACTTTCCCAGGGAGGGGAATTATTCAAATCACTGTGTTTTGAAAACTAAACAATCATTCTGAGAGAGATCAAATTTTTGCTCTCACATTGAATGTTTTATATTATTCCATAATTTTTACCTGGGCACTTTTTTGCTAATATTTTAAAACCTAATCTTTAGCTTTTGTCCCTTTCAGAAAGTTGGTTACTAGTGAAATATCAATGTTTTTATGCCAATAAAGTCTAAAATCATTGTTGTCAATAGGTAGGTCATAAACTTCCAATTTCTGTAGGATTCATAATCTCCTCCACCCATGGTGTGAAGGAATAGTCAATATTCATTGAATTGACTCACTCAATGATTCACGCAAACATTCATGAATGCAGGATTTCATTTCAGCAAACATTTGGTGAGCAATTACAATATGGTTGGCTTTGAACTGTGCCCTAAGGATACATAATATAATAAGGCATAGACAATGCCAAATAACTATGGCTACCACTACTACTAATAACGGTAAAAGAAAAAATAGTAGTAATAATAATTCAGTATCAGGAAAATTAAATATGAATAAATTACTTTTGGAGTAATGATTAACCAATATTGCCAAAGTAGATTGTTCAAGACTTCGCAGAAGAACAGATATTTGATCTAGTCTCAATAAATTCACTGCATTTTGTCCTAAGATATGTTACTTACCTTAACCAACCTGTTGAAAAACGTGTTGTTAAACGCCTCCAATTTTTCCAAAAGAATGAGCAAGCTACAGGGGCTACTGATTGACTAACTATCCTAATTAATGCTTTGCTGTGAGTAGCTTCCTGACTTCATAAAGTTAGTCAAGTTGGTGTTCATGAATGTTTTCTCTTGGTGCACAGAGTGGCACCAAAAGGTGGCATTTCTGAAGTTCAGTTACATCAAAGTCTAACCAACTATACTTCCACTAATGAGCTGTTCAGCATCACATAAAATATATCAGGCAAATAGTTGTGCAACTAATTAGTGTGTAGGACAGAAAATTAGTGATAATCTTGATATTCAATACATAACCATGCTAGCTTAGCTTGAAGATTGAAAACAATGAGCTGTTTATCTTTGGAGGAAAAAAGTACGCAACTGTAAATTGTAAAGATAGTTCCCTCAGCCGGCACCTCGGCTCAATAGGCTAATCCTCCGCCTGCGGCGCCAGCACCCCAGGTTCTAGTCACAGTTGGGGCTCCGGATTCTGTCCCAGTTGCCCCTCTTCCAGGCCAACTCTCTGCTGTGGCCCAGGAGTGCAGTGCAGGATGGCCCAAGTGCTTGGGCCCTGCACCCCATGGGAGACCAGGAGAAGCACCTGGCTCCTGCCTTCGGATCAGCACGGTGCGCTGGTCGCAGCGCGCCGGCCGTGGCGGCCATTGGAGGGTGAACCAACAGCAAAGGAAGACCTTTCTCTCTCTCTCTCTCTCTCTCTCTCTCACTGTCCACTCTGCCTGGGGGGGGGGGGGGAGAGTTCCCCTTATGAAATTGACACAGGAATTGAACCAACATTTGTTATTTTTCTCCCTCACAAATATTATCTCATAAATATTCTGAAAAGTTACTGGCATCTGACAGGTAGGAAGATACCCACAGTGGTGGGCCACAGTCAGGAAGAAAGAAAAATCTCCATGGTAAGGGCAAAGGGAGGTTCCCAAAAACCTTGTGTATACCCTCATTCCAGTCATGCAGTCTCATTGGCAATGGGTGATCACTGGGGAAACCTGAAGTCCTCAGAAACTTGTCCATCAAAGGGCCACAAGCCTCTTGACTCCCTTTGAGTGTGAGTCATAAGTTGTAGACTTTACCTACAACAAAAGACCCTTGTTCTTTTTTTTTGTCAATTAGCATTTCTTCATGATCACTATCAGCTCTTGACAATCACACAGGCTACTCTGTTGGGTGTTAAGGAAATAAGTCTATCTTGATTTTTTTAAATTTTATTTAAGGTAAACAAATTTCATGTATTTCATTTAGGAACATAGTAATACTTCCCATCCTACCCTCCTTCCCACCCATGCCTCCATCCTCCCTCTTCCTGCCTTTCTTATTCCTTCTCTTAATGTTTACAATGATGTGCTTTAAGTTTATTTTATCCTCCTAAGATTAACCCCACGTGAATTAAAGACTTCAACAAATTTTAAAAAGAAAAGAACACTGTTTCTCAAAAGTAGAGGCAAGGGCTATAAACAATCATCGAAGCTCAAACTGTCAATTTCACTCCTACACATAACATTTTTGGTACTCTGTTAGTTACCACACATCAGAGAGAATATACAGCATTTGTCTTTTTGGCACTGGCTTATTTCATTAAGTATAATGATTTCCAGTTGCATCCATTATGTTGCAAAAGACAGGATTTCATTCTTTTTTATGGTTGAGTAGTATTCCATACTATATAAAAGGATTCTAAACCATTAAGTTGCAGTGCAGCCATTCTCAACATCTCTCAAGTACATCTGAATAGAGACCCCCACTTGATCACTCCTCAGATGGCTACAATGGCTGGAGATAGGTCTGACCAAAGTCAAGGGCCAGGAACTCCATCCAGGTATGAAGGTCATCATCTGCTGCTTTTCCAGGTACTTTATCTTGGAACTATATAAGAAGTGGAGCAGCCAGGACTTAAACTGACACTCTAATATGGGATATTAGTGCCCTAGGCAGCAGCTTAACTCACTGTGCCATAAAGCTGACTCCAATGCCAAAATCTTAGAAAAATACAAACTAAAAATGAGGAAGTAAACATGATAACAGAAAACCCTACTAAAAACTGATCTTATATTTAATAAAAAAAAGACAACCTGTGAAAAGGAAGAAAAGAAATCAGACCTTTGATCTTATACCATCATTGTGCACCCTTAAAAAATATAAACAATAAGATATAATATGGTGCTACAGCTTCAGCATCATCCTTTTGTGATCCGAGTGCTGTTTCTATAACATTGCTGTACCCTACAATCTTTCTAATCCTTTCCATGAAATAATTGGAAAGGAAGGTATTGAAATGTCAATGCACATTGTACCATAGAAAGTCTGATCCCCAAATGTGAAAGGTTACATAGAGACAAATTAGAAAACAGTGATTGCTTAAAATAAATTTTTGCTGTTCCTATAGTCACGTGGCCACTTCTGGTTGTGATGAACGCTTAGGAAAATGGTCTGTCTATTAAAGAAGAGTGATAAGTTTTAGAAAACACTAACAGTATCTGCCTTAAGTACAGAATTAATCTGCTAGATTAATTCCAGATAGATTTTAGAATTTCCTCACAAGCTGGCACATCACCTTACTTTCCTGCTGTAGTCCTATGAAAAGATCTGTCCATTGTTCCAGGCTATAGTATATGCAACTTGATCACCTGGGATAGGAACAAGCTTAAATGCTAGAGCAACATTCTCAAAACACTCAGGCTCTTTTTATGGCCAATAATTTGTAAAATTCCCTTTGTTACTCTGAAATTACATTCACATCAAATATCAGATAATTACACAAATAATTTACAAAAAATATTAGTTTTATATGTTAGTATAATGTCTTAAACAAAATATAAAGCACAAAGAGAGATAATTTACAATAAAATAATATGCGTCTCTATCTGGAAAAGCTCAGGTATTATAACAAGAAGCCATATGAACTAGTCAGATGTTTGTGTCTATACTTAGAAACCACATGAATGTGACAACCACAAATGGAGTCAGGTACAGGTGTATTGCACTGGCAACTAAAATATCACAAATGGCGTTGCCATTGGTGACGTGATTTTCTGAAATAGTGAGCAAGTTCTGATAGAGTTTCTAACAAAACAAATTATCTTCCCTTAATTTGTGATGTAGTTTTTTTTCCTAGAAATTTCACTGTATATTAAAACTGTGCTAGAATACTTTGTGATTCTAGTTTTTACATCCAAATAGTTTTAAGTAGATTTTTTACTTACATAAATATGTGGCAGAATATTTGAAAGTTACCTGGGATATAGAAATACATATGGGGCTGTTCAGCACATGGCAGGATGTCTGGAATCAATGACCATACACACTGTTATTGATTCAAAAATCATAACAAAAAGATGCACCCACAAATTTCAAAGTGCCACCAAGGTGTGGTACAGTCATTGATAAGAATCACTTTAAAAAGGAAGGCAAGTATGGTTAGTCTACAGAGAGCAGAGAGGAGGGTGGTGGGAAATGACTCAGAGAGAAATGGAAGAACCAGATTATGCTGCTGTTGCTTTTGCTACTGTTGTTGAGTATTAAGGAACACAGAGAATTTCAAGAAGGAAGAAATATGATGTATAATTTTAAAATATTTCTCGGTTTTCTGTGTACAGAATGGTTCATAAAGATGTAGGAGGAGAGGCACGAGGAGGTTGTTGCAGTAGATTGGGGGAAAATGATAGTGTCTTGTACTAGAGTGGTAAGGATGGACTTGAGGGAACTGTTATATTCAGAATTTAACTTTGAGATGGAGGTGAGAGAACTTCCTTATGGAGTCAGATGTGGGAGGTGAGGAAAAAATAAATCAAGACTTGCTCATAGTTTTTGTTCGAGTAACTAGGAAATTTTTGGCATTCTCTAAAGTTTTAAGTGACAAAAGTAAGAGTTTTGTTTGGCTCTGGGCATGGTAAGATGCTTACTAAATATGCAAGTACAAGTGTCACAAAAACAGTTGTATATATGATTCTGGAGCTCAGTGCAGTGGTCAAGATAATTGAGTGGATTAACATAGGAAGAATATGTAGATGGATAGGACTTCAGCATAATCATAAATGGCACCAGAAAATGGGTTATTAAAGGAGACTAAAAAGTAGTAACAAATGAGTTAGCAAAATACAGTGGTACTAAAATCTAGAAGAGGAAAATTTCTTTAAGAAGAGAGCACATCACTGTTGAATTATGCTGAAAAGTTGAGTAACAGGAGAGTAGAGAAGTGACCACTGGTTTTGCATCCTAGAGATTATTGCAGAGTTTCATTGGGGTAGTTTTAGGGTAGTAATAATGATGGAAACTCCACTTAATTAAGTTAATGAGAGGAGGGAGTCCTCAGGAAAAAGAAGCCACAACTACATACAGCTCTTGGAAAAGTATTTGCAAAATTTTTACTAACAATAATTATACATATCTATGAGGTGAAGTATATTTCAAAAACATGTAAATAATATGTAATGGACCACATTTGGGTGATCAACATTTCCCCTTCTTTGACATTACTTTATGATTAGAGACTCAGAGCTCATTTCTTCCATTGGCTCATAAAATATACAATAGGTTATTGTGAATTATAACCGTACCTCTATTCTGCGTAACACTATGAATTTATTCCTTTAATCTAGCTCTAATTTGAAAAGTTTTGATGAGAAATAGAGAAGGTAAATAGGGTAGTAACTGAAGGAAAATATGGAAACTTAATTTTTAGGTGGGAGCTATTTGAAAAACTGTGTGTGCTAATAGAAATCAATCAGCGGAGAGGAAGTGATGGTTATTAAAAAAGATTAAGATGTATGAAGTATTGAAAATAAGAACTTAAGCTGTGGATCTAGTAGGAGCTGAGAA